>NC_137797.1:70522346-71217346 GCF_963383645.1 Muscardinus avellanarius | reverse complement strand
TATTTTCTTTTCAGTGTCCCCTCACTCTTGCCGGGCTTCTTCCCCTGCTTCAGCTGAGTTTCTACCAAAGTCTTGTCAGAGACAAACATAACGTCCCCCAGTACACCGGTGTGCTGGTGTCCCCTCCACGCACTTCTCCAGCCCCTATTCCCAGTCAGTACTTTGTTCAGGAACTTGGGCAAGTCGCTGCAACTTCTGCTCTTTAGTTTCTTTCCAGGTAAAAGATTGGGGAAGATTCCTTCCTTCAGTCATTCAAAAGCTGCTTGTTTAGACTATGTGCCATAAACTCTGCGGATTGTAGGTGAACAAGACAACTCCTGGGAGCTCCAACTTTTATAGTGTGTGTGTGTGTGTGTGTGTGTGTGTGTGTGTGTGTGTGTGTGTTACTAGAGATTGAAACCAGGGGCCTTCTACCGCTGATCTACTCTCCATTCTTTTTTTTTAATTTTGAAATAGGGTGTGGCTAAGTCCCAGAGGGCCTCACTAGGTTGCTGAGGCCTTCCCCAAATCTGCTATCATCCTGTCAGCCCCGAGTCCTGGGATTACAGGTGTGCACCACTGCACTCAGCTTCAAGTTTTATAGCTTTAAAGCTGCCACTGTGGGGGATCTTTCCAGGTACAACACAGGCTTTTATTTTAGGGAAACAGATTTTGGCTCAAAATAAGAAAGAACCTTCTATCAGAAGTTTCCATAAAGCTGGGTGTGGTGGCATATGCTTGTAATTCTAGCACTGGGGAGGTTGAGACAGGAGGATCGTGGGTTCAAAGCCAGCCTTGGGGTGTATTCATTTTGAGTCACCCCCCCATGCCATTTTGGCATGGGGCTATTTTTCTATTTTCTGTATTTCTATCTTTCTAATAAACTTCTTTATTCGAGTCACTCCCCCATGCCATTTTGGCATGGGGCTATATTTCTATTTTCTGTATTTCTATCTTTCTAATAAACTTCTTTAAATCTTAAAAAAAAAAAAAAGCCAGACTTGGTGATGTAGCGAGGCTCTCAGAACCTAGTGAGACTCTGTTTCTATATATATATATATATATATATATATATAAAATCAGGCTGACAGTGTAGCTTGGGAGGTAGAATCTCTCTGGGTTCAATCCCCTCTAGGTACAGAAAAGAAAAAAAAAAGTGCCTACAAAACAGCCAGCTGCCCTAGAAGATGTGGAGGAGCTGTTCTAGTTCTGGGATCCCGAGCCTTGGGATTCTGAGCCTTGGGGAAGGGTTTACTAAGCAGGAGGATCAGCCACCTTTCTCACAGGACAGTGAAGGTGGGGATTTATTTGAATATAGTTATACTGGAGCAGCAGTGCTGTGTGAAGGTGCACCTTGGCCAGGTTCCACCAGCCATCTGCGGCCTCGAGCAAAGGGGATGACTTGGGTGTCACAGTTGCTTTATTCTTGTCTCCAGTCGGTCATAGACCCCAGGAAGGTGAGGCCAGGGAGCAGGCACAGAGCTGAGGGACCTGGAAGAGCTGAGGCAGAGGGTAGCAGTTGGGTCTGGGGATGTGGCAGAGAAGCCTTGGTGCCAAATCTCTGGCCACAGACACTTGGCACCAGGAGTGGTTTTCAGAAGACAGCAAAGGAATGTCGAGAGATGTGACAGTGTTTGGACAAAAGGGAAGGACAGCTGGTGGCTGCTGAGAAGACAGGCTTGGGATGGCGGAGAACTGGGGAGGAGGAAGCTGGGAGTCAAGTCTCTGCCCCCTGCCTCAGCTTCAGCTCCGGCTCCCCAGCGGTAGACCCAGGCCCCGCTTTTCCAAAACCAACCATGGGGGGGCAGCAAAGTGCTTGTGTACCAACTCACTGGGGACAGATGGGCCGCTTGGGGCTTGTTCCCAGGTGGGCCTGGGAAGGACAGGAGCCTTTTGGAAGGAGGAGTCCGACTGATCCTGAATCCCAGGGAGGAAGAGTAGGGAACGGAAGATCTAAGATTCTTGGGCTTCTCTAGGCCATAGGGAAGGAGCCAGGCATGTACCCAGGAAGTGGTGTGGGGAGCCCCAGATTATGTGTGGCCCCAACTCCAACCTGTAGCCTCCAGGACAGGATCTCCTTGTCTGCGACCTCTCATCAGGAGGCTTCTGGCCCCACACCACAGATAGTCAGTTCCCTGGCTTCCTCTGCTTTATAAAATCCAACCTATCACTTCCTGGGTCCAGCTCCACCCCGGCCAGAAATGTGAGGGGCCGGCAGGCATTCTTCCTTCTCTGCAGTTTATGGCACCTGCCCAGCTCCGGTTTCTTATAATCCTCCATTTCTCATAATCCTGCGTTCCTGTTCCCCCGCCCTTCCTCCCAGGACCCATTCAGGTGTTCCTCCCTGCCCCACAGGAAGTGGGGCACACAGGCTTCGGCTCTGGCTTTGCTGCCAGCTCAGCAGTGCCCTGCACCCTGCTCAGCCCCAGAGCAGGAGACTGTAGCACCCTGTGCTGGGCCTCCCCACGCCCACTCACCTCAAGATGGCTGCGTTAGCCCTGGATCATCTTATGTATGGCTGAGGGCTTGCCCCTCCCCCAATCTTCAAAGCTCAGCCTTGGGGGGAAAAATTCTCGACACCCAGTTTCTGCATAAATTATCCCAGGAAAAGGAGAGCTTGGACAAGTGGGTTCTGGGAAGCTGGCCAGTGTGAGAGTGGCAGGTCAATGGCAGGGGGTGGGGTAAACCCTTCTGGAACTGAGGCCAGAGATTAGGAGACAACCCAGGGGCCTTGGTGGAGAGGTGGCAACTGGGTGAGGCAGTCAGGGGAAACAAGTGTTGTTCTTGTGCCTCTCTCTGCCCCTTGCAGGCCACCAACTTCTATCTTGCAGATAGGAAAACGGAATCACAGACAAGGAAAAATATTTGCCTAATGCCCTAAGCACTGGTAGTGAGGCTAGGAAGCAGCAGGAATTCTGCCTCTCATCTGGTGTCCAGAAGGTGGAAACTTCAGAGCAAAATCTAGTGGGGGTGGGTAGGACAGATGTAAGGCCCGGTGGCCCTGCGGACCGCAAATCCCCAGTTTTGGGGGCTTGACCACCTGCCCTCCTGGGCTCCCATGCAGTCTTCTTCCAGCTCACACTAAGGCTGGAGAACAAGGGCAAAGCCTTTTGAGCGAGGCCACCCTTGGTCTGCACCCCACATCCACCCCTGCTGGCTCTGTGTCCTTGGACTTTGCCCTCTGCGACAGGATGTGCAGAGGACTGCCTGTAGGACCACTGCAATGGACTAATTTAGACCCGCGCTCCCTGGGCACCCTCCGTGCCCTCACTGCCTTTATCACCACATACCACCGGCCGGTCCTTGGTTCTTCTTTCCCCAAATACTCAAGATGGAACACAACTTCAAATACTTCTGCAATATTTTTTGAGAGCTAGAAGTAGGTTGGGTGGGTTGGGAATGGATGGTTAGCATTCCTAGTCACCCCAGCAGGGCAGAGACCCTAGCAGAGGAAGAAGAGAGCGCCCAGGGGAGGCCAAGGGAGAGTCGTGGTGTCTACTCCGTCTCCTCACCTCCAGCCAGTAAGTTTCCACTGGCTCACAGCTGGCCCCAAGCACGTGCAGGCTGCATGCGGCCCCAGGCGTGGCCCCCTGGTCCCCTCCCCAGCGGGCACCTGGCCAGGGGCAGGGTGGCTGACGCACACCCTGCTTGAGATCCCAGCCACCTGCAGGCTGATAAGGAGCCCTGGCTTCATCACATGGGACCGCTAGAGGGGTTGGCCCTGGCTGTTAGCATCGGCTGGACAGCTTCCAAATTGGAGAGATGTGGAGATAAGGGGAGGGGCAGGAGTTCAGGGACTCTGGGATGAGAGGGCGGCAGGGAGGCTGGAGGAGGGGATGTGGGCACTGCCAGCTCCTCAGACCTCAGGTGGCCTTGCTGGGGATTTCAGTAAGGCTGAAATAGGGGAGGGCTTAGGAAAGGAGAGTGCAGAGGGGGAGGGCTGGGGGCAGGGCAGATCCCTTCACCTGGGGCTGGCCCAGGATGTCCAGCCAGAGGCCCAGGCCTGTGGAAGAGCTGGGGTAGGGTGTAGAGAGAAGGGAGTGAGAAGATGTAGGCCATAGTCCCAGGACCCCAAACTCCTCCTGAGTGGACACAAGACCGGGCGGGCTGTCCATACTGCAGAGACTGGTCCCCCTAGTTGGCTTCCTGCCTTGCCTCTGGGGAATTCAAGATGGGCTCTTGCTTAGAAGAGGACCCCTGGCACACAGTGCTCTGTCATGGCTTAGGAAGGTAAATGGAGGCATGGTTCCCTGCCTTTCCCATTGCCCTTGACCCTGGAACTTAGCGTGGGACAGCCTGGTCTCCCCTGTGCAGTGTCCCCTCATCTCCCAGCGGTGCCCGCTATCCATTCCTACAAAGTATCTCTCTCTTGGAAGAGAGAGAGAGAGAGAGAGAGAGAGAGAGAGAGAGAGAGAGAAAGAAAGAAAGAGAGAAAGAAAGAGAGGAGGGGCTGGACTGGAAGATGCCAGGTCACCCGGCTGCGGTAGCCCTGGAAGGAATGGCGGGGTGGGGGGCACAGGTCTCAGCCAGGCTTCCTGGCGTCTCCTTCCCTTCCTTCTCTGAGATCCTGCTGGGTTCCTCGGCTCCTCAAACCCAGAGAAGCCTTCAAGGCTTCTCAGTTTGGAAGAAGTTTGCATGAGGAAGGATTCGGTCTCAGTTCCCCGGGTCCCAAAGGATGGCATATATACAAGCTGCAGAGGTCGGGTGAGGGCTGGCTGGGGAGTGAGCAGCAGGCCACACAGGCTGCAGCGTTTTATGTCTGGTGTTACAGGAGCACAGGGAGGGTGAGGAGACAGGAAAGGGGCATTCTATGGAGGAAGTCGGGGGCTCTTATTCCCGGCTGGTGCCAAAGAGCTGCAGGAAGAAGGTGAAGATGTAGATAATGTCTAGGTAAATGTTGAGGGCTCCAAAAATATACTCTTCTGGGCTCAGCGAGTGGCGTCGGTTACCCATCAGCAACTGGGTGTCAAATGCCAGGAACTGGGGGAAGGAAGGACAGAGAGAGATCAGAGGTCCTGTGAGCACAGCTGACCCACTCAGGCCACCCCTGATGTTATTACCCTCATGGCTGCCTGAATACTCAGTGACCCATCTGTGACAGCCCGGATCTGGAGCTTTCCCAACACTTTCCACCCTAATTCTATGTAGTTCCTATTTACTGAGCACCTACTCTATGTTAGACACAAGGGTAGAGCAGAGAGCAAGAGAGACAGGGTCTGGGTGTGGCGGCACACACCTGTGATCCCAGGATTGGGAGGCTGATCATACGTTTGAGGCCTACTTCAGCAACTTAATGAGAACCTCAGGAATTTAGTAAGACTGTTTTAAAATAAAAAATAAGCCAGGCATGGTGACACATGCTTGTAATCCCAGCATTCGGGAGGCTGAGACAGGAGGATCACAAAGGTTCAAAGCCAGCCTCGGCAACTTAGTGAGGCTCTCAGCAACCTAATGAGACCCTGTTTCCAAATAAGAAATAAAATCGGGCTGGAGGTGCAGCTTGGAGGTAGAATGCCTCTGGGTTCAATCCTCAGTACCAAAACAAAAACAAAAAGGCTAGGAGTGCCGGGCGTGGTGGCTCACGCTTGTAATCCCCGTGCTTGGGAGGCGGAGACAGGAGGATCGCGCAGGTTTGAAGCCAGCTGTGCGCGCGGGCTTAGGAGAACCTGTTTCTAAATAAAAATATAAAATAGGCCTGGGAGTGTAGCCTGGATGTAGAAGGGCTTCCAGGAACCCCAGTACCACCAAAAAAAAAAAAAAAAAAAAAAAAAAAGGCTGGGAGTGTGGGTGTAGCTCAGAGACAGAATGCCCCTGGGTTAAATCCCCAGTACCACCCCACACACACACACACACACACACACACACACACACACACACACTCACGGGGTGGGGGGGGGACTGACTCTTCCCTTGGAGAGCCAGTGCTAATGTGATGAGTGTAACCAAAAAGCAATACAAGTGCCACATCGGGGTGGTTGTAATGACCTGTGATTATGGCAGGGATGTAGGGAAGGTTCCTGGGGGAGGGGCCATCAAGCTGGGCCTAGTCTTTTTTTCTGTTCCCACAAGAGCGCAGCGGGTAACAGCAAGCCAGACGGAAACTTTGCCACGTGCTTTACAGAGTCAGCCCATTTTGTCCCCCTGATGTCTCCTTCCCTCGGGACTTATTATCCCTAGAGGAAACTGAGGCCAGAGGTGTTAATTTGCCCAGGTTTACACAGCTGGGAAGTGGCAATCCCAGGATTTGAACCTGGCCGGGCGTGGTGGCGCACGCTTGTAATCCCCGCGCTTGGGAGGCTGAGACAGGAGGATTGCACAGGTTTGAAGCCAGCCTCAGCTACTTAGTGAGGCTCTCAGCAACTTAGTGAGACCCTGTTTCCAATAAAATATAAAACAGGTCTGGGAGTATAGCCCTGAGGTAGAAGGCCCCTGGGTTCCACCCCCAATACCATAAAAACAAAACAACAATAAAACCCCACATTCATTATACAAAAACATTCAAGGGGCAACAGCTGCATGCCAGGGGCTTGCTGAGAGCCAAAGAGAACTCGAGGACACAAAGCTGCACCTGCCTTGGGGTAGCTCATGGCTGAGTGGGGAACACACAGATAATTACAAGAATAACCCTGGGCATGCTATCATTAGGGCTGTGGAGGGGGGAGTTCCTGATTGGGCAGGAGGAAGGTGGCCCAGGCGTGGTGCCATCTTACCTGGGGCTTGAAGGATGAGTAGGAGTTTGCTTGACCAAGAGGACCTAGAGGAGCCCAGGGGCTGGAGGAGCCTGGTGTGAGGATTCAGTGTGGCAGGAGCAATTGGGATGGGAGAAAGGACAGAGGGGCTGGGGTCTGCCCTTGAAGCTTGCCCTCTGCTGGGAGGCTGATGGCATGCCCCACGCCCTTGTCCTGTACCCTACCCCAGCCAACGACTCCTTGCTTTCCAAGACCCAGACGGCTCAGAGTTGCTTTGGATGCAGCTCCATGGAATTGTGGGAGAACATGTGCCTCTGCACCAATGCCCTAGCACACAGGGACCAGAGCATCCAACAGAGTAACTCCAGCACCTGGGATGCAGAGGGAGGGCTCCCTTGCAGGTGAGGTGAGGGGGTGACTACGTGCTGGTTCTTTTTTGTGTGTGTGGTACTGGGGGTTGAACCCAGGGACATTCTACTTCTGGGCTACACACCCAGTCCTATTTCTTATTCTTTATCTTGAAACAGGGTTTCACTAAGTTGCTGAGGGCCTCACTAAGTAGCTGAGGCTGGTCACGAAACCTGATCCTTCTGTCTCAGCCTCTCAAGTACAGGGATTACAAATGTGCACCACCATGCCCGACTCTTATTTTTTAATTTTTTTTATTTTTTGGTGGTACTAGGGGTAGAACCCAGAGGCTTTCTACCTCCGGGCTATACTCCCAGACCTTTTATTTTTTGAAACAGGGTCTCACTAAGTTGCTGAGAGCCTCACTAAGTAGCTGAGGCTGGCTTCGAACCCGTGCGATCCTCCTGTCTCAGCCTCCCAAGTGCAGGGATTACAAGTGTACACCACCATGCCTGGCTTTTAAAAATTTTTTTTTTTTGGTGGTACTGGGGGTTTCTGGAAGCCCTTCTACCTCGGGGCTACACTCCCAGACCTTTATTTTTTATTTTTATTTGAAACAGGGACTTGCTAGGTTGGCGAGAGTCTATTTGCTGAGGCTGTCCTTGAACCTGCGATCCTCATTTCTCAGCCTCCCAAGTACTGGGATGACAAGCGTGCACCACCATTTCAGGTTTCCTCAAACTTTCAGTCCTTCTGCCTCAACCTCCTGAGTCAGTAGGATCATAGGGTGCATCACTGAGTCTGACTGGTATCAACTATTATTATTTAGTGTTATTTTACTTCATTCTATTCTGCTGAATTCAGATTCCCAAGTAAATTTTCCTTCTGTAGATAGAACAAGCAAGCCAAGGGAACAGTTCAAATGCTACAGGCTGTTTAGCAGTCACTGCGGCCAGTGCAAGTTAATAAATTGCTCATCTGGCTTATCAATCAGTAGCTTGCTTGGTTGATTTCCCAGGGCCTGGTCACCCCTCGGTGAGCTGATGAAATTGAATCTCTCAACCTAAAAGGCTTGGACATGGATCAGGTCTGGGGGTGGCCTCTCCAAGGAGCACCCACCCAGAAGGCCTCCTGGAACAGCCAGCTGGCTTTTCTCTTGGAGAGAAGAGGGATGGAATGGTTTTTGCCTCTGCCCTTGGCCCCAAGTCCCCATTCTTATCTACACAGTGTTATCTGGGATGGCCTGCCCCAAATTTCAACTCCTTGTTGGTACCACTCATCACTGTAACCTCATGCCTGTGAGTCAACTAAAGGCTTTTCACTCTTTATTCTTAACAATATTGGTTTACTGAGCACCTGCTACGTCCTGGTGAACTTACCCTCCGAACTGACAGTTTAATGAGGGCAAAGGACATTATTAGAGATTTTGTTCTGAGTTTACATTCATTACAGGAGAAATTAGTCTACTGGTTCCTTTTTTTTTTTTTTTTTTTTTTTTGGTATGGGGCGTAGAACCCAGGGGAATTCTACCTCCAAGCTACACCCTCTACCCCTTTTTAACTCTTTATTTTGAAACAAGGTCTCCCTGTATGGCAAAGGGCCTAAGTAGCTGAGGCTGTCCTCGAACCATGATCCTCCTGTCTCAGCCTTCCAAATGCTGGAATTACAAGCGTGCACCACCACGCCTGGCTCAAGTCTACTGGTTTCTCACTGGGTGATGGAAAGCACTAACTACTATCTTAGATGAGAGCGGATGTCTTGGTTCTGGTGAACATCTTTTTTTTTTTTTTTTAGGGGGAAGGGGAAACTGGAGGCTCAGCCCAGCAACATTCTATTTCTGAGCTGCTCCTCCAGCCCTATTTTATTTATTTTGAAACAGGGTTTCTGACTAAGTTGCTGAGCGTCTTGCTAAGTTGCGGAGGCCGGCCTTGAACCTGCAATCCTCCTAAGTACTGGGGTTATAAGCATGAAACCACCATGCCCGGCTTGGTTAACATCTTAGTTGGCAGCCAAGATATTAGTTGAGAGCTAACAACTGTGTTGGTTGCTGACACCTAAAAGGACAGGCAGGTGCTTGCGTTAGTCCGAGCTGAAGAGAAGAACGGCAGAAGGAGCAGGCGGGATGGGAGGAGCAGAGTGTAACTAGGGTACTACTGATTGTCTGGGGTCGATATTCTTGCTGGTGCTAATATTCACCTCATCTCATTCTCCCAGTTGCCCTGGGAGGTGAGTATTGTCACATATGAGAAGTGTCAAGAGGCGAGTGACTCACTAATGGTCATTTACCTAGCACCAGAGCCCTATCACCTCCTGTTCTGGTGGAGCTGGGGACAGAGTGAGCTTGAAGAGGGGCATGAAGAGGCCGGCACAGGGGCCAGGGGAGTCGAGGCGAACTTGCCCTGTCCTTCACCGGCCGGGACTGTACCACTCAGAGCCCAGGCCACATGCCTGGCCCGACCCTGCTGTGTCAGGTCCTGGGCTTATGTCTGTTTCCCTCCTGAAATCGGCCTCAGAGGTGAGGTGGAGGCACTCCGGGAGAGCCACGCCATGGAAAGGCTGGCTCAGACGCTGAATACAAAGAGACGGGGTTGCAATGTGTTGAACTAGCATAAAAAGGAGCACATGTGTCCCTCCGTCCTACAGGAATGCCCGCGCGTGCACAGACCGGCGTGCTCTGGGCCTTCCTCCCAGCGTTTGTTCTAACAATGATTCACTGGAAACAGCTCAAGCTATCAACAGGGGACAGTGAATATAGCTGGCAGCAGTACTGAAGTGGAAACATCTCTGATATATGCTGCCACGAGAAAAAAGCACGTTGCAGAAAAATCCACATCACATGAGCCTGCAACAGTACACCTGTCATGGGAACCTATATAGCAAATCTCTGCAAATTCAAGACCAGCCTGAATAATTTAACAAGACCCTGTCTTCAAATAAAAAATAAAGCCGGGCGTGGTGGCGCAGGCTTGTAATCCCCGCGTTTGGGAGGCAGAGGCAGGAGGATCGCGCTGGTTTGGAGCCAGCCTTGCTGGCTTAAGAGACCCTGTTTACACATAAAAAAGCTAAAAAATAGGTCTGGGAGTGTAGCCCGTGGGAGTGTAGCCCAGAGGTAGAAGAGGTTCCAGGAACCCCAGTACCACCAAAAACAACAACAACAAAAAAAACCCAAATAAAAAATAAAAAGGGCTGGGGCCAGGTGTGGCAGCAGATGCCTGTAACCCAGTACTTAGGAGTCTCATATAGGAGGAACGCACAGTACAAGACTAGCCTCAGCAACTTAGGAAGACCTTATTTCAAAATAAAAAGTAGAAAGGGTTGGGAGTGCAGCTCAGAGGTAGAAGCCTCCTGGGTTCAATCCCCAGTACCACACACACACACAAAGGGGGGTGGGGATGTAGCTAGGTGGTAGAGCACCCCTGGGTCCAAGCCCTGCTATTACAACAAATAAAATAAAATAAAATAAAAATAGAAGGGTTAAAATGACACAAAAGAGCCGAGTGTGGTGGCACGCACCGGGAATCCTAGTACTTGGGAGGCTGAGACGGGAGGAGCACAGGTTACAGGACAGCCTCAGCAAGCAGCGAGACTCTCATCAACCCAGAGAGACCCTGTTTCAAAATATAAATTTTCAAAAAATAGGGCTGGGATGTAGCTTGGAGATAGAATGTTCCTGGGTTCCATCTCCAGCACCACACACACACCACCACCACCACCACCACCACCACCAACAACAACAACAATAAGCAAACACATAAACAAAACACAGAGGAGGAGCTCCTGCATCATCTTTCAATGCCTCTGCAACATGTGCTATGGCATCGCCTCTGTCATCTGCTGAGGGGACTCAGGTCCAGGGATGTGACTTGACCGTTTCACACAGTCAAGAGGATAGCTCAGATCAAGACTTCTGGCTCCAAGTCCCAAGACAAGCAAGTATGGGGTGTGTGTGTGTGTGTGTGTGTGTGTGTGTGTGTGTGTGTGTGAGAGAGAGAGAGAGAGAGAGAGAGAGAGAGAGAGAGAGAGAGAGAGAGAGAGAGAGAGAGAGAATGGGAGAGGAGCACACAGGGCTCACAGCCCAGAGTAACACAGTTGTCCTGGGGCGATGCTGAGTGTGAAGCTACCTGGCCCCGCCCCCACTTTCTGAACTAGAGGTTTGGGTGGGCTTTGGGGATTCTTTTTGTGTGTGTTGTAGTAGGGACTGAACCCATGGCTTTGAGCATGTTGGGCAAGCACTCATGGAGCTGGCTCTTTTATTTTATTTATTTATTTATTTATTTATTTATTTATGGCACTGGGGGTAGAACCCAGAGGCTTTTCTACCTCTGGGCTATACTCCCAGACCTATTTTTATACTTTATTTGGAAACAGGGTCTCACTAAATTGCTGAGAGCTTCACTAAGTAGCTGAGGTTGGCTTCGAACCTATGCGATCCTCCTGTCTCAGCCTCCCAAACGCTGTAATTACAAGCGTGCGCCTCCACGCCCCGCTGAGCTGGCTCTATTAAAACTTCATTTAGGACTGGGTTTGGTGGTGCACACTTGTAATCCCAGTGCTTGGGAGGCTGAGACAGGAGGATAACAGGTTCGTGGCTAGCCTCAGCTACTTGGGCCCTCCTCAACTTAATGAGACTCTGTTCCAAAATAAAGAAGAATCTAGGGCTGGGGTGTAGCTGGGAGGTAGAATACTCTTTACCTCAATCCCCAGTTTTGAAAAACAAATATTTTGAGACAGGGTCTCACTAAGTTTCCCAGGCTAGCCTCAAACTTGTGATCCTCCTATCTCAGCCTTCCAAGTTACTAGGGTTATAGGTAGGTGCCGCTACTTCCTACTGGCCTTGGAGAACCTTAAGAGACTGCCAGCCATAAGCCCTCCTGCCCAGGCTGGGATGCAGGACAAGATGAGGGAGTGGGGCGTTGAGGAGTGGCCACTGAGTGGAGGCCTGAGCTCTATTTCTTGCCTGATGCAATAAAGGTATTTCTTTCCTCTCCGTTGACCTAGGTGCCAGAAGTCTTAAATGACACCGACAACATCTGCACCCCTAGGCAGGTTGTTGAAAGAGCAGGGTCTGGCAGGCATCTGAGCCAGAAAGCCTGGCCCAGGATGAAAGGGGAGTAGTGTACAAGCGTATGTGAAAGAGCCCATGCGGCCTCACGAGAAAGGGTAAAAGCAGAGTTTAAGAACATGGGCTAGAAGCCAGGCACAGTGGTGCATGGCTGTAATCCCAGTACTTGGAAGATTGAGACAGGAGGCTCCTAGGTTTGAGGTCAGCCTTAGCAACTTATAGATATCCTCAGCAACCTAGTGAGACCCTGTTGCAAAATAAAAAAATTAAGCCGCGTGTGATGGTGCACACCTATAATCCTAGTACTTAGGAGGCTGAGACAAGAGGATTGTAGGTTCGCAACCAGCCTCAGCAATTTCATGAGACCCTTAGCATTTAGTGAGATCCTGTTTCAAAATCAAAAAATAAAGTTGGGGTGTGGCTTGGAAGTAGAATGCCCCTGGACTGAATCCCTAGTACTACAAATAAATGAATAAATATAAAAAAGAGAAAGGACTGGGGATGTAGCTTGGAGGTAGAACCCCTCCTGGATCCAATCCTCAGTACAAAAAAATAAGAACAAAAACAAAACAACAAAACCCACAAACAAACTAAACCCCCCCACAAACCAAACTAAATCAAAAAAGAACTGGGGGTGTAGCTGGGAGGCAGAATGCCCTTGGGTGCAATCCCAGTTTAAAAAAAAAAAAAAAGAAGCATGCTGGGAGACATCCATCTGGATTCGAATCTTGGCTCCAACCTTAGGTAACTCACTGCTCTTAATAAATAAGAGCTATTACTCACTAACGATACACCATGCACTTCCTAAGAGCTTTACATATCTCAATTCACTTAAAAGTCACAACAATCTAAGGGGTGGGTACTATTATTACCCCCATTTTACAGAAAAACAAAACTGAAGCTCTGAGATATTACCTGCTTTGGTCAGTCCACATAGTTAGAATGTGGCACAGACGGGTCTTGAACCCAGTACCTTGGCTCCAAAATCTAGTGCCCTAAGTGGGAAGGTTAATGTTTACAGTAAGAGTAAAAGCTCCTACCTACCATGTACTAAGTGCTAGGCCCAGCTTCCTTTTTTTTCCTTTGCATATGATCTTATTCAATCATTATAATAGCTCTGTGGAGGAGGAAGTATTGGTCCCATTTTAAAGATGAGCAACTTTAAGATGAGAGGTGAAGTCGCTTGCCTGAGATCACACCGTGCTAGCAACGGAGTGGGGCCCTGGATGTAGTTGGATGGGGTGCACTGGCCAGCTGGAAAGTCCCTCCCACTCCACACGTCCCCAGCCCTGCCCACAGCATCTCTTCCTGGCTCTGCCCTGAAGAAACCTGTTGGGATCCATCCTCTTTTTACCCACCTAACGCTGCAGGGCCTGTGGAATCACCCCTCCCTCAGCCCCTCCCTCGGGGGTGGGGGAGTTCTTTCACCCCTTCCTGTCAGGCTGTTGTGACCATAGAGCAGGGTGTTGGTTCCTGAGGATTAGCACTCAGGTGAGGCTGAGGTGAGGCCTGGGGGGGGCACCCCTTCACCAGTCCACACTGTGCTTCCTCCCCCTCCCCCAGGGTTCAGGTGAGGACTCAGTGAGTCTCCGTGGCAGAGGGTGGGTGAGAGGAAGGTTCTTACTGATCTTCCAAGCTCAAGAAAAACCGGAAGCAAAGGGCCCTCTATACTGAATGAAGCCCAGAGTGGTGGCGCACACTTGGAATCCTAGTACTTGGGAGGCTGAGACAGGAGGACTGTGGTGTGTAGCCAGCCCCAGCTACTTAGTGAGGCCCTCTGCACCTTAGTGAGACCCTGTTTCAAAGTAAAGAATAATTGAGGCCGGGCGTGGTGGCACATGCTTGTAATTCCCCTCGCTTGGGAGGCTGAGACAGAAAGATCACACAGGTTCAAAGCCAGCCTCAGCTACTTAATGAGGCTCTCAGCAACTTAGTGAGACCCTGCTTCCAAATAAAGTATAAAATAGGTCTGGAGTGTAGCCCAGAGTTAGAAATGCCCCTGGGTTCCACTGCCAGTACCACCAAAAAATAAAAAAAGAAAATAAAAAAAGAAAAATAGAAAAAATAAAAATAAATAAAATTTAATTAAATAAAGAATAATTGAAATCCCAGTACCTGGGAGCCTGAAACAGGAGGATCACACAGGTTCAAAGCCAGCCTCAGCTACTTAGTGAGACTCTCAGCAACTTAGTGAGACCCTGTTTCTAAATAAAATAGGTCAGGAGTATAGCCTGGAGGTAGAAGGCCCCTGGATTCCATCCCCAGGACCAGAAAAAAAAAAAAAAAAAAAGAATAAAATGGGGCTAGAGGTGCAGTTCAAAGGAAGAATGCCCCTGGGTTTCAGAGTACCAGTCTGTCTCTGTCTCTGTCTCTGTCTCTGTCTCTGTCTGTCTCTCTCTCTCTCTCTCACACACACAAACTAAAAAAGAAAACCCCAAAAAAACCTGGATGAGAAAGATTGTCTCACCATTTTAAAATAATGCTGTGGCCTTTGTCCTGTGAAGTAATTTTTACTTTCAAAGTGTCCTAATTGCAAAGAACACAGGGAACACACGACATGGCCCCTTCTAGAAGACAGAAGACAGGGCGAGGGTGACAGGGTGGGACTATTTTTTCTTACATCTCCCAGAAGCGGAGGGTCAGGCCTAAGCCGGCCGTGGCACGGAACACAGCCCCTTTGTTGGGGCTGCAGGGAAGTGACTACCTAAAGCCTTGCCTTGCCGTGGGTGACAGAGGTTGAGAGGGCTTGTCTCAGTCTGGAGAATCGCTCTGGGCTTCTATTTTCTCATCTTTGAAATGAACAGAGAGATGCTAGGCTGAGAGTCAGGAAAGCGGGCTCTCATCCCCGTGGCTGTTAATGCTGTGGTGTGTGGTGTGTGTGTGTGTGTGTGTGTGTGCGTGCGTGTGTGTGTGTGTGTGTGTGTGTGTACCTGTTCTCTCTGGGCCTTAGCAAAGACTGAGGACAGATGGCTGTGCTTTGTCCCATGGTCTGGGGTCAACACCCAGAGCTGGAGGCCCAGTCCCCTTACAAGGAATCTTTCTGTCCAGACTTCGCTCAGCCATCAGGCCTGGCAGCGTCCACCCATAACAACAAACATTCCTCCTGCCACCCTGTCCCTGACTCTGGGACGCTGCACTGGCCTCGCTAGTGATCCTCGGTTTCCCTGCCTCCGGACTAGCCGCCTAGCTTCTCACTAATCTTCCCTAAGGTCTGGTGATGTTTCTTATCAACTCTTGGCTCCCATGGTCCTCGGACTGGCCGGGCTGGGCAGGGAGGGAAGGCCTCTGTTCTCAATGGGCCCACCGCCTGATTGCTAAAGCCCTCTGCCTAGTTTCTTCCGTAGGCCTCTGGGACGTGGCTTCCTGATTTGGGCAGCCTGGAAGCCTTCGCTTCCCCTCAGAAGGTCCAGTTCTGAGATGAAGCATGCTTCGCAGTGTTTGCTGGTGGAAGCTCAGCTCTCACTAGAAACCAGCCGGGCAGGCTGCAGCCCACCCCTCAGTTCCTGCCCCAGCCCCTCAGTCCGCCCCATCACCTTAGCCCAGCTAGCAAGCTCCTACAAAAAAAAAGACCAAGAAAAAAAGGGCACTCCAGGAGACTACCAGAGGGAGAGGAGGACACAGCCACTCCAGGGCCGTGCCATCCAGTTGACTCACCCTCTTCCACTGGCATTTGGGTTCTGGCATCCAGGAGGGGTAGGGGCAGGGGTGAGGCTGACTACTTGAGACTTCCTGACATGTACCGAGGCTGGATGTGGGTGAGGCCTAGGAGGGGCCTGTTCCCCAAGGCTGAACCAGCGCCCTGAGAGGCCTCCACTCCCCACCCCCTCAAGTGCAGTCCACTTCAGCTGGGTGGCCCTGCCCGCCAAGACGGCAGCTGGTCTCTGGACAGGGGGCAAGGTTTCTAGGAGAAAATCACTGAGTTCTCCCTACAGCCCAGGCTGTGGGAGTTGGGAGAGAGGGCCCCACTGGAGTCAGCAGCCTGACGCCTCTCTTCGCTGTTCCCTGCACAGCCTTGGCGAGGTAGCGAGAGAGGCAGGGTGCATGACCTCCTCCCCTAGCTGCAGGGGTGCCCCAGGGTGTTAGGAGCTCCTCAACAGCTGGGGAAGGGTGATGGCAGGACTAGCAGGTGGAGAGCAGGGGACTGAGCCGGCACTAGGAGACCAGAGATGCCATGGGACAGAGGGATGCTGGAAGCAGCGATATCAGAGGCCACAGCAGCTTCCGGGTTGGGGTCAGTGAAAAATCACAGGAACAGCTGGGCCTGGTGGCGCACACCTGTAATCTCAGTATGTGGGAGGCTGAGACAGAAAGATCGCAGGTTGGAGGACAGGTTTAGCAACTTGATGAGACCCTCGGCAATTTAGGGAGGACCATTTCAAAATAAAAATTAAGGGGCATGGGGGTGGACACCTGCAATCTCAGTACTTGGGAGGCTGAGAGGGAAGGATTGCAGGTTTGAGGACAGCCTCAGCAATTTCATGACTCTGTTTCAAAATAAAAAATAAAAAGGGCTAGGGGTGCAGCTCAAAGGTAGAATGCCCCTGGGTAAATTCCCCAGGACCAAAAATAAATAAGCTGGGCATGGTGGCACATGCTTGTAATCCCAGTATTTGGAAGTTTGAGACAGGAGGATTGCAGGTTCACAGCCAGCCTCAGTTACTTGTGAGGCTTTCTGCAACTTAATGAGACCCTGTCTCAAATTAAAAATAAAAATTGGGCTGGGGGTTCAGCTCAGGGATAGAATACCCTGAGTTCAAATCCCGGTACTGCAAAATAAGTACATAAATAAATAATAAAAATAAAATTAGAAAGAGCTGGGGGCATATCTCAGAGGTAGAATGCCCCTGGGTTCAATATCCAGTACCAAAAAATACATAAAAAATAAAAAACAAAATTAAAAGAGCTGGAGGCATAGTTCAGAGGTAGAATGCTTCTGGGTTTCACCTGTAGTACTTTTCTTCCTCCCCTCCCCTCAAAAAAGTCACAGGGACTTTAGTTCTTATAGGGTGGACTCAGAAGACCCTGTTTTTGCCCAAAACTAAGAGGAAGAGAGTAGAATGAATCTGGCAGCCCCTCTGCCCAGCGCTTCACTGAACCAGGTGACCAGGTCCCTCCTTTGACTAGATGCACCTGCCCATGTGCTCTGCACCACTGTTTATGTAACCTGCAGGATGATTCCAACCAAGGCCTTTTGGTGTGTTGATCTAATAAGACATTAACGGGGTAATTGGGCACTGCAATTCCTCCTCCTCCCCTGTGACTCAGCGTGCTTGCTGAGGCAGTGTCTAATTCAGCCGTGTAACCGTGTGCTCTTAGCACCTCATCAGATGAGGCCTCGCCCTCGCGACACCTCTCAGTCACCCACTCACCCTACAAACATCTACAGGCGCCTGCTGGGTGCCAGGCACTGTGCTCAGGGCCGGGGCTGCCGCCATGAACAAACCAGACAGAAACCCCTGCTCTCAAGGAGCTCAAAGTCTGCTGGGAGGAAAAAAAATGATAAACAATAGATCCGAAAAATAGTGTGTTGGAGAATGAGATGTGTTATAGAGAGAAATGAATCTGGGAGGGGGAGGCAGCAATGCTGAGAGCTCTGGACGAGTCCTTGTAATGAAGCCAACCTGCGAAGGAGGGGAAGCAAGGGGGAAGACAGAGGCGGCAGTTGCTACGCGGCTTAGCAGAGCGGGTGACCAGGAGGTCAGAGGTGGCAAGCAACTGCTAGATGCAAAGCAGAAGAAGGACTGAGGGAGCTCACTGCAGCCCCTGCGGGCACACCTCACCCAGCAGGAGGCCAGTACGACAAGCCCGGGCAGGGGATGTCCATGCGGGGGAGAGCCATGAAGGTGGGCAGGAGTGGTCAGGATCTGGGTGATAGGAGGTGCAGCCCTAGGATTTGCTGCTGGGCCCAACATGGGGTGAGGGAAGGGGAAGGGCCAAAGATGTCCTGAGTGATCTGAAGATGGGGAGGCTGTGGGAGGAGCAGACACCCAGGAAAAGGTCAGGAGGTCAGTTTCGCATGTGAAGTTGGAGGTGTCGCTTAGCCATCAAATGGAGACACTGACTAGGAAATCGGTCATTCAAGAGAAAAATCCAGGCCAGGGATGGAAATTTACAGTCATCAGCATAATAGGTGTTCAAAGCCTTCAGGCTGCCTGAGAGCCCTGCGGATGGTGGGCAGAGAGGAGTCAGGACAGGCAGTGAGATGGGGCAGGCTGCGGAAAAACCGGGGGAGGGGTGGCCTCGACACCCTATGGAAGATGTTTCTGGAGGAGGGAATGAATGACTGCTTCAGATGCTGCTGAGCAGCAGGCAAGGTCCATTGGGGACTGGGATGAGAGCGCTGTTAAGAGGGTGCTGCTCAGGGTAGAGCATGTACTGAGCACACACAAAACCAGCTTCCAACCCCAGCAACACACACACACACACACACACACACACACACACACACACACACACACGATACGGGGCTGGGCATAGTGGTGCATCCCTGTAATATCAGTACTTGGGAGACTGAGACAAGAGGATTGCAGGTTCAAGGACAGCCTCAGCAAGTAGTGAGACCCTGTCTCAAAATAAAAAAAACATAGGGCTGGAGGTGTAGCTTGGAGGTGGAATGCCTCTGAGTTCAATCCTCGTATCAAAAAAAAAGAAAGAAAGAAAGAAAGAAAGAAAGAAAGAGAGAGAGAAAGAAAGAGAGAGAGAGAATGTGGGAGTAGAAACTAGGAGTAGAGGAGGGACAAGAGGAGTTGGGTGGTGAATATAGATTCTCTTCTGAGTTTTGCTATATATAGGAAGCAAAGAATTGTAGCTTTGGGAGTGTGTGGGTCAAGAGTGTTTTGTGGGTTTTTCCTTTAGATGGGAGAAATTGCAGCCTGTTTCTATGCTTATGGAAAATTTGGTAGAGAGGACAGTTCTGACAATGCAAGAGAGATAGACAAAAAAATTGCTGGAGAAACCCCCACCCCCAGTGTCTCCCCTGGCCCAAGCCCAAAGAAGTTGTCTTCCTTCTTTTGGGTTGGGCCAGGGTTGGTGGAAATGACACAGGAGACCTGGGTTGTGGTCCCAGATCTGTCCACTACCATCTATGAGACTGCGCTGGCCCCTTAATGGCCAGGGCTCTTGATGCGGAAAACAATTGTTGTAACATCAGCGCTGCCTCCCTCCCTGGACTGTGGTGCAGATCCAGTGAGTTAATAGGTGTGAAAGTGTTTTGCAGAATGTAACGGGTGGAACAGATGGCTGGGATTATTTTGATTATTCTAATAACACAAGGGATTATTAAGCAGATTTAAGGGCTTACCATTCACCCAGCCCTACTTGTATGCGCAGCCTCCCTGTGTGGCTCCCACACTTGCTGTGACCTGAACCTCCTGTAGGTTCATGCCTGAACCTCCATGGCGCTCATGCTCCAGCTCTACCAGCCCTCGTTGCCCTGGCCTGGCCCCGCTTCTGATCCTGGCCAATGCTGCCCTCCGAGGCCTCCAGACACTACTGCCTCCCCAAATGTCACCTTCCTTCCTTTTTCTTTCCTCCTGGACTGATTCCCAATTCCTGTTCAACAACACTTTTCTTTAGTACTGGGGATTTTACCCAAGGCGTTGTGTCTCCAAGCTATACCCCTAGTCCTATTTTATTTTTTTATTTTGAAACAATGTCTGGCTACATTTCAAGGGCTAAATTGCTTAGACTGGCCTCAGTCTTTCCATCCTCCTGTCTCAGCCTTCCAAGTACCGAGATTACAGGCATGGGCCACTGTGCCTGGCTTTTTTTTTTTCCTACAGTACTAGGAATTGAACTCAGGGGCATACTACCTCCAAGATATACCTCCAGCCCTATTTTTTTATTCTTTATTTTTTAATTTTAATTTTTAATTAAACATTTTTTTGGTGGTACTGAGGATGGAACCCTTCTACCTTCGGGCTACACTCCCAGACCTATTTTTTGTATTTTTTATTTAGAAACAGGGTCTCTTAAGCCAGAGAGGCTGGCTTCGAACCTGTGTGATCCTCCTGTCTCAGCCTCCCAAGCGTGGGGATTACAAGCGTGCGCCATCACGTCTGGCTTTATTCTTTATTTTAAATCAGGGTCTCACTAAATTGCAGAGGGCTTTACTAAGTCCCTGAGGCTGGCTGAGAACCATGATTCTCCTGTCTCAGCCTCCCAAGCACTGGGATTACAAGTGTATGCTATCATGCCCAGCTTTGTGCCTGACATTTAACAAAACTTTTTTTTAGAAGGTACACCATGAGGTCTGGGTACTGACCCAGGAGCTAGGAGAAATGAGCATCTTACGATGGTCAACCCTCTCAGCTGAGGATATAGGGGTCTCCCAAGAAGTGAGACTTTCAGTGCTGAAACTGGGGACATCCCAGAAAGACTGCACCCTAGTCTTGACCAGGTTCACACTTAGTTGATTTGCTATTATCTTCCCAGGACATCTTGGGCTAATCACCTTACTTCTTTGGAATTTGTTTTGCTCATGTATTAGAGGAGAGTTTGGAGTTTCAAGCCCTTCCAGTCCTCAATTCCAAGGCTAGAGTTACTGGTTTATTCCATACTCTTCATAGAGTGGCACTATGCGCCACAAAGTGTGCTCTTCCTTCTAACCATAATATCCGCGTGTGCAGCATAGCACCTCACGTGTAGTAGATGTTCAATAAAGACCTGCAGAAATAGCCAGGAGTAATGGCGCATGCTTGTAATCCCAGCATTTGGGAGGCTGAGACAGGAGGATCACGGTTCACAAATAGCCTCAGCTACTACTTAGTGAGGTCCTTTGCAACCTCAGTGAGACTGTGTTTCAAAATAAAGAATAAAAAATAGGGCTGGGGGTATAGCTCGGAGGTAGAATGCCCCTGGGTTCCATCCCCCGTACAGCAAAAAGGAAAAAAAAAAAAAAAAAAAAAGAAAGAAAGAAAAGAAAGAAAGAATGAACACAGGAACCTGCCACAGCCTATTCCTGGCTTGATCCCTATCTAACCTGCCCAGAACTCTGCTCAGAGAGAGGAAGGGAGGCACTGAAGATGGGGCTACAGTGAACACAGAACACCTGAATCCTGGTACCAGATATGCCTCTCTGGCCACAAGACTGTGCACCAGCCTGGTTAACACCTAGGGCTTCAGATGTGGAAAGTGATTTTGTTGTGGTGGTGGTAGTGGGAATTGAACCCAAGGGCATTCTACCCTCAAGCTATACCCTCAGTCCTTTTATTTTGAAATAGGTCTTGCTAAGTTGCTGAGGCTGACCTCAAATCTGTGATCCTCCCATCTCAGCCTTCTAAGAACTAGGGTTACAGTTGTGCATCACTGTGACTGGCTTGAAAAGCAATTCTTATCACATCAGTGCCGCCCCTTCCCCTGGCTTATGGTGGAGATCCTGTCACCCATGAGCCTTTGGAGCTTGTGACTAAACCTGGAACTCCGGCCCCTGAGCTGAACTGAACATGCCAGTGAGGCAGTGAGAGGAGAGGGATCACTGCATCCACTGGTGATGGGGGTTGGCCTTGGACACCTTCCCATGAAGATGTCACCAACACAAACATGCCCACTTGGGACAAGTGTCACATTTGGGTGCTTAGAGCCCATCTGAGGAAAAGGCCTGTCTTGGGCTCCTCTGGGCAGGTATCTGTCCCTGTCACCTCTTGTCTCCTGGGCATCTGCCTCCAGGCACTCTCCACCTAGCCCCTGACCCCGAGTGGCACTCTGGAGCCGGACCATCCCATGTTGGCCCTACCACTTCTTAGGATGCTGTACAACCCTGGGCATGTTATCTGAGCTTTGATTTCCTCATTTTCATTTAATAACAGTAGAACTGATCTTATAGACCTTTGGTGAGACTTAAGTTCACATGGGGAGCTATCTGGGGCTAGGCGAGTGCTCAGTAAACATTAGTTATTATTGTTATCATAACCATCAGCAGCAGCAGCAGCAATACTCTTGGTCTGGTGAAGACAGCAAAGAACACGCTTGCTCAGTGTCTCTCTTTCACAGGGCACTTGGGATGGATCTCCCTAGCTCTAAGAAGTCTTCACAGGTTAGCCCTAGGATAATAGTAACTTGGTTCCACATGGCAGGACAGCCCCATGGCCCCACCTCCAAAGGCAGTGCTGGCCTTCTCTGGGAGGCTGGACACTCCTCCCAGCTCTCTTCGGTCTAAGCTCCCATCCTGCTGTCACACCTTCCTGCCCCTGCCCGCTGGCCTGTCCTGGACACCAGATAGGACTGCCTGTGTGCAGCTCTGATCTAGCTCCACCCACTGGCATGCCAAAAGGGTCTGGGAGGAGGACTGTGAGGAAGACAGAGGGTGGAGGGGCCTGGGGAGATGATCCCAAACTAAGAACATATCCCAAAGGGAGCTGGTCCAAACTTACCAATGTAAACACACCCGCTCCCAGCACTGCATAGACCGCATGGAGCCAGGGCACCTATGGGGCAGAGGGAGAATGGGTTCAGAGACGGACAGAGGACGGCAGGAAGCCAGGAAAAGGGCTTGGTCCAGGGAATAGGAATGTGGGGTAGCCCTTCCTGTGCTCCCTAAGAAACCCTGGGATGGAGAGGGGTCCTCGATTCTCTGGGTGCTCACGGTGGTGGGTGGAGTGGAGACCGCAGGAGAAATTGGCAGGGAGCTCTCAACTGACCTGGAACTTCTTCCCTCAACACACAGCCCCAGGCTCAGGCTGGAGGAGGGTGATTCATTTTACTGGGGCCCTGTCAGCCTCCCAGCCTGGGTCTGGTTGGAGGCTGCTCCTGCCTCCCAGCCCCGGCTCATTCCCATTTAGTCTGGTGTCGGTCTGTCCCTCTACCAGAGCTCTCTGGCTCTGCCTTGAGGGCAAGGGGCTCAGGTGGAAGGGGACAAAGACTTGATTCAAGGTGTGTGTGGGGCATCTGGAGTCTCTGCCAGCGTGCATGATGCACTTGCCCACTGAGGCCGCAGCAATGCCCCCTCCCAACCTCTGCTCCCTCAGGAGTCCTGCCAGGACCAGGTGTGGAAACCCTGCTCTCTGTTCCTTCCCAGGAATCTCCCCAGAAGTTTCTGGAAACAGACAACCCATCAGCCAGACCTGGGTCAATAAAGGGCTCTTGAACGTTCTGGGGCCCTTTCCTGTAACCCTTTCCCCCATATTAGATACACAGACTCCCCTCTTTCCCCGCAGGCTCCGGCTCCAGCTCCTCCCTTAGTCAACAGGATCCAGGGAAGAGCCAAGGAAATGTCAGAACCAATCTTGATGTGGAGGCCTGGGAGCCAAGGCCCCGAGGTTGGGGCTGGGCCGGATGGAGGTGGGTAGGTGGGGAGTGAGGAAATCCTCCCAGTCCTGGCAGAGCAGGGGCCTTGGGAGGAGTAGGTACCAAATGTGGCTAGGGGCATATTTCCCCAGCACGGGGTCCAACTGCTTGCTCTCTAGGGTTCCCAGGATTCAAACTTCAAGGCTCTCCTGTGATGCCCCCCATGTGTGCACCTGAGCACCTGCGCTCTCCCAGTTAGCATTCCCCAGGACAAGCTGGAAGCCCCTAGCAGAACTGAGAATCGACCTCTGGCAGTTGGGTACTTTGTAGGGTGGAGGTCTGCTCTGGGCCCCCAGCTTGCCCCCCACCTGCCTGGTCAGATTCTGCGGGTTATGCTTGGCTGCTTTCCCAGGAGTCCAGTCGGTTCTTCCTTGAGGCCCCTGTGGGCTTGGTGGGCCCCATGGAGCCCCAATGCATCTTCCCCTGCTGCAACCCTCCGGGCAGCCCCCGCCAGGAGGATGGGAAAGGTGAAGCCGGATGCGACTCCCGTGCCCAGGCCCGGCAAGAAAAGCCTCCTTGTTTGCTTGCTTACACTGCCAATACATGGAGGGCAGGTGCCAGGAGAAGCTGGACAGGAAGGCGGCTGTGGGGCTTTGGCCCTGGGCCTGCCCCGGAGGATGTGGGAGGGAACAGCACCCGGGTAGCAGGCCCTCCCCACCCTCCCATGGCCGGGCACTCACATATTGGAAGGGCAGGAGGATGGCCAGGATGAGTCCACTGAAGAAGAGGGTCATGAGAAGCACGAAGATCACTCCCTGGCAGGAGGTGAAGTCGAACTGCGGGACAGAGGCTGTCAGTGACAGGAGGGTGCGGCCCAGGCGCGCCCACCCCAACCGGTCCCCTCCTTCTCCTGGGGGGACCCCCAGACCCCTCCCATGCCTTTACCTCTTCCCGACCCCAGCCCCAGCTCCAGCCGCTCTGCGCCTTCCCCCAGCACTGACCTTGGTCTGGAAGCTGAAGAGGGTGACAGAGAGGCAGACGAGGGCCGTGATGCCCAGGCACAGCAGCACAGACGTGGTGTTGTAATAACTGAGGACCGAGGAGCAGGTTGGCATGGCAGGGCCCTGCTGTCCCAGCCCTCCTGCCAGGGCCTGCTCTCGTAACCTCACCCCAGCCCTGTACCCGTGTCAGGACCTCCCTCACTCAGAGTGCTTCCTCGGCCTCCCACTACCATCTAAGGATCTTAAACAGGGCTGGGGAGTGTGGCAATGCCTCAAGGTGAGGGACAACTTGAGAGACATGAATCTGGGGTCTCTCCATTTTGAGAGTACTGGGAATTAAATCCAGGGGTGTTCTACCTCTGAGCTATACCCCCAGGCCTGTGTGTGTGTGTGGGGGGGGTTACTGGTACTGGGGATTGAGCTCAGGGGTATTCTACCTCTGAGCTATACCTCCAGCCCTATTTTATTATTATTATTATTATTATTATTATTATTTTATTATTATTTTTTTTTGTGGTACTATGGATGGAACCTAGGGACATTCTACCTCCAAACTATATCCCCAGCCCTATTTTTTATTCTTGCAGTACTGGGGATGGAACCCAGGGGCATTCTACCTTTGAGCTACATCCCCTATTTTTATTCTTTTTTTTTTTTTGAAACAGGGTCTCACTGAGTTGCAAAGGGCCTCACTAAGTAGTAGCTGAGGCTGTCTTCGAACCACGATCCTCCTATCTCAGCCTCCCAAATGCTGGGATTACAAGCCTGTGCCACCATGCCCAGCTCTATTTTTTATTCTTTATTTTGAAACAGGGTCTCACTGAGTTGCAAAGGACCTCACTAAGTAGCTGAGGCTGTCCACGAACCGCGATCCTCCTGTCTCAGCCTCCCGAATGCTGGGATTACAAGCTTGCGCCACTAGGCCTGGCTTATTTTTATTTTGAAATGGGATCTCACTAGGTTGATGAGGTTATCACTACTTGCTGAGGCTTCCCTAGAACCTATGATCCTTCTGTCTCAGCCTCCCAAGTACTGGGATTATAAACATGCACACTACATTTTCTTTTTTTTTTTTTTTTTGGTGGTACTGGGGTTCCTGGAAGCCCTTCTACCTTAGGGCTACACTCCCAGACCTATTTTATATTTTTATTTAGAAACAGGGTCTCTTAAGCCAGAGAGGCTGGCTTTGAACCTGCACAATCCTCCTGTTTCTGTCTCCCAAGCACGTGGATTATAAGTGTGCGCCACCACGCCTGGCTTACATTTTTATTTTTTATTTTGAATCAGGGTCTCACTAGGTTGCTGAGGGCTCTGCTAAATCGCTAAGACTGGCCTTGAACCTTAGATTCTCCTGTCTCAGTCTCCCAAGTACTGGGGATTACAGGAGCATGCCACCACTCCTGGCTCTGGAGTGTCATAAGTTGCCATTTGAGAGGAGTCATCTTGCTCTCCATGTCCCCACTTCTGTCCCCTAAATCTGGCCAGGTCCTGAAGCCACTGACCAGTGAGTGAGGAGAGAGAGAGGGCCCTAGACTGCCTGAGCCCCCTCCCGCATTCAAGTGCTGCCAGGAAGGACTGGTTTAGGGGTAGCTCCCCTCAGTGCCGCCAGTCCCTGCAGCAGGCCTGGCCTAGGCCCTCCTTCTACCTGGCCCGTTTACCTGGACAGCATCCCAGTGAGGTAGGCCATGGACAGGGTCTGGAAGGAGAGGCAGGGTAAGGAAAGCTGCGGCACTCAGATGTTGGGAGCCTGCACCTCAGGTCCAACCCGGGCCCCCGCCCATGCACATGCCCCTCAGTGCTGGGACCGCTTTACCCCTACACAGGTTTCCTGTCAGGACTAAGGCTGCATCTCCCAGGCAGCTTGCAGCTTGAGGGCCTCCTGTCCCTCTCTCTCCTAGGCAGCCCTGCTCTTTCCTCTGGTAAGAAGCCCCTCTCTACTTTACGCTCTCTGGAGCAAAAGCACAGTGAGCGGGCAGCGGACGCAGAGGGGGCTGAGCCCACTTGGAAAGGGAGATGGGTGAAAACGCCCTTGCCCCCAGTGCCCTCACCTCGGATGTCCCTAGCCCAGCCGCCCTGCCCCTCCAAGCCCACACTGTGCCTGCCCTTCCCCTACCCCACTCAGAGTCTGCCCAGCCCACCAGTTACTTACAAAGATGGTCAGCAGAATCAGGTTCCAGGGGAAGTATCTCCTGTAAGGCAAGCCGTGGGGTTCAGAGGAGCGTGCCCATCGTGGGGACTCCTTGGGGCCCCTTTCTTCAGGCACACTCCCTCGCGATCCCCCCCCCCCGTCTGTCTGCCCTCCCCCCACCTTACAAGTGCCAAGCGAAGGAGGGAAGGGCAGGCCCGCCTGACAGAGCCGGGAGAGGGTGGGCCTGCGCAGGGGTGCGGGACACTGGAGGCGGGCAGGCTGGCCAGGACTTTTGAGGTCCTGCTCATATTTCCACAGTCCCTCCTGAAGCCATTACTATACCTGGGTGCAGAGCAGCATGCCAGGGTCAGGTAGGTTGCAAAGAACACGACACTGTGAGAGAGATGGATGGGTCAGTCAGACCCTCCCTCACCCCTCTGCTACCCTGCCCACAGGAACCAGGCAGGATGTGGGGGGCAGGGAGAAGGCCACAGTCATCCTAGAACCTGGCAGTGGGCAAGGTGGCGGGCCAGTCCCAGAAGTGGGAAAGAGTTAATGGGACGAGTCTGCTTCTAGCAACACTGAATCTTGGGTATCATGGGACAGCTGTCCCTGACCAGTCAGCCCAAAGTGGCTTTGTGCTGCGTGAAGGTTCCCCCCCCCCCCCCCGGTACTGGGGATTGAACCCAGAGGAATTCTACCTCATGCCCAGCTCTATTATTTATTTATTTATTTATTTATTTATTTATTTATTTATTTATTTATTTTGTGGTACTGGGGGTGGAACCCAGGAGGCATTCTACCTCCAAGCTACACCCCCAGCCCTATCATTTTATTCTTTATTTTGAAACAGGGTCTCATTGAATTGCAAAGAGCCTCACTAAGTAGCTAAGGCTGTCCACAAACTGTGATCCTCTTGTCTCAGTCTCCCAAATGCTGGGATTATAAGAGTGCACCACCACGGCCGGCTTCCTGCCCTGTTTTTTATTCTTTATTTTGAACCAGTGTCTCACTAAGCTGTGGAGGACCTCACTAAGTAGCTGAGGATGGCCATGAATCTGCGATCCTCTTGTCTCAGCCTCCCAAGTAATGGGATTACAAGCGTGCACCACACTCAGCTTGGGTGGAGTTTTTAAAGTGCTTTATACATATTAACTAATGTAGTCCTTGTATCTTCTCTATGAAGTTTGTTCTTTACAACTGAGGCATAGTGAGGCCGGGTGACCTGTCCAAGGTCACGCAGTTACCGGGGTTGCGGATGTGACTGGAACCCAGAGGCTCTGGCTCCAGGGAGCTGCTCACACCTGCCGCCCCTCCCCCACCAGGCCCCGCCCCTCACTGCCTGGACCAGTCCCGTCAGTTACTTGGTTGTCCATCTACCCTAGTAGGCTGTGAGTTCAGCAGGGGCAGGGCCTGTATGTGTCCTGCCTGTGCCTGGGAAGCAGGAGTGTGGATCAGGTGGCCCTGTCCAGTGGGAGCAATGTGGGCCACCTGTACAGTAATTTGGTGCTGAGGACTGTCTGGCCAGCAATGAGGGCAGAGACCGGTACAGGACTCAGGCGATGAGGGCTGAGTATCCGCCACAGTGCATGGCCTCCAGCCCCTGTGGCTTATCATGACAGGGCCATCCCCCTCATCTCTTCCTCAGATCTCTCACCCACCCTCCACAGCAGCGATTCCAGACTCCCTCCTCTTTCTGCAAACCTCCCAGGCTGCCTCACACTCCAGCACAGGGTGCCTGTTGTGTTCCAGAAGGATCTGAAGTACAGAAGCGGGGCTCCCTTGGCCTCCCGCCTGCCACCTGCTTAGCTCACGCTCCAGGACCTCTGCGTCTCCTCCCAGCCCGGCCAGTCCCCCAGCTCGGGCTCTGCGCCCACCCCCTCAACTGCCCGTGATCTCTCTCACTTCCACCTTCCTGCTGGCGCCTCTCCTCCCACACAAACCTCTTGGCCGTTCTCCATCTTCACCCCACATCTTCCCTGGCTCTAGCTACGGTCACTGTATCTGCCCTCCAAGTCAAGAATCTCAAAAAGATGGTTTCCACCTGTGCCATCCTCTTCTCCATCTCCCCAAGCCAGAAAACCCCGCCTAATCCCATTTAATGAGAGCTGCCTTTGCCACATCGGGTGACCTTGTTGAGTCCAGTTGACACTTGTCTGCCCTTACCTGACTTACGTCTGATCATTCCTCTTGTTTCCCTGGTTCCACGATGACACACGTCTGGGTCCCCTCCTCCCTGACTACTCTCCCTCAGTTTCCAGGAAGTCTCTGAACATGCCTGCCTCCTTTTCCGTGGCTCTTCCCTTTCTGCTCTCCCGAGGTGGGCTCACTCGCCCACAGGACGTGCACCCCCAAAGGTCAGATAGACATTTTCCCCTCATCCCCAGACTGGAACATCCAGAGGCCTACAGGGCAGACAGATCCTCAGAAACTTGTCAAGCTGAACAGCGCAGAGCTGAACTCTCCATCCTCTGCTCCCTAAGGACGCAGGCACCGGGAGCCACCCACCTGGAGGCTCAGCATCAACAGCAACTCTCACTCAGCCACGCCTGATTCATCACCTGGTGCTGTTTATCCTCCTGCTCTGGCAGGCCTCAGACCTGCATACGTCCCTCCATCTCCTTCACCACCCTTTGAGGTTGGGCCCTCTCTTTTCTCTCTGGTCTGAACTATGGCAGGAGACCATCTGGTCCTCCTGTTTCCAGCCCTGCCTTTCACCTTCCAAGCTATGAGCAGATCTGGTCATGTGACTCCCCAAAGGCTTGGCGATGCCCCCATGGCCCAACCCACCCGCCTCTCCAGCCTCCTCCACCACCTGCTCCGCACCTGGAAATGTGCCCACAACACTCTTGCCTGCAGAAAAGGATGAACTGAAGGACCCCTGAGGCTTCTTCTTCTGGAGGGGTTTCCTCTGTGCATCACAGGAGTGCCTCAACTGGAGCCTATATCCCGATACCCACAGGCCAGCTCACCTGGCTTCCCACTTGGGTGTGGCATTTGAGACCAGCCAATTTATTCATTCAGTATCCCCACTGTGTAACCCAGGCCTTGCACCTGGTAGGTGGTCTTAAAATTTTCTACATGAGCCGCGCGTGGCGCACGCTTGTAATCCCCGCGCTTGGGAGGCTGAGACAGGAGGATCGCACAGGTTTGAAGCCAGCCTCAGCTACTTAGTGAGGCTCTCAGCAACTTAGTGAGACCCTGTTTACAAATAAGATATAAAAATAGGTCTGGGAGTATAGCCCGGAGGTAGAAAGCCTCTGGGTTCCACCCCCAGTACCACCAAAAAAAAAAAATTTTTTTTTCTACATGAAATGCACAAAAACAAGAAAGCCAGGCATGGGGGCATGCACCTGTAATTCCAGTACTTGAGAGGCTGAGACAGAGAATCATAGGTCCAAGGTTAGTGTCTCCAACTTAGTGAGACCCTCCAAAACTTAGTGAGACCCTCCAAAACTTAGTGAGACCCTCCAAAACTTAGTGAGACCCTCCAAAACTTAGTGAGACCCTGTTTCCAAAAAAAAAAATGAAAATAGGGCTGGGGATGTAGCTCAGAGGTGGAATGTCCTTGGGTTCAATCCCTGGTATCAAAACAGACAAACAAACCAACCAAGTGATACAGGGTTGGGACAAGCCTATTGGGTTGGGTGAGTAGGACTCCCCCATCTTAACCCTTTCCTATTCTTTAGTGGTTCTCAAGTAGGTGGAGCCATTGTCCCAGAGACTGGGGGCTTGCGGGTAGTTGGTGTCAGGTTCCAGAGCTGCAGGACACCCTGCTCTGGCACATCTGTCCTGCCCCTGTTGAGAAACACTCCAGCTTCTTCTCTTTCCATCTCACTGGAGTCACTGGTCAGCTGCTTCAACAATGATGATAATAGTACCCTTGGTGTGGGCCTTGGCACCCTGGCCAGACTAGTAGCTGCCTGAAGCTAAGGGCCTCAACTCCTCTGTGGTCCCTAGGTCCTCAACCCTTGAGAAAAAATGTCAGGAGAAAGGGCAGGGGGACCAAGATCCAGGGACTCTGGTTGCCACATTGGAGCCGGACTCTGGCATTTATGTGCCTCTAGTGCTGTGTTTACCTGGAGTGAGTCATGTAATAACCAAATCCCAGTTCCCTCCTTTGTAAAGCAGGAATGCTGGTACCAAGTCACTGGGCTGCTGGAAGCCCAATGAGAGGATGCGGGCAATGCGCTTTGCCAGGGTTTCAGCTTCGTGCGTAGACTCAGGGTTCAGACTCCTCCTCTGCAGGAGCAGGATCTGCTATTACTGTAATTAGGGGCTGGCTGACAGCCCACTCCACCCTGCTCTAGCCTCAGACTTCTCTGTGCTGCAGACGCCAAGGCTCACGGGGAGCAATCAGACAATAAGGGGAGACTCCTAGGAGGGGACGACTGGGGACTTGAGGAAGCCCAGGGGACTGACAAGGAGTGAGAGCAGGCTGAGCCAACAGCTGATCTGTACTTCAGAGCCTGCGCCCCAGGGCTGGGAAGGTCTGTTTACAGAGTGTGGGACCCAGCGAGGCTTCCCCAACTTGTCCTGCTTGGGGACCCAGTCTTGGAGGCCGCAGAGTGCACAGAGGGTCAGTGCGGGGAAGGAGCTGGGTTTCTACCCTGGCTGTACTGCTTAGGCAGCAATAACTTCTCTCAGTTTCAATTTCCTCATCTGTAGAATGGGGATAATAATAGTACCCGTGTGGTAGGGTTATTGAAAGGATGCACGGAAGACATGTACACTACCTAGCACAGTGCCCCACTCATAGGAAAAGAGCTATTTTATTCTCATGCTACACTAAAAGGAAGGGACTAGGACGGAGCCCTTGGAAAGCATTTGGTGTGCTGAAGGAGGTGAGACCCACTGGGACTCAGACCAGAGCCAGACCTGGGGCAGGACAGGGAGAATTAGGGTGGGGGAGAGAGCAGAGCACAACCTCAGCGAGTCCAGGTGGGCTTTCTGGAGGAGAAGGCAGCATCCTGGTGGTGGAACTCCAGAACCCCTTGAACGCTTTGCAGAACTCCATGAAAAGCACACAGTCCACGCCCACTTCCAATTTCCCTGCCCCAGCATCCATCCCACGGCCAGGTGCATCTCTACCTGGGGCCTGGAGCTGATGAGGAGGAGGCGCTCCAGACCGCAGCAGGTGGAGGCTGGATTCTCATGACCTTCCCCCCCACGCACACAGAGTGGACTCTGTCCCGCTTCCTGAGCTGCTCCTTCACGGGCGGTCTGTTCCCTTGCCACCCTCTGCTCAGGTCATGGCATCCCACAGACCCTCCCTCGGTGGGCAGGAGGGACCTAAGAACCCTATTTTTTAGTTCTCAGGGGGTCTGAGGCTGCCAGGCAGTGGTGACTACGTGCTGGGGGCCATGCCAACCTACCCTGTAGGCTGGCTGGGGTGGACGTCCCTGGGGCCTCATTAGCTTTACCAATAGTGCCTCCCAACTCCCCAAGATGCATGCCTCCTGCCTGCTCTGCAGACAGGGCCTCTGTGCTGTGCCCCAGGAAAGGCTCTGGGTGTGAGTGTCTCCTCCTTGGAACCTCCAACTTGAAGAGGCAGCTCTGCTCCTCCAAGGAGCCTGGAAGCCAGGGGGAAATGTGCCCACTCTGACACGACTCCCGGCCCAGTGAGCTCACTGACCTAGCAGAAACTTCTCCAGGAACAGCCCTGGGAGAGCCACGGTGCGCGAGCTCCGCGGCCAGGCCTTCACCTCCCACTTTTTCTAAGGTTTCTTTTCATCCCTTGGCCAGTCCAGTCTCTCGTTTACCAAGCACTGCATCTACCCTCACGCCCATGCTTTTGCAGAAGACACCCTGCTCCTGGCAACAATATCCCCAGTCTTCTTGGCCCGTCCTATTTGGTGGTACTGGGGAGCGGCGCAGGGTGCTTGACCTCTGAGCTACATCCCTAGCTCTTTCTATTTGTTTTTTTAAGATAGAGTCTCACTAAGTGCCCAGGCTAGTCTTGAACTTGTGACCTTCCCACCCAGCTTCTCTAGCAGCTGGAACGACAGGCGTGCACTGCTGCACCCCCAGGTTGGCCCAGCCCTTGAGGTGCCCTGGTGCTCTGGGCTCACTCATCCCTCTGAACGCTGCAATGCTGCGTCTTCGCTTGCTGCCTGCACCGCCCATTACCTTCCCCCGCAGAAGCAGTGGGTGCTAAGGGAGACTACAGAAAGAGCAGTTCTTCTCTGAGCCCCCGGGTGGTTCTGTAATTACCTAGTGTTGCCCCTTAATTACCCAGAAAAGAGGATCAGAATCACCTACAACTTCAAAACTTTTCTCCCAAGTTCCCTGCCATGTTCCTTGAAGACTATAGGACTGGCAGGAGTCAAGTAGCTGGAGGGCTGAAAGGAGACTGCCAAACGGAGGGATTAAGCGCACAAGCCTTAACCTGAATTTTGGGTTTGAATCCCAGCTCCACCACTGACTAGCTGTGTGACCTTGGGCAAATTACTCAACTTCTCTGGGCCTGAGTTTTCTGAGGTAAGCATACCCAGTAGATTTGAAGATTGAATGCAATACTGTACGTCAAGCACACAGAAGGATGCCCAGCCCTTGTTAGGTACTCTTTAAGTGGTGGCTATTATGATTAATAATTTCGTAAGCATTAATAATAGCAATGTTAATAAGAGTAGCAACATTATTATTAGTGGGATCAGGGTGTTCCAGCCCCCCTCCCCTGTAGAGCTAGGGTCTGGGGGGGGTCTCTCTCTGGCTCCAGCTCCAACTTTCCCAACTTATGCCCCATCTCCCATCTGTCAGATCCCAGTACCCCAGAAGAGTCCTCGGCCACCCTCAGTAGCCAGCAGAATGGGGCAGGGCTGGAGACAACTGTGGGAACCGTCCCCCCAGGGATGCCATGCGGGGAAGCCATGGACTTGGACCTGTCAGCAGAGACACAGAGATGCCCTCTCCTGCCATTGGGCCTTCTCTAGGAAGGGACCTGGGGTGGGGTGTACTCACTAGGATGCCCAGTACCAGCCCGGGTTGGCCTGGACATAGTCCTTAACTGGGTCACTGCAGAGAAGGGAGGGAGAGAGAGAGTCAGAATGTACCCCGGGGTTTCCATATGTGATTAACATTTGCACCACCCAGTTTACGGGACTCAGGAAGAAGCGGAGGGATGCAGCCCCTGGCGGCCCGAGAGTACCCCCCCAACCCCCACGCAGGGGTCCCTGGGGTTGGTGGATGGAGAATGATGCCTCCAGGCACCCACAGGCCCAGGGCCCCCACCCACCCCCACGGGACCGATGGCTTCTTATGCTGTGCCTCCTAACTCCCTTCCCAGCATGAGAAGGCCGACTGGACCCCTAAATCTCTCCAGGGGAACTTTCCACAGGAGCTTGGTGGGGGTCCTCCTGCCCAGGCCTGGCCACAGCCACCCCTTGAAGGTGCCAGTCCACCCTGCAGACTCACCAGAAGGTGAAGAGAGCCACGACACTCAGGGTCAGCAGCAGCTGGATGAGCAGGATGGTATAGACCTGGGGGCGGGAGGGGCTCCCTGAGGCTGGGGACCCCTGTGTGGGTCCAGGTAGGTTCAGGGAGTCCTCAGCCTCCCAGGGGCTTGTTTGAATCTCCAAGCTCACCTCCTGGGCGGCCCAGCCTCCTTCCTAGGGGTACTGGGATGCCCGGAGCCAGACCCACAGCGGGAGCCACTCAGGGCACCCAGGGAAGTGAAGGCAAGAGGGGGCGGCGGCTCCTGCACGCAGGGGCTGGCCAGCGCCAAGCCCCCCGGTGCTGGGGAGCGAAGGAGAGGCACTTACCTTTCTGATGAAGACCCGGCGAACTTTCTGGTCGTCCCAGCTGTAGATGGTGAAGAGCTCATGGTGCCCCGCGGGGAAACCGCTGTCATAGCTGGAGCTGCTGCCTGCAGGCAGGTGAGCGCTGTGAGTGCTCCTGGACCTAGACACCCGAGACACATCCCCAGCGGCGCCCGCTGGGCTGCCTTTGGCCGAGTGGGCTGTGGGACCTACCCAGATCTTTCCAGTCCTTATTCAACGCCCCACCCCAGCCCACCCAGATCTCTCCCTGGTCACCTCTTGCTTTTTCCTGCTCTGGGTCCTGAGAATGAGCTGCTCTCTCCCCTCCCCTGCCCTCCACCCTGCCTGGGGCTCTGGAGGCCACGCTCTGCCAAACAAATGTGTTCCTTCTGTCTCGTGCCCCCACCTCTGGCACAAGGCTCAGAAAGGGACAGCCGGTCTCCAGGCCACTCAGCACAGGCCAGGGTCAAAGGTCCTGGTCCTGGCTTCCTCTGAGGCCCCTGGGCTGGGCCAGGGAACTGGCTGCATGTGTCTGGCCTGAGGCTCCACGGGAATCCAGGGCCAGGTGGGGATGAAGGTTCACGGCTGGTCCTAGAACCCAGGCTTCCAGGCAGACTCGTTTCCTAGGGTGACGAGCTGCCTGGCTTGAGCAAGTCACCAGGCTTCTCTGAACCTCTTCTGCTATGAGTCTATATCCACCTCACAGAAACCAAAGGAGACAGAAATGGCAGCCTGTGTCCTCTGTGCCTGGTGGGCGCTGCATCGCCCTGTCTCTTGTGCCCCTCTTCTGGGCCACTCCCAGGTCCTGTTCCCCTCCACTGTCCCCAGCATGTCTCCATAATCTCCTCCTCTCCCCCTGCAGCAATGGCCTCTTTCTGGGCCTTTTAAAGCTGATGTGCCAGCCCCCACCCCGCTTCATCAGTGGTTCCCCACTACTCACACTCAAGTCTAAGTTCCTAGCAGAGCGGAGTCCTCCCCAGCTCCCTGCACATCCCCCCGCCCCATCACATATTTTCTTTTTCAGCCACATCCTCTCTTGCCCTGGACTCTGCCCAGCCTCTTCTTCTTCCACCCTTGAACACTGTGTCTCTGCCTCTGCTAGGTTAACTCGTGGGCTCCTTCAGGACTCAGCGTGGATGCCCCTTCTCCAGAAAGCCTTCCCTGCCTGGTAGAGGCTGGGTGAGCCTCTACGCCTGTAGAGTCATCCATTTCCTTGCACAGCCCACTCTGCGAGGGCAGAGACCCCAGTAGGTCTGCCTCCCCTGAAATGAGCTCAGAGCCAGTGCAAGCCAGTTGTCCTCCTGCCTCCATAGTTCCTTGGAAAAATCTTTCTTACAGCAAAGCAGCCCGTTGTAGCAACTAGACTTGAGAAAGGAGGAAGGAGGAGAGGCAGGTTCACTGCAAACCCAACTTGGGGCCTGGGGACCTTTGCCCCCTCAGCCTCTACTTCTCCTTCACTTGCGCACACCCCTGACAATCCAGAGGGGGAAAGGAGGGAAAAAGCGGTCCCGGGGGTGTTGGGGACAGTGAGAAGCATCCCCCCAAAACCAGACCTTGTTGGGCTTTCCAGTAGGTCACACTGCGGTGAGACTTTGGGGCTCCTGGCCGAGGGGGCCTGTGGTGGGAGGTACGGACCATAGCGGCCACTCCCTGTGAGCAGGGGTCTGTCTGGGTATTGTTTCTGGAGTCCCTTCTAGAATTCTGCAGGTGGTGGAGATGGGGGTGGTGAAGCGGGGGAGGGGAGGCTGAGGGGTTTGAGGTCGGAGGAGGATGTTTGTGGGGCCCTTCCTTACAGCCTGTGGGAAGCTGTGTGTTCCCAGCCTCTAGCTGCCTATGAAGGGTACCCGGCCTCCAGTGATGTTGGGCTGGTCCCCGCACACCTCCCCCATACCATGCCCTCCTGTCCCCATCAAAGGCTGGGGAGACCAGAGAGCGACTGTGAAGTGGATCAGCCCCAGTCTCCAAGAGCCCTGGACAGGGACCCGTCCCTGCTAAGGTTGCAGCTCAGCCAAAGTACCTTGGCCGCACAGCCCCTCCCTGACCACACTGAGCTCTCCCAACCCCATTGTCTGAATCTCTTTCTTCTAGGAGGGACTTTCTGAGCTAGATCCTGGCTTTTGTCTCCTATCTGCTCCCTCCACTTGCTCTAGCCTGGTGACTTGAAAAAAATCTCCTACCTAAGAGCACCCTGACTGCAGACCTGACATCTCTCCCTTTTCATGGAGTCCTCCAACCCACCCTCAGAACAGTGCTCCCAATCCTAAGCATACACCAGTCACGTAGTGACTGCTCAGCTCCCTCCCCGCCAGGTTTCCCAGCCGGGCTGCCCTTCCAGATGCTCCTCCAGGAGCTGAGAGACTTACTGGGGTCCACATAGGCCCAGCTTGGGTGGAGTGGCACAGCCGTGGGGGCTGGGGGGAGGGCTCCTGCCTTCAGCCCCTCCCCGGAGGTGGCCTCCTCATAGGAGGGTGGGGCCGAGGGCACCGCTGGAGCCTCCTTCTTCTCGCCATTGGCCTGCTGCTGCCCCTCGGTCCCAGGAGCCTTGTTAGCCACGGAGAGCTGTGGGGCGGAGGCAGAAAGAGCCGGTCACCAGGGAAAGGTGGCCTTCCAAACCCCTCCCGGCCAGCCCCTTGGTCCCTGGAACTTTCCTGGGTGCTCTGCACCTGTAGTGCAGACAAGAATCATTTTACGGATGGCAGAACTGAGTGTCAGCAGAGCCAGGCACACAGGGGAGCTGGGGCAAGAATGAGGAAGGGAGAAGAGTCTTAGGTGTGCCTGCCATTGCTGGTCACTGTCCCTCCTGTCTGGGGACTGGGTCTCTGTGGTCCCACTGTTTCCCTGGGGTCCAGGGAAGGGACTGGCCCATAGCAGACCCCCCAGATTATTCAGTCAAAGCACCGCCTTTCTCATCGTCTTGCCACATTACTAGTTATATTTTGTTATGGTGGTGGTTTTGTGGTTCTGGGGATTGAATTCATGGACATTCTACATCTGAGCTATACTTTCAGCCCTATTTTTTATTTTTTAGTTGGAAACTGGGTCTTGCTAAATTGCTGAGGCTGTCCTCAAATCTCCTGTCTCAGCCTCCCAAGTACCGGGATTAGAGTCGTGTGCCACCAGTGTATTTTGACTCCCATTTTATTTATTTATTTTGTGGTACTGGGGATGGAACCCAGGGGCCTTCCACCTCAGTGCTACACCCCCAGACCTATTTTTATATTTTATTTGGAAACAGGATCTCACTAAGTTGCTGAGGGCCTCACTAAGCTGCTGAGGCTGGCTTCGAACCTGCCATCTTCCTGTCTCAGCCTCCCAAGTACTGAGATTACAAGCGTGCACCACCACGCCCGGCTTGACCCCCATTTTAAAGTGAGAGAACTGAGGATCAGAGAGGACGAGCGACTGGTCTAAGGTCACAGGACCACCTGTGACCTGGTGGGCTCTAGGGCCTGGCACCAGCCTCCTTCTGCTGGGCTGGAATTGACACAGGGCAGAGAAAGTAACAGAAAGAGAGAGGGAGGAAAGAGAAAGAGGAGAGGGTGGAGGAATGTCAGGAGGCTCCTGACTCGGGGCCCTGTTTTGTCCTTATCCCATTGGAATGTCATCCTCTCCCCCAGCCACAACAGAACTGTGGACTGTCACTCCTGGAAAGGACCTTGGGAAGATCTAGGTTAGCCCTATCTTTCACTTAACAGATGAGGAAACAGAGGCCCAGAGGGAAAGGCGCCCATGCAGGTTAAGGACTCGTCTGTGTACCCTCAGAGATGTCCCTGCCTCTCTATGATTTGGTGGGAGGAGGGGAGCTGTGAGAGTCTGAGCAATGCCCAGAGAAGGAGAGATGCCGTGTGTGTGTGTGTGGGGGGGGAGTGAAAGCAGAAAGAGTCCAGGTGCGGTGGCACATGCCCGTAATCCCAGTACCTGGGAAGCTAAGACCGGAGGATTGCAAGTTTGAGGCTAGACTCAGCAACTTAGCGAGACCTTATTTCTCACTTAAAATAAAATGGGGCAGGAGTGTAGCTCAGAAGTAGAACACCCATGGGTTTAACCGCTAGTACCACAAACAAACAAAAATCAGAAAGAGCAACAAAAGAACCTGGCTCAGAAAGTGGCATTAAGGTATGGTTTCAAGAAGACCAAGTTGAGCTGATGGCCAGGAAGTCTGCTCAAGTTAGCTTAGAGATGGGCCAGCCCTGAGAGGCTCCTGGTTCCTGCCCAGCCCAGAGGCTGCTGGGTCAAAGGAGTCTCATCCATCCCCCAGAAAGTCTGTAGGTGGGCTGGGATCAAGGGGCTAAGGAGGCAGGGGTAGCAAGTTCACCCCAGGAAAGACAGCACCCCAGGAGAGGCACAGTAATTGGTATGTGGGGGTGGGGAGTGGAAGGGGAGGCTCTGAAGGGAGTGTTCTCCATTTTCACCATGTTCAAGGTCCTCAGGTTCCTGGGGGAAGGGACTATGAGCTCAGGTCTGTGGTACCACATCCCTCCCACCACCAGACCCCTTTCCTTATGCGGACCACAGGGAAGCCCATCTCAGCCCCCACCCTGACACCCAGCTCCCTGGAACCTCCTGGCCCTACCCCTGACACCACACACATATGACATTCCCAAATGATATCCGGCCAATGGCAAGAAGTGGTATCACCCAGTGACATCATGTGGGGGCCCAAAGAGCTTGAAAATAGGGAGAGGAGGGCCTGAGGGCCCAAGGAGGGGTGCTATTGGCTCCAAAGCTCATTTCAAAGGGAAGAAAGGGGGTAGGGGAGGACCTTTTCTTGTTTTCTCTGCCCAATCCTTAGCATCTCTAAACAGGGCTAGAGGACCCTCCCCCTTTGCCCTCAGCCATAATGGTTGTATAATTCCACAGGCTGTTGATGTTACATAACCCCACTGGGCCAGCCAATTCTCTGCCCAGCCCTCCTTTACAATCAGGCCTAAAACTGGAAATAAAAGAATATGTTTTTATCTGATCCCATCCAGTCCCATGCCCAGCCAAAACACAAACACAAATCAGAGCATCCTGATGCAGGGTTGCCGTAGTTACCCCAGACCACAGAGGATGTATCCAGACATGGAATAATGATTGGGGGGGGGGGTCTGTGGAGGATATCAAAGATGACCATGAAGTGGTAGGGTTTGGGACTGGAGGGATGCATTGCTGCTCAAGGCTTACCGTGGCGTACATATACAAAGGCACATATACAGTCACACCTCTAGCTCGTTATAGAGGCCTGGGCAGCCATGGAGAGTCTTGTGATGCTAAAGCATGGGGTAGAAGGGAAACGGGAGGGAGGAGAGCCTTGGGGTGCCAGCCCATTCCTTGAAATGGGCCTTTTGGTCTCCTGAATTCAGCAAGGACCATAGAGGACCCTGGCACCGGAGGCAGGGAAGGGATGCTTAGAGTGGTCCAGAGACTTGCTCTGGATGACAGGGAGACTGGGAGCCCGGAGGATGGAGGATGCAGACGGGGGAGATGTCGGTACCTTTCCCTGGGTCATGGTGTCGTCTCTCGGGCAAGGGGTCCCTGAGCCAGGGGCTTGGGTCACCGCAGCCTGCCTGCGTCTCTTTCTTCCTCCGCGTGGGTTCTAGCAACATCCACTGCAGCCGGGCCAAGCGCACCAGAGCGGAGCGTACCATCCGCGCGCGGGGGGAGGAGGCCCGGGGGTGCTGGGAGGATGCTGCGGAGGCGGCTGCGGCGCAAGCCCGCAAGCCTGGGAGGAGGCGCGCACTGCCACCTCCTCCGCTCCCCCTCGGCTCCCCTTCCCTGGTACCTTCACCCCTCCCCCGGGAATAGGGAGCTGATGCTGCGGAACAGCCCAAGTGGATGGGTCCGCGGGGGCGGGAGGAGGCACGGGGACGGTGACACCCGACCAGCTGATGCTGCCCGGCAGCCTGCCCGTAACCAGAGCAGGGTGTCAGGGCCTCACTGCTCCACCATCTCCGATCAGACTCCAGCCAAGCCTCTCCCCTCATCCCAGTGTGGACTCATTCCTGACATAGATCCCCATCTCCCCTATATTAACTTCTTGGCCATCCCACGTGGAGTGGGAACGTCCTTTGCCTGCATCTAACAGGATCCTTGGGCCCTAAGTTCCTAGGGGCCTTGGGCAAACAATGTAGCCGCTGCTGCTTGGCTTGATTTTCTCACCTGTGAAATGGGAGCAATAGGCGCCTGTCCTCTCATAGAGACAGGGATGGGAGGCTGCTGCTTCTGCCTTTTTCAACATGCAGGTCTTGCTGGAGGCGCCTCAAGTGTAGTCTCAAGCCTCTCCAGCCCCCTGCTCTGCTGTCTTTCCTCCTCCAGAGCTGCCATGGCTCAGTCTCCATCCTTCCCCAATCCTGAGCCCTTCTCTTTGGGACTCAGCTATCACCAGTACCCATTTCCTGCAGTTGCTGCACTGTGGCTGTGGGGTTGCCATCTCAGGAGCTAGGTTGGAGCCCAGTGTAGTCACCCACCAGCTGTGTGACCCTGGTGAGCCCTAAACCTCTGTGAGCAGCAGCAACTCCTGTGAAAAGGAGGCTAAGGGCAGAGCTCCGTCCTCCTACATTAACTAAGACACACAGGTTATGACACTGAAAGCCCATTGAAGGTCCTCGGGTGCTGCCAGTGTGTGACTTGCTATTACTATTGTTGTTGTTGTTTGGTACTAGGGATTGAACCCAGGGGCATTCTACCTCTGAGCAACACCCCCAGTCCTATTTTTTTATTCTTTTTGAAACAGGGTCTCACTAAGTTGCAGAGGGCTTCATTAAGTAGCTGAGGCTGTCTGCGAACTGAGATCCTCTCGTCTCAGCCTCCCAAATGCTGGGATTACAAGCGTGCACCACCACGCCCGGCTGGTGAGTTGCTATTGTTAAGAGAAAACCACAATGCCTTGGGCCACAGACTCAGGGAGCAGATGAAGGGAAGGTCTGAACCTCCTGGAGGGGGGGAGAAGCTAAGATGGGGCAGGTGGGGTGGCCACTTGCTTTCTGCTGCTGTCATCTCCCAACTAGTCCCACCTAAAGACCAGTGAGTAGGCATGGTGGTGCATTTCTGTAAATCAGCCACTGGGGAGGCTGATGCAGGAGGATTGCTAGTTCGAGACCAGCTTGGGCAACTTAATGAGACCCTGTCTCAAATGAAAAAGGGCTGGAGATGTAGCTCAGTGGTAGAGCGCTCTGAGTTCAATCCCTCCCATGTACACACACACACACACACACACACACACACACACAGAGAGAGAGAGAGAGAGAGAAAGCAGGCCTTGGGGTAGGGGGGAGGGCAGGGAGGGAAATTAGGGAGATCTTTATTCCACTTCTTGCCCTTCTTCCCTACTCCATAACCAGGTTCCTACATGCACATTTAAGCCTGACCCTCCCTGTCCAGACGCACATCCACTCCTGCACACCCAAACCCAGAAAGCTCCCTGGCCCCTAAGACTGCTGTTTGGTCTAGCCTGCCCTCCGTCACTACATCTGTATCCCATAGGTGCTTCCTTCTCTTGCATGATGGCTCCATTGCCACCTCCTCCCGGAAGCCTGCTTGTACGGGTCCAGGTTAGAGCCTCTGTCCTGTAATTCAGAGTACCCTGACACTCCTGTCACATGGCACCGTGAAACTTGCCTGTCTCCCCTGACTCTGAAGATCCTGTCTGTGGCAGTTTTCTTTATCAGCAGGACTGAGTACGGTGCTGGGCCTGCAGAATACACTCAGTAAATTGTAGCTATTAATATTTCTCAGGCATGTGGTGTCACACAGAGCCTGACTATATGTTGGCCTCAGCATTTTCATGTCTGTGAATCCCATCTGTCCCCTGCCCCACACAGGCCTCATGGCTGCTCCTTGCCTGGGCCAAGCATGCTCCACGCAGGAGCTGCCCTTGCTGAGTCTTGTGCGTGGAGCCCTGCGTGGCTCCCTTCCTCGGTGATCACTGCTCTGCTCAGCATTGCCAGAACGGGGTGGCCTTCCTCACCTCCACACACTCAACAGTCCCCTTTTCCTGACCCAGTTTTATTTTTTCCATGGTGATTGTCACCTTTTAAAGGGGTTCTTTTTTTCTTTTTTGCGGGTCTGGGGATGGAACCCAGGGGCATTCGACCTCCGAGCTACACCCCTGCCCTATTTTTATTCTTTATTTTGAAACCGGGTCTCACTGAGTTGCAGAGGGCCTCACTAAGTAGCTGAGGCTGTCTGCAAACTGCAAACCTCCGGTCTCAGCCTCCGGAATGCTGGGATTACAAGCGTGCGCCACTATGCCCAGCTTTAAACGGGTTCTCTTTTTTTGTCTTATTGGAACCAGGGATGGAACCGAGAGCGCCACACCTGCAAACCAGGTGCTCTGTCACTGAGCTACATTCCAGCCCCCGATTGTCACCTTTTTATGATTTTATTTTTCTTCTTTAACACTAGGAATTGAACCCAGGGTCGCATACATGCTAAATGAGCACTCTACCACTGAGCTGCATCCCCCCAAAAAAGTGTTTCATTCATTTGTACTTTCAACACATATCTGTTTTAGGCTTTTTTTTTTTTTTCTTTTGTGGAAATCGAACCCAGGGATGGGAGCCAGGGCCTCGCCCAGTGTTATGCAAGTGCTCTTCCACTGAGCTACATCCAGCCATGCGATTGTCACCCCTGACTTAACATTTTTTTTGTTGTTGTTGTTGTTTGTTTGTTTGGGTGGTTGGTTCTCTCTCAATCTCTGTCTCCTAGAATATCAACTACAAGAAGGGAATCATTTGGGGTGTCTTGTCATTTGCTCTCCGCTGTTATAACTTGGGTTAGCTTGGTCCCTGGCATAGATGCAGTAGGTTAACAAATATTTGCTTGAGCCGGGCGTGGTGGCGCATGCTTGTAATCCCCATGCTTGGGAGGCAGAGACAGGAGGATCGCGCAGGTTCGAAGCCAGCTGCACTGGCGTAAGAGACCCTGTTTCAAAAATATAAAATAGGTCTGGGAGTGTAGCCCGGAGGTAGAAGGGCTTCCAGGAACCCCAGTACCACAAAAAAAAAAAAAAAATTAAAAATAGGTCTGGGGATGTAGCTTAGAGGTAGAAAACCTCTGGGTTCAATCTCCAGTACTATAAACAAAACAAAGGAATCACATGTGTAGCCTTTCTTGGAGGAGAAGAGGAGCCACCCACTCAGGCTCTGCCCGCCCCTTTGGGCAGGAAGGGGGTGGGCAACACAGGGGCAGGCACGATGTCTAGAGGCATGAGTCCTGCGGGGAGCTGGGTACGACAAGGGATTCTCTAGGAGAGGTAGGGAGGCTTGGGGTCATATCCTCGAATCCCCAGCCCGAGGACGGTCTCTGTTTGCAGGAGTTGTGGAGGTAGAAGGAATTTCAAGGGTTCTTTTTTTTTTTTTTGGTGGTACTGGAGGTGGAACCCAGAGGCTTTCTAACTTCGGGCTATACTCCCAGACCAATTTTCTATTTTGTTTGGAAACAGGGTCTCACTAAGTTGCGGAGATCCTCACTAAGTAGCTGAGGCTGGCTTTGAACCTATGTGATCCTCCTGTCTCAGCCTCCCAAGCACAGGGATTACAAGTGTGTGCCACCATGCCCAGCTTCAAGGGTTCTTTGAACAGAGTAATGACATGTCCAAAATCATGCGTCAGCAAATGAAATAATTTCTTGGGTTTTTTTTTTTTTTTTTTTTTTTGGTGTGTGTGTGGTACTGGGAATGGAACCCAGGGGCATTCTACGTCTGAGCTACACTCCCAGCCCTATTTTTTATTCAATATTTTGAAACAGGGTCTCACTGAGTTGCAAGGGCCTCACTTAGTAGCTGAGGCTGGTCGTGAACCGTGATCCTCCTGTCTCAGCCTCCCAGATGCTGGGGTTACAAGCGTGCGCCATCACACCTGGCTAATTTCTTGTTGTTGAAGCATCCTTTTAGCCAGTGGCGCAGGGTCATTATCCCAGTACTTAAGAGGCTGAAACAGGCGGACCACAGGTTTGCAGCCAGCCTCAGGTACTTAGTGAGGCCCTGGACACCTTAGTGAGACCTTGTTTCAAAATAAAGAATAAAAAATAGGGCTGGGGGTGTGGCTTGGAGTTAGAATGCCCCTGGGTTCAATTGTAGGAATACAGGAAGAAAAGTCTTCCCCAGCCTGAGATTTTAGTTAAGGAAGCCCTTTCCAATATTAGAGTTAAGGGAATATTATATAAAAATAGAACATAATGTAGGATGTCAGCATATAAGATTAGGATAAGAGTGTAGCAGTTTGTGTAAGCAATGAATTGAGTAAAGGGGCAAACTTCTTACTTCTGTTATAACCTGCTTAAGACCCTGGCTGAGGTACCGGAGATAAGCGTCAAGAGATAACCATTTGTTTCAGACAGGGGTGATACGGAAGGAATGTTGTGGAAGCCATAAAAGTTTATCTGACGGGAAACATTTGCCAGCTAGGGGCGGCTCCTGAAGCACGGGTGCACATCCCCCCATAGGGAAGACAAAGGAGACCCTTGGCGGGCAATGACGTGGGGAGGCAGCTCTGTGAAACCATTTGCTGTAATTCAAATGTATGTGTGATTGCTTTCAACTTAGTGGTTGTACCTGTTTACCAGTTTAATTTATTGGATGTATCTTTTGCGGGCTTCTCTTTGGCGGGCTCTGACGTGTATGCCCGCTCCCTATTCTGGCTATAAAGTCAGAGCGAGCAGGAGGCTAGGGGCCACTGGACTGCGACTGACTCCCCCTCCTCACGGGTGAGTGCCGTCCATCCGGGAAGGCCCCTTGCTAGCAAGGAACAAGCTGTAGCAATAAACCCTGCTTGGAATTACATCCCTTGTGTGTTCTCCGTTATTTGGGAAGGTGGGCAAATCTCGAACTCTTCACAATCTCCAGTACCACAAAACAAACAAACAAACAAACAACAAACAAACAAGAGGAGAGGCAGCTGCTCAGCTGAATTTGAGTTTGTAGTGCTGCAGGATGTCCAGGTGGGGATGTCCACAGGCAGCAGGTTGAAATGACCAGGAGCCCAGAAGAAGCAGGCAGGGCCTCCCCTGTAACCTCCAGGGGGCAACACACTGTACTGGGAGTGTGTGCTGAGCCCCTTCCTGCTCTGGGGCGACATGGAGTTAGGCAGCAGGAATAGGTGAACTCTGGAGTGTGTGAGAAGCTCCCTGGAGAGCGAGGAAGGAGAGGAAGAGCGCCAGCAGGCGCAGGACAGCAGGGAGGGCGTGGTGGTGGGGTTGCAGAGGAATTCTTTCCTCCATCCTGAATCCTCTTTCCCTTCTTCAACAACCCGTGAGAATGGAGAGAGGCTGGAAGGCCAAGTGGCTGTATTTTCAGGCCTCTCCTGGGGGCTGGGGAAGCGGTGAGCCCAGCCATTTCCTTTCTCCTCTATTCAGGCCCACGGCGTGGCGGCCCATCCGCTCCGGTTCTGCTCTGGTTGCTAGCCAGCTCCGTTGGAGGCCAGTGCCAGGAAGGGGAAGGGGTGGAAGGTGTGGACAAAGGCACTTCTCATTTTACAGACGTAGAAGCGCAAGGCCCAAGAAGTTTGAGTGACTAGCCCAGCAGTCCATGGCATGCTGCAGCACATAGGCTGGGTGAGAGGACTTGTGCGGTTTTCAGACTTTTAGGTGGGCAGAATCAGGGCTACCCAGGCAACCCCCCACCCTACACAATGCAAACTGCACACTCTCTACCTCCAGCAGGTGAGGCCAGTGATGGGGAGGCTGGGGCAGGGCAGAACCCAGCTCACTCAGTGCTGGCCACAAGAGGTGGGCAGCTCAATGGTCCAGGCCAGCTTAGACATCAAGCTGCTCCAACTGACCATCCTCCTGATGGCTGCCCCATGCCCGCCATGGCTGCCCCCTACAACTACCTACCTTCCTTCCTTCCTTCCTTCCTTCCTTCCTTCCTTCCTTCCTTCCTTCCTTCCTATACAGAGGCATTCTACCTCTGAACTATATCCCCAGCCGTATTCTGAAGCGGTGTCTTGTTAAGTTGCTGAGGCTAGCCTCAAACCTGCTATTCTCCTGTCTCAGTCTCCCAAGTACTGGGATTATAGGCATGCGCCACCGTGCTCGGCTTGCCCCCTACAAATGTCAAATCCTGCGATTCCCCTGTAGTCCCCTGTTTCTCACTTATTCATAAGGGCCCTTCCTCCCTTTCTCTCCCCCAGCAGCCCTTAAACAAAAAATGGACACTCCTGACCTGGTCATCCACAGCCTGGTTGCACAACCCTTCTTTGCTGAGGTTTCTAATCTTGCCTCCCCACCCCTCCTCACCTCAAGACACACTGCGCCTCCCCAGATACGGTCTCCAAAACACAAGGCCCGAAGGCTGGGCCGTGGCAAGCATCGACACCCTCAACCACTCTTCTTACTGCTGCAAGGATTGCTGGGTATGCTGTGGGATCGCATTCCTGTGTCCTTTCTTTGCTGGGAGTTGGCAGGGGGAGCAAGTGGGAGCAAGTTGGGCAGAGGCAGCAAGTGGCTGGGGCTGGGTGTGGAAGGGCCTTCTCCAGGCTCCTCACCCCCAGCCCAGCTTCAGGCTGTGTTGCCGAAGCAGCGTGGGTTCAATCCTTCACAAGGCCTGGGTCACATCCCTCATAGAATGGAATAAAGGAAAAACCCAGAGTTTCCGGAGACTAGCTTTCTAATCCAGGCGTAGCTACTCTCTTGCTGGAGGCCTTTGAGAAGTCGTATCTTTCCTCTAGGTCTTGGTGTCTGCCCTGCCCAATTCCTGGGCTGCTATGCATGTGCGTTTCTGCCTGTCCACCAGATGGAAAGCTCCATAAATACACAGCGGGCTGTGTATTTCAGTCCTTCCACCCTGTTGGAGGGAGGGGTGGCTTTTGCACCTGGTAGAGTTCAGCAGTGTAAAACAAAAGCTTTGCAATCGGATCAGTCTAAGTGCCAATTCTGGTTCTCTTCACCTAGGAGAAGATGACCTCGTGCAAGTCATTCAACTGTTGGGAGGATTGTTAGTCATCTGCTTTGAGGTCATCTTGCCTGGCTTTGGAGGAGCACAAATTGCCCACCCACCCAGGTGGGAACTATTTGCACACAGACAAGTTTCTTTTCTTTTCTTTCTTTCTTTCTTTCTTTCTTTCTTTCTTTCTTTCTTTTTTTTGCGGTACTGAGAATGGAACCCAGGAGCATTCTACCTCTGAGCTACGCTCCCAGCCCTATTTTTATTCTTTATTTTGAAACAGGGTCTCACTGAGTTGCAGAGGGCCTAAGTAGTAGCTGAGGCTGTCTGAGAATTGCGATCTTCCTGTCTCAACCTCCCAAATGCTGGATTACAGGCGTGAGCCACCACACTGGCTGCACACAGACAAGTTTCTAAGGACCAAATAGGACCAATAACCAGGGACCCTGATGGATAGGCAAAGCCCCTGACAGTTTCCTTGTTTACCCTTTCCTTGCCTGAATCATCTGTGACTACCTTGGTGTTATTCTCTGACTCACCCATGATCGCTTTGCTATTTCCTGTGATTAATAATTTTTAAAAATGTTTTGGCCATAACCCTCAATAAAAGCCAGATGCTGGTGGAAGGACGGTAGGAGCAGAGTCATCTCTCTTCTCCAGCCTCCCCAGCTGCCACGTTGACTCCGTCATCATTCACGTGAGAGGCTACTTCTCGTCCATCTATCAACATCAGCACCATCCGCTACGTTAAACCTGTCTGAGCTTCATCTGCAAAGTGGACGTTCCTCCATCAATTCACTTATCCGATGAGTATTTATTGAGGGGCTACTACACTTCAAGCATCAGTGTATATACAGCAGTGACCATATCAGACAGAATTTCCTGCCTGTGAGACTTGATTCCTTCTCTTTTCTTTGTGATATTGGGGATTGAATGCACAGACGCACTACCTATGAGCTACACCACACCCCCCTCAGCCTTTTCTATTTTTTATTTTTTTGTTTTGTAGTACTGGGGATTGAACCCAGGGATATTCTACCTCTTAGCCCTATTTTTTTTTGGGGGGCAGGTACTGGGGTTGGAACCCAGGGGCATTCTACCCTCAAGCGATACCCTCAGCCCTATTGTGTGTGTGTGTGTGTGTGTGTGTGTGTGTGTGTGTGTGTGTGTGTTACTAGAGATGGAACACAGGGGCATTCTACCTCTGAGCTACACCTCCAGCCCTATTTTTTTATTATTTATTTTAAAACAGAGTCTCATTGAGTTGCAAAGGGCCTCACTAAATAGCTGAGGCTGACCGTGAACCGCGATCCTCTTGTCTCAGCCTCTCAAATGCTGGGATTATATGCATGTGCTGCCACGCCTGACTCTGAGCCCTATATTATTTTTTGTTTTGAAACAGAATTTCCCTAAGTTACTGCATGCTGGCCTCAAACCTGCGATCCTCCTGTGTGGTCTCCCAAGTACTGGGATTACAGGTGTGTGCCACTGTCGCTGGCTTTGTGTGACTTGATAGTGGGTACTACTGGTGCCTTGTCTCAGAGAGCAATTGTGAGGACCCAATGAGATGACTTATGGACAGGTCTCAGCAAAGTGCCTGGCACACAGGAGACCTGACAAAGTAGAGCTGTAAATATCCATTCAGAACCACCATGTGCCAACACCAAGCTAGGTGCTAGAGAGACAGAGATGTGGCCACCCATGCATGCCTTCGAGGGACCCAGGCGAATGTACCTACTACGTATCAAATAGGCATCATCTTCAGCATTGCTCAGGAGCTTATAACCAGCACCAATCTACATTGCATGCTGCAAAGAACTTTCTAGAATGTTGAATTAGCAGACGGCTCTGTTTGCCCCCCAGTATCTTTCAGCCATACATGGTTGATGACTTTGGAGGATTCAGAAAAAGAGGTTTTATCTGGCTTGACTAAAATGGTCAAAGCCATCTTAGCTGACACAGCGCAGCTTGGCTGCAGGAGGTGGGGCTGGGTCACCAGGAAGGGGTGAGTGGGTTTTGATGCTGTTCCCATGAACTGTCCCCAGGCTGGGCCCGGGATGCTCAGTCCTTCTTGCTGCACCTGCAGGAGATCAGAAAAGACTGGAGGGAAGGGTGGTTTTTGAACCACATCTAAAGAAAAAAGTAGGAGTTGACAAAAGACAGGAGTGGCAGAGGAAGGGAGGCAGGCCTTTCAGGAAACCAGAATGGCACACAAATAGTGGAGAAGGAAAACATGAGAACCAACTTTGTGCTTAATCCCGAGAAGGAAGAAGTCCTGTCTCTGGGCGAGGTTAGAGGTCGATCCAGACAAGGCAGCTCCATGCACACGCCTGGGCAATTACCCAGAGGTGGGCTTGAGCGATGCCCTTCCCAGCCCTCTACTCTTGGCTAAAATCACACCAGGCTCAAAACTACACCCTTAGTAATTCATTTTCTTGGGTAAGTATTCAGGCGCCATCCAAGACGCCCCTGGGAAGGGGCGAACCATGTCCAGAAGAATGGCATGGTCTCTGGGCCAAAGAGAAAGCAGTGGGGGAAAGAGACGCCTGGACAGGAGAGCACAGGTCAGGCGCTTGGCCTGCTGGGCCCTGTGCATGACCTCCACGGTCAAAGCCATCTTAGCTGACACTGCGCAGCTTGGCTGCAGGAGGTGGGGCTGGGTCACCAGGAGGGGTGAGTGGGTGTTGGTGCTGTTTCCATGAACTGTCCCCAGGCTGGGCCCGGGCTGCTCAGTCCTTCTTGCTGCACCTGCAGGAGATGTGGAGTCCACCTGGCAAGGCCATTTCACAGTGCAGTTTGGCCCAGCAGCCCTGGAGTGGCTCCTCATGTGCTTGAGTGAGGACCAGCACTCATTCATCCAACCAGATGTGTTCAGCTTGGCCGAGAGCCCTGCACTGAGCTGGGAGTGCAGAAATGAGCAGGAGGCCCTGGCCCTGCTCTCCTGGAGCTTACAGTATGGAGGGAAAGCAGAATATATATATATATATATATATATATATATATATATATATATATATATATATGTGTGTGTGTGTGTGTGTGTGTGTGTGTGTGTGTGTGTGTGTATGTATATATATATGTATATGTGGATATATATATATATATATATAGTACTGGGGGTGGGACCCAGGGGCTTTCTACTTTCGGGCTATACTCCCAGACCTATTTTATATTTTATTTGGAAACAGGGTCTCACTAATTTGCTGAGAGCCTCACTAAGTAGCTGAGGCTGGCTTCAAACCTGTGTGATCCTCCTGTCTCAGCCTCCCAAGGGCTGGGATTACAAGTGTGCGCCACCATGCCTAGCTGTGGACTATTATTTTTAAAACCATGTCTCACTAAGTTGCTGCAGCTGGCTGTGAACCTGAAATTTGTCTGTTTTAAAGCCGGGCGTGGTGGTGAACGCTTGTAATCCCCGTGCTTGGGAGGCAGAGACAGGAGGATTGCGCAGGTTTGAAGCCATCCGCGCTGGCTTAAGAGAGCCTGTTTCCAAAAACAAAATAGGTCCGGGAGTGTATCCCGGAGGTAGAAGGGCTTCCAGGACCCCAGTACCATCAAAAAAAAAAAAAAAAAAAAGAAGAAGAAGAAGAAAGAAAGAAAAAAAAGAAATTTGTCTGTTTTAGCCTCCCAAGTACTTGGATTACAGGTGTGTGCCACCATGTCCAGCTCACAGTGAAGGCCATGAAGCAAAGGCCCAGAGCCCTGGAGGGAGAAGAAAGCAGTGATGCAGATAAGGGAGGGCTGCATCCAGGAAGGCCCCCCCACCAGACCTTTAGGACAGTGGGAGTGGGTGAAGGAAAGAGAGTTAGAAGCTGCTGGGGCCCCAGATACAGGGGCTCTGAGATGGGGCTGCTTGGGGCAGACCCTATGTGGCCTTGTGGGCTGGGGAGGTGTTTGGGAAGTTATGTGAGGGGTTGAAGGTGGAGGTGACCCATGTATATTTGCAATTTTAGAAAGCCTGCTGGCTGCAGGACAGGGAGGAGATAGGATTCCACTGATGCCTTCTGGGGAGAGGTAAGCCCTGCCTGGGGCCTGGGCAAGGGTTGGGCAGTAAAGATGGAAAAAATCATGATTTATTTTGGGAGGGGGATGTCCAGGATTTGATGAAGGACTGCCTGGCAGAAGGAGGTGAGAGAGAGAGAGAGAGAGAGAGAGAGAGAGAGAGAGAGAGAGAGAAGAGAGAAGAGAGAAGAGAGAAGAGAGAAGAGAGAAGAGAGAAGAGAGAAGAGAGAAGAGAGAAGAGGGAAGAGAGAGCGAGCGCGAGCCAGGCGTGGTGCACACTTGTAATCCCAGCATTTGGGAGGCTGAGACAGGAGGATCATGGTTCGCAGACAGCCTCAGCTACTTAGTGAGGCCCTCTGCAACTCAGTGAGACCTTGTTTCAAAATAATGAATAAAAAAAAATAGGGCTGAGGGTATAGCTCGGAAGTAGAATGCCCCTGGGTTCCATCCCCATTATCCAAAAAGAAGAAAAGGAAGATGAAAGAAGAAAGAAGAAGAAAGAGACATTCTGGGCAGGTTGGACAGGTGCACCTGCATAACTGGACATGAAGAAGACAGGAAGCCTGGCCAGTTCTTGGAGTGTTGTCAGCAGGTGAGCTCGGTTCCATCCCCAGCCCCTTCACTCTCTAGCTGTGTGAGATGAAACGGCCCAAAATAAAATGAGCTGACATTCATTGGGCACCTTGCACAGGCTAGGCGCTGTGTGCTGCGTGGATTGTGCCCTTTAGTCCTCGTGACAGTGGGAGGTCCTCCGAGCATCTCCGTTTTACATGGAGGAAACGAGATGAGGTTGAATAACTTGCCCTTGTTCCCCTCAGGTGGCAGGGAGCAGAGCAGCTCCCTGGGTGCTGCAGTCAGACACCAGCTCCAGAGGCCACTCTCAACCGTGGTGGACTTAGGCCTCAGGGCCTCAGGGCTGCTCAGGTTAAGTGGGGTCAGCTGAGCCAGGCTCTCTGCAAGGTGTGATGTGTTGTAGGCACTCAACAAGTACCTCATCTCCTCCCTTTCTTCTCAGCTGAAAGCACATTTTGCGAGCCAAGAGTCTCGTAAATATTTCATTGGTGTGTGCAGCGTGGGCTGTGAAGCTCTTCTCTGCAGTGCTTGGACAATGAGATGGGGACGTCTTGGGACCTGTTGCAAGCATTTGATCAGCACATTTCAAAAAGAGATCTTTCTGTAGAACAGCTGACAGTTGCTGGTGTGAGACAGATTTACAAACTTTTTCTGGTGAGAGGACAGAGCCTGGGTCGCCCAGGATCCCGCTTCCCAAGCAAGGCTGCAGCCAACGCCCAGCACCATCCACAGGTTCCTCCGCCTCACACCTGAGCTGCGCTTTGTACCAAGGGCCCGTCACCCTAAGGTCCTGGAAGGATTACAGGGAGCCCAGAAAAGAAAGCCCAGGGAACAGCCTGTGCCTGAGTACTGAAGGCAGGTTGAACTGGGTCTGTGTCTCTGGGAAACTTTGGCCACCCCATGGCCTCCCCAGATGGGACTCAGATGGGTGAAGGGTTTGACCTACACAGAGAGAGAGGCACAGGACAGGGAAGAGAGCGCTGGGTCTGGACAGTGTGTCCTCTCAAGGTGTCTCAAGGGCATTTTGATTTTTAGAGGAAGGCAGTAGTTTGACTGGGTCAGCAAAAAGACGAAACATTTGTATATCAACTTAAAGAATAAAACAAACAGGGTGTAATGGTGTACACTTATAATTCCAGCAATTTGGAAGCCTGAGGCAGGAGGATTGCAAATTCAAAGCCAGCCTGGGAACTTAGCGAGACCTTATTGTCCTGACTTTTTTGTTCACTGAATTTTGTAGCTGAAGCATTTTATATATGTATGTATGTATGTATGTATGTATGTATGTATTTTGCAGTACTGGGGATTGAATCCAGAGGCATTCTATCTCTGAGCTACACCTCCAGCCCTATATTTTACTCTTTATTTGGAAACAGGGTCTTGCTAGGTTGATGAGAGTCTCGGTACTTGCTGAGACTGTCCTTGTACCTGCAGAATCCTCCTGTCTCAGCCTCCCAAGTACTGGGATTATAAATGTACACCACCACGCCCAGCTCTGAAACATTTTTAAAGGCAGCACTTTGGCAGAGGCAGTCGAAGGAAGGAGCTGAAAGACATTCAGACTGGAGAGGATGGCAGAGTGCATCTCTGGACTCTGCATGTGCCCACATCAGGGCTGATGGAGCCCTCAGGTGGTTTTGAGCTCCCTGGTGGCTCAGTAAGCTCTCAGTAAAGAGGCCATACCTCAGCCTGTTTTCCTGCCTAGCACCCCAGCCTGGGATTCCAGGCAAGAACAAGAGGCTGCTACTGCCCAGTCTTCCTGGCATGGTCTCCCAGGGAGACAGAGTCTGTTTCTTAGGAAATAGAATGAAGTTTTTTCCATCCCCAAAACTAAGTAAAGCAGACCAAATCTCAAGATAATAATGTATATCTTCACTGCTCAGCATGACAGCTACTAACCACGTGTGGCTTTTGAGCATTAATATGTGGCTAGTCCAAACTGAGATGGGCTATACATGTAAAATACACACCGTTGTTCAGAGACTATGAAAAGCAAAAGCAAATGCAAAATATTTTGTTCATATTTTTTATATTGATTACATGTTGAAGGGATAATATTTCAAGGATACTGAGTCAAATAAAATATATTACTAAGATTGATTTTACATGTTCTTTTTACTTTTTTAAATGTGGCTATTAAAACACTTTGAATTACATACGTGACTGGCATTTTACTTCACATTATATTTTATCCTATTGATCTGAGCTGATCTGGATTTCACCATTCCCCACTCCAGACTCTTTTAAGGGAAAACCCACAGGGAGATGCTTCGGAGAAGCTCAGGAGAGGGCCTGTGACGCACTGGAATAAGATCCATCTGGACCAGATGGAGGGGGGGAGGACGCGCGGTCGATGCAGAGGTAAACCCAAGCAAAAGGCCCAGAGAGAAAGGCAGCCCGCAACAGGTGCTTTCTCTTTCACCCTTATATTTTATGTTCAAATGTCCACCTCCCTCTTAGGCAGTGAGCACTCCCAGGAGAAACAGGATCCTGCTTATTTCATCTTCATATCCTCAGGACCAAACATAGCGCCTGCCATAGCGCCGGTGCTTACAGATGCGCACATCATGAATGAGGAGGCGAGGGCAGGAGGGCAGAGAATCCCAAGAGCAAAGGATGCGCTGAGATGGCACCAGGCCCGCCTGGGTGGCTCCGGGCTCAGAGTATTCAGGGATGTCAGTCCCTAGATCCTTCAGGTTAGACGCTCCCACAGAGCAGGGAGGTAAAACTACACCCGTGTATGTGCTTTGGGCAGCTGTAAGATAGATGCCAACAGGCAACGAGGAACCCTGAGGTCACTGTATCTGGCTCCCACCTCTCTACCAGTAAGTGACATATGCTGCCCTTTTTAAAATTAATTAATTAATAATTTTTTTTGCAGTATTGGGGGTTGAACTCAGGGGCATTCTACCTCTGAGCTACACTTCCAACCCATTTTTTATTCTTTATTTTGAAACAGGGTCTCACTAAGCTGCAGAGGGCCTTACTAAGTAGCTGGGGCTGGCTGCAAACCCACAATCCTTCTGTCTCAGCCTCCCAAGTACTGGGATTATAAGCATGCACAACCACAAACCACACCCAGCACTTTTAAAATTTTTTATTTAAATTATTATTATTATTATTATTATTATTATTATTATTATTATTGTTATTTGCTGTACTGGGGATTGAACCCAGAGGCATTCTATGTCCATGCTACAACCCTCAATTCTATTTTCTTTCTTTCTTTCTTTCTTTCTTTCTTTCATTCTTTCTTTCTTTCTTTTGATGGTACTGGAGTTCCTGGAAACTCTTCTACCTCCGGGCTACAATCCCAGACCTATTTTATACTTTTTTAAAATTGGAAACAGGGTCTCTTAAGACAGAGTGGCTGGCTTCAAACCTGTGCGATCCTCCTGTCTCTGCCTCCCAAGCACAGGGATTACAAGCATGTGCCATCACGCCTGGCTTTCTTTTTTCTTTATTCATTATTTTAAAACAGAGTCTAAGTTTCAGAGGTCCTCACTAAGTAGCTGAGGCTGGCTGTGAATCTGTGACCCTCCTGTCTCTTTTTTCTTTTTTAAGAATGGTTTTTACTAGCTGACCTCAAACTTGCCATCCTTCTGCCTCCGTCTCCTGAGTTGCTGGGATCACAGACATGAACCACCATGCCCAATGTTCTATTCCCCCCACTTTTTGGTACTGGGAATCAAACCCAGGAGCACTCTACCTCTGAGGTATACCCCCAGCCATCTATCTGTCTATCTATATCTATCTATTTTTTTTTTGTGTGTGTGTGTGTGGTACTGGGGATGGAACCCAGGGGCTTTCTACCTCCGAGCTCCACCCCCAGCCCTATTTTTTATTCTTTATTTCGAAACAGGGTCTCACTGAGTTATAAAGGGCCTCACGAAGTAGCTGAGGCTGTCTGCGAACTGCCATCCTCCTGTCTCAGCCTCCTGAATGCTGGGATTACAAGCGTGTGCCACCACGCCTGGCTTTCTTCTATTTTAAAGAAGCAGATTCAGCCAGGCACAGTGACACATGCCTGGAATGTCAGTACTTGGGAGGGTTAGACTGGAAAATTACAGATTTGTAGCCAGCCTCAGCAACTTAGTGAGGCTTTCCATAGCTTAGTGAGAACCAATTTCAAACTAAAAAATAAAATAGGGCTGGGGGTGCTGCTCAGAGGTAGAATGCCCCTGGCTCAGTAGAGGTAGTAAATAGTGTAAACGAACGAACAAACGAATTTCTCCTACTCTTGCTGTCAGCCTTAAAGCACCAGCCTGGGCCTTCCCCGAACGCGCATGCGCACACTCACTCGGGAGAAGGTTGAGCAGGCCTCTGTTCTCGGGCCAGGGTGGGAACCAGGGAAGGAGGAAACGCTCCATGTCCTGGCCTGGCCCCACCCTTGCCCAGCTCACGGGTCAGCGGCTTTCAGGAGCACCCTCCTCACACACCTTGACTCTCAAGGTGGGGTCCGTCCAGTAAGTTCCCACAGTCCCCACCCTCAGTGAGCGTCTTCTGGCCAAAGAGCAGGCAAGGCAGGGATGCGACAGGATGGGGAGGGCGTGTGAAGACAGAAAGGACGCCCGCGGCTCAGGTGGGTGGAGGGTTGGCAGCCCACTGTGGCAAGGAAGTGCCAGGGCTCCAAAGATGAACACCTGGGCTCGCTCTCAGGCCCTCTGCTCGGTGAGCTTGGTCAAGTAATTTATTTATTCATTCATATGCTTATTTATTGTGGAACTGGGGATTGAATCCAGGGACACTCTATCTCTGAGCTACACCCCCAACTCTGTTTATTTTGAAACAGGGTCTTGCTAAGTTGCTGTGGTTGACCTCAAAACTACATCTTCCTGTCTCAGTCTCCCAAGTACTGAAATTATAGGTGTGTACCGCTGCCCCAGGCTGTGTGTGTGTGTGTGTGTGGTGTGTGTGTGTGTGTGTGTGTGTGTGTGTTACTGGGAATTGAGCCCAGGGGCGTTCTATCTCTTTGAAGCAGTCTAAGTTGTAGAGGGTCTCACTAAGATGCTGAGGCTAGTTGCGAACCTACAATCCTCCTGTCTCAGCCTCCCAAGAATTAGGATTACAGGTGTATGCCACCATGCTTTACTTTTTATTATGGAAGATTTCAAACATATGTCGTATGGAAAGAATAATATAATAACCCTATGTACTTATCACCCTCACTCCAGGGATGATCGATTCATGGCCAGTTGAGGCTCATCTATAACCTTGCCTAACCTCTGGGTTCTTTTCTTTTCTTTCTTTCTTTCTTTTTTTTTTTTTTTTTTTTTTTTTTGGTGGTACTGGGGTTCCTGGAAACCCTTCTACTTCTGGGCTACACTCCCAGACCTATTTTTTTTTTATATTTTTATTTGGAAACAGGGTCTCTTAAGCCAGCACGGCTGGCTTCGAACCTGCACCATCCTCCTGTCTCCACCTCCCAAGCGCAGGGATTACAAGCGTGCGCCACTACTCCCGGCTTTTTTTTTAGGTCTGGGGAAGGAAAAAGGGGCATTTGACTTCTGAACTACAGCCACGCCCCATTTCATTTCTTATTCTTTATTTTGAAACAGGATCTCACTAAATTGCAGAGGACCTCATTAAGTAGCTGATGCTGTCCACAAATCACAATTTTCCAGTCTCAGCCTCCTGAATACTGGGATTACAACCATGCACCACCATGCCTGGCACCTCTGGGTTCTTTTGAAGTAAGTTTCAGACACTGTATCTGTAAATATATTTCACTATGTGTCTCTAACAACAGACTTTTTTTTTTTTTTCAGTACTGGGGATGGAACACAGGGGCATTATACCTCCAAGCTATACCCCCAACCCTGTTTTTTATTCTTTATTTTTGAAACAGGGTCTCACTGAGTTGCAAAGGGGCCTCACTAAGTAGCTGAGGCTGGCCTTGAACCACAATCCTCCGGTCTCAGCCTTCCAAATGCTGGGATTACAAGCATGTTCCACCACGCCCCGCTCTAACAGCAGATTAAAAAAAAAAAAAAAATGTCAAGATGACTTCTAAAAATAGCCCCAGCAGCCAGGCATGGTAGCTCCTGCTTGTAATCCCATCATTTGGGAGGCTGAGACTGGAGGATCGCGGTTTCTAGGACAGCCTCAGCTACTTAGTGAAGCCCTTTGCAATTCAGTGAGACCCGGTTTCAAAACAGAGAATAAAAAATAGGGCAGGGGTGTAGCTCAGAGGTTGAATGCCCCCGGGTTCCATCCCCAGACGCTCCCCTCCCCCCAAAAAAAGCCACAGAGCCGGGGATGGTGGCGCACACTTGTAATCCCAGCATTCGGGAGGCTGAGACTGGAGAATCATGGTTTGCGGACAGCCTCAGCTACTTAGTGAGGCCCTCTGCAATTTAGTGAGACCCTGTTTCAAAATAAAGAATAAAAAATAGGGCAGAGGGTGTAGCTCGGAGGTCGAATGCCCTTGGGTTCCATCCCCAAACCCGCAAAAAAAAATAATAATAAATAAATAAAGCCACAGTACCATTATTCACTCCCAAAATCAAATCATTGTTTCAATTCTCCAGTTTTCTTATTTCTAAAATAATTTGCTTACATCATGGCCCAAATGCTGCTGACTAATGTGTTTTTAAGATAGGTTCTCTTCCTCCAGCCCTTACAATGATTTATTGAAGAAACCAGGTCATTTTCCCCTATAGTTTCCTGAGCCTGGAGTTTGAGAGGGTCTCTGTATCTAGAGGTGTGATGGGATTCCTGCTCAGCCTTCTTGATGACTCCTCCACTGGGGTATGGTGTCCTTCCTTACAGAACATGAGTGTAAGAAGTGCCTGATGTGTCATTTCATAGTGAGATTCTTAGCTGGGCGTGGTGGCGCACACTTGTAATCCCAGCATTTGGGAGGCTGAGACAGGAGGATCGCGGCTTGCTGACAGCCTCAGTTACTTGGCGAGGCCCTTCGCAACTCAGTGAGACCCTGTTTCAAAATGAAGAATAGAAAATAGGACTGGGGGTGTGGCTCGAAGGTAAAATGCTCCTGGGTTCCATCCCCAGTACTGCAGTAAATAAATAAATAGATAAATAAATAAATAAATAAATAAATAAATAAATAAATAAATAAAACAAAATATTGGGATTCTCTCGCACCTCCTGTACTTAGTAGCTGAGATATTTTAACCAAGAGACACTTTCTCTCTCAGCTGTTTACAAACTGCCCAGGAAAAGTACAATCAATGTGCTTTCTGAGACAGGCGATAGCAGGTTTGAGACCAGTCTCAGAAACTTAGCAAGGCCTTGAGCAACTTAGTGAGTTCCTGTTTCAGAATTAAAAAATAAAATGGAGGCCGAGCGTGGTGGCGCACGCTTGTAATCCCCGCTCTTGGGAGGCTGAGACAGGAGGATCACATGGGTTCGAAGCCAGCCTCAGCTACTTAGTGAGGCTCTCAGCAACTTAGTGAGACCCTGTTTCCAAATAAAATAGAAAATAGGTCTGGGAGTATAGCCCGGAGGTAGGAGGCCTCTGGGTTCCACCCCAGTACCACCAAAAAAAAAAAAAAAAAAAAAAAAAATGGAGCTGGGGTGTAGTCCAGAGGCAGAATTCAATCCTCAGTATCAACCAATCAGTAAAAAATAAGGCTGGGAGTACAGCTTTTTTTTTTTTTTTTTTTTTTTTTGCGGGTCTGGGGATGGAACCCAGGGGCATTTGACCTCCAAGCTACACCCTCTGCCCTATTTTTTATTCTTTATTTTGAAACCGGGTTTCACTGAGTTGCGGAGGGCCTCACTAAGTAGCTGAGGCTGTCCGCGAACCGCCTCCCGAATGCTGGGATTACAAGCATGCGCCACCACGCCCGGCTGGAGTACAGCTTAAAGATGAAAAACCCCTGGGTTTAAACCCCAGTATCCCCACAAAAAAAAATAAAAAAATAAGCAGAATGGCAGAAAGAGATGGGGAAAAGGAAATACTGTGCGGTGCAAAATTACTATGCATAAGCCAGGAGTGGTGGCGCACGCTTGTAATCCCCATGCTTGGGAGGCTGAGACAGGAGGATCGCACGGGTTCAAAGCCAGCCTCAGCTACTTGGTGAGGCTCTCAGCAACTTAGTGAGACCCTGTGTCCAAATAAAATATACAAAAGGTCTGGGAGTATAGCCCGGAGGTAGAAAGCCTTTGGGTTCCACCCCAGTACCACACACAAAAAAATTGCTATGCATAAATTAAAAAATATCTAATTCATAATTTTAAATGCTTATTTAAATATTACTTCAAATAAGCTGGGTGTGGTGGCACACGCTTGTAACCCCGGCGCTTGGGAGGTTGAGACAGGAAGATTACACAGGTTTGAAGCCAGCCTCAGCTACTTAGTGAGACCCTGTTTCCAAATAAAGTATAAGATAAGTCTAGGAGTATGGCCCAGAGGTAGAAATGGTTCCACCCCCAGTACCACAAAAAAATTACTTCAAATACATTTTATTGCCAGGCGTGGTGGTGTATGCTTGTAATCCCCGTGCTTAGGAGGCGGAGACAGGTGGATCAAGCAGGTTCGTAGCCAGGCTCGCTGGCTTAGGAGACCCTGTTTCCAAATAAAAATAGGTCTGGGAGTGTAACCCGGAGGTAGAAGGGCTTCCAGGAACCCCAGTACCACAAAAAAATTATTAATTTATTTATATATTTATTTTTGTGATACTGGGGATGAAACCCAGGGGCATTCTACCTCCAAGCTACAACCCCAGCCCTATTTTTTATTCTTTATTTTGAAACAGGGTCTCACTGAGTTGCAGAAGGCCTCACTAAGGAGCTGAGGCTGTCCATGAACTGTGATCCTCCTGTCTCAGCCTCCAAAATGCTGGGATTACAAGCCTGCGCCACCACACCCAGCTCTTCAAATACGCTTTAAAACTCAACAGATTTGTGTTGAACTGAGGTATAAATTCTGAACTCTCTTTGAACATCACAAAACAATACCATTACAAATGAAAATTCTAGTGCTTTGCTAAGGTAGGAGTGGGAAGAGAATTAAGTAATATTAACAAGGCCTTCTTTTCCCAGTGCAGTTTGTCAGAAGTTCAAGAGTTATGAAATGTACTAAAGCTTAAGCAAATTAAATTCATCATAATACTAAAAATTTTTAAATAGTACAATGACTTATTCAGCTATAGTGGCTACATAATGGAGAACAAATTGTGAAATGCCTATATAAACACAAAATACAATTAAATATTTACAAAAAGCTGAGCATTGCATATTAGAATAGTAGAATGTCTTTTATTGTGCATACAATAAAAAGACAAGATTAAGAAAGTAAAATTTTCCAATACTTATATATGTGCTACATTTACAAATATGCCTGAGAATCTACTTAAAACATTCCTGTAATAATAGTTTGCAAGAATTTCACAAGTCAGCAAACAAAATGCGTTTTTTTAAAAAGGTGAATCTGAGCCGGGCGTGGTGGCACACGCTTGTAATCCCTGCGCTTGGGAGGCGGAGACAGGAGGATCGCCCAGGTTCGAAGCCAGCGGCGCTGGTTTAAGAGACCCTGTTTCCAAATAAAATATAAAAAATAGGTCTGGGAGTGTAGCCCAGAGGTAGAAGGGCTTCCAGGAACCCCAGTACTACCAAGAAAAAAGAAAAGGTGAAAACGAGTCAGGCGTGATGGTGCACGCTTGTAATCCCAGTACTTCAGAGGCTGACACAGGAGGATCACAGGTTCTCAGCCAGCCTCAACTACTTAGTGATACCCTCTGCAACTTAGTGAGACCCTGTTTCAAAATAAAGAATAAAAAATAGAGCTGGGGGTGTAGCTCAGAGGTAGAATGTCCCTGGGTTCCATCCACAGTACCGCAAAAAAAAAAAAAAAAAAAAAGTAAAAACCAATTGAGCGTGGTGGCACACACCTATAATCCCTTCATGTGAGAGGCTGATACAGGAGGAATGAAGGCTTGAGGACAACCTCAGCAAGTAGTAAGACTTTCATCACCCTAGCCAGACCCTGTTTCCAAATAAGAAGTAAAATCAGGCCAGGGTGTAGCTCAAAGGTACAATGCATGCCTCCTCTGGGTTCATACCCCGGTACCACCCCCCACCCTGAAAATGATCCAGGCATGATGGTGCATGCCTGTAATCTCAATGTTGGAGAGCTGAGACAGATGATCACAGTTTTGAGGACAGCTTTAGCAACCTAGCAAGACCCTGATCAAAATTAAAAATAAAATCCAGGCGTGGTGGCGCATGCTTGTAATCCCCACGCTTGGGAGGTTGAGACAGGAGGATCGCACAGGTTCGAAGCCAGCCTCAGCTACTTAGTGAGCCTTTCAGCAACTTAGTGAGACCCTGTTTCCAAATAAAATATACAAAAGGTCTGGGAGTATAGCCTGGAGGTAGAAAGCCTCTGGGTTCCACCCCAGTACCACCCCAAAATAAATAAATAAATAAATAAATAAATAAATAAAGGGTTGGGGATATAGGTTGGAGGTAGATTGCCCCTAGGGTCAATCTCCAGCACCCTCCCCCAAAAGAGGAAAATGACATTTCCAATATTGTAACAATTTAAAAAGTACTACATAAACCTGGCATGGTGGCACATGCCTACAATTACAGTACTTGTGAGGCTGAGACAGGAGGATCACAGGTTTGAGGCCAGCCCCAGCGACTTAATGAAAAAAACCTCAGCAACTTAACAAGATCCTATTTCAAAATAAATAAATAAATAAGTCAGGCATGGTGGGGCATGCCTGTAAACTTGGTGCTTGGCAGGCTGAGACAGGAGGATTAGAAGTTTGAGAACAGCCCTAGCAACCTCAGGAGGCCCTCTACAATTAGGCGAGATACTGTTTTAAAACAAAAACTTTAAAAAAGGCTCCTGGTTAGCTCAAAGGTAGAATACCCCTGAGTTCAATCCCCAGTACCATAAAATAGGAAGAAAGAAACAACAACCCAGTCCCTTAGCATCTCTCTCTTTTTTTGAGGATGGAACCCAACCTCCAAGCTACATCCAAGCCCTAGTTTTTTAGTCTTTATTTTGAAACAGGGGCTTACTGAATTGCGAAGGGCCTCACTAAGAAGCTGAGGCTGTCCTCAAATCGAGATTCTCCTGTCTCAGCCTTCCAAATGCTGGGATTACAAGCATTCACCACCATGCCCAGCTTTAGCATCTCTTAATGTGATCACGGTTTTTTTCTTATTACAAATGCATGGGTTATATTAGAATAAATTGATTAGAAATGTTTCAATCCAAGCTGGGCGTGGTGGCGCACGCTTGTAATCCCCACGGTTGGGAGGCTGAGACAGGAGGATCGCGCAGGTTCGAAGCCAGCCTCAGCTCGCTGGCTTAAGAGACCCTGTTTCCAAATAAAATATAAAATAGGTCTGGGAGTGTAGCCCGGAGGTAGAAGGCCCCTGGGTTCCACCCCCAGTACTATAAAAATAAAAAAAAATAAATGTTTCAATCCATTGTAATTAGTGAAGACTTTTTCTTTCTTTCTTTCTTTCTTTCTTTCTTTCTTTCTTTCTTTCTTTCTTTTTTTTTTTTTTTTTTGGTGGTACTGGTGATTAAACATTGAACCCAGGGGCATTTTTCCTCTGAGCTATCCCTCCCTCCAGACCTATTTTATTTTATTTTATTTTATTTATTTATTTATTTATTGGTGGTACTGGGGTTCCTGGAAGCCCTTCTACTTCTGGGCTACACTCCCAGACCTATTTTATATTTTTGAAACAGGGTCTCTTAGGCCAGCGCGGCTGGCATCGAACCTGCGCGATCCTCCTGTCTCTGCCTCCCAAGCGCAAGGATTACAAGCGTGCGCCACCACGCCCGGCGTATTTTAATTTTATTTGAAAACAGGGTCTCACTAAGTTGCTGAGGCTGGTCTCAAAGCAGTGATCCTCCTGTCTCAGCCTCCTAAGTACTGGGATTACAGGAATGTACTACCATGCCTGACCCTGGTTAGGACATTTTAAAAAAATGTTTCTCTGGTTTAAATTTAAGGAGTGAGGGTAATTAAAAATAAGGAGCAGCCGGGTGTGGTGGTGCACACTTGTAATCCCAGCACTTGAGAGGCTGAGACAGGAGGATCGCACAGGTTCAAAGCCAGCCTCAGCTACTTAGCGAGGTTCAAAGCAACTTAGTGAGACCCTGTTTCCAAATAAATTATAAAAAATAGGGCTGGGGGTATAGTCTGGAGGTAGAAAGCCTCTGGGTTCTACCCCCCAGTACCACACACTAAATAAATACATATAAGAAGCAAGATGAAATAATGAGTTTGGAGCTCTCTGGTTTTGGAATCAGCCCAGGGGAGGAATCCTGGCTCTGCCACTTCCAAGCTGAGTGACCTTGGTCAAGTTACTTCACTTCTCTTCCCTTCCATTGCCTCATCCCCCAAACAGGGAAATGGCTAATAATAACTAACATTTACTGAGTACTTACTGTCTTCCAAGCATTGTGCCAAGTGCTTTAGAGTTATGAAGGCATTTAATCCTCTTATCAGCTCCCGGAGGGAGGAGCGATCATCGTCACTCCCATTTTAGAGATGAGGAAGAAGTGGGAGCCCACGGTTAGGCAATTTGTCCAGGTTACACACCTAGAGAGCAGCGGAGCCGGGACTTGAACCAGGGCCCGACTCTGAAGCCCACCGTTCTTTCGTGGCCTCTGGGATGTGGTCGCTCAGCCTGTCTGCCACATGCTGGGCACCATGCCAGGCCCGCTGCCCGACTCCCCACCCACACCCTTAGCCAGAGAACCACCAGGATAGTGCAGCTGGTAGTGGGTGCGTAATTAGGGAGATTTACCACCGGTTGCAGAAGGAACCGCCATGGGAGTGAGGGTTGGGGCAGGCTGGCAGAGGGGGAGACCAGGGCAGGGCTCGGAGCCTCTGGGGAGTGGAGCTATCAGGCCTGGCACATGGTGGGTTCCTGGGAGAGGGGGTGGGGCACATTGCACCTGCCACCTCTCCCCTCCCCAACTCCGGCCTCACCCTCTGTGACCTGAACCCTTGCTTAATGGCACCCCTGTTTGTGGTGAGCTCTGTGCTGCTATTGTTTGTGGGTCAGGACTGATGGTAGGAAAGTTCCCTCTGCCTCCCCAGAGTCCACGGTGTGTGTATGGGGGCCTCAGAGGGCATCGGTCCTGGGTGCCACTCGGAGGGGAGGTATTGATAAGAACCGCAAGAGTGGTGGCAGTCACCATTATCTCCCAAGCCCCTCCCAGAGGGCTTCCCCTCCCAGGTGGGGCTGGCCAAGCTGTTTGGGGCTGAGGCTTTGCCTGAGGTCAGTCAGCCAGGCAGGCAGGGGTCAAACCCCGCAGCCCACTCTGCATCAGATACTGACCAGGTAGCAGGGTCTGCAGAGGCCAGGATGCTGGAATCCTCCAGTGGGGGTGTTCCCGACAGGGGAGCAGGTTATGGAAGAAGTGAGCTGGTGTGGGGTTCAGGTGGTGACTGACTGCGGCTGCACAGGGTGTGGACCAAGGAGTGGCAGCAGGTGTGGGGAGGCCGGGGGGCTGGGGCCAAGAAGGAAGAGCCTGGGTTCCAGGCCAGGGAGCTGGAGCTCTGTGCCTCACATTTGCCTTGGGAGTTAGCCCATTTTACAGATGAAGAAACAGACTTGGGGCTAGGCATGGAGGCACAGGGCTGTAACCCCAGCACGTGGGAAGCTGAGACAGGAGGATTGCAGGTTCAAGGCCAGTATGGTAACCTGCTTCGAAATAAAAAGCAAAAGAGGACTTAGAGTGTAGCTCAGAGGTAGAATGCTTCTGAGTTTAATCCCCAGTACCACGAAAAAGAAGAAAAAAGAAACCAATTTAGGATGGTCTTGAGACCCGCTCAGGCCACAGAGCAATATTGTAGCTACCACGGAATATGGCTCCTAAACTCGGGGCCTTGTGAAAGAGGCGGGGCTCAGTTCTGATTCCTCCAGATCTGCTCCTGCTCAGCCTAACTGGGGATAGAAGATGAAGATGCACAGAGTCCAGGCCCCGGCATCTCTGCTCACAGAGAACATGACAGTCTGCACATCATAGGAAGGAGCATTCACTGAGCTAGGCACTGGGCTGGGGAAACTAGACTCCAAACGTCAGCACCAGGCACTCTCTCTGATAACATTCTGAACTGAGGGTGCCAGGCCCTCCTGGAGGCCTCAGCAAGCTGCTCAGGGAGGGGGCTCCCCTCCCCAAAGGCTGGGGAGCTTCTCAGGCTGACACAAGAGGTCCAGGGAAGGGACTCTGGCTGGCATGTCTTAACAAGCTCCACAGGAAACTCTGAAAGTATACCACTTAGAAACAACCAGATTGCCAAGGTCGTTTTAAATTCAGTTCAATAGTTCAATACCCGTGTTTATTGAGCACCCACTATATCAGGCGTGGTTCTGCAGGCTCGGGGGATGGTCAGTGAGCAAACAAGACAAAGTTTCTGTTGGTTAGAGGCGCTGGGAGAGAGGAAGGTGACGGGAATGTGGGGTAAGGACAGTCAGTCACAGGACGCAGGTGGCCAGGCAGGGCCGGCCTCAGTCAGAAGGGCCCTGGAGGGAGGTGAAGGGTGTATGGGGAGAGTGTTCCAGGCAGTCGAGGACAAGGACAAAGGTCCTGATGGAACAGCATGCCAGCGCCTGCAAGGTGGCCAGTGTGACTGGATCCAAGTGGCCCCAAGAGCGGGTAGGGTGCAGGAGCGACCGTCATGGGATGCTGCTGCTACGGGTTAGTGTATGCGACATTTCAGCACTGGCCTGAGTATCTTTGTGTGTGTGTGTGTGTGTGTGTGTGTGTTGTGTGTGTGTGTGTGTGTGTGTGTGTGTGTGTGTGCGCACGCTAGGGATTGAACCCAGGGGCATTCTACTTTTGAGCTATACCCCCAGCCTTATTTTTTATTCTTTATTTTGAAACAGGGTCTCACTAGGTTGTGGAGGGCCTCACTAAACTGAGGTTGGCTGCAAACCTGCTATTCTCTTGTTTCAGCCTCCCAAGTACTGGGATTACAAGCTCGTGCCACCACGCCCAGGTCTGCAAAGTTCATTCTCTGGGAGACTGAAAGTTAATTACCTTGCCAAGGCCACCCTGTCAAGTGGTGAAGTACGGATTTGAACCCAGATCTGTCCTACCTCAAAACCTGAGTACTAGCCGGGCGTGGTGGCACACGCTTGTAATCCCAGCATTCGGGAGGCTGAGACCAGAGGATCGCAGTTCGCGGACAGCCTCTGCTACTTAATGAGGCCCTCTGCAACTTAGTGAGACCCTGTTTCAAAATGAAGAATAAAAAATAGGTCAGGCGTGTAGCTTGGAGGTCAAATACCCCTGGGTTCCATCCCCAGACCCACGAAAAAACAAAACAAAACAAAAAACCTGAGTAATTTTGCCCTCCTTTGTGTGTCTGCACTTTGAGGTGGTGTGTGTGTGTGTGTGTGTGTGTGTGTGTGTGTGTGTGTGTGATCTCACAGTCTCATCCTACCTTCACAGTGGGCTCTCTAGGCCTTCCTCTCAGGTGGCCCGGGCCTGAAAATGGTTCTCACTTAGGGCTGGCTCTCTTGGGGGCCTGCACCGACTGCCCATCCCGTCCTCTCTTGTACTTTGCCCTCTCCTGCAGGACCAGGACCTCCTGGGATGGCAGGGGAGCATGGACATGGATGGCAGGAAGAGCAGGGCTGGCAAGGAGGGGCCTGACACATGCAGGGACACCTCCATCCCCCTCCCACCCCCATGCTCTACTTACCCCATCATCTCTAGGCTCAAGCCTCATTAAAGCTAGAAGGAACCTTAGGAAACATCTTTTATCTCCTCATTCTACAGAAAAGAGACAGAGGCTCATAAAACATGAAGCGTGACTTGGTCAGATCACTCAAGTTAGCTGGTGTGGTGGCACAATGTCTATGATTTCCATACTTGGGGACTGAGATAGGAGGATCGCAGGTTCAAGGCCAGCACACAGTACTTAGTGAGACCCTGTTTCAAAATAAAAACTGAAAGCCAGGCGTGGCAGCTCAATCTTGTAATCCCAGGATTTGGGAGGCAGAGACAGGAGGATCACGGTTCTCAGACAGCCTCAGCTACTTAGTGAGGAGGCCCACTGCAACTCAGTGAGACCCTTTTTCCAAATAAAGAATAAAAAATAGGGCTGGGGGCATAGCTCAGAGGTAGAATGCCCCTGGGTTCCATCCCCAGTACCACAAAAAAAAAAGAAAAGAAAAGAAGAAAGAAAGAAAGAAAGAAAGAAAGGAAGGAAGGAAGGAAGAAAGAAAGAAAGAAAGAAAGAAAGAAAGAAAGAAAGAAAGAAAGAAAAGGAAAGGGCTGGGGGTATAACTCAGAGGTAGAACACCCCTGAAGTCTATCCCCAGTACCCCTCCCCCAACACACACTCAATAGTCAAAGAACATATACAAATACTTTGCAGGAAAAAAAATATCAAATTTTTGCCAGGCATGGTGGTACATGCCTATAATCTCAGTACTTAGGAGTCTGAGACAGGAGGATCACAGGTTCAAGGATAACCTCAGGAAGTAGTGAGACTCAACAACCTAGCGAGACCCTGTTTCCAAATAAGAAATAAAAGCCAGGCGTGGTGGCGCACACTTGCACTCCCAGCATTCAGGAGGCTGAGACAGGAAGATCGCGGTTCATGGACAGCCTCAGCTACTCAGTGAGGCCCTCTGCAACTTAATGAGACCCTGTTTCAAAATAAAGAATAAAGCCAGGTGTGGTGGCGCACGCTTGTAATCCCTGTGCTTGTGAGGTGGAGACGGGAGGATCGTGCTGATTCGGAACCAGCCTCGCTGGCTTAAGAGACCATGTTTCCAAATAAAAAAATATAAAATAGGTATGGGAGTGTAGCCCGGAAGTAGAAGGGCTTCCAGGAACCCCAGTATCACCAAATTAATTAATTAATTAATTAAAGAATAAAACAATAGGGCAGGGGATGTAGCTCAGAGGTCGAATGCCCCTCGGTTCCATCCCAACACCAGCAAAAAAAAAAAAAAACCCAAAAAACAAACAAAAACAAAAACAAAAAACAAATAAGAAATAAAAGGGGGCTGGGGTTATAGCTCAAAGGTAGAATGCCCCTGGGTTCAATCCCCAGGACCACACAAAAAATAAATAAATAAAAGAAATAGCATATAGAAAGATTTTTTTTCACATATGTGATACTGGGGATTGAACCCAGGGACATTGTACTGCCAAACTGCACTCCCAGCCCTACTTTTGTTTTTGTTTTGAAACAAAGCCTCACTAGGTTGATAAGTGTCTCACTATTTGCTGAGGCTGTCCTGAAACCTGCGATCCTCTTGTCTCAGCTTTCCAAGTACTGGGATTACAAACATGCACCACCATGCCCGGCTGAAAAATATTTGATATCACTCATAATTCAAGGAATGCAAAATAAAACTCAGTTTTAGGCATCACTTTTTTTTTTTTTTTAGATACTAGGTTGGAACCCAGGAGTATTCTACCTCTGAGCCACAACCCCAGCCCTATATTTAGTCTTTTTATTTTTGGTGATACTGGGGTGGAACCCCAGGGTTTTTCTACCTCTGGGCTATACTCCCAGACCTGATTTATACTTTATTTGGAAACAGGGTCTCCCCAAGTTGCTGAGAGCCTCACTCAGTAACTGAGGCTGGCCTCTAACCTGCGCGATCCTCCTGTCTCAGCCTCCCAAGAGTGGGGACTACAAGTATGTGCCACCACACCTGGCTTAGTCTTTTTATTTATTTTTTATTTTTATTTATTTATTTTATATTATTTATTTATTTATTTTTTTGGTGGTACTGGGGTAGAACCCAGAGTCTTCCTACCTCCGGGCTATACTCCCAGACCTATTTTATACTTTATTTGGAAACAGGGTCTCACCAAGTTGCTAAGAGCCTCACTCAGTAGCTGAGGCTGGCCTCTAACCTGTGTGATTCTCCTGTCTCAGCCTCCCAAGCACGAGGACTACAAGTATGTGCCACCACACCCGGCTTAGTCTTTTTATTTTTATTTATTTATTTACTTATTTATTGCGGGTCTGGGGATGGAACCCAGGGGCATTCGACCTTCGAGCTACACCCCCTGCCCTATTTTTTATTCTTTATTTTGAAACAGGGTCTCACTAAGTTGCAGAGGGCCTCACTAAGTAGCTGAGGGTGTCTGCGAACCACGATCCTCCGGTCTCAGCCTCCTGAATGCTGGGATTAAAAGCATGCGCCACCACGCCTGGGTTAGGCATCACTTTTTCACCTCTCTGCTTGGCAAAAATGAAATCATTTGCCAATACCCAGACTCGTAATGGTATGTGGAAACAACCTATTCATATATAATTTCTTCACATATTCTAAGTGCTGTTCTAGTATCATATTGGATCATGTCACCGAAAAACTATACATTTAAACCCCATTAGCTTAGCTGCTTAGGCAAAAATGGCTTCATCAAGTTCCACCTGAATGTTATACCCTTGGTGTCTATTGACGCTTCGCAGAAGAAATGACAGCATGAAAAATCCTGCATTTTTTTGTTCTGGGAAAACTACCACTAAAGTCATTGTCTACCATGGTGTTCTATGTTACTTTTATAGAGAGAAGGTCCTACACAGCAAATTATATTTTATACTTACTATTGGAAAAATTTCTTTGTCCTGAAGTCTTGATTGCTTTCATTCTTACCACATAATGGTAATGATATAAGTCATTTTCTTTCACTTTTCTCCTTGACTTTCGGAAAGTCCAAGGACCACATCTGGTGGTCCGGCTGACTTCTCAACCAATCTAATCTTAGCTCTCTTTTCTCCTCTCCCCTTCCACTGGTTTCTCTTCTCTGCTTGCATTTTAGTTTTATCATTCAAGTTTAACACAATTAATGTAAATGTGTGTGTTTTGGAAATGATTTCAAAATACCTTGGAAAGAGTTGGGATATAAGTTATAGAAAGTCAACCCCCACAGCCGGGCGTGGTGGCGCACGCTTGTAATCTCCGCGCTTGGGAGGCTGAGACAGGAGGATCGCACGGGTTCGAAGCCAGCCTCAGCTACTTAGTGAGGCTCTCAGCAACTTAGTGAGACCCTGTTTCCTAAAATAGGTCTGGGAGTATAGCCCGGAGGTAGAAAGCCTCTGGGTTCCACCCCCAGTACCACCAAAAAAAAAGAAAAAAAGTCAACCCCCACCTGGCATTTTGTAGATGAGAAAACGCAGGACCTCTAGGAGATGACTTACTCCTGCTGCTAGTTTGTACTTAGTCACATTTAGATACACGTAACTTTTACACTTTACTGTAAGGTCCTTGGAATTATATATATTTTTGAGACCCAGAGGACTAGCTTTGAACCAGGTGTGCAATGAATGTTCTATAAATGTCATAGGCTGAAAACATATTATAAGTGCTATGAAGAAAGGGACACTTTTGCAAGGAACAAGGTCTGGCAGGTAGCAGCCGTCCATGGAAACTGATTTAGCAACAGGGCCTGGCCTCGGCCTCTGGCCTCGCCCGCCACACTCAGCACCACCATCGCTGGGGACTCTGGGGTCAGGCCCAGCACACTCACTCAGCCTGCGTCTCCACCCTTCCACCCCGGCCCTCTCGCCTGGTTCAATCAGTGTCTAAGTGCTTTTGAATTTCCTACTGGGTGGGGATGGGCATATATATTTTCCAAGGCTCCTGGCCCTGCGACACTTGAATGTTAGGGAACAGCCTCCCCTTGACTCCTGTGCAGTACTCAGTGTGGGCTGCTCAATAATGGCAACTGGTGAGGAGGAAGGGAAGGCAGAGGACCCAGGCTCATGGCTCTCTCTGTCCTCGTAACCCTCAGCGGATGCACATTCCCAGGCTCCTGGCTGGGTGCGGGGGACAGCAGAGGGTGACAACATCACTCTTTCTCCACATTCCCATCCTTCTGCCCTGGGAGGGAGAGGGAGACTGGAGAGCTCAGTCCGGATAAGGCAAAGGGCATATGCTTCCTTGCATTTCTCTTTCTGCTATACTACTGAGCTGGCTCCCTACTGGCGGCCACCGTACCCTCCTCCCGACTCTCCACCTCGCTCCTCTCCTGGGCAGCCTCTAGAAAGACAGCAAAGGTCTGGGCAAGGCTTCCTGACCCAGATTTCCCGGCTTGATGGGCAACCTGGGTTGGGAAACTGTGAGCCGGCAAACCGAGCTTCGTGGGCCACACCTGCCAAGCACAGGGAACCTCAGGCCTGGAGCTCCCCTGAGCCAGTCACAGCCCAGACTCCAGCCTCCTGCAAGGATTCGGGTCAGCCGTCGCCAAGGACAGTCCTGCCCAAGGACTGCTTTGCCCTCCCATCCCACCAGGGGTGCCATGTTCATCTTTGCAACCTACCTGGTGATGCTGTTGGTCGGGAAGAGTGGTCCCCAGGTGGCTCCCTGACATGGTCTCCGCATCCATACCGGGCTCCCGTGCACTTAGGGCCGTGGCAAAGATGGTGAGCACCACTGTCCTCGCTGAGGGAGGAGCTTTCACCATCTTTCTCCTGGTGGCAGAACTTCAGCTTGAATAAGAGGCCTTTGTGGCATCTGGACATTTTGGAAACTCTTGCCTACTTCTGTGAGAACTTACCTTGTCCACAGGACCAGGCCCAGTTTAACCCCTGCTGGGCCCAGGCAGGTTCTCATACCACGTGACCAAATATTGAAGTTACTCATTCCACTAATAAAGTGTTAAATAAGCTGGATGTGGTGGCACACACCTGTAATCCCAGTACTTGGGAGGCCGAGACAGGAGGATCGCGTGTTCAAGGACAACCTCAGCAACTTAATAAGATCCTGTTTCCAAATAAAAAATAAGCAGAACTGTGGTAGCACATGCTTGTAATCCCAGTACTTGGGAGGCTGAGATAGAAGGATCTTAGGTTCAAGGACAGCCTCAGAAAGTAGTGAGACTTTCATCAACCTAGTGAGACTCTGTTTCAAAATAAAAATAAAATAGGAGCCGGGCGTGGTGGTGCACTCTTGTAATCCCAGCATTTGGGAGGTTGAGACCAGAGGATCGTGGTTCGCAGGACAGCCTCAGCTACTTAGTTAGTGAGGCCCTCTGCAACTCAGTAAGACCCAGTTTCAAAATAAAGCATACAAAAATAGGGCAGGGGATGTAGCTCGGAGGTCGAATGCCCCTGGGTTCCATCCCCAGACCCACAAAATAAAAAAATAAAAATAAAATAAAATAAAATAGGGCTGGGGGTATAGCTCGAAAGTAGAACACTACTGGATTCAATCCCCAAAGCCATAAAAATAAAAATAAAATAAAATAATAAAAATAAAAATAAAAAGGACTGGGGATATAGGTCAATGATAAAGTATCCCTGGGTTCAATCCCTAGTATTGAGAAAAAACAAGCAAAGAAACACACACACACACGCACATGCACACGCACACACACACACAACTCTAAAGCCATAGGTTTTACATTATTAAAAGACAACAAAACTTTGAAAGGCTAAATTTAATTATTATTGCACATGGAAGGCTGGCAGTGTTTGGTTGAATGACAAATTATACTTAATTCAAAAACTGTCACATATTTATTTAAAAAGTATATTTTTTGCCTTTGTCATAACAAAGTTGCCAATCATACAATTATAATCAAGATTTTTACATATTTTGAGTTCTGTTGACAGTCAAGTCAATTAGACAACCTTTCTTAAGTGATGACAGTTTTTGGTTTTATGAATTTCAATGTATTATCAATATAATTCCTGAAGCAATAGTTGGATACAGAGCTAAATCATAGTTTTATGTATCATGTACAAACTAATGGAATAACATATGATAAATTATTGCTGTCACACACAAAAAAGATTACAAAACATTTTTGTTTCGTTCCATAAACTGCTATCCCTTATATCATAAAAAACTTAAGCAATATCTAGATCTACAGATCAGCAGTTCTCAAACTTTCTGAAGTCAGAACTCCTTAAAGGTTATTGAAAGCAGCCGGGCGTGGTGGCGCACACTTGTAATCCCAGTGCTTGGGAGGCTGAGACAGGAAGATCGCACAGGTTCGAAGCCAGCCTCAGCTACTTAGTGAGACCCTGTTTCCAAATACTGGGAGTGTAGTCCAGAGGTAGAAAAGCCCCTGGGGCCCACCCCCAGTACCACACACACAAAAAAAGTTATTGAAAGCTGGGCATAGTGGCACACACATGTAATCCCAGTACTTGGGAAGCTGAGACAGGAGGATTGTGGTTCGAGGACAGCCTCAGCTACTTAGTGAGGCCCTCTACAACTCAGTGAGACCCTTTTTCAAAATAAGTAATAAAAAATAGGGCTGGCGATGTAGCTCAGAGGTAGAATGCCCCTAGGTTCCATCCCCAGTATTGAAAAAAAAAAGTTATTGAGATGTGGTTCAGTAGTAAAGGCACAAGCAAGGCCCTAGGTTCAATCCCCAGTACTAAAAAAAGAGTTATTTACAGGATGTACATTCACAATCAGTCCCTAAGCCAAACATGGGAAGGAGGGAGGGGGAGAGAATGGGGTGGGAACTGGGTAAGGGCTAATTGGGTGATGTGCACATGTGTGCCTCTACCATATGGTACTCCATTAAGATGTATGACTACAATGCACCAATAAAAATGTTTTTTTAAGTCGGGCGTGGTGGCGCATGCTTGTAATCCCCGCGCTTGGGAGGCAGAGACAGGAGGATCGCGCAGGTTCGAAGCCAGCCGCGCTGGTGTAAGAGACCCTGTTTCAAAAATATAAAATAGGTCTGGGAGTGTAGCCTGGAGGTAGACGGGCTTCCAGGAACCCCAGTACCACCAAAAAAAAAAAAAAAAGTTTTTTAAGTTATTAAGAATTTCAAGGAGCTCTTGTTATGTAAATTATAATTATAAATACTTACCACATAGATTACTTTTTATTTGTTTGTTTTTGTGGTACCGGAGATTGAACTCAGGGTATTCTACCTTCAAGCTACACTCCTAGCCCTAGGTTGTGTGTGTGTGTGTGTGTGTGTGTGTACGTTACTAGAGACTGAACCCAAGTGCATTCTACCTCTGAGATACACTCTCAGCCCAACTTTTTGTTTTGTTTTTGTTTTTGTGGTACTGTGGATGGAACCCAGGTGCATTCTACCTCCAAGCTCCACCCCCAGCCCTATTTTTTTATTCTTTATTTTGAAACAAGGTCTCACTGAGTTGCAAAGGTCCTCACTAAGTAGCTGAGGCTGTCCTCGACCACGATCCTCCTGTCTCAGCCTCTCAAATGCTGGGATTACAAGCGTGCGCCACCACATCTGGCTCCAACTTTTTTTTTAAACAGGGTCTGCTCAGTTGCTGAGATAGTCTTACTAAATTGCTGAAAACCTGCAATCTTCCTATTTTAGCTTCCCAAATATGGAGTTACAGGTATATGCTGCTACACCTGACTCGCCTGGTTCCCCCTTTTTTTTTTTTTTTTTTTTTGGTGGTACTGGGGGTGGAACCCAGGGGCATTCTACCTCCGAGCTATACAGCCCGATTTGTTATTCTTTATTTTTGAAACAGAGTCTCACTGAGTCGCAAGGAGCCTCACTAAGTAGCTGAGGCTGGCCGTGAACCGCCATCCTCCTGTCTCAGTCTCCCGAATGCTGGGATTACAAGGGTGTGCCACCATGCCCCGCTCACTGGTTACTTTTAAAATACTATACTTGCAGAGTGTGGTGGTACATATTTGTAATCTCAGTACTTGAGAGGCTGAGACAGGAGAATTGCAGGTTTGTGGCCAGTCTCAGCAACCTCGTGATGCCCTCTACAATTTAGTGAGACCCTGTTTCAAATAAAGAATAAACATAGGGCTGAGGGGTGTAGCTTAGAGGTAGAATGTCCCTGAGTTAAAGCTGGGCGTGGTGGTGCACGCTTGTAATCCCCACTCTTGGGAGGCAGAGACAGGAGGATCACGCAGGTTCGAAGCCAAAGAGACCCTGTTTCCAAATAAAAATATAAAAATGGGTCTGGGAGTGTAGCCCAGAGGTAGAAGGGTTTCCAGGAACCTCAGTACCACCAAAACAAAACAAAACAAAACAAAACAAAAACAAAAACACAAACACAAACACAGTATTTGAAGGGCTACGGGTATAGGTCAGTGGTATTTTCAAGGCCCTGGATTCTAATCCTGTACCCAGAAACAAAACAAACAAATCACACCAAGGCACATTACTATTAGTCATCAGAGCAATGATGACATCATGCACCTAGCAGCTTCTGGAAAATCCGAGGTACACTCGAGAGGATTAGAGAGGGAAAATGATGTCTTAATATTTTTCAGAAAATATTTTTGACTTCTCACACCTCTGGAAGGAACCCCCAGGAATTCTTAGACCATCTATTAAGGCGTGCCACCAGGGAGCACCGTGAAGGACTGGGGTGGTGCTGCCGTAACCCAGACCTATGCACATGCAGACATAAGAGTTAGAAGAATTCATCTTATGAAACACTCATCTGCCACTTGCAACTTTTGTGAATGCTATACTAATTCATGACTACAGCCAGGACCACAAACTGACACGTGAAGAGAAGAATGTAGATATTTGGCATTTCTGGGAAATGAAACTTGGTTAGGGAGGAGTCGATGACATTAATGTGCTTTGGGAGGAAGGCCTGCATGGTGAATTAGTCACTTGTTTGTTTGTTTATTTATGTATTTATTTACTGGAATTGGAGATTGAACCCAGTAGCATTTTACCTCTGAGCTACGCCCCCAGCCCTTCTTATTTATTTTTTTGAAACAGGGTCTCTCTGGGTTGCTGAGAATCTCACTAAATTGCTGAGGCTGGCCTCCAGCCTGTGGTCATTCTGTTTCACTCAGCCTCCCAAGTACTGGGATTACAGATGTGCCTCCCCCACACATCCAGCTTCTATTCTTTTTCTTAAATCGCTCCCCTCAAAGCTGCAGGACCCACACAGCCTGGCCCAGCTCTGCCACCGTGGGGTTCTCCCCTGTCCAGGTTTTTATCCCAAGGCACACTGAACGTTGGGCTAGAAGAGCTAGAGTTAAGGACGAGGACAACCTTAGAGAGAAAAACAGCAGGTGACATCGAGCTTGACTGTGTGTTGGCACTTTTGGGGGGAGAACTGGGGATTGAACCCAGGGGCATTCGACATCCCAGCTAAACCTCCAGCCCCCCCCCCGCTTTTTTTTTTCTTGATTTACTTTTAAAACAGGATCTTGTTAAGTCGCTGAGGACCTCGCTAAGTTGCTGAGGCTGCGATCCTCCTGTCTCAGACTCCCAAGTACTGGGATCACAGGCATGGGTCACTGTGCCCAAGCGGTCAGTATGTTTCTAAGGCTCTGGCTTACTCTAACATGTGTACAGTCCAGGAAAGTTTCTCAGCCTCTTGAAGCTCCTGCCTTCTCTTTTGTGCAAAGAGGATGATATCCGTCTCCACGTCCCACCTCAATTCTCCACACTGCTTGAGGGTGGACCCTACCTCACTTACCCCCGAGGCCAGCCCAGACGCAAGCCAGTGTCCGGGAGGTGAGCGCATGTCTCATGGCTGTGCTGAGACAGACGGTGGTGACCCCGGCTCCGGAAGCTTAAAGAGCAAAGTTCCATCGATTCCAAAACAGGAAACCTGGGTAAATTGCTAACCACATGGGGAGTAATTATGCTGAGGACGACCTGACCTGCCGGGGTGGCTGAGAGGATTCACTAGGCCTGTGAAGCGCCCAATACGTGGCACGTGCGGAACAGTGCGTCTCCTAGGCAGGCACTCTGCTTTGGGACAGATGGATTGATTTTTTTTTTTTTTTTTTTTTTGTGGTACTGGGGGTGAAACCCAGAGGCTTTCTACCTCCAGGCTATACTCCCAGATCCATTTTATATTTTATTTGGAAACAGGGTCTCACTAAGTAGCTGAGAGCCTCACTAAGTAGCTGAGGCTGGCTTTGAACCTGTGTGATGCTCCTGTCTCAGCCTCCCAAGCGCAGGGATTACAAGCCTGCGCCACCATGCCCGGCAGATGGATTGATTTTAAGTCAAGTCCTAGCTTGGTCCGAGCAAGGACTCACATTCTCATGGGAATTCTCTTCTCAGTGCCAGCCAGGTTGCCCCAGACCCCTTTACAGCCCCTCCTTGTGCCGCACAAGGGCCAAGCTGCCTTCCAGGCCCTTGCAGGTCACCCTGACTCCAGCTGCACCCACTCCTTCTTCCCCCACCCATAACGTCCTCCGGGTGAGAGCGTGAGAAACACGTTCCCTTTTGAAATAATTGATTCCAAATTTAGCATGACAGGCACAAATTGCTCTTGTTCAGTGAGATGTAATTCATAGGATATAAAATTCACCCTTTTCTGAGTGTACAATTCAGTGGGGTTTTGCTACATATCTGCAGGATTGTACAGCCATCACCACTATCTAATTCCAGAATATTTTATTGCCCTTAAGAAAAGCTCCGTGCTCATGAGCATTGACTCCCTAGTCCCCCTTCCCCTGTCTCCTGGCAACCACGGACCCACTTACTTGCTCTGTGACTTTGCCTATTCAGGATTTTTTTCTCCCTACTGGGGATTGAATCCAGAGGCATTCTACCTCCGAGTTATACCCCCAGCCTTTTTTTAAATTTTGAAATAGGGTCTTAGTGAATTGCAGAGGGTCATGCTAAATTGCTGAGGCTGGCCTCAAACTTGCAATCCTCCTGTGTCAGCCTCCCAAGTACTACAAGTGTGCACCACCATGCTTGGTTTACTCTGGATATTTAATATAAATGGAATCATAGCCAGGTATAGTGGTGCACATTTGTAATCCCAGTACTTGGGAGGCTGAGATAGGAGGTTAACAAGTTTGTAGTCAGCCTTAGTTACTTAGTGAGGCCCTCCTGCAATTTAGTGAAACCCTGTTTCAAAATAAAGAATAATCCGGGCGTGGTGGCACACGCTTGTAATCCCAGCACTTGGGAGGCTGAGACAGGAGGATCGCGCAGGTTCAAAGCCAGCCTCAGCTACTGAGTGAGGCTCTCAGCAACTTAGTGAGACCCTGTTTCCAAATAAAGTATAAAAAAATAGGTCTGGGAGTATAGCCCAGAGGTAAAAAAGCCCCTGGGTTCCCCAGTTCTACAAAAAAAAAAAAAAAAAATAGGGTTGGAGGAACAGCTTGAGGGTAGAATGCCTCTGGGTTCAATCCTTGGTACTGCAAAAAAAAAAAAAAAAAAAAAAAAAAAGGAATCATAAAACATGTGGCCATTTGTGACTGGCTTATTTCTTTTCTTTTCTTTTTTTTCTTTTTTTTTTTTTTTTTTTTTTTGAGGGTCTGGGGATAGAACCCAGGGGCATTTGACCTCCGGGCTACATCCCCTGCCCTATTTTTTATTCTTTATTTTGAAATCGAGTCTCACTGAGTTGCAGAGGGCCTCACTAAGTAGCTGAGGCTGTCCGCAAACCGCGATCCTCTGGTCTCAGCCTCCCAAATGCTGGGATTACAAGCGTGCGCCACCATGCCCGGCTGTGACTGGCTTATTTTACTCGGCATACTGTCATCAAGCTTCATCTTTATTGTTGCATATGTCCAAAAAATTTAAGGCTAAAAAACCAGGCATGGTGATGCAGGCTTGTAGTACTTGAGAGTACTTGAGAGAGTACTCTCCCAGTATCGAGGGACTGAGCGGGAGGATTGAAGGTTCAAAGACAGCCTCAGCAAGTAGTGAGAACCTTGTTTAAAGAAATAAAATCAGGCTGGGAGTGTAGCTCAGAGGTAGAATGCTCTGGATTGAATTCCTTCCAATAAACAAACAAACAAAGAAACAAACAAGGGCTAAATATTCTATTGTATGAGCCAGGCATGGTGGCCCACGCTTGTAACCCCGGTATTTAGGAGGCTGAGACTGGAGGATGGTTAAGTTCGTAGCTAGCCTCACCTACTTAGTGAGACTCTCCGCAACTTAGATCCTGTTTCAAAATAAAGAATAAAAAGTAGGGCTGGACTGGGGTGTTGCTTGTGGGTAGAATGTTCCTGGGTTCAATCCCCAGTCCTTAAAAAAAAAAAAAAAAAAGCCCTCCAGTACTATCCATTCATTTGTTGTGGAAAATGTCACTAAATAACTGAGGCTGGGGGGCGGGGAGACCTGTGATCCTTCTGTCTCAGCCTCCCAAGTACTGGGATTAATTAATTAATTAATTTATTTATTTCAGTAGTCAGGATGGAACCCAGGGCATTCTACCTCCAAGCTATACCCCCAGCCCTATATTTTATTCTTCATTTGAAAACAGGGTCTCACTGAGTTGCTGAGAGCCTCAGTAAGTAGCCAAGGCTGGCTTTGAACCTACTCAATCCTCCTGTCTCGGCCTCCCAAGTACTGGGATTACAAGTGTGCGCCGCCACAGAGGGTCACACATTTTCTTCTCCTCCTCCTCCTTCTTCTTCTCCTCCTTCTCCTTCTCCTTCTCCTTCTTCCTCTTCCTCTTCTTTTTCTCCTCCTCCTCCTCCTCCTCCTCCTCCTCCTCCTCCTCCTCTTCCTTCTTCTTCTCCTTCTCCTCCTCTTCCTTCTTTTTACCATACTGGGGATGAACCCAAGGGCATTCTACCTTCAAGCTACACCCCCAGCACTATTTTTTTATTCTTTATTTTGAAACAGGGTCTCATTGAGTTGCAAAGGGCCTCACTAAGTACCTGAGGCTGTCCATGAACCGCGATCTTCCTGTCTCAGCCTCCCGAATGCTGGGATTACAAGCATGTGCCACCGCACCTGACTTCCTGGTAGTATTAAGGAGAGAACCCAGGCCCGCATGTATACTAGCCAAGGTTCAATCCCCAGTTCTGCAAAAATAGCTGGAGTGTAGCTCAGAGTAAAAATGGCCCTGAGTTCAATCCCCAGGACTAAAAATAAAATCCCATCAGGAATTATGACTTCCACGACTTTGTTCCTTTGCATGGCTGTTTTGGTTATTCTGAAGCATGAATGGCTTTCCTAGAAGGAAAACAAATTATTACTACTAGCACAGTCCTATGTATTCAAGTCATTCCAACCTGGAGCTCTCCCTTCTAGGGAGCGTTCGCCTGAGTCTCCACTGGGACTCTGCCTTCCCCCAGGCAGGGTCTAGTGTTTGCAGAGAGGCTGCCGATCCCAGCCAGCAGCCTCCCTGAAAGAGGAGCTCTCTGAGGGCAGAGTCACGTCTTATTCACTTGACAGCATTTCCGTGGTCCCTGGCCTGGAGCCGGGACCATAGTGGGGCTGAGACTCTGCCGCATGAGTGAAGGAATGAATGAATGGATAAAGAAATGAATGCTGTTGAGTCATTTGCACAGTTTGTACTCCAATCAGAACCTGGGCAAACATCCTTAACAAAGAAGGACTTGGGAAATGCATTCATTAAATTCACGGTTACACCTCTCCTGACAAGTGTAATCATGCGTTGTTTCACCTGAGGTTTCCTTAGTTTATTATAGTCATTATAATGCGTGTCAATAAGAGAAAAATGTGCCTAAATTACTTGAGGAATTATGTATGAATTGCATACTGAGGCATTTCACAGCCGGGGCTTAGGTCCAATCAATACTGTACCACAGGGACAGTTCTTATCAAAGCATTGGATCTTGCTTAAGCGAAAAGATTATTAGCCTTTGAATTAGCACTCCAAATAGGACTCACAATTAACCTGCTAATGGTTTTCTTTGTTTAGAAGGATAGGTCCTAGTTATTTCTAATATGCGTTCCCAGAGCTCTACACAGGTATTTGTCCCTTAAGTGACCCTTAGTGGAGAGCTGGGGTTACAGAGCTCCTGACCTGGAGGAGCACACAGTCTAGAAGCGGAGGTCGCACACACCACTCCTTTCCATGAGTCAGAGGGGTGAGTGCTGGGCCACACAGTGGGCCCAGGGGAGCGATTCATTTGGCCTGGGAAGCAGGGAGGTTTCAGGCCACATCACACATTTGAGCTGGCCCTAGAAGCATGCCTAGCATTTTGCCAGGCAGGGAGAAGGACCAGAGGCTTTTGGAACTGTTGGCAAGGTGTTCCCGGCAGAAGGAACACCTACAGGAAGGGCAACTTCACAGGAGCGTGCGGGTGCCAATGCACTGTCCCACCCAGCGCGTTCTCCCCCAAGAACTGGCCAGTCAGAAACAGTCTGAAGCCGGGCGTGGTGGCGCACGCTTGTAATCCCAGCATTCGGGAGGCTGAGACCGGAGGATGGCAGTTCACGGACAGCCTCAGCTACTTAGTGAGGCCCTTTGCAACTTAGACCCTGTTTCAAAATAAATAATAAAAACCAGGGCAGGGGGTGTAGCTCAGAGATCAAATGCCCCTGGGTTTCATCCCCAAACATACCCCCCCCCAAAAAAAAAGAAACGGTCTGAAAGATGTCAGTGTGTCCACCACAGCTGGCCGACCGCTCGCAGGCCCACGAGGCCCTGGGTTCTACCTGTCCTTCCTCAGGGGCACCTTCAGTGACAGCTGACCCTGCCTGCCTTCCGATGGAGCAGCTCTATCCCCATCACCAGCCTGGGCATTGGCTCTAGGCTCTTACATGCTGCAAACTCGTTGCAACTTCACCCCAGGAGCCCCTCAGGAACTACACAGAGGCTACAGGTCCCGATGGAGGCTGGGTGCCTCATGCAGAATTCTCTACCTGCCTCACTGAGCCTTTGACTGACTGGCCAAGCTGCCAGGGCAGGGAGGGCTTCCCCGGCACTGGAGACTGATCATCCATGACATACTGTCCAGCATCTAATGCTTTGTTTAGAAACAGCCTCTGTGTGCTCTCTTCCATCCATCAAGTCTTTATTGGTCACTTAAATTGAGAATTTAATTTATTATTATTATTGGTTATTTTTTGTGGTACAGAGGATTGAACCCAGGGACATGCTGCCTCCAAGGCACATCCCCAGACCTATTTTATTATTTTATTTGGAAACAGAGTCTCACTAAGTTGCAGATGGCCTCACTAAATCGCTGAGGCTGACTGTGAACCTGTGATCCTCCTGCCTCCCAAGTACTGGGATTACAAGCATGTGCCATCACGCCCAGTTTGAGAATTTAAAATTTTAATCAAAGTATACAAACATACTTTATTTATTTATTTATTTATTAGGGTACTGGGGATGGAACCCAGGGGCATTCTACCTCCAAGCTATACCTCCAGCCCTAATATATATATATATATATATATATATATATATATATATATATATATATATATATATATATATATATTGGTGGTACTGGGGTTCCTGGAAGCTCTTCTACCTCTGGGCTATACTCCCAGACCTATTTTATATTTTTTTATTTGGAAACAGGGTCTCTTAAGCCAGTGTGGCTGGTTCCAAACCAGCGCGATCCTCCTGTCTCCGCCTCCCAAGCCCAGGGATTACAAGCGTGCACCACCACGCCGGGCTTTATTCTATAATTTGAAACAGGGTCTCACTGAGTTGCAAAGGGCCTTGTTAAGTAGCTGAGGCTGTTCATGAACCCAGATCAAATGTTGGGATTACAAGTGTATGCCACCATGCCTGGCTCTACAAACATACTTTAAAAATGCACACACTGGGCCGGGCATGGTGGTGCATGCTTGTAATCCCAGCATTTGGGAGGCTGAGACAGGAGAATCGCCTTTGGAGGACAGCCTCAGCTACTTAGTGAGGCTCTATGTAACTCAGCCTCCGAACCTCACAGATGAGTTTCATCGGGGTTCTTTGTTTGCCTGCTTGTTTTTTTTTTTTTTTTTTTTTTTTTTTTTTTAGCATGCATGTTCATGGTACTAGGGTTTGAACTTAGGGGCATTCTACCTCTAAACTACACCCCAGTGCTTTTTTATTTTGAACAGGATCTAATTGCTGAGAGTCTTGCTAAATGGCTGAGGCTGGCCTCAAACCTGTGACCCTTCTATCTCAGCCTCCCAGGTACTTAGATTACTGGCATGTGCCACCATACCCAGTGTTCCTTCCCTCCCTTCCTTTTCTTCTTCTTTCTTTCCTTTCTTCCTTCCCTGCTTCTTTCTTCCTTCCTTCCTTCCTTCCTTCCTTTTTTTTTTTTTTTTTTTTTTTTTTGTACTGAGAATTGAACCCAGAGCATTCTCACTCCAGGCTACACCCCCAATCCAATTTTATTTATTTGGAAACAGGGTCTTACTAGGTTGCTGAGAGCCTCACTAAGTTACCAAGGCTGGCTTTGAACCTATGATCCTCCTATCTTAGCCTCCCAAGTACTGGGATTACAAGCGTGCGCCACTATTCTCGTCTTGGCACTTACTCTTGAGCACATAAATTGGTGAAAGACTGAAGAGGAAAGCGAGAAGGTGTTGGGAAGACTAGCTTTCATTAGGAATTCAGACCTACAACCATAAAATGGAGTAACTCACACGCCTGGGTCTCGTGGAGAGGCCAGTTGGCCTGATGGAAAGTGCTGTGGTCCAGGAGTTGGAGATGTGGGTTCAAATATTCATCTAGTTTGCTGTGCGAACTTGGGAAAACTCTTTCCCTCTCTGGACCTCATTTGCATCCTCTGCAGGGTTGGGGTGAATAATAGTCTCCTACCTTTTCACTGCCAAGGCCTCCTTCCAGTATTTATCCCAACTCACTGCTGCCATGGGTGTCATGCTTTGAAAAATGCTGCCAGCTGAACAGACCGCGTGTAAGTAATGATGAGCTTGTTTCCCCATTTCTTGTTAACCGGAAGATGTATGGAGCTGACTCAGACCTATGGCTGATCGCTAGCAGAGCCACCGGGTTGACAAAATTCTACTCCCAGGCAGAGGCTCTTTATGACTGAGTTACTTGGCTGCAGTCTCCTGGCAGGGAACGGTCACCTGCCCGGTGTGCTGGTGAAGTCTAGCAACTAGCTTGAGAGCCCTCCTCCCTGTCTTTTGTGCAGCCAGGCCCAGGAACCACTGACAAGACACTCTCTGTCATCCCATCCTGATAAGCCACACGTCCTGGGGTCTCCCACTCTGCCTGGAACTGACTGCGGGCTTTGGGGTATGAACGTCTCCCTGGCCTCCGCCCCCTGCTCTAGCAGCCACCTGCCCGTGCCCCGTCCCTCACATTTCTCTGGGGATCTATCTGGAAACTGTTGATGGAACCATAGTTTCTAGAACACTTGATAATTGCTCCTTACAGCTTCAGGCAGCGCTCACCAGTCCTAGGAGAGAACTCCAAGGGCTCTTCAAGAACATGGCCTGGCCTGGTCCCCAAGGCCAGCCTCCTCCAGCAGTCCTGGGCCCTTATGCCCCAAGAGCACCCTGGTTTCTAGCCCTGCCTCCCCTCTCTCCTTCCCTTTCTTTTCTTTTCTTTTCCTTTCCTTTCTTTTCTTTTCTTTTCTTTTCTTTCTCTCTTCCTTTCTTTCATTTTTTGCAATACTAGGGATTGAACCCAGGCGCATTCTACCTCTGAGCTATCCCCCCAGCCCTGTTTTTTATTTTTTATTTTGAAACAGGGACTCACTAGGTTGCAGAGGGCCTCACTAAGTAGTTTTGAGGCTGGCCACGAACCTGTGCTCCTCCTGTCTCAGCCTTCCAAGTACTGGGATTACAAGCTTGGGCCACCACACCCGGCTACCCCTGCCTCCATGTCTGACCATGATCTGAGGGTTGGATGAAGTCGGCTTGAGAACAGGAGTTGTACCGCTATGAGGAGCCAGAGCCATACCCAGGAGAGTCAGGATGGGCCTAGAGCTGGGGTCAAAAGGGAGGGAGGTTTTTTTGGGAGGTTGGAGAGAATGTCCCTCACGTGTGGATGTTGGTGGGGGGAGGGCAGCTCCATGAAATGAAGAGTATCCCAGGAGGGGGTGCTGCAGCCTGGACAGTTTCCAGGCAGGATTCTGAGCAGTACGAGGGTGTGCAGGGGATCCTCTGGAGGGAGGAAGTAGCCAGAGACGGATGAGGCAGGAAGGGAAGAAATCCGCTGGGCAGGGGTGAGGGTGGGTGGTCCTGCCTTGAGTCTGCTGATGTCAAGGTGCTTGGGAGCCTTGGCTGGACCTTTAGACATGCCTGGGTGGATGCTGGATGATTGATCAAGGACAAGCCCTCATAGCCAGGTGTGGTAGCGCACGTTTGTAATCCCAGCATGCGGGAGACTGAGACAGGAAGATCACTGTTCACGGACAGCTTCAGCTACTTAGTGAGGTCCTTTGCAATTCAGTGAGACCCTGTTTAAAAATAAAGAATAGCCGGGTGTGGTGGCGCACGCTTGTAATCCCCGCACTTGAGAGGCTGAGACAGGAGGATCGCACGGGTTCGAAGACAGCCTCAGCTACTTAGTGAGGCTCTCAGCAACTTAGTGAGACCCTGTCTCCAAATAAAATATATTTTAAAAAAAGGTCTGGGAGTATAGCCCAGAGGTAGAAAGCCTCTGGGTTCCACCCCTAGTACCACAAAAAAAAAAAAAGAAAGAAAGAAAGAAAGAAAGAAAGAAAGAAAGAAAGAAAGAATAAAAAAATAGGGCTGGAAGTATAGCTCAGAGGTAGAATGCCCCTGGGTTCCATCCCCAACACTGAAAAAAAAGAAAACCACCATAAAAACTAACAACCCCAGCCAGGCATGGTGGTGCACGCTTGTAATCCCCGCGCTTGGGAGGCTGAGACAGGAGGATCGCACGGGTTCGAAGCCAGCCTCAGCTACTTAGTGAGGCTTTCAGCAACTTAGTGAGACCCTGTTTCCAAATAAAAAATATAAAAAAGGTCTGGGAGTATAGCCTGGAGGTAGAAAGCCTCTGGGTTCCACCTCCAGTACCACCAAAACAAAACAAAAACAAAAACAAAAAAAAAAACCCTAACAACCCCTCCATTTAGCCCAGTATCCATTTTCCCTGTGCAAAGGGCACTGAGGACATCCCCGGGGTGAGGAAGTGCTGGCCTGCTAGTCCATCTGGAGATGCTCCTTGGAAGAGGAGCAATTTCTGGAATAGGGTGACAGCGACAGGCGGTCTGGTTACAGGACAGTTTGGAGCGTGCATTACAAGTTGGTGCAGCTGCGAGCTGACATTCTAGTGGAGGAGGACGATAAAGGGCAACTCATCACAGTAAAGATACGGAACTTGAGAATGGCTTCGGAGGGAGTGGGAAGGTGCCCAGAGTCAGCTGTGTCTGCATTGGGCTTTGGTGGGGAGATAGGGGTTCTCTGAGGGGCAAGGGGGGCAAGTACTCAGAGGTTCAACGTCCCTAGAAGAATCTGATGAAACTCATAGTCCCTCACACACACACACATCATGGACCTCAGAGCAGGATCCCACCAAAAAGGCCACGAGGCCATCAGAATTGTGGCCATTGATCTTGGGGACACACATGAACCCCAAGGATAAGGACCATGGCCAGGGCACAGCTCCCCTTGGGGGGAAGCATGGGTTGTAGATGCCAAAGCACGACTCAGATGTCATGGTCAGACCATGGGTGGGAGAGGGACATGGGCTGCAGCAGGGACGGGATCCCTGAGGTCATGCTCCACATGGCAGCTATAAGGGGCCACGTGAGGGGCATGCTAGCGGTCCCCAAGACAGGACTTTGTTGTGATGTGGTCACAAGGGTGGGGATGGCAGGGATGGTCCTGCAGAGTCCTGCAGGCCTTGATTTGAATCCCAGTGATGGTCATTACCACCTTGAGGACGGCAGGGCCCTCAGCCTAGAAGAGGCGCTGGGGGGCACACAGGGTCAGCGCCTCCAGGGAGCATCCTTAAATACGTGCACACCCCAATCCACTGTGTGTAGACAGCAGGCCTCTGGAGAGGGAAGCCACTGTACTGCCAGGGGCCCTCAGATAATCCTGGTCCATCCCTGATGCTTAGTCTGACTCCTTTAGAACAACTGTCTGGGAAGGCCACTGAGAAGAAAGAACAAATATATATTCTTTTCTGGTACTGGGGATTGAACAAAGGGCATTCTACTTTTAAGCTACATCCCCAGCCCTTTTCTAAATTTTTTTTATTTAGAAAGAGGGTCTCCCTGATGTGCTGAGGTCTTTGCTAAACTGCTGGGGCTGACATTGAACCTGCGATCCTTCTGTCTCCGCTTCCCAAGTACTGGGATTGCAGGTGTGAACCACCATGCTTGGTCTCATTCAATACATTTTTATTGGTAGAATAACAGGTCAGAGCAGAGAGGGTCACAATGCCATGACAGCTTTGTGATGGGGAAGTAGGGGGTAGTCCAGGAACGCCCAGTAGGGGTGATCTCTGTTTGTCAGGGAAGACTTCCTAGAGGAAGGTGGACTGAAGCCAGGAGCAGCCAGAGAGCAAAGAAGGCCTTTCAGGAAAGAAGTAACCATCTATACAGCTTGGAGGCCCAGGAAGCCAAAGGAGATGCTGGCTGAGGAAGGCTGGGGTGCTGCTATTACTCTGGCTGCAGCCTGGGAAATAAATGGGCCTGGAAAGTGGTCCTTGTGACCAGAAGATAAATCATTTGACTGAAAATCTACCATTTCAGTCTTTTTTTTTTTTTTGGTGGGGTGGGTACTAGGGATGGAACCCAGAGGCATTCTACCTCCCAGCAATACCCCCAGCCCGATTTTATTTCTTATTTGAAAACAGTCTCACTAGGCTGCTGAGAGCCTCACTAAGTAGCTGAGGCTGGCTTTAAACCTGCGATCCTCCTGTCTCTGTCTCCCAAGTACTGGGATTACAAGCGTGCGTCACCACACCCAGCTTCATTTCAGCCATTTCTAAGTGTCCAGCTCAGTAGCATTTAGTAAATGCACAGTGTTTTTGTTGTTATTGTTGTTTGTTTTTTGTTTTTTGAGGACTGAGGATGGAACCCAGGGGCATTTAATCTCTGAGCCACACCCCCTGCCTTATTTTTTTTAATCTTTAATTTGATACAGGGTCTCACTAAGTAGCTGAGGCTGTCCTCGAACCGCCATCCTCTGGTCTCAACCTCCCCAATGCTGGGATTACAAGATTGCGCCACCACGCCCGGCTCACAGTGTTGTATAACCATCACATTTTAGCAAAAATGCTGAGGCCTGAGCCGGGCGTGGTGGCGTACACATGTAATCCCAGTGTTTGGGAGGCAGAGACAAAAGGATCGTGCAGGTTCGAAGCCAGCCTTGCTGGCTTAAGAGACCCTGTTTCCAAATTTTAAAAAATATATAAATTAGGTCTGGGAGTGTAGCCTGGAAGTAGAACGGTTCCATCCCCAGTACCAAAAAAAAAAAAAAAAAAAAAAAAAAAAACAACCAAACAAACTGCCGAGGCCTGGATATAAGGAATGCCCACCAGGACAGAGATTCCAGGATTCCCCAGGAATGCAGCCCCAGCTGAAGCTGACCCCTCCCAGAGGCCTGTGTCCCGCTCTGCTGGGGTCTGCTGAGGGGGCTGTTCTAGAAACTTAGCCATCACCACCCAGCATGTGGGCCTGCTCTGCCTCCTCCTCCTCTCCCTCCCACTCACAGGAGTCCTGGGACAAGCCTCCCAGGCTCTTCCTCAGGATCCCTGCAGAACCTTTTCTCCCCCTCCAAGCCCTGCTGTCCTGTGGTGAGTGCCCAGCCCTTCTCCACCCGTCAGGGCCCCTGGGGCTCATGTGCAAGCCTGTCATTTCTATATCCTGCACTGCTCCAGGCTTAAACGCCCCTCTCTAGCCACCTCTCTCTGTGCTCTGTCTTGGCCCTCATCCCCAGCCTCACTTCCAGGGTCACTCAGGCCCTAGCCCCACACAGCGGCCTTCCCGCCCTGCCCTACCCGCCACCCAGCCCTGCTGCCCATCCACCACCGCCCAGCACCCTCCAGGCCCAAGGCTGTCTTCCTGGCTCCCACCGGGCCGGGAGCCCTACTGGAGAAAGGCAAGCCAGGCACGCAGGGCCTGGCCTCCGACCTGCAGCCCTCCCCACTGCCCCCTTGCTGCCCACCCCCCTGCAGCTACTGCAGCCCTCTCCAGGCCTCCAGCCCTCTCGCAGCCTCACTCTGAGCGCTGGCCCTCCTCCTCCTGGTTCACAAATAAAGAGAAGCCCAGACCAGGGAAGGTCCTAATGTCCTGCTGCCCCACCTCACATTTCACCATCACAACACCGCTTTTCCTCCTTCCTCCTGAAATGCGGCCCTCCCTCTTCTGGCTCCTCCGCCTCCTTGGGCATGGAGCCCCATCTCTGTCTCTCTCTCTTTCTCTGTATCTCTCTGTCTCTCTGTCTCTCTCTTTGTATCTCTCTCTGTGTCTCTCTCTTCTCCTCTCTTCTCTCCCTCTCTCTTTCTTTCTTTCTCTCTGTGTATAGGAAGTGAACCCAGGAGCATTCTTCCTCTGGCCTACACTCAGCCATATTCTTTTTTTTTTTTTTTTGGTGGTGGTACTGGGGTTCCTGGAAGCCCTTCTACCTCCAGGCTACACTCCCAGACCTATTTTTTTTTTTATATTTTTGAAACAGGGTCTCTTATGCCAGCGCAGCTGGCTTTGAACCTGCACGATCCTCCTGTCTCCGCCTCCCAAGCAAGGGGATTACAAGCGTGCGCCACCACGCCCGGCTGGAAACAGGGTCTCTTAAATCAGTGTGGCTGGCTTCGAACCTGCCCGATCCTCCTGTTTCCACCTCCCAAGCGCGGGGATTACAAGTGTGCGCCACCACACCCGGCATATTCTATTTTTTTATTTAGAAATAGTCTCACAAATCCAGCATGGTAGTAATTCCAGCATTCGGGAGGCAGAGACTGGAGGATCTCAATTCGCAGACAGCCTCAGCTACTTAGTGAGACCCTTCGCAATCCAGTGAGACCCTGTTTCAAAAATAAGAAGACTAAAAACTAGGGCTGGGGGTGTAGTTTGGAGGTACAATGCCCCTGGGTTCCATCCCCAGTACTGCAAAGAAAGAAAAAGAAGGAGGAGAAGGAGGAGGAGGAGGAGGAGGAGGAGGAGGAGGAGGAGGAGGAGAAGGAGGAGGAGGAGGAGGAGAAGAAGAAGAAGAGTCTCATTGTTACCACACTGGCCTCAAACCCACCATCCTCCTATCTCAGTCCCCCCAGTACTGGGTCACCAGCTAGAGCCCCCTCCCTTGTCCCCCACACCTCTCTCCAAGCAGCCTCCTCCACCTCCAGGTGCTCTCCTCCTCCCTGGCCCACACTGTCCCCTCCTCTGCCTTCTTTTCCCACCCCAGAGGCTCCAGACCCCCCACTGCTCCCGTTTTAGGGCCCAGGGCCGGGCACAGGCTGCGGTCACTCTGGCCTTCTCCCTCCCCCAACCCAGTCCACCGCCCTCCAAGTCCACACGAGGCTCCTCTTAAATGTCCCCAGAATCCATCATCCTGCCTCTGCCATGGGCCAGGCCGTTCCCTGCGGGTCCTGGCATGTTATTCCCTCGAGCCCACCTGCTCCTCACTGGTCTCTCCTTTCTCGTCCTAAGCTGTCGGTGGGATCTGACGGTGGCATCACAAGGAGCTGTGGCCCCTTGAGGGCTCAGAGGTGGCAGTGATCAGGACAGGGTCAGCCTGGCTGGGGCTTACAGGAGAGCAACTCTTTTTTTTTTTTTTTTTTTTTTTGGTGGTACTGGGGTTCCTGGAAGCCCTTCTACCTCCGGGCTACACTCCCAGACCTATTTTTACATTTTTATTTGGAAACAGGGTCTCCTAAGCCAGCGCACGCGGCTGGCTTCGAACCTGCGCGATCCTCTACAGGAGAGCAACTCTTTAAGACTTCCCGTAAGACAGGAACTTCTGCGTATGCATCTCTATTGAGCACCTACAATGTTCCAGGCACCAGGCCAGGACCTAGGGAGACACCAGGAAGCAAAAACTGCACAGGTCCCTCCCGGAGCTTAAAGTTGAGTTGGGGAGGGGGCATCATACAAATGTCACGATCATCACCAAGACAAGTGCTGTGCTCTGAGCATGTGATATGGGGACTTGGTCCTCCCTGAGAAAGTGAGGGCCAAGCTGAGCTCCAAGACAAAGAAACGAGGGATGAGCATAACAGGGAGCAGGACCCACACGTGCAAAGCCCCTGGGGAAGCAGAGGTAATATGCAGGACGAGAAGTCAGCATGGGCAAGGCTAGCTCCCTTCTTTTTTTTTTGAAACAGGGGGTGGAACTGGAACCCAGGAACATTCTACCTCCAAGCTACATCCCCAGCCCCATTTTATTCGTTTATTTTGAAATAGGGTATCACTAAGTTGCAGAGAGCCTCATTAAGTTGCCGAGGCTGGCCGAGAACCTGTGATCCTCCTGTCTTACCCTTCCAAGTACTGCGATTACAAGAGTGTGCCAAAACACTCAACTAATACACCAATTTTTTTTTTTTTTTTTTTTTTTGGTGGTACTGGGGTTCCTGGAAGCCCTTCTACCTCCGGGCTACACTCCCATGGGCTACACTCCCAGACCTATTTTTTAACTTTTTTATGTGGAAACAGTGTGTCTTAAGCCAGCGAGGCTGGCTGTGAACCAGCGCGATCCTCCTGTCTCCGCCTCCCAAGTGCGGAGATTACAAGCGTGCGCCACCACGCCCAGCTATACACCAATTTTTTTTTTTTTTTTTTTTTTTTGGTGGTACTGGGGTTCCTGGAAGCCCTCCTTCCTCCGGGCTACACTCCCAGACCTATTTTATATTTTTGAAACAGGGTCTCTTACGCCAGCACGGCTGGCTTCGAACCTGCGCGATCCTCCTGTCTCCGCCTCCCAAGCGCGGGGATTACAAGCGTGCGCCACCACGCCTGGCTACACCAATTTTTTTAAACTGTAAAATAACATAAAATTTGTCATTTCAATCATGTTAAAGTATGTACTGCAGTCTAGGCATGGAAGTGCATGCCTATAATCTCAGCTACACAAGATGCAGAGGCAGAAGGATCACAGGTTCTAGGCCAGCCTTAGCAATTTAGAAATTAAAATAACATGGGGCCGGGGGTGTAACTCAGAAGTAGAATGCCCCTGGGTTCATTTCCCAGTATCAAATAAGTAAACACACACACACACACACACACACACACACACACACACACACACAATGTTCCAGGGATTGAACCAAGAGGCATTCTACCTCCAAGTTATACCTCTAACCCGATTTTATTTCTTATTTGGAAACAAGGTCTCACTAAATTGTGGAAGACCTTGCTAAGTTGTCTAGGCTGCAATCCTCATGTCTCAGCCTCCCAAGTACCGGGAATACAAGCTACCATGCCCAACTTAACAGGTAAAATTTTAAAAGGACTGGGGATGTAGCTCAGTGGTAGAGTGCTTACTAGCGTTGTGAGAATGAGACCCTGGATCTAATCCCTAGTACCATCCAAAAATATATGTACTTTATATATACATATATACACATATATGTATGTATATAATTGGTAAGTTTATAAAATTGTGCAACCATCAGCAGTATCTAGTTCGGAGCACTTCACTGCCCTGAAGGGAACCCTGTGCTCATCAGTGCTCACTCCCCATTCCTTCTCCCCAGCTTCTTGCAACCATGCTTCTATTTTCTGTTTCTGTGGATTTGCCTATCTGGGCGTTTCATCTAAATGGGATCACACATGTGGCCATCTACGTCTGACTTCTTTCACTCAAGGTGTCCAAGATTCATTCGTGCCATGGCATGTATCATATTCCATTCTCGTATCGCCAAATAATATTCCACTGTGTGCGTATAACGCACTCACGCTTCTCCCTTCGTGTTGATGGGCACTTGGGTCGTTTCTATTTCTTGCTCGTGAATAGTGCGGCTATGACCATGTGCGTACACGTTATTATTTGGACACCTGATTCTGACTCTTTCAGATACATACCTAGGAGGAGAACTGTAAGGCGTATGTTAACTCTGGGGTTATCTTTCTTAAGACACAGCACTCTCTTTTGCTTGCACTTTTAATTTCTTAAATGCAAGCAGTAGTAGCAAGGCAGGGGAGAAGGCAACATCCGAAAATATACACTGTTATTTTCCTATATTTCCAATTTCTTTTTATGTCTTTTTACTCTGGTTGTTTAAAGTGGAGGAAAAAAGCTGGGCGTGGTGGTGCATACCTGTAATCTTAGTATTTGGGAGGCTAAGACAGGAGGGTCGAGCGTTCAAGGCCAGAGCCAGCAAGTAGTGAGACTCAGCAACCTAGAAAGACTGTTTCAAGACAAAAAATAAAATAGGGCAGGAGGTGCAGCCAGATTCAATCTCTAATACCACACAAAATAAAATAAAATAATAAAGTGGAAGAGAACAGGCTGAGAGGGGCCACCTAAGAATCTGCCCCGTAGGCTGAATAAGCGACACCTCGCTGTAAGTGCCACCAGGTCAGGGGTCTCCATCAGTGGGGGTTCTTCTCCCTGACGTATCTGAAAAGCCTAGAATTGTACTTGGCACGTGGTCAGTGGGCAATAATTATTTGATGCATGGATAAATAAATACAACGAGCTGTTTCAAGTGCCCTAAAACTTCAAGAAAACAGGCATCCACCGACCAGTAGCAGAGAAAATGGGACAACACTGCAGCCAGAGGGAGGGTGAGACGTGGTAAAGGGCTTCCCGGAGCCATGGGGCCCGGCCCGCGGGGAAGCTTCATACTTTTATTGGATCCCAGGCCCTGCAACCAAGGGGTGGAAGTGGAACTCAGCTGCTGGCTGCTAAGGGCCCAGGCTTTGCGCTTGGGGAGGAGTGGTCCCTCCATCCCAAGGCTCAGCTTGAGCAAGCCTGGGGTGAGGTCAGCCTGACCAGTACCCAGGGGCCCTCGGGCCTGCTGTGGGGAATGAGCAGCCCCCCTCCCCTGGGAGCAGGGAGGATGGCAACAGAGCGTGCAAAATGGAGGCTGGTATTGAATTGCAGCAAAATAAGCCAAGGATTAGGCACCTCACCGGGATCCAGCCCGAGAGAAAGCCAAGGGCCAAGCTAACAGCTTGGCTACTGGCAGGCGCAGCTGGGGGCGGAAGCGTGGCAGCGTGGCCCTTTCCTGGCCCTCTGCCCTCTGCCTGGGCATTAGCAGGACCTGTCCTGGGTTTGGGGGGCAGAGGTGTGGAGATCAGAGCCTGGCTGAGACCCTGTCCCGGGTCTGGATAGGAACACACCCAGATACCCAGATACCCAGAATTCTTGGAGGTGGGGAGAGGGAAGTCGCCTTGGATAAATCCAGGAAGGCTTCCTGAAGGAGGGTAAAGGGTGTGGAGCAGGGATGGGATCCAGGAAGACCTGGGCTTGAATTATGAACTGATTTCTTCCTAGTCATTTGACCTTGGGCAAACATTTAGTTCATTCTACAAACATTTTTTTCGAGCATCTACTGCATGCCACTTCTGTGTGAAGTGGCAAGATAACAAAGGCGAATTAGACACAGCTCCTGTCCTTGGCACTTACGGGAATCCGCAGGGACGGCGCGATCCCTGCGCGACAGTCTGTGGCTGAGAGAGCCAGCGGAGGCCTGCGAGTCTTCTCTGACCTCCCTTTCCTAATCCACACAATGGGGTTTGTACCCACCCGGCCTCCTAGTTGGAAGGACACCGAGCCAGCGGCTGGCAGGCCCGGAGGCTGAGGCCAGGGAGGGCCGGTGTGGGGTGGCATGGGGTTGGAGGAAGAACCAGGAGGTCCCGGAGGGACGGGGCCCTGGCAGAGTCTGAGCAGGGTCCTGAGGGTCCCCCAGGCCCTCGCGCCCATGAATGCTGGGGGCAGGCGCTGGGGAGCCGGCAGCTCTGCCACAGCTATTCTGAGTGGGAAGTCAAACAGGTTTGGGTGACCTCTGCGCACGAGGTCATGGGTGTTGCTTGTCACCAGCCCCTTTTTGGTAATGACCCCGGTACAGCCCGACTCTTGCATTCATGGCTCTCCTTTCTCCCTGCAGGGCGGATACACCAGCTCCAGGCACTGTTGGCAAATTCCTTTGCCTCTTCCCTCAGCAATGTGGGGAGGAATCCTGGGATGCACAGAAGCCCAGGAGCAGGGGTTGAGGTGGCAGCGACTTCCTGGGCACCCTGCCCTCCACGTGTGATAGGGAAAGAGTAGGGGATTAGAAGGCATTTTCTTTTCTTTTTATTCTTATTTTTTTGGTGGTACTGGGGGTGGAACCAGGGGCCTTTCTACCTCCGGGCTACACTCCCAGACTTATTTTATACTTTATTTGGAAACAGGGTCTCACTAAGTTGCTGAGAGCCTCACTAAGTAGCTGAGGCTGGCTTCCAACCTGTGCAATCCTCCTGTCCCAGTCTCCCAAGCGTGGGGATTACAAGCGTGCACCACCACGCCTGGCTTTAATTTTTTTTTCTTCTTTTGGTAATGGTTTTGGAAGCCAGCAGTATCCTACCTCTGAGCTACAGCCTCAGCTCTATTTTATTCTTTATTTTGAAACAGGGTCTCACTGAGTTGCAAAGGACCTCACTAAGAAGCTGAGGCTGGCTGCGAACCGCGATCCTCCTGTCTCAGCCTTCCAAGTATTGGGATTAAAAGCGTGCGCCACGATGTCTAGATTTTTTTTATTCCTTATTTTCAATCAAGGTCTCACTAAGTTGCAGGAGGCCTCACAAGTAGCTGATGCTGGCCGAAAACCTGCAATCCTTCTGTTTCAGCCTCCCAATTACTGGGATTACAAGTGTGTACCACCATGCCCAGTTGACAGAGAGCTTTTTCAGCCAGGAAGTTGAGCAATATTGTGTTTTGGGGGTTTTTGTTTTGTTTTGTTGTGGTACTGGGGATGGAACCCTGGGGCTTTCTACCTGCGGGCTACACTCCCAATCCTATTTTATATTTTATTTGGAAACAGGGTCTCACTAAATTGTTGAGAGCCTCACTAAGCAACTGAAGCTGGCTTTGAACCTGCGCAATCCTCCTGTCTCAACCTCCCAAGTGCTGGGATTACAAGCGTGCACCACCATGCCCAGCTTTGAGCATTTTTCAAACTGTGAGTATTAACTCATCAGTGGACCACGAAATCAATCTATTCGTGGCCAGAATTATTTACTTATTTATTTATATTTTATTTTTTGGTACTGAGGATTGAACTCAGGGGCATTCTAACTCTGAGTTCAATCCTACACCCCCAGCCCTATTTTTTATTTTTATTTTGAAACAGGGTCTCAGTGAGTTGCAGAGGGCCTCATAAGTTGCTAAGGCTGTCTGTGAACCACAATCCTCCTGTCTCAGCCTCCCAAGAACTGGGATTACAAACATGAGCCATCAACACCCAGCTGTGATCTGAATTCTGTCTTAGTGATATAGGATAGAACAAAAAAATCACACTTAGAAAATAAGCCAGGTGTGGTACACACATGTAATTCCAGTACTTGGGAGGCTAAAACAAGAAGATTGCCTCAGCAATTTAGCAAGATTTTCAGCAATTTAGTGAGACTCTGTTTCCAAAAAAAATAAATTTTTTTAAGGGTTAGGGGTGTAGCTCGGAGGTAGAATGTCTCTGGGCTCAATCTTAAAAAGAAAAAGAGGGCCGGTCGTGGTGGCACACGCTTGTAATCTCCACGCTTGGGAGGTGGAGACAGGAGGATCAGGCAGGTTCGAAGCCAGCCACTCTGGCTTAAGAGACCCTGTTTCCAAATAAAAATATATATAAAAAATAGATCTAGAAGTGTAGCCCGGAGGCAGAAGGGCTTCCAGGAACCCCAGTACCACAAAAAAAAAAAAAAAGAAAGAAAGAAAGAAAAGAAAGAAAGAAATGAAAGAAGGAAGGAAGAAAGGAAGGAAGGAAGGAAGAAAAAGAGCTGGGCATGGTGGTGCATGCTTGTAATCCCAGGGTTTGGGGGACTGAGACAGGAGGATCACACAGGTTTGAAGCCAGCCTCAGCTACTTAATGAGGCTCTTAGCAACTTAGTGAGACCCTGTTTCCAAATAAAGTATTAAATAGGTCTGTGAGTAGAAAAAGCCCCTGGGTTCTAACCCCCAGTACAGAAAGAAAGAAAGAAAGAAAGGAAAGAAAGAAAGAAAGAAAGAAAGAAAGAAAGAAAGAAAGAAAGAAAGAAGGAAAGGGAAAAGAGCTGGGTGTGGTGGTGCACGCTTGTAATCCCAGCATTTGGGAGGCTGAGACAGGAGGATCACGGTTCTCAGACAGCCTCAGTTACTTAGTGAGGCCCTTTGCAGCTCAATGAGAACCTGTTCAAAAAATAAAGAATAAAAAATAGGGCTTGGGATGGAACTCATCCCCAGTACGAAGAAGAAGAAGAAGGAGGAGGAGGAGGAGGAGGAGGAGGGAAAGGGGAAGGGGAAGAAGGAAGGAAGGAAGGAAGGAAGGAAGGAAGGAAGGAAGGAAGGAAGGAAGGAAGGAAAGAAGGAAGGGAGGGAGGGAGAAGAGAAGAAAAAGATAAGAGAAAAAGAAAGAAAATAAAATGAGTGTGGTGGCTCACACCTGTAATTTCAGTACTTGGAAGGCTGAGATAGGAGGATCACAGGTTCAAGGATAGCCTCAGCAACTTACTGAGACTCTCTGCAACTTAGTGAGACCCTGTTTCAAAATAAAAGAATTTGTAATCCCAGAATTTGGGAGGCTGAGACAGGAGGATCGCGGTTCGCGGACAGCCTCGGCTACTTAGTGAGGCCCTATGCAACTCAGTGAGACCCAATTTCAAAATAAAGAATAAAAAAATAAGGCAGGGGGTGTAACTCAGAGGTTAAAAGCCCATGGGTTCCATCCCCAGATCTGCAAAAAATAAATAAATAAAAAATAAAAGAATAAAATGAATAAAATCGGGCTGGAGTATAGCTCAGAGGTAGAATGTCTCTGGGTTTCATCCCCAGTGCCACACACACACACATACACACACACATACACACACTAAATTAATTAATTAATTAATTTAAAAATTTAGCAAGGTATGGTAGTACACATCCCAGTACTTGAGAGGATGAGACAGGAGGGTCACAGTTTTGCAGCCAGTGTAAGCAATTTAGTGAGGCCCTCTGCAACATAGTGAGACTGTTTCAAAATAAAAAATAAAATAGGGCTGGGGATGTATCTCAGAGGTAGAATGACCCTGAGTTAAATTCCTTATACCACACACACACAAAAATAAGTTTGTTCATCTAGCCAGGCATGGTGATACTCACCTGTAATTCTAGTACTTTGGGAGGCTGAGACAAGAGAATTGCAGGTTCAAGACCAGCCTCAGCAATTTAGTGAGATACCCCAGAAATTTAGTGAGAACCTATTTAAAAAAAAAAAAAAAAAAAAGAGTTGGAGATGTAGCCCAGAGGAATAAAGGATGGCATGAGGATTTGAGAGAGCAAATACTTGCGAGAATGTCTAGAACCACAGTGCAGATAGAATGGACACTACACATGTTTAATATAATAACTGCTAGCCGGGCGTGGGGGCGCACGCTTGTAATCCCCGCACTTGGGAGGCTGAGACAGGAGGATCGCACAGGTTCAAAGCCAACCTCGGCTACTTAGTGAGGCCCTTTGCAACTCAGTGAGACCTTGTTTCCAAATAAAATAGAAAATAGGGCTGCGGTGTAGCTCAGAGGTAGAATGCCCCTGGGTTTGATCCCTAGTTCTGCAAAATATAAACCTACATATATCGACAGGTATAATAACTGCAGTGTTTCTTCGCTCCCCTAAGGCACGCCTCCTGTCAGCTGGAATGTCTCTTACGGTCCTGGCATCCTATGGCAGTTGGGAGTGGTCGCCACTGCCTGTGTAAAGCAAACTTGGTTGAGTGAGTTTGAAGTGCCTTCTCTCTCCTGTATAGGTTTAGTTTAATAGCCCTTTAAAACGTCTTCAAAAAGATCATACTGTGGTTTGGCATTTAAACAGTTATTGTATGTCCAGAAAGGCGTGGAAGCAGAGGCACACAGCAGGAATTTGATATCAGTAACGCAAACAGTTGTCAAAGAACGACCACATTTCCATAACTTCTTGCAAAACAACAGCCAAGTGTTTATAGGACCTAAGAAAATAAGAGCCAAGATAAAACTGCTGTGTCGTTTTACTACTGAGAAAAGGACGCTCAGATTGCTGATCACACAGAAACAAGAAAACACCTGCAATAACTAACGCTTACGGAGGGGGTGTCTGAGGTATGGAACGAGATTTTGGAAAGAATAGCAGACAATATTTTAAGAAATGGTACATCACCAGCAGGGCGTGGTGGCGCACACTTGTAATCCCAGCATTCGGGAGGCTGAGACAGGAGGATCGCGGTTTGCAGACAGCCTCAGCTACTTAGTGAGGCCCTCTGCAACTCAGTGAGACCCTGTTTCAAAATAAAGACTAAAAAAAAAAAAAAAATAGGGCTGGGGGTGTAGCTCGGAGATTTAATGCCCCTGGGTTCCATCCCTAGTACTACACACACACACACACACACACACACACAATTACTGACTAGAAGCAAGCAATTTTTTGGTTATCTTCCTTCTCTGACTTTTAAAATTCATTATTTTTAATATTGGTAAAAACACATAACATAAAATTTACCATCTAGGGACTGAACACAGAGGCATTTTACCTCTGAACTATACCCTAGTCCTTTTTAAAATTTTTTATGTTGATTGGTTGATTGATTGATGGTACTGGGATAGAACCCAGGGGCATTCTACCTCTGAGCTATACCTCAGCCCTATTTTATTATTTTATTTTGAAACAGAATCCTGTTAGGTTGCTGAGGCTGGTCTTAAGCCTGTTATTCTCCTATCTCAGCCTCCTAAGTACTGAGATTACAAGCATGCACCACCATGCCCAGTTCCTTTTTTATTTTTTATTATTTACTTATTTATCTATCTATTTATTTTGTGGTACTAGGGATTGAACCCAGAAGCATTCTTTTTTTTTTTTTTTGGCAGTACTGGGGATGGAACCCAGGGGCGTTCTACCTCCCGGCTACACCCACAGCCCTATTTTATAATTTATTTGGAAACAGGGTCTCACTGAATTGCTCAAAGCCTAAGTAGCTAAGGCTGGCTTCAAACCTGTGCGATCCTCCTGTCTCAGCCTCCCAAGCGCTGGGATTACAAGCGTGCGCCACCATGCCCGGGTAACCCAGAAGCATTTTATCTCTGAGCTGCACCTCCAGCCCTATTTTATTTATTTATTTATTTATTTATTTATTTATTTATTTATTGCGGTACTGGGGATGGAACCCAGGGGCATTCTACCTCTGAGCATCACACCCAGCCCTATTTTTTGTATTCTTTATTTTGAACCAGGGTCTCACTGAGTTGCAGAGGGCCTCACTAAGTAGTAGCTGAAGGTGTCCTCGAACCATGATCCTCCTGTCTCAGCCTCCCAAATGCTGGTATTGCAAGCGTGCGCCACCAGATCTGGCTTATTTTTTATTTTGAAATGGCCTTTCTAAGTTGCTGAGGATGACTGAGAACCTATGATCCCCCTGTCTCAGCTTCCCAAGTACTGGAATTACCAGCGTGTGCCACCAAGCCTGGCTTATTTATTTATCTATTTATTTAAAATACTGTCTCTGCCGGGCGTGGTGGCGCACGCTTGTAATCCCCGCGCTTGGGAGGCAGAGACAGGAGGATCGCGCAGGTTCGAAGCTAGCCGCATGCACTGGCTTAGGAGACCCTGTTTCCAAATAAAAAATGTAAAAATAGGTCTGGGAGTGTAGCCCGGAGATAGAAGGGCTTCCAGGAACCCCAGTACCACCAAAAAATAAAAATAAAAATAAATAATAAAATAAAATAAAATACTGTCTCAGCCAGATGTGATGGCGAACACTTGTAACCCCAGCATTCAGGAGGCTGAGACTGGAGGATTGAGATTCGCAGACAGCCTCTGCTACTTAGTGAGTCCCTTCACAACTCAGCGAGACCCTGTTTCAAAAATAAAAAGACAAAAAAATAGGGCTGGGAGTGTAGCTTGGAGGTCGAATGCCCCTGGGTTTCATCCCCAGTATAAAAAAAAAGTCTCACTTCTTAACCATATTTATTTATTTCATTTGATGATACTGGATATTGAATCCAGGGGCACTCTATCACTGAGCTGTCCCCAGACCTTTTTATTTAATATTGAGACAGGGCCTTACTAAGTTGCTCAAGGCTCGCCTGGAATTTGCCATCCTCCTGCCTTATTCTCCCAAGTCAGTGGGATTACAGGAGTGTGACACCTTGTCCAACCCATTCTAACCCTTCTTTTCTTCCTTCCTTCATTCCTTCCTTCCTTCTTTCCTTCCTTGCGTTAAACTCAGGAGCATTCTACCTTCGAGCTACATACCCAACCCATTTTATTTTGTTAATTTGAAGGTCTCACTAAGTTGCTAGTGGTCTCACTAAATTGGTGAGGCTGGCTTTGAGCCTGCAATCCTCCTGTCTCGGTCTCCCACGTTCTGGGATGACAGGTGTACACCACCATGCCCAGCCCATGGTAACTATTTTATATGCACAGTTCAGTGGTATCGTGTGCATTCACGTTGGCATGCGTCCGTCGCCACGAAAGCACTGCTGTCATATTCTGATCAGTAGCCCATCATGGATGGGCAGTGGGCTCCTTGGACTTCCTAAGACTCCACGTAGATAGACTGTCCTGTAGACAGAACGCAGCTGTCCCCCTACCCCAGCACAGAAGTTGGCACAGAAGCACAGCAGGAACACCTGCTTCATGTTCTAATCTTGGAAACCATTACCACAACTTCAGCTCATGAGGAGCAGGCTTTCCAGGGACCCCCGAGGCTCAGGTCTGAACTTAGGTGTGGGTAGTGTATCTGAGGGTCACATGAAGCCACAGGTGGAGGGAATGGGGGCGCACTCCCAGGGGCAGGGCAGAGGCGCAGCCTCGCCAGGTCCCTCTGATCCTTGTCTTCTTCTGTGAGATTCTCATTAACCTAGCAAGACCCTGTTTCAAAACAAAAATGATAAATTGGCTTAGGGTGTAGCTCTCAGGTAGAATGCCCCTGAGTTCAATCCCCAATATTTGGTGTGTGTGTGTGTGTGTGTGTGTGTGTGTGTGTGTGTGTGTGTCTGTGTGTGTGTGTGGTCCTGGGGATGGAACCCAGGGACTTCTACCTCCAGGCTATACTCCCAGACCTATTTTATATTTCATTTGGAAACAGGGTCTCATTAAGTTGTTGAGAACCTCACTAAGTAGCTGAGGCTGGCTTTTTTTTTTTTTTTTTGGTGGTACTGGGGTTCCTGGAAGCCCTTCTACCTCCGGGCTACACTCCCAGACCTATTTTTACATTCTCATTTTTGGAAACAGGATCTCCTAAGCCAGCGCGCGCGGCTGGCTTCGAACCTGTGCGATCCTCCTGTCTCCGCCTCCCAAGCGCGGGGATTGCAAGGGTGCGCTACCACACCCGGCTCAATCCCCAGTATTAAAAAATAAAAATAAAATCCCTGCTAATTTAGAGCGTCCCTCTGTTTGGATCTTTTGTTGCCGTTTTGTCCTTCCTTCCCACTCCTCTAGCTCCTCTTTAACAGTAGAGCTACAAAGTCCGTGTGTGTGTGTGTGTGTGTGTGTGTGTGTGTGTGTGTGTGTTGCTTTCTCATTTGCTATCTTGCCAAGTTCTCAAAACAGTTCTGTGGGGGAGGCATCATCACTACCGCTGTCCAGATGAGGAAACCGAGGCTCGGATGTGACTTGGCAGTGGAGGGTGCTGTGGGACGCTCTCCAGACGAGGTCCTGTCCCAGCTCAGCTGCTGGCTTGCTGGGCCACCCTGGACAAGTCACTTGCCCTCCCTGGGCCTCCTCCTACATTATCATACAAAGGCCTCTGCTCCCTCCCAGGTTTCCTGGGGAGGGACTTGCCAGGCACCTACTGGCCGGCAGGCCCAGGAGCCCATCCTCCTGACCTCACTGTGAGTCTGCCTCTGCCTTTGGGTCCCTCAGAGATGGGATAAGGCGGGGAGGCTTAGGGAAGGCTGGCCCCTGGACCCTGGCGGCCACAGTAGCAGTGTGGCAGGAGATGGAGCTTGCCGGCCTGAGTGGGCACCAAGGCCAGAGACGCTTATCAGGCATCGTGGCCTGCCCAAGCCTGCACAGCTCGCTGCTCCACAGAAATGTCTTCCCTCTGTGGCCCGGATGGCTCCGAGCTCCAGGGGGTGCTAGGGCCTATCACAGCTTCTGCGACCCTGAGATGTGAATTTGGGGAACCTGTCCCCCTCAAAGCACAAATAATACTGAAATAATGTCCAAACGGAAGTGACCACCTACTGCAGGCCCAGCGCTGCTCAGGGGGCTTTCCAGCCATCGTTCCATTCACTCCAGATCCCCTGGGCTAGCTTTTACTACCCCCTTTTTACAGAGAAAACCCAGAAAGGTCAAGTCTGAGATATGGGGCAGGGTGATGCTGGACTGGAAGCCCTCAGCCTCCTCAGTAGACTCCAGGGTCCCAGTGCCACTGAAGCCACCCTGCCTCCAGGCTATGGGAGCTGCTACCTGGCAGGGCTGGGGGGGGGGTGAAGCTTAATGACTTGTGGGTGATTAACTTCAGGAAAGCCAGCTCCGAGCAAAACCTTAATGCCTTGGAAATCTGTCCCAAGTCAACCAGTTGTTTTCCATCCGCTTCGAGAAGAAATAATTGGCGGTGAGACAGCAGGGAGAACTTCAGTCTACCCCTAGAGGGGTAGCCCTGACATAGCTGGTGCCCGTGTTGAGTGAGGTGCGCCCCTGCCTTGACCAACAGTGTGGGGGCACTGGACGCACCTCTGCAGAGGACCTGCATTTGCAGATTGCTGAGGGGGTTGGGGAGGCCCTCGGGCAGCAGCCCTGGGGTAACCAGGGAACAAATGCGGAAAACGGGGACGTCAAGTCCTTATCTGGAGCTCTTTAATGGGGAACATTAGTCAGCTGTGAAAGCAAAGATGGGGTGATAGGCATGCAGGTGGGCAGGGGTGGGTGGGGGCCAAGGCAGCCATGGGGGAGAAGAGGGATTGGCCTGAACTCCACCCCACCTGCCCAAATCCAGGATGGAAGGGGCCTATAAATGCCCATGGCCCAGCCTCCCCAGGGGCCCAGAGAAAGAGAGCGGGAGGGAGAGAGGAAGAGCCACAAAGCTCCGGCCTAGACGCTGGGTCGCCACAAAGGCTCGAAGGCTCGGCAGCATGTGGGAGCTCCGCTCCATCGCCTTCTCCAGGGCAGTGTTCTCGGAGTTCCTGGCCACGCTCCTCTTCGTCTTCTTCGGCCTGGGGTCGGCCCTCAACTGGCCACAGGCACTGCCCTCTGTGCTGCAGATCGCCATGGCCTTCGGCCTGGGCATCGGCACCCTGGTGCAGACCCTGGGCCACGTCAGTGGGGCCCACATCAACCCTGCTGTGACCGTGGCCTGCCTGGTGGCCTGCCATGTCTCCTTCCTCCGAGCCGCCTTCTACGTGGCTGCGCAGCTGCTGGGGGCCGTGGCTGGAGCCGCTCTGCTCCATGAGATCACGCCAGCAGAAATCCGCGGGGACCTGGCTGTCAATGCTGTGAGTAGCCAGAGTTTTGCCCCGTCCACAAGGAACGGGTTCTAGGGAGCCCCTTGTAAAAGGTGAGGTGGGAGAGACTGGCTGGAGAGACAGAGAGAGGCCGGAGTCAGGAACACAGCGTCCTAGGAGAATCAGGGTAGGAGGTGGCAGAGCAGAGGAAGATACAGATGGGCCTGCTGGACCTCCCTCCCCAGACTCATGGAGAAGTGGTGGCATCGAGGTTTCTGTTGGACTCGATGCCCACGTTAAGGGGCAACTGGGCAGAACTCAGCAAAGGACAGCATCCCAGAGCAGCCTGGCCTTCTGCACTGTGGGGACCTCAGAGTACAGCAGTGTGATACCCCTCAAGGGGCTTCTAGAGAGAAGAGAGACCAGGAATTTCTTCAGCATCTACTGTGTGGGGGCTCCATGATGGCTGCGCCTCTCAGGTTGCTCACGGGCACATCATGACAGCTCTGTGAGGTGGAGATGGGCATGCTGGCTTCTTAAGGATGTGTGAACTGAGGTTCAGAGATGGGCCGCACCACCCCGTCCTGCAACCTGGGCTTGAGGCAAAACCCATGATCTTTCCTCTTGGCCAATGCTCCTGAGCTATCATCTGAGCCCCGTCTCACAAACAAAGTCACTGAGGCTGGGGGAAGGGAACGTAAAGGGCCAACATTCTACCAATCCCAGAGAGAGTGCCAAAAGAACCTAGAGGAGGGCTGCAAGGGCAGGTCCCTGCAGAAGGCACTGATTACCCGACACAGTGGCCGGTCAGGCACCTGGCACTTAGGGCGGGGACTCTCCCGGGTCTGTGCAGTGGTGGGAACCGAGGGGCACGGCTGGGGTGTAAGCCCCCCAGCACTGCTCTGCACTCCCACCCCAAGTCAGGACAGCAAGTGGCCCTTTCATGCCTCGGTCTCCAACATTTCTTGGCCTGCTCCTTCCCTGGGCCCTGAGTGTGTGCCAAGTCCCACAAGGTCTCTGTGGCCACCTGCCCCCCATGCACAGGTGGCCTTCCTCAAGTGAGTAGCAGAGTTGGAGAACTTTTCTCCAGAGTGGAAAATATGACGAGGCTGGAAGCACAGGGCCAAGAAGAGGGCAGAGCAGGCAAAGTGCTTGCCAGATGGGGGAAGTATGCCCAATTCCACTGAGAGCAAAATTAATTCATTTTGCAACAGGGAGAGGTCCAGTTAGACTGAAAGAGGAACTTCCTGGAAGTATGGCCAAAAACATCCTTTTGTAATAGCAGAGCCCTGGGAGCACTAAAAGGGCCTGGGGAACATTCAGTCCTGCTCCTCCTCCATCACTTCAGAGCCTTCGGAATGGAGGACTGGGAAGCCTCCTCCAAGCTATTCCTCAGCACTTACTGTCTTGAGGAACTGGAAATAACTCTGCCTGGCTGGAACGGGGCAGTGGTGGCTAGAGAGAGCCAGGTGACCCCCAAGGCTGTCCCAGGTATCCTCTGAGGCCACCAGGAAGTTATCACTGATATGCACCTGCCCTGGGCCAGGCCAGATACCATCTCATCCTTGGTATAACACTGTGAGCTAAGTTCTGTGATTCCCCCACACCCTGAGTGGTAAACTGAAGCACAGCCCAGAGCCAGTAAGTGGCAGCACCTGGAAATGGCCCTGGCACTGCCACCAGCCCCCGTCCACACCATGGCCCTCCACACGCCACCTGCCAGCAGGTGTGGGGCTGCGGGTCCGCCTTGTCATTTCCAATTCTTACATGATCCTTCAGAATGTGTTTTTATACTCATTTTACAGGAGAAGAAACTGAGGCCAAAGTAAATAAGGTCCCACAGCAAATCAGAGACCTCCAAAGCACCTCTCCCCAAAGCTCTTTTCACTGTGCCCTCGAGGCTCTGCCGGCGGACAGCGACAGGAAGGGGTGAGGTTAGACCCTAGAAAGACCCACGGTGCCAGCCTGATGTCCAGGCCCAGGGAGGCCCGGCCTGGAGAGGGAGCGTGGGAGTTGAGAGCCGTCATAGCTCCACCCCGTGCAGTGCCCAGCCCCAGAGGGCAGGGTGGAGGGTACAGGATGACAAAACCCAGAGAGAGATCCAGTGCTGGGTGCGGCCCGGTTATGAAACTCCCTCTTTGCTCAGCCCCAAGTTCTCTCCTTAACCTGAGCAGAGTCCGCTGGGACCAAGGGCATCCATATGGCCAGGGAGGCCTTGCAGCATGGTGCCCCCATCCCAACCTCCACAGGACGTGCCCGCAGCTGCCCGCAGGCAGAACTGAGGCCTGAAACACGGCGAGGAGGGGACGGGATGGGGGTCTTTTATGGGCTTGCGGGAGAGGGGTGCTCCAGAGCCATCTCCCAGGTCCAAGTCCCTAGATCCTGTCCCTGGGAACCATTTGGCCACAGGGAGAAAGACCCCCCAGCCTCCCGTGGCTTCGAATCTTGTGGCTTAGAGAGGAAGGCCTTCTTGTTAGCTGGCCTGAAGCTTCCTGCTGCAGTAGGAACCGCTTCCCAGATGTGCTTCTGGAACAGAGATTCTGGATCACCTCACCCTTTTCCTCCATGCTGCAGCACAGTCTCAGCCCTTCCATCCGATGGGCTGAGGAGTCCTTTCACAGCTCCGGCTGGGGGCCACCAGAGTTCCTGGCCCTCAGGGCCAGGCCTAGAAATGAAGGTGACAGTGGCTCTAGCTAAGTGTCTGATGAGCTCAGGTGCTCTGCTCTGAGCCCAGACTGCAGGTGGGCAGGAAGATGGAGCAGAGAGGGGAGTGCGATCACGGCCCCACTCACCCCTCCCTGTCCCCAGCTCAACCACAACACCACGGCTGGCCAGGCGGTGACTGTGGAGCTCTTCCTGACCCTACAGCTGGTGCTCTGCATCTTTGCCTCCACCGATGAGCGCCGGGGAGACAACCTGGGCAGCCCTGCCCTCTCCATTGGTTTCTCTGTGACCTTGGGCCACCTTCTGGGGGTAGGTTGTGGCTGGGTTGCAGCCTCCCCATGGGAACAGACACATCAATCTTCCCCCAAAGAAACAGACTACTGGTGGGAGGCTGAGATAAAGCTAACCTCAGCGCTTTATGAGGTGTGTGTGTGTGTGTGTGTGTGTGTGTGCGCGCGCGCGTGTGTTACTGGGGATTGAACCCAGGAGCCTTCTATCTCCAAGCTATACCCCCAGCCCTATTTTTTAGTTTTATTTTGAAACAGGGTCTTACTAAGTTAATGAGAGTCTCAATACTTGCCGATCCTGTCCTCGAACCTGGGATTCTCCTGTCTCAGCCTCCCAAGAACTAGGATTACAGGCATGTTCCATCATGCCTGGCTTAGCCTCAGTAGTTTAGAGAGGCTCTCAGCAACTTAGCAAGACCCTGTTTTCAAATAAAAAATAAAAAGAGCTAGGAGTATAGCTCAGAGATAGGGTGCCTTTGGGTTCAATCTCCAGCACCACAAATAATAAAAATACAATAAAATAAAAAAGAAACAGACCACCTGAGATACAAAGAACTCCCAAAAGCTACAGTTAGAAACACCCCCCCCCCAAAAGAATAGAGACACAAAACCCAGAGGCTTTGATTCTAGCCACCCAGAGGGACAGATATCACTGGAGCCCCAAGTATATACAGAGCTCAGAGTTCAAGTCATGAAGCCGATTGTCCACCATCGGGGTGCCTTTAGGTTGAGGTCAAGCATTGGAGATGGGGACGAGGACTTCCTGCCCTGCCCTCACCGTTTTCCTCTGCCCCCCTCCCCTGCAGATCTACTACACTGGCTGCTCCATGAACCCTGCCCGCTCCCTGGCTCCAGCCATCGTCACCGGCAAGTTTGATGACCACTGGGTAATGGCTGAACCCCCTGCTTCTGGTTCCCTAGAAACCCGTTTCAGAGAGAGAACAATGCTGGCATAGACTGGGGTGGGGGCTCAGATGCTGTATCCCAAACCTCCGCACTCCTCCTCCCGGGGCCCTGGGAAGCCTTCGGTTCTACCCTTCAGAATCAGTGCCAAAGACTTGGTTTCCTCTCCCTGTCCCCAGCTGCCACTGAGGATAGCAGCAATTCTGACCGTATTGACTTCTTGGGGAAATTAAGTGAGTTCACCATGTGAGAGCTGTCACTGGTGCTTAGAACTCAGTAAATGGTAACATTTATACCAGCTAGCCCCTAGGCTGTGTTCTAAGTTCTTTGCAAATATTAATTCGTTTAGTGTTTGCAACCTTAGGAGGTAGGCATGTTTACCAGGAAAGGAAAAGGAAACGGAGGCACGAGAGGGTAAGTGACTTGTTTGAATTCACACAGCAAGTGGTAGAATCCGAATTCGCTAGTCTGACTGAGAGCTCGCCCCATAGCCCTTTACTTCAGCAAGTCGTCCCAGCAGCCCGCACTGCCATCACTAATTATGTGGATAGAATTCTGTCGTGCTAGTGGCGGGGAGACTCCTTCCCACGGGACGGGGAGGGGAGCACTCCGGGGCCCCGGAGGAGGACGTGGCCCCAGAGGTGCCAGCCCCTCTGCTCGCCCCCAGGTCTTCTGGATCGGACCTCTGATCGGCGCTATCTTGGGCTCCCTTGTCTACAACTACGTGCTGTTCCCCTCGGCCAAGAGCCTGTCGGAGCGCGTGGCGGTGCTGAAGGGGCTGGAGCCCGACACCGACTGGGAGGAGCGCGAGGTGCGGCGGCGGCAGTCGGTGGAACTGCACTCTCCGCAGAGCCTGCCCCGCGGCAGCAAGGCCTGAGCGCCCGGCCGGCCCACCCCGCCCCTCCTCCCACCCAGGCCCCAGGTCGGTCCGCAGTGCAGAGTAGCCGCTTCCAGGACCTGCAAGGGGCGAGAGCCGGCCAGGGCGGGGCTGCGGAGCCTGGCGGACCCGCCCTGAGGCCGCGCGCAGCAGCCCACCCTCGGGCCCCTGGCAGGGAACTGGGCGCTTGGGGACCGGGCTAGGGAAGGAGGGAGAGCAGGTGGGCAGAGAAGGAACACTCTGGAGAGCCTGGACCGGGCACGGGGTAAGGAGTGTACAGATCCCAGCCCTGGGGGTCTAGGAATGGTGCCTCTGTTTTGCTAGCATGCAAGAGTGTGTTCATACCCAAGTGTCGCTGTCTTCCGGTGCAGAGCTGGAAGGCACCGACTGTGAAAAGGTGTGCCTGTAGTGTGCAAGTGTGTAGGACTGGGGACTTCTCACTCCCCCTTGACCCGTCCTCCTCTGGGACGAAAGCCCTTTCTGCTGCAGTGAAAGTCATCCATGACAGTCATCCCAGAGGAAGGGGAGGGGAAGGTCTGAAGGGAGGGCCCTGGTTTCCACCCCCTACCTTGCCCCTCCTGGAAAATCACCCCAAGCTGCAGAGCTGGGCCGCAGGACCAGCAAGGATGCAATCCTGGAGGCAGAGAAGTATCAAGCAGAGAACAGCTCCCTAGAAATGGCCTCTGGAGAGAGGGGGGGGGCTGAGTGCCCAAGGACTTCCCTCCTGCCCCCACAGCGGGTCCTCAAAAGGGGAAGCAGAATTTGTGGGTGCACATGGCTCTGTGTGTACAGACCCTCATCCCCATGGGGGGCCCCAGACCCAGAGAGTAGCCTTCCACTCCAGCAGAGCAAACAAAAGCTCTGTGTGGGGCCCTGGCCTTTGTCTTGGAGAGGGGATTTGCAACTGGACACTTCTTGAAAGGAGACACTCAGTTTCACAAGCGAGCCCTCTCACCCAGCACACACCTAGAGCTGGCTGGTCAAGGCATACGCCAGCAGCAGCCCCCTGGCCACTTGTCAGGCCAGCAGCAGCCCCCTGGCCACTTGTCAGGCACTCCCGGGCAGCACTCCTCCTCCCAGGACTCTGGCCCCTCCGTCCCTTCCTCTCCTCCTGTGCTCCACCCCCTCCCAGCTCCCCAAACTGGAGAGTTAGGGGGACAGAGCTACACTTGGGACGAGAGAAGGGAAATGACTTGTCCAGGAAAAAGCAGGTCAGAGGCTTGAACCTAGGCTTCTAAATTTCCAGGCCAGTGCAATGGTTCTCCAATGAGATTAAGTGGGATTAAGTGAGACGATGCATGTAAAGATGCTGTGTGAACTGTAATTCTTAACACTCTTATCACGCATCATTAGGTTCATTTTCATTAATTCTGCTTCCTCGGGTGGGAGGAGTGCACAGACGGGGCCCGATCTCAGCCTCCTTTACCTCCTTCAGTTGGTGGTCAAAGCAAAAGAGAGGAGAGCTGCGGGAGCCCCAAGTCCAGGCGGTAGCGCTGGGCTTGGGATTGGCTCCGTCCTGGCCCAGCCTCTGAGCCTCTCCTTACCCTAGTGCAGGCTGGCAGCTCTGCTGACACCAGCCCACCCATCCCCTCCCTCCCTCTCTAGCCTGGTCCTTACCAGGAACCTGGGGGTCACACCTCGAGCCCCTTCTCCACTCTTCGTTTCCTCCAGGCTTCCCGGGCCTCTGTGTCTGCCTCACACTGCACCAAGCTCTCACTGTGCACCAGGCACCCAGCCGCCTCTCTGCTCCACTCCCTTCGTAGACAGCTGTGGATAAGGAACAGCTCTGAACTGCACCCTCTCATCTAGGCTCCTTCCTGTCTCCCTTGACGGAAGATCTCTCTGGAGACAGAAAAGCCTGGCCTGGGCCATAGTTGCCGAGGAGAGTACCCTCCCAAACCCTATGCTGGTGACTGCATGGGGAGGGTGGAGTCAGAGGTCCCGGGGCCTCTGGGCTGTCCTCCTGGTAGCGGTAGCGGAGTGTCCTTGTCACGGAAGGAGCCTTGATTCCGTGAGGGGTCCGAGGAGTTCCCAAAGAGGCAGACCCACCTCAGGACCCGCAGGATCTTTGGCTTACCTGACAAATGAGAACTTCAGCACGCACTAGCACCAATCAGTGACAAAGACAGAGGTTTATTTATGAAAAGTGGGAAATGCACATTCGAGCGAGAATGTGGGCTGTCTCAGGAGGGAGCTGACTTGGGCTCGTGTGGTGAAGGGAGGGTGGGAAGGTCTGTGAGGATGAGCACAGACAGGTAGCCCCCAGGCCGTTCTTGGTGGTCTGCTCATCCTTAGAGTCCTCGGGCAGGTCCAGTCTCCATGACCTGATCAACAGATAAGCTGTACAGTCCCCTAGAGTGTAGGTTTCTCAAGATATTGTATCTGTCGTAACAGTACACAGGGCAATTAAATTTTTTATGTTTTTGCTTTTTTGTTGTTCTTGTTAACTCTAGGATCTACAGATTTCTCAGGAATTTGAGAGAGACAGGCCTTGGGAAAAACAACTGGCTTGGGGAATAAAGGTTGAGGAACTCTGGCACCAGGCTCTTAGATTAAGGTTAAATTTTACTTCTCCTTCCTGTTTTCCTATTTCTTTTACCCTCTATCATACTTGCTGTGGAAGTTCAAGGGTAGCAAGGGATCTCATCCTCACCCCGATTTACCCCCAACAAACTCTTCCAGAAGGTGCCAAGAATGTCTATGTCTGTATACCCCCTAAAATCTACATCACTTCTAACCCCTGTTGTTCAGATTGGGCTCAGAGGTCAGAGCAGGAATCCAAGAGATGGGGTGGGGGTTGACTGAGCCTCCCTTAGTTCACCTAACATTAAATTTTCAGACAGGCTCAGGAAGAACAGGTCCCTGCCCCCCCGCAAGGCTTTCCTGTTTTCCTTAGTGTCTGTGTGGTCACCTCCCAAATCTGTGAGACAGGCAGAGTAACTACTGTCCTCCCTACCTTAAAGATTCAGAGGCTGAAACCGAGAGACTGGCCTAAAGCCAGGCAGCTAGAATACAGTGGAGTCAAGACTTGAACTCAGGTCTTAGACAAAATCCCATGATCATTCCTCCTGGGAGTCCCTGGCAGACACCAGAACACTCGCCTGGGCCTGTGTAGCCCAGCCCGCGGTCTTGTGGTAGACAGAGAGCCCTGGAGAGGGTAGTTGCAGGGTAGGACATGATGAAGAACAAAGGGGTGGTTTCTGTGCTTGTCTAGAGGAAAGTGGAGGCCAAACACACCCAAACCAGACAGAGGCCGGGCAGGCAGAGGCAGGTAGACAGACCTCCAGACCCCAAGCCTGAGACAGCGAATGCTCTGTGCTGAGGGGAGGAGGTGGCTCACCACAGTGTTCCAGCCGCATCCATCCCACTTTCCTACTTTGGACCAAATGACTTTGTACCTGCAGAAGTGCTTGGATGTTGTTTGTATCTTTAAGCTGTGGTTTTGTGTATATAAACGACGCCTCCCAGCTAGATTGTAAGCCCTTTGGGGACAGGGCCCCTTCCCATTTGGGGATGGCATTCTCCTGTCTACTTTCCCTCATCAGTCTTACCTAACGTGCTTTGTATAGAGTAAGCACTTAGTAAATGCTTATTTGTCAATAAGTGCTGTTTCTTTCACAATTTGGAAATGGTCATCACAATACAGACAAGCAGAGCTCCCTGCCATTTCTAAGCCAGGTCTCAGCTTCTCCCAGGGAGTCCAAATGTCCCTGTATCAGAAAAGGGGGAGGAGAGCCCTCCCTGAGATTCTGGTTCTCCCTGCCACAGAGGGGAGACCTGCCCCGGGGAAGCCTTCTGTTGCTAGCAGGGCAGGAATTCTAGGACATATCTCCAGGGGTTGCTTGCAACCACCTGGAAGGGCGTGAGACGCAGAATCAGCTGTCCCTTGTGAGCAACCCTGCCAGGTCTGACCTCCTTCACCCTCACCAGGCCCACCCTGACACAGAGCGGTCTGTGGGAACCTGAACTTCCCCCTCTCAGGCCGCTGTGGGTCCCAGGCAAGTGACCTCTGGGTGTAGGTTTCCTCACAAGGTACCGTGAAATTAAGTCACACAGTGGAGGCCAATTATGACACATTACTTTACAGACTAACTTCTGAATCTATACAACAGCAAGAACAAGCCCTTCATTCACTGGAAGGGACTAAGCTCAAATCCTCGGGTGGGAGCTTCCCCTGTTGCTCAGCCTCCTCGGAGCATTTCTGAGTCCTCCCGCTCCAAGATGATGGAGTTAGAGACCTGCAGATTCCTGCAGATTGCCTGGGAGAGATGGCAAGAAAGTGGAAGGGTACAGGCTGAAGCCCAATTCCGCAGCAGGAGTCAGGGCTCAAGGCCTCTCGGGCCATTGTCCAGTTTAAGTGTAGGCTCTGAAGAAAATCCTCTACATAGGACCCTGGGACCCATGGGAGAAGAGACAGACAGTCCTTTTGCCTTAAGAAAGATGTGAGCCAGGTGTGGTGGCACATGCTTGTAATCCCCAGTACCACGTATATAAAGAAAGATGTGGGTACCGGGGTACAGTGGAGCACACCTGTAATCCCAATACTTGGGAGGTTGTGACAGGAGGATCACAGGTTTCAGGCCAGTCTAAGCAATTTGATGAGACCTTGTCTCAAAATAAATAAAAAGGCCTGAAATAAAAATATCTCAGTGATAGAGCACCCCTGAGTTTAATCTCTAGTACTGGAAAGAAAAAAAAAATGTAGTGGAGGAGCTGCTCCAGCAGGAAATGCCAGAGCAGAGCCAGAACAATAGTGGGGTTTCTTTGGCCCCTGTTTTCTTTGGCCTCTCAGCTGCTATGGAGCCCAAAGCCCGCTCCTCCAGGTCTTTGGCTTTCCTTTGGGCTCCTCCCCTCAACCCCTGCCCTGATAGACTGTCAGGGGCACCTGTTCTCTCCCTCTACTGTGCCCTGGGGCTTGAACCCTCAGGGAGCCTTTTACTTTTCATTATTTTTAAATATTTTGGTGCTGGGAACTGAGCCTAGGGACATTCTCCTGCAGGCTACTTGCTGCCCTTATCATTTCTCTATGTGTGTATGCGTGGTACTGGGGATTGAACCCAGGGGCACACTATCTACAAGCTACACCCCCACCCCTTTTCATATTTTTGTTTCAAAACGCAGTCTCCCTAAGCTGTCCTTAAACCTTCGCTCCTCCTGTCTCCGCCTCCCAAGTACTGAGATTACAGGTGTGTGCCACCAAGCCCAGCTTCCCTTTATATTTATTTATTTTTGCAGTACTGGGAATGGAACCCTGGGGCATTCTACCTCTGAGTTACACCACAGCCTTATTCATTCATTTATTTATTTAAATTAACTAGTTAATTATTTTTTTTTATTTGTGGTGCTAGGGATTGAACCCAGGGGCGGTCTACCTCCAAGCTACATCCCCAGCCCTATTTTTCATTCTTTATTTTGAAACAGGGTCTCACTAAGTAACTGAGTCTGACTGCGAACCTGAGATCCTCCTGTCTCAGCCTCCCAAGGACTGGGATTGCAAGTGTGCGCCACCGCCACAGCTTCAGGGGGGCTTTTTAAATTAGTAGTCACAGCGGAGGATTCTTTACTGAGTCTTACTCTGCCCCAGTGTAAAGTGCTTCTCAAGCACATATGGTGGGCGTGGGGGTGCGGTTCACTTCCAAAATCCTGAGGATGGGTCCTTGCCCTTCCCCAAGCCCTGGAGGGCCCTTCAGACTCATTCTCCACATGCCAAACCTGTAGATGGGAAGATAAACGGGTGAGAGAGACAGGGAAGAGGGGCCGGGAGCTCGGAGGGAAAGGAGAAGGACGGAGAGGGATGGGGGGGGGGGGTTTGCGGGAAGCCAGTGTTACTCACTACAAAAATGAAGAGTTGACTTTGAGGACTGGAAAAGACCACGTGTAACAGCGACAGGCAGGATGAATGAGGCAGAGACAGAAACAAAGAAATACACCAACGTTCAAAGAGGACGAGGAAAGGGGAAACCGAGAGGAGAGCGGAGACAGAAATAGATGGATAGAGAGAGAGGCCAGGACCCCAAAAGGGAGGGAGGGAGGGAGGATGGGTGGGTAGAGCAGAAAATTTAACAGAGGAGGGGACCCTGAGAGACTGAAATGGGGGGCCGAGAGACCGAGGAAGTGTCCGACGGATGAAGGGAGGAGGAGGGAAGAGCTTAGAGAGGAAGGGAGAGGGGCGCCAAGGACGAGGAACGTGGCGAATGGGTTGGAGAAGGGCTGGCCGGGCCGGGGCGAGGAGCCTCGGGCTGCGGCCGGTGGAGAAGGCGAGGCCCGGGGGGCGACGGAGGGCTGAGGGCGGGCGGCCGGGGGCAGCCGCGTCCCAGGCCGACGGCGCCCCCTCCCAGCCGTAGCGCCCCCTCCCAGGCCGACGGCTCCCCCTCCCCAGCCGCAGCGCCCCCTCCCAGGCCGACGGCGACCCCTCCCCAGCCGCAGCGCCCCCCCCAGCCCCAGCGCCCCCTCCCCAGCCGCAGCGCCCCCTCCCAGCCGCAGCGCCCCCTCCCAGGCCGACGGCGCCCCCTCCCCAGCCGCAGCGCCCCCTCCCAGCCGCAGCGCCCTCTCCCCAGCCGCAGCGCCCCCTCCCAGCCGCAGCGCCCCCTCCCAGGCCGACAGCGCCCCCTCCCCAGCCGCAGCGTCCTCTCCCAGCCCCAGCGCCCCCTCCCCAGCCGCAGCGCCCCCTCCCAGCCGCAGCGCCCCCTCCCCAGCCGCAGCGCCCCCTCTCAGCCCCAGCGCCCCCTCCCCAGCCGCAGCGCCCCCTCCCAGCCCCAGCGCCCCCTCCCCAGCCGCAGCGCCCCCTCCCAGCCGCAGCGCGTCCGCCCGGGGCTCGGCGGGGCGGGCCGGGCCGCCTCCCGACGCCTCCGCTGCTCGGCGGCGGGCGGGCATGGAGGGCTGGACGGCGGGGCCGCGCCCGCGGCCGTGGCGCTAAGAGGCGCCGGCTGCCCGGGCGCGCCGCACTCGGCGGCCGGCGTCGGGATGCGCGGGCCGCGGGCGCCCGCGGAGCAGCAGCAGCCGAGGCGGACGGAGCGCGAGCGCGAGTAGACGGCGCGCCCGCCATGCGCCGGTGCGCCGCCCCCGGCCCGGTCTACACGGCCGCCTGGGTCACGTGGCCGGGCCGGGGTCCGGGGGGCGCGCGGGCGGGCGGCGGGGCTGCGGCGCGCGCGCCCCCGGGCTGGGGAGCCGCCCCCTGCCCCCCCGCGCCCGCCCGCGCGCTATATATCGCGCCCCCGCCCGGGCCGCGCCAGGCCGCCAGCCGCCGAGCGGGCGCGCCACCCCGGCCCGCGCCCCCCGCGCCCCCCGCGCCCCCCGCGCCCACCATGAAGAAGGAGGTGTGCTCGCTGGCCTTCCTCAAGGCCGTGTTCGCCGAGTTCCTGGCCACCCTCATCTTCGTCTTCTTCGGCCTGGGCTCGGCCCTCAAGTGGCCGTCGGCGCTGCCCACCATCCTGCAGATCTCGCTGGCCTTCGGTCTGGCCATAGGCACCATGGCCCAGGCCCTGGGGCCCGTGAGCGGCGGCCACATCAACCCCGCCATCACCCTGGCCCTCCTCGTCGGCAACCAGATCTCGCTGCTCCGGGCCGTCTTCTACGTGGCAGCCCAGCTGGTGGGCGCCATCGCGGGGGCGGGCATCCTCTATGGGGTGGCACCGCTCAATGCCCGAGGCAACCTGGCTGTCAACGCGGTGAGTGCCGGGGGTGGGGAAGGGTGGGCAGGGCTCCTGACTGTGCTCAGCTGGAGACCCTCCATGCCCCATATTGAGAATGGGCACAACAGAGTGGGCCCGGGCACACCCCTGCCCAGCAGGCCCGGCAGAGGGGTCCAGCTGCACCCTCCCAGCCCGGCCACTCTGGCTCACGCCCACCTCTCTGCCCAGTCCCCTCTTGGCCCATCCTGCCTCCCTCCAGGTGCCTACCACCACTCCTGCTTCCCTCTGGTCTCACATTGAGTCCTCCTTCCCCTGGGGCACCTCACCTCTCTTCTCTGCTCCTCAGTGGACTGGTTTTAATGGAGGCACTGGAGAGAAATGGGTTGTGATCCCAGTTCTGGGTGACCCTGGTGTCGCTTTTCCTCACTATTACATGGAGATAGCCATACCACAGCAGGTGTCGTTGGATTATTTAGAAACCGTGGATGTGATCCCCTCCACGGGGAGTCAGCGCAGCGTGGTCTCAGCTGAATATTGGTGCCCCCTTTCCTCACCCCTGCTTCTGCCCCCTGCTGCCTCCCTGCCTCTGCAGCCCCAGATTCAGCCCTCCTGTCCCATACAAACTGGGTTCATTAATCAAACACAGAGGAGGATTTTCGTGGCCATTGTCAAGCCGTGAGTCAGCCGCACTGGAGAGACGGGTTTGAGGTTGGCACCGGCAGCGGGTCAGGCACGGGTAGGAGGCCGGGGGCAGTTTGCAGTAGGCAAACTGGGCAGCTGTCCACAGGAGGGAGGGTAAATGCCAGCTTGTGGGGGCTGGGGATTGAGCAGAGCCGTTGACAGGCCCGAGTCCAGGAAAAGCTCCCCTGACACTCTGCCCTTTGGCATAGGCCTGAACTTCAGGCCTCTGCAAACTAGAGTACACAGTCGTTTCCACGAAGAGCCTCTCTGAGGTGGCGTGTGCAGGGCTTGGCTTCCAGGTGCTCCGACTCTAATATCCCTTGCTCCCCCAGCCCCTGGCCACAGGCCCACAGGCAACAGGGTCCTAACCCAGCCTCCCCTTGCAGATCAATAACAACACGTCGCCAGGCCAGGCTGTGGTGGTGGAAATGATTCTGACCTTCCAGCTGGCGCTCTGCATCTTTTCTTCCACCGACTCCCGCCGCACCGGCCCTGTGGGCTCCCCAGCCCTGTCCATTGGCCTGTCTGTCACACTGGGCCACCTCGTGGGGGTGAGTATGCTGACATGTGGCCGGGGTGCCACTTGGGGAAGGCACTCGGGCAATCATGAAGCCTCGGAGCCACATCCCTGCAGAATGATGGGCCCCGGACAGTTTTAAGGGCTAGTCCTGGAACTACTGGACTTGCCCCCCTGGGCCCCAGTCTTGATCCCCAGACTCTTCTCTGGGCTGAGGAAAGATGGAAGTAATCGGAAGGGGGGGTAGGGAATCAAGCCCAAGTAGAGAAGAGAGAGGAACCCTAGGAAGGAGGGGCCCATGGTTATGTGGGTAGCCCCATCCGCGGAGGGAGAGGTCACCAGCCTAGGAACCAGGCAGCGAGTATGAGACCTGCTGAGCTCTGGACTGGAGTGTGCCGGGAGAGCTGGGTTCTGCGGAGTGGAACATTGCCTTCCTCACTCCCCCTCCCCGCCCCGTCCATCCAGATCTACTTCACCGGCTGCTCCATGAACCCAGCCCGCTCTTTCGGCCCCGCAGTGGTCATGAATCGGTTCAGCCCCTCGCACTGGGTGAGTCCGGGCCCTCCCCTGGCCCCGGAATTAGGGCAGGGGCGGGGTGAATGTTTGTACTCCTAAGGAAGGGGACCTGCATTCTCCCTAGAGGTATAGAAGGGATCAGTGCTGGGATCTCTGAGCAATGTGTCTGTTCCTCTCGGCGTCTGCACACCTGTCCTCCCCGATGTGCTGCTATGTGTCCCTGCTGAGGGGCTGCGTTCCTGTGTGTCTGTCCCTCTGGACAGTCCGTCACCCTTTGAGAGAGCTTGTGGTCACTCCTCCAGGGCTGCCTTTCTGTGGAGGGAGAGCTCCATCTGTCTCTGTCTGAGGATCTGTAGGTCTTTTTGAAGGTTTGCTCGCCTCTTTTGGGGTGGGGTTGGAAGCAGCCTGTTCCTCTGGGGACCTGTCTGCCTCCTTGGCAGATCTGTGTGTCTGTGATCCATGTTTGTTACTGGGAGTGGGGTGTTGGCATATCAGTCCCTGAAGTGGGAGGAAACCTTTCCCTCCAGAGGTCTGGACGTCCGTATGTGCATCTTCTCTCAGGGTTCACGGGCCTGAGCTCCATGGGGAGGTCATGGTCCCCAAGGCTGGGGGCTCAGCCTCTGACATCAGCGTTCTCTCCACCAGGTCTTCTGGGTGGGGCCCATCGTGGGGGCCATCCTGGCCGCCATCCTCTATTTCTACCTGCTCTTCCCCACCTCCCTGAGCCTTGGTGATCGTATGGCCATCGTCAGGGGCACTTATGAGCCTGAGGAAGACTGGGCGGAGCATCGAGAGCGAAAGAAGAGCATCGAGCTGACGGCCCACTGACCAGCACCTGGCAGGGGCCGCCCCTGCCCCGAGCCACAGGAGAGAAAAGAAGAAAAATATGACTGGAAGCCTCCTTTCCCCACAGGGGTCCTCACAGATGGGAGGAGGTGCTGGCTCTCCAGGCACAGTTAGAGATGGGAGCAGGAGCCTAAGAGGGGCTCCTCCGGTGGGGGCCAGGGCTGGGTCTGGTGGGGATGGGTCTCCCTGGGTCAGGGCAGACTGTGAGATCTGCCTCAGAGATTGTGAAAGGCTGCAGGCTGCCCCAGGGCCAGGCCAGAAAGGGGTGGTGGCTACAGTCTCCCCCTCCCCACCCCCAAGTCCCTTAAAGAGCCAGAGCCAGCCCCTAGGTGGGCAGAGGCAGACGTTCCCCCCAGCGCTCCCTAGCAGATGGGTTTACTGAATGCCACTTTATTTATTTCTGGCCAAGGATGTGTGGTGTGGGGGCAGCGGGGTGGCTGGTGTTTGGTTGGGGATTTCCTAATAAACCACTGATCTTCATATTCTGATTCCATCTCTCGCCAGAAGCTTCTTGGGACACTCTAGCTGGTCACCATCCCATGCCCACCTCCATGATCTCCACAGGGTACAGAGAGACCCCAAGACAAGACCTCTGAGGAAAGAAAGGGAAGCTGAGGATAGGGGAGGCCTAGAGGATCAAAGGGATGGGGAGGAGCAGGGAGAAAGAGGAGAGAGAAGACCAAATATAGAAACAATTGGAGCCCAGGGAGGAGGGGTGAAGAGGTGCCCACCCCCGCCCGCCCCCTCTCCCTCAGCTATGTCAAGTCCGGCCACTAGAGAAGGGCCTGGCACTAGTACCAGGGTGTGTCAGGTGGAGTGGAGAAGCGAATCAACCACAGCCCCTCGAGATGCTGAGGGGGTAACCAGCAGGTTCTGTCACATGAAGGAGGCACAGCCCTCATCTCTCTTCTCTGCAACTCAGTTTTAAAAAGGTGACATTTGGGCCAGGCATGGTGGCGCACAGTAATCCCAGTGTTGCGGAGGCTGAGACAGGAGGATATCAGGTTCAAGACCAGGCTCAGCAACAAAGTGAGACCCTGTTTCATGACAAAAAATAAAACAAAGTGAGACCCTATTTTAAAATTTAAAAAAATTTAAAAGAGTTGGCGGTGAAGCTCGGAGGTAGACTGCCTCTGGGTTCAATCCCCATTACCCAAAATAAAAAGTGACACTTGGGAGCCTGTGCTCAGGAGAGGCCTCAGCCCCTACCCCCAACATATACAGACGCTCCTCCCAGCCCAGCCCTTTCAGGGCCCCTCTCCTGCCTCTGCAGTCAGCATTGCTCTGGCCCTCCCCTCTGCCTGTGCCTGCTCTACGCCAGTGGCCGCTGACTGACCGCTGACACTCGGCAGGAAAGCCCCTTGCCTCTCTGAGCCTGCCTCTAACGCTTCCCTTGCAGGGTGGCTATGGGGGAGAGACGAGGGAGGGGGTGCCTGCGGCGGCTGGCTCTCTGTGAGAAGGAGGGTGGACGCCACACAAGTGCAGCTCAGGACACAGCCCAGCACTACAGTTACGGAGTCCAGCTTAGAGGCAGGAAACCCACGCTCGAATCCTGTGGCCCAACTTTGGGTAACATAAGCTGTCGGAGCTTTAGTTTTCTTGCCTGTAAAATAGGGATACTTTTACCTACCTCACGAGTTGTTGTGAGGAGAAACCAGTGCAGACAAGGCCAGGTGCCTCAGCTGGTGCTCACGCCGTGGTGTGGGAAGAAGCCAGCTGTCTGCGCCTGGCCTGGGCCCTGGGCCCCACATCTCTGCTCTCCTGGCAGCGTCTGAACCTGTGTTCCTGCTTCTCTGGTATGGGAGCCACTCCCCTTGGTCTTCAGGTTTGCCTCCAAAGAAGGGCCAGGAAATGCACTGAGAAGAGATGGAGAAACCCCACTGCCTGGCTGATGAGGGGCTGACCACCCAGTCCTCCTCCAAACAGCGGCCCAGCCACCTGTAAAGGGAGCTGCGGCCCCTCCCACCCTGGCCTGCCTGCCCCGCAGACTCGCAGTTGGCACCAGGTGGCAGAGAGAACCCTGGGGCCTCCCCAGCCCTGTCATCCCACCTTGTCACCTGTCGCCAGCCCGGCCAGGGAAGCAAGGATGCAATACCAAGATATGACCAGCAGGGGGCAACATCACCCACCAAATCCGCATACTGCGCTCATTCTTCCCCCAAGTCAGGAGCTCTAGATAGGGGAGGCATGGGGGTGGAGGACACAAGGCATCTCTTAGGCTTGGGTTTCTTGTGGCTACCAGTACGCAGTCTCTCCCTAGTCCACCCCACCCACTACCCAGGAGGAGGTGCAGAAGTGAGGGGAGCCCTTCAGCCTGTCTCCAGAGTACTCAAGTACAGGCACTGGGGTGACTGGGGGGGCTGGCCTCTCCCTCTGGCCAGCCTGCGTTTTTTCATCCGACAGCCCCAAGGGTGGTAGTGACCAGTGGGCCTATGGGGTGCAGCTCCTCAGGTGTGCGTTGGGGCATCCACTCGGAGTTACAGGCCCTAAGTCTTCTGCAGGTGACATTCCCTGGGCCCTTGGGCAAGGATCCAACCAAGGCTTTGGGCTGACCAGTTGCAGTGGTTGGATGTTTGGCCAGCAGGGGGCGCCGTGCTCCTTGCAGCTGCTCTTCCGATGAACTGCTGCTGGGTCTGAGGACTGATAAAGACCTGTGTACACATGCTCACAGAGGCCCTAACCCTCACGTTTCTGGGGCGCTGAGCCACCACAGACCTTGGGTTGCACCAAGGGGCTGTGTCTTCTGAGCATGTTGTGCCTCTTCTCTCAGTATAGACTTGCTCACTCCAGGTGCACATGAGCCCCCCTCCCCAGTTCACTCTCAGAGCTACAGGGGGACCAGACCTCAGAGGGGCACTGTGCAGTCACACACATACCCAGTCCCCTTCCCAGCCCTCTGCTGTGCCTGAAGATGGAACCCAAGAGCCTAGATTCTCCTATAAGAGTCTCTGCAGAGCGAAGGCGAGCAGGGTGCTGGGTGGAGAGCTGGAAGAGGACCAGGGTAAAGGTTGGGTTGTTTAGATGGATGGCTAGGAGGAGGGATTGCTGGCTGGATCACATCTCTCAGCTCTCTCAGCCTGGGCTCCCCCCTCCTCCAAGTGTGGGGATCAGTGAGATTCTGCACATGAAGCCACTTTGAACTCCTTCCCTTCCTCTCCTCTCCCAGGGTCCTCCCTCTCCCTCTCCCCCTTCCTCCTCTCACCCTACCTTTCTTCCCCAGGCCCAGAGACCTGGTGTGGGGCTTGGCACTTGAGCCCAGGGCTGGGTGGTCTGGGAAGGTGCTAGCTGAGCCGGGCACGGCTGGAGCAAGCCCAGGTGCATGTCCCCTCCCCCAGGGGGTGAAGGAGCTTGTTCCAGGCCAGGCAGGGCCCCCAAAGGCTCTGCTCCAGGCTAGCTGCGGAAAAGGGCTGTCACATGCCTTAATACCCTCAGCCTCCAGGGCTCTTCCTGGACCTGCCACAGCACTGGAACCTTGTCACTCCAGCCCACCCCCCACAGCCCAGTCACTAGGGAGTATTAGAGAGTGGGGTGGGTTGAACCCTAAAAATCAACATTTTCTGACTCACAGGCACTTTCCTAGGTGTCAGCACATTAACTCCCACCTACACATGGGAGGTGGGAATTATCTCCATTTGCTAGGCAGGGATACTGAGGCAATAGAAACTAAGCAATTGATCAGGGGAAATGTGCAAAATGCTGGGTGTGTGTGTGTGTGTGTGTGTGTGTGTGTGTGTGTGTGTGTGTTACTGGGGTTTGAACCCAGAGGTATTCTACCCCTGAGCTATACCCCCAGTCCTTTTTTTTTTTTTTTTTTTTTGGTGGTACTGGGGTTTCTGGAAGCCCTTCTACATCCGGGCTACACTCCCAGACCTACTTTATATATTTTTTAAATTTGGAAACAGGGTCTCTTAAGCCAGCGCGGCTGGCTTCAAATCTGCGCGATCCTCCTGTCTCCGCCTCCCAAGAGCGGGGAATACAAGCATGCGCCACCACACCTGGACCCCCGTTTTTTTTTGTTTTGTTTTTTTTGGTGGTAATGGGGATGGAACCCAGGGGCATTCTACTTCCGAGCTACACCGCTAGCCCTATTTTTTAATTATTATTATTATTTTGAAACAGGATCTCACTGATTTGCAAAGGGCCTAAGTAAGTAGCTGAGGCTGTCTTCAAACCACTATCCTCCTGTCTCAGCGTTCCAAATGCTGGGAGTGTGTGCCACCGCTCCCAGCTGCCCCAGTCCTTTTTTTTCTTTTTATTTTGAAACTGGGTCTCACTAGGTTTCTGAGAGTCTCACTATGTTGCTGAGGCTGGCCTTCCAATCCTCCTGTCTTGGCCTTCCAAGTACTGGGATTACAGGCATGTACCACCACGCCTGGCTTGTTTTTGTTTTTTTGAGGTGGGATCTCTCTCTGCTGCGCTATGCTAGCCTCAAACTCAGCTCAAGCCATCCTCCTGCCTCGGCCTCTCAGGTAGCTGGGACTACAGGTGTGAGCCCCTGAACCTGGCTGCAAAATGCTTCCACTTGTCTTATCAAAAGCTCTCAGCAGCTAGATGTGGTGGTACAGGCTTTTAATCCCAGTAACTGGAAGACGGAGACAGGAGGATTGCAGACTCTCAGGAACTTAGTGAGACCTTATTTCAAAACAAAAAGTAAAATAGTGCTGGGATGTATAGCTCAAAGGTAGAATGCTCCTGGGTTCAATCCCCAGGACCACAAGAAAAAAAGGAAGAAAGAAAGAAACTGAGGGCACTGGGCCTGTTTGAGGGGAGGGCAGTCAGGGGCCCTCGTGCCCCCGGGTAGCATGGCGCCCTCACCTGTCCTCCACTCTTGCCAGGCAGGGGTGGAGTCCACACTGGACCAGTAGAGGCAGTGAGGGGTCAGAGGCCACAACTGGCCCCAGCTCTGCTCAAACCAACTTCTCTGTGAACTTGCCTGGTTCTTCTGGGAAGGGGAAAGAGAACAGGCTACCCAGAGGAATTGCACTCGAGCAAAGTCTGGAGGGAGAGATAAGGAAGAAAGGCATCCCAATGGTCCCAATGGTCGCTCACTGGGGAAAACATAAATGGTTGGCCTGGCTGGAGTAAAGGGGTGAGCATTGGGCGGGGTCCGCCCCTGCATCTTAGACATGAATATTCAGACTTAAGCTTGAGGCAATGGGGAGCCATTGAAGGTTTTTGAGCAGAGGATTGATGTGACCAGCATGGCATTTTGGAAGATCCTCTGACCCTAGAGAGAAGTGGACCGAAGGGGCAGGGTATAGTGTCTCTGGAAGCCCAGTAAGGAGGCTGATGCAGTCAGTAATCCTGGGAGGTTGATCAGGGCTGAACTGGGCCAGTAGCAAACGGACTGGAAAGAGGCATCAGATGTGAGAAAGAAGCGCTGTTGGGAGTGGGCTGCGGGGTGGGGAGGACCTGGACGATGCCTGGTTCTGGCCTGGGCAACCGAATGATTGCTCAGCCACTCTGGGGGAAGACAAGTGGGAGCAGCTGGAGGGTGTACGGGAGGCTGCATGGGCCAGGAACCTGGGAGAGGGACTGGGCTAGAGGCTGTGTCAAGCCTGCATTCTAAGGACACACATGCACCAGGCTCGTCCCGTCAGGAGTGCAGAGAGCAGAGGGCAGGAGTGGACAAGTGCGAGGGCAAGTCCAGAGCAGCCAGCAGCGGAAGCCAAGGAGGTGGCCCAGAGGGGCGGAATGCGCCTGCAGACAGCCATGCCTTGTGGCCAGGACAGGAGAGGCTTCAGAAAGCCAGAGGTGTCAGCGTTGCAGGGCCACAGTGGGCCAAGGAGAGGAGGGCGGAGAAGGCCACTATGGGCGGCCTGTAATTGCCTGGGCACAATGGGGAAGGAGCCAGGGAGAGAGGCATGAAACTCACAGATATGGCTGGAGTGGGCAAGGACAGGCCCCAGTCACAGAGGCACCAAGGCCCTGGGACACAGGACGTTTCCTCTTCAAAGCCACGGGCAGCTGGCGGGGCACAGGGCAGCTGCAGGAGACAGAAGTCGGCTCAGCAGCCTGGCTACCTGGCTAGGGTGGGAGGCAGAGGTCGGCACCCCTGCGAGGCCAGAGCCAGAGCAGGATTCACACAGTCAGGGAGGCTTGGAGGAGAATGAAGGGGACAGCTGTCTGGGGACCTGGGGAGGGGGTGGTTGCTGAGCAGAGCTGAGGCTCCTGCTGAGGTCAGAGACCTTAGCTGGTGGCAGCAGTCTGCACTGCTGGCCAGTCTCTCCTGCAGTGTCCAGCAGCTGGGGCAGAGGTGTGGAAGTGAGGGAGAGAGGGCAGGGGCTTAGGGTGGAGCCCTGACAAGAGTGTGTTCGGTGAGATGCCAAGGGGTCCTCCAGGGAGGGAGGCTGAAACCAGAATAGCCACAAGAACAGAAGAGGCTGAGTGAGGAATTTTGTTGGGACTGGAACTGAGACAGGGGAGGGGGAATGGCAGAACCTGTGGTACAGAGTTGGGATTTTTTTTTTTTTTAAGATATCAGAGGAAGCAAGCTGGGCATGGTGGCGCACACTTGTAATTCCCATAATTTGGGAGGCTGAGACAGGAGGATCGCTCAGCTACTACTTAGTGAGGCCCTTTGCAACTCAGTGAGACTGTTTCAAAATAAAGAATAAAAAATAGGGCTGGGGATATAGCTCTGAGGTAGCATTCCCCTGGGTTCCATCCTCAGTACCACCAAAAAAAAAAAAAAAAAGATATCAGAGAAGCCAGGTGTGGTGATACACACCTGTAATCCCAGTACTTGGGAAACTGAGACAGGAGGATCACAGGTTCGAGAACAGCCTCAGCAAGTTGTGAGACTCTCATCATTCTAGTGAGACCTTGTTTCAAAATAAAAATAAAATAGGGCTGGGAGTATAGCTTGGAGGTAGAATACCTATGAATTCAATGCCCAGTAACACACACACACACACACACACACACACACACACACACGAACCAGGGGCACCGGGTGCTGGGAGTATAACATACTGAAATGAAGCAGATATGAAAGTCATCAAGATGTTCTCATTCATTCACTTGTCACTCATTCGGCAAGTATTTATAGTGCACCTGTTAGAGCCAATCTCTGCAAGACTCTACACATAGAGAGGAGCAGAACTTGGTTCTGCTCCCTCAGGGCTCACTCCATTGTTAGGGAGATGCATAACCCACAACAATAACCCTGTGGTGACTGTAATGTACTAAAATGTCCAGACATGGTGGGAACACACAAAGGGTCCTCAGCCAGGAGAGAAGTGAAATCAAAGCTGAGCCTTAGGGGGCGGGTCAGGAGCCACCTGAGGAAAGGGAGTGGTCAGGGCTCTCCAAGAAGGGCAAAGGATGCGGCAAGGAGAAGAGAGAGGGGAGGCAGGAGGAGAGGGACCCCGAGGCTCTTGTCAGGCAGGCTTGGAGCAACCAGAGGCACAGGAGGCTTTGCAGGCATTTCAGCAAGGGTCAGATTTGCATTTGGGAAGATCACTGGGGCTGCAGCGTGGAGAATTGATTGGAGCAAAGCAAGAGAGCAGAAAGACTGTCGAAAGGCTGCAGGGCAGCTAGAAGAGGGCACAGTGGAGACAGTCATACATAGGATTCAAATCAACAGGGCTTGCCAGGCATGGTGGCACCTGTAATCCCAGTACTTGAGAGGCTGAGACAGGAGGATCACGGTTTGGTTTGTGGACAGCTTCAGCTACTTAGTGAGGCCTTCTGCAACGTAGTGAGAACTTGTTTCAAAATAAAGAATAAGGGGGTAGGGAAAGAGGGCACCAAGTACAGTTTAAATGTATACCATTTATTTTCAATAAAAATATGTATTAAAAAAAGAATAAAAAATAGGGGCTCGGAGGTAGAATGCCCCTGGGTTTCATCCCCAGTACCACAAAAATTAAAAATAAAAAATCAACAGGGCTTGATGCTTTTATTGGGGGAAGGAGGAGAGAAGGGTCAAGGGTGCTTGCCAGGTGCCACCCAACTGAGCTGGAGACAGGAATGGAAGGTGAGGATCTCATTTTGAGAGATTGCATTTGAGGAGTCTGAGGACAACCAGGGGACCTCTGTGAATAGGCAGGTATGGCCCAGGGCACCTCGTACTTCAACAACCCCGCACAGATTCTTCTAGTTCACCATGATATGCTACTGAGGGTAGAAGAGAAGCAGCTAGGCATGGGTGACCTCCAGGCCAGCACAGCCACAGAAAGGTGAAGCTGCTCAGCATGGGAAACGAGAGGAATTATTTGGTCCTTGAGAGAGAGGTAAGGAGGAGAGAGGCTGAAGCAAGTGAGGGCCGGTGCAAATCCCTACTGGTGGACAGCAGAGGACCCACTGTCATGGGCGGCGTCGGGTGTAGTTGAGTAGCTGCAGCTCCTCCCCCAGCACCCTCTCCGTACCCACCAGGCCCATGTCATGAGCAGAGTTGACTGCTCACATCTGTTTCTGGGTGGGTTGGGGGGTAATGAAGAGATTAACTTAACATTTCATTTATGGGGCACAAAACGGGCCATTTGGAGGCAGAGCGTAGAGACAGAGGGCTAGGCGAGCAGGAGCCCCTGCAGAAGCACAGGAACCCCTGAGGCAGGCCTTGGGCCTGGGGAGCGGAGTGTTCTCACTCTAAGCAGACACCAGGGACCTGACCACAGCTGCCCCGGTGCGTGCAGCCCTTAGGCTAGAGCTCGGTCAGCAGTGCGAGTCAGGCTGGCGGTGGCATGGAAAGCTTCCCGGGAGGTTCCAGCTCAGTGCCCTGGGACGCCCCTCATCTACCTTGCCCCCTCCTGTCAGGTGAGCCAGGGTGGAGCAGGCACATGAGCATCACCTGGTGCCTCCCACCCACCCAGACAGGCATAACCCTACCTGCCAGTCTGACCAGCTCGGTCCTTGGGCAGCGCGGTGTGGTGGAGGAGCGGCAGGAGGGGCAGCAGAGCCTCTACAGAGACCGCCAGAGTCAGCAAGAGACCAGGGAAGGCAGGGACCACAGACAAGAGGAGCAGAGGAGACGGCTGGCTAGGCGCAGGCAGCAGCACATGGAGCCGGGCGTGGGCGGCTGGGCCAACACACTGCTGGGCAGGCTCTGGAAAGCCGTCAGCAGGGCGCTGTTTGCTGAGTTCCTGGCCACCGGGCTGTATGTATTCTTCGGGGTGGGCTCAGTCCTGCGCTGGCCCTCGGCACTTCCCTCCGTGCTGCAGATCGCTATCACCTTCAACCTGGCCACAGCCATGGCTGTGCAGGTCACCTGGAAGGCCAGTGGGGCCCACGCCAACCCTGCCGTGACCCTGGCCTTCCTAGTGGGATCCCAAATCTCTCTGCCGCGGGCTATGGCCTATATAGCTGCCCAGCTGGCAGGGGCCACCGTGGGGGCTGCTCTGCTGTATGGGGTCACCCCAGGAGACATTCGAGGGACCCTTGGAATCAATGTGGTAGGTGCAAGGGGGGCATGGGGCAGAGGCACCTGACGGGGCCAGGAGGAGAGTCCTAGCCAGTAGTAAGGGGGAGGTCCAGACGGGAAGAGAAGGGACAGAGGAAGAAGTGTGGCCTCATGCGCCACACCTGCTCAGAGCTGTCTGGGACCTACAGGAATCAGATGGCAGCTTTATCTAGGCTGAACAGGAATGGGTTTGTGGTGTGAGGAACAGATGGAGAAGGGAGAAGCTACACGAGGAGGAAGGATTTGGAGAAGCAGGCATCAAAGGGGCACAGCCGAGGGAGGCAGAGGCTGTGTGTAAAGGGATCCTGCATCTCACACACTCGTTTCCCTCCCCAGCACCACCCTGTGCCCTCTGCTCCTTCATTTTCCCCAGGTCCCTTCCACGCCTGAGGCCTACCTTACTCCCACCACCCCACTCCCCTACCATCTTGTCCACCTACTTCCCCAAATCTCCTCCCTCCACTCCTTCCCAGCAGTGGTCTCCCCGTCTGTCCTCAAACATGCACCCCCAGCACCTCAAGTTTTCCCTTTCCTCCCAGGCCTGGGCTCCTGCACCCTCCATAGCCACTGGCCCCAATCACCTGGTGGAGTGGGAGAGGTACCCGGGGCAATACGACCCCCCTGAGCAGATCTCTTAGCTGCTAGAGTTGGGGTTCGCTGTCCTTCAGGCAAAGCCCATGTCCACTCCAGTGTAACACCCTCTGCCAAGGTCCAAAACAGCACCTCGACTGGCCAGGCGGTGGCAGTTGAACTGATTCTGACCCTGCAGCTGGTGCTCTGTATCTTTGCTTCCACGGACAACCGTCAGGCTTTGGGCTCCCCTGCAGCCATGATTGGGACCTCTGTGGCACTGGGCCACCTCATTGGGGTAAGGGACAAAGGGGATGTGTGCACATGCATACACTGGGTCACGTCCTGGGGAAGCTGCAGGGCCCCAAGGCAAGGAAGTGTCTCCCCTTCCCAACCCCCTTGCCTTGGAACCATGGTGGTACCCTGTGCTCCAGGCCCAGGCTAGAGCTAAGCCAGGGCAGAGGGAACTGCCCTCCCCAGGCTGCCTCCTCAGGCCCTGCCTGGACACTTGTTCTCCAGATCTACTTTACCGGCTGCTCCATGAACCCTGCCCGCTCCTTCGGTCCTGCCGTCATCATCGGGAAGTTCACAGTCCACTGGGTGAGACCTTCTGCCAGCAGCTGGGGAAGGGAGAGGCCTGAGCAGAGGCAGCCTGACGGTCCCTGGCAGTTCCCCTAAGCCTGGAAGGCCAGCAGGAGAGCTCTGCATCCTGCTTCCTTTCCTCTCTTCTCCAACAGCCCAAGGGACCCAGCGGGCTGGTGAGAGAAGGACCAGAGCAGGAGCATGCCTCAGCCCATGCTTTATGCTCTGCTGTTCCCTCCTTCACCTTCTCCAGCTGGACCAGTTTTCAAACTTGAATAAGGAAAAAGATAAACAGAAATAGATACACAGCAGCAGAGGCAGAAAAGTAGTAACAAAGACTTGGCTAAAACAGGAGAGGTGAGAGGGAAGAGGCAGGAATGGGTGAGGAGCCTGTCCTCGGGAGCCAGCGATGACTGTGTAGCCTGGAAGGCAAGGTCCCCTCACCTTTCCAGCTTGGGAGGCAGGATTTGTGGTTCTCAATTTAGAACCTCATAGGGAGTTTGAGTTTCTGGGTGGTCAGGGCAGCACTAGGGAAGTAGGGTCCTGCGATCCTGGTAGCTCATGGGTGGGATGCCTACTTCTGTTTCCTCAGATCTTCTGGGTGGGGCCCCTGACAGGGGCTGTCCTGGCTTCACTGATCTACAACTTTATCCTGTTCCCGGACACCAAAACCCTGGCACAGCGGGTGGCCATCCTCATGGGCACCACAGAGGTGGAGAAAGTAGTCGGGGCAGAGCCCCAGAAGAAGGAATCCCAGTCCAGTTCAGGGGATGCAGAAGTGAGTGTGTGAGAAGCCATAGCCTGGGGCCCTGGGCAGGAGCCCTGAGGCCAGCAGACTTGTGACCTGACTGAGGGCTTCCCTGGTGGTGGTTGTAAGGGGGATTGGAGGGCTTGGCCTCCTCCTAACTGGGGCGGGGGCAGGTGGAGGGAGAAGGGCATGCCAATCACTATCCTTGGAATTACATTTCTTTCTCTTTCTTTCTTTTGAGATGGTTGGCCTTGAACTCAAGATCCTCCCACCGGAGCCTCCCAAGTAGCTGGAATCATGGGCACATCTTCCACATTTATAGAGAAAATCTGTTTGGTTCACTCCCTCTAGTTCTCCCCATCTCTTAATGGGGGCAGAGCAGGAGACAGGGATTTTATAGATGGTCTCCCCTCCACTCACCCAGCTGGGCCCAGTGAGAGTCCTGGGCCTCCAGACCCTTATAAGAAAGGGAACTGGAGCCCAGGCAGCCATTCTGCTTGGACTGACCAAGGGACCTCAGGGATGCCCAGCTTCACATACCAGGGAGCCCTAGGGAGGAGGGACAGGCTTCCCAGAAGAATCAAACTGTGGGACAGCCTCTAAGTTCCTCAGAGGGATTTCTCCACTCTTGGATATTTGGAGGGGGGGGCTCCTCTGTTAGACTGAGGGCTTCTTGAAGATAGAGACTGCCTTCCTGAGGTAATACAGCTACCTACCAAAATCTGAATTGGAAATCTAATCTGCCCATGACAGGATCCTGTCTGAATTTCATCTTCCTCAGTTGTAAAATGGGTACACTTTATCCCCAGTTACTGCTGTGAAAACAAAGTTAGAAATGCTTTGGGAAGTTAACATGCTAGAAAAACAACCCAAATAAATGATAATTATTGTTGCTTTACTGTAATTACTGGGTTTGAATACAATTGCTGTTGATAATGGGAGGGAGGAGGGAAGACGGAGAAAGATGACTGAGAGGGAGGGAGTGGGAGCAGGTTTCATGATCTTTGGGTCTATTTACCAGGACCCTGCCTCCTTCTCTCCTGGGCTTGCTGACCTGGGAGCTTAATGGGGGTAGGGAAAGGGGTAGGGAAAGAACCCTGGAATGAAGAGACAAGCCAATAAAAGCCAGTTCCTATCTCTATGGCACTCATCACCATGGTACCGAGATACAGCAACCAAATCTACAAAAAAGGTCCTTTTAAATGATGTCTGGAAGGGGCCGGGCTGGGGCTGGGGGAAGGGCCGCCAAAGTCTTTGAGGGCAGGGTAACAGGCTCAGCCTAGGCTTAGTGGCTTAGTCCCTGGTGCCCGTTCAGTGTTCTGTATTATTGTCAGTGCTGAGTACTATTTACATCTCTCCAAGCTGAATTCCACTCATCCGTCCTTGTGATTTCTCAGGGCCCAGGGCTTCCTGCACCCTTTTATGAGCAAGGAAAGCTAGATCTGCATGTGTGTGTGTGTGTGTGTGTGTGTGTGTGTGTGTAGGATATCACTGACTTACCAAAGGCCATCCAGCTCGACTGCATAGGTCCTTAAGGTCTTAAAGAGTTTTCCAAAATCAAACTGCAGGGGGGCTTATACAAACCACCACACAGAAAGGAAAGAGGCTGGACTAGAGGATGGGGTGGGGGAGGAGGCTCTTAAACTCCTTGACAAATCATCTCTGCATCCCCAGAGCCAACACACACTGGGCGCTCAATAAGTTTGATGAATGAATGACTGAGGCTGGGCGTCCGGGGAGGGAGAGGAGGCAGTAATTGATCAAGAGGAAAATTCAGGAGTTACAGCTCCAAATGATCCAAATGACAGCAGCCGAGGGCTCTGCTTCCAGGCAGCGGCTGGGAAGAGGCTGCGCAGCCAGACACTAAGTCTCCACCCACCCCTCCAGGGCCAACTTCACAACCTCTGTCCCAGGATGTAGAGGCCCAAAGGGTAGGAGTGGTGCTAAAGGGAAAGCTGGGGGCTATTTTTTTCCCCCAGTACTGGGGATGGAACCCAGGGGCATTCTACCTCTGAGCTCTACCCCAAGCCCTATTTTTTTTTTTTTTTTTTTTTGGTGGTCCTTGGGATAGAACCCAGGGGCCTCTACCTCCGGGCTATGCCGCCAACCTATTTTATACTTTATTTTGAAATAGGGTCTCACTAAGTAGCTGAGGCTGGCTCCAAACCTGTGCAATCCTCCTGTCTCACCCTCAATAAGTACTGGGATTACAAGCATGCACCACCATGCTGGGCTTATTCTTTACTTTGAAGCAGGGTTTCAGAGTTCCACAAACTGTGATCCTCCTGCCCCAGCCTCCTAAGTACTGGGATTACAAGTGAAGTGTTTGCACCACCATGCCCATCCCCTAGCCCTATTTTTTATTCTTTATTTTGAAACAGGGTCTCAATAAGTTGCAGAGAGCCTCACTAATTAGCTGAGGCTGGCCGCAAACCATGATCCTCCTGTCTCAGCCTCTCAATGCTGGGATTACAAGCGTGCACTCCACGTCCAATTGCTGGGGGTTATTTCCACTGACAGTTCTGTATCCCTGTTCTCAGGATGAACTAGAACAGGAGATAAACTTCCAGAGAAGTGAGGAATTAGGTTAGAGGCTGAAGAGCGTGTAGGTTAGACAAAGAAGTAACCAAAGGTTAGCTTCTCCTTCTCTGGAGCCCTTTAATAGGACAGCCGGCCATCTGTTTGGATGAGGAAAGGGCTGGCCTTTGGCAAGCTGAATCTCAGCAGTTGCAGCTGGGGAAGCAGGCTTCACCCTACAGGCCCTGGGCCCAGGCAGGGGGAGGGAGCCTGGGGAGGACAGAGACCCAACCAGGAGGCCCCTTGGTGTGCATTCCCTTCCTCCTCTTTGTGGGGGAAGTTTTTAATTAATGGTGTGTAATCTGATCTGGCCCTTCTCCCTGCTGAGCCCTGCCTTCAATCAGCAGAGCCATCTGCAATTGCAATTCATAATTCTCCCGAATGGGAGGGGGACTCAGGACGGGTGCCTTGGTGATTAATACAATTAGCCTTTTATGTTGATGATTGTCTTAGCAGGAACAGATGATGTGAGCTCAGAGCCCAGTCAGTAGCCTAGTCAGGAGATTCCGATTGGCTGGCAGGAAGCCCCTTGCCAGTGCCACCCCCACTGCTGGTCTTCGACCTGCCACCTCCAGGTATAAAGACTACAGGCCTAATCTGGGACAGACTGTGCAAGGGGAAAAGGTCCAGGAAGGGTTTGGGATCTGAAACACATGTGGTCCCTTAGGACTGAGGGAAAAGAATAATCAATACAACAGTTCAGACTTTTACTTTCCAAATAAAATGATTTTGACCTAAAGAAATGATTCTGTGCATCAAGGTTAAAAGAAAAGACCAGCTGGGCATGGTGACACATGCTTATAATCCCAGTACTTAGGAGGCTGAGACAGAAGGAACATAGGTTCCAGGGCAGCCCCAGCAACTCAGCAAGACCCTATTTAAAACAACAAAGTCAGGTGTGGTGGCACATTCTTGTAATCCCAGTACTTGGCAAGCTGAGACAGGAGGATCGCAGGTTTGTGGCCAGCCTCGGCAATTTAGTGTGGCCCTCTGCAATTTAGTGAGCCCTGTTTCAAAATTAAAATTAAAATAGGTCTGGGATTGTAGCTCAGAGGTAGAAATGCCCTGGAGTACCATCCCCAATAACCTCCCCCCACCCCATACACAAACGGTGTGGTGGTGCATGCTTGTAATCCCAGCATTCCAGAGGCTGAGACAGGAGAATCACAGTTTGCAGACAGCCTTAGCTACTTAGGCCCTTAGTGAGACCATGTTTCAAAATAAAGAATAAAAGCTGGGCATGGTGGTGCACACTTGTAATCCCATCATTAGGGAGGTGGAAACCAGAGCACAGTGCGCAGACAGCCTCAGCTACTTAGTGAGGCCCTTCGCAACTCAGTGAGACCCTGTTTCAAAAATAAAAAGACTAAACAATAGGGCTGTGGGTCTCTCTCAGAGGTACAATGCTCCTGGATTCCATCCCCAATACCGAAAAAAAAAAAAAAAAGAATAAATAGGGCAGGGGGTGTAGCTTGGGGGTTGAATACCCCTGGGTTCCATTCCCAAACCTGAAAAAAAAAAAAAAAAAAGGGCCAGGCATAGTGGCACACATTTGTAATCCCAGTACTTGGGAGAAGGATCACACAGGTTTATGTCCACCAGCATCAGCACTTACTGAGACACTTAGTGAGACCCTGTTTCAAAAATAAAAAGGGTGGTGCTGGGCATGGTGGCGCACACTTGTAATCCCCACGCTTGGGAGGCTGAGACAGGAGGATCGCACAGGTTCAAAGCCAGCCTCAGCTACTTAGTGAGGCTCTCAGCAACTTAGTGAGACCCTGTTTCCAAATAAATTATAAAATAGGGCTGGGATGTAGCCTGGAAGTCGAAAGTCCCTCGGTTCCACTCCCTAGTACCACACACAAAAATAATAATAAAAAAAAAGACTAAAAAAGTAAGGCTGGGGGTGTAGCTCAGAGGTAGAATGCCCTAAGGTTCAATCCCTAGTACCAAAAACAAAAACACAGCTGGGCATGGTGGAGCAGTCTTATAATCCCAGTACTTGGGAGGCTGAGACAAGAGAATTGCAGGTTTGAGGACAGCCTCAGCAAATAATGTAGCTCTCATTGACCTAGCAAGGCCCTGTTTCAAAATAAAACTGGGGTATAGCTTGGAAGTAGAATGCCCCTGGGTTCAATCCCCAGTCGCTCTCTCTTTCTCTCTCTTTTATACACACACACACACACACACACACACACACACACACACAATCAAGGGCTAGGGTGTAGCTTGGAATGTCCCTGGATTCAATTCTCAAAACCCCACCTCACCAAAAAAAGAGAGAGAGAGAGAGAGAGAGAGAGAGAGAGAGAGAGAGAGAGAGAGAGAGAGAGAGAGAGAGACCACACACATAAGCATAGAAGTTGAGGCATTTTAGTACAGGCTTAGGTATTTAACTACTGTGTGACTTGAGCCAGTTACTAAAGGCTCCTGAGCCTGACTTTCCTCAGCTGGAAGAACTACAAGAGACATGGTTAGCACCATACCTGACGTTAGTCAGATCTCAACGACTGATGCTCCTTTTACCACCGCCATCATAGTCGAGTCCATTTTACCTATCCTGAGAGAGGCTGCCTTCCCTGAAGTATCTAGAGGGCCAGGGCAGGGTGGAATCCAGGGGAAAGAGGATTCAAGAGTCAGACTCAAGAAGAATGTGGGCCTCCTCAGTACAAAGAAGTGAACATCAGACTGATCGCCCTGGGACAGTTGGTTTGGAGGACTTGTGGGTGGAGGCTAAGATAGGGTAGTACAAGAAGGTAAAAAGAAGCAGGGTTTTGCAGATTTGGAATTTCATCTGAAAGCTAAGTAAACAGAAAAGGAGTCAACAAAAGAGGTGAGGGTTGAGGTGTACACAGACCCTAATCACTGTGATCTATATATAATGATGTCAAGTGATGTGGAACAAGCTGATGGCTTTTTTTATTTTGGGTGTTATTGGGGATTGAACCAAAGAGCGTTCTACCTCTGAGCTACACTCCCAGTTTAATTTTTTTCATTCTGAAACAGGGTCTCACTAAGTTGCACAAGGCCTAACTAGCTGAGGCTGTCCATAAACCTGCAATCTTCCTGTCTCAGCGTCCCAAGTACTGGGATACAAGAGTGTGCCACCACACACAGACGATGATGGGATTTTGACGAGACTCCACTGGGTCAGGAGAGGGACCCACCTCTCTCGAGTCCCACAGTGCTGTTCCCTGTGATCCAGAGTAGCAGGAGAGCAGGGAACAGGCCCAAGGAGAAAAGAACTGGATATTAAGAGAGATTTCTAACCTACAACTTAGTGCCCGGCCAGGCAATGTCAGATAGGAGTTAAGAGCTAATCAAGATGAAGCGTCTGGCCAAGCTCTGGACTCTCTAGGCAGCTGTGGCAGGGGGTCGACACAGCCAAGATCTGTAATCACTTCTCAGGGAGAGATAGACTAAGGCACAGTGACATATTTAGCAAAAGCTGGGGAGCTGAGGCATGGTTAGTGAAGAGGGTTTACAGGAGTCCAGTGGCACTAATTAATAGGCTGTAGTTAATGGGTAGAACAAGGGGAAATGAAAAACAATGTTTCAGAGCTGATTAAGGCAGATGAAGGGGCAGTGATTGCCAGTGCTGGAGGGGGAGGGGGCCAGAGACAGGGACCAGTAACTCCCATCCCACCCCCATGGAGAGATGAAGAGGCCAGGACAGCAGCCAGGAGCATCCCATTCTGGAGCAACATGCTGGAAGTACGCCCTCACCTGGGGAATAGGCTCAGGGTCTTTCTCTAACTGCCATATTCATCCTCAATCCCAGCTTCACATCATGCCTGAAGCTTTCAGCCTCCAGCTCCTTCCCTCCTCTGACTCCCACATACTGTGTCCACTTCTACCCTGGCACTGAACATCTTCTCATAATTTGAACACTATACTACCTAAACAGGAAGGCTGTCTTAAACAAAATTTCCCTTTTTAGTCTACTTCTCATTTCAAGGCAATAGATTCCTTAATTTTCATATCTGTCCTGTGAAATAGGCTTTTTATTGTTGGTCTCCAAATTGTGAGCTTTCTTCCTTTTTTTTTTTTTTCAGGTCTAGGGGTGGAACTCAGGGACATTCAACCTCCGAGCTACACCCCCTGCCCTATTTTTTATTCTTTAATTTGAAACAGGGTCTCACTCAGTTGTGGAGGGCCTCACTAGGTGGCTGAGGCTGCCCACGAACCGTGATCCTCCGGTCTCAGCCTCCCGAATGCTGGGATTACAAGCGTGAGCCACCATGCCCGGCTGTGGCCTTCACTTTCAAGGGAAAAAAGACCTTCCCACAATATTATGAATTTGATGAGCAAACTAGACACAGATTACAATGAATACTTCTGCCCCTGCCCAGACAGAATATTTAATACCTCTAGCCACGTCTGTGTTAAAACACTCTGAGCTCCTACAGGATATACCTGTCACTGATCCACAATGGCCCTTTCGCCCTCCCTGGATTAGGGGGTTACATGTAATGGCCCTGGAGGCATGATAGGGGCAGATTTTGATCCTACTCTATACTTGCTTGTCTGCTTAATGCTAAGTGTCTTTAGGCTGAGCCCTAATTTATCTGCTTTTTCTATAGTAGACCTAGGAGAATTCCGTGTGTGTGTGTGCTGGGAATTGAACCCAGACTGCACATGCTAGGGACATGCTCTACCACCAGCAGAGTAGCAGGTTATGTGGCTAGCACATTTGGGCCAGCCAACAGCCTATCTCAATTGAACAGCTAACACTTCCAACCCAAATAACATTTTTTTATGAAGGTGTGTGTGTGTGTGTGTGTGTGTGTGTGTGTGTGTGTGAATAAAGATTGAACCCAGTGGCATCCTACCTCTAGCTACAATCCCAGCCCTATTTTATTTTCATTTTGAAACAGGGTCTCACCAGGTTGGTTAGGGTGCTGCGGGTCTTGATAAATGGCTAAGGCTGGCCTGGAACCTGTGACCCTCCTGTCTTAGCCTCACAAGTACCGAGATTACAGGTGTATGTCATCATGCCCTGTTTACCAATGCTTCCCCCCCCCCCCCCCCGGTACTGGGGATGGGACCCAGGGGCATTCTACCTCCGAGCTACAGCCTCCCAAATACTGGGATTACAAGCATGTACCACCATGCCCATTTATGGGTGTGTGTGTGAGGGGGGGGGGTACTGGGGATGGAACCCAGGGGCTTTCTACCTACAGGTAGACCTATATTTTATTTGGAATCAGGGTCTCACTAAATTGCTGGCAGTCTAAGTAGCTGATGCTGGTTTCGAACCTGCTTGACCCTCTTGTCTCAGCCTCCCAAGTACTGGGATTACAAGCAGGTGCCACCACACCCAGCTGTACAGGTCTCACTAGGCTGGAGAGGGCCTCACTAAGTAGCTGAGGCCAGTTGCGAACCTGAGATCCTCCTGTCTAAGCCTCCCAAGTACTGGAATTACAAACGTGCGCCACCACAAATGGCTATCAATGCTTTTTTTTTTTTTCCGGTAATGGGGATGGAACCCAGGGGCATTCTTCCTCTGAGCTACACCCCCAGCCCTATTTTTTATTCTTTATTTTGAAACAGGGTTCCACTGAGTTGCAAAGGGCCCCACTAAGTAGTCATGATCCTCCAGTCTCAGCCTCCAGAATGCTAGGATTACAGGTGTGAATCACCATGCCCAGCGATATCAATGTATTCTTAAAGCATATCATATGATCAATGAAATGATCAGTTCTTCAAATCTTGGCTCTTTTAAAAAGCCTTTATAGAAAGCCAGATGTGGTGGTGCACACTTGTAATCCCAGTACTTGGGAGGCTAAGAAAGGAGGATTGCAGGTTCGGGATGAGCCTCAGCTACTTAGTGAGGTCTTTGCAACTTAGTGAGACCGTTTCAAAATAAAGAATAAAATATAAGGCTGGGGGTACAGCTCTGATGTAGAATGTCTGTGGGTTCAATCCCCAGTATGAAAACAAAACAAAACAAAACAACCCTCTATAGAGAGAGGAACAAAAGGCTATTGAAGAATCTCAAGTCTCTTTCCTCTGAAGGACGGCTACCACAGCCCTCCTATGCTCTCAACTTTGAATATCTGTTGCTATACCAGTTTTCAGGTAGCAGGTTTTGCTTCATGGTGAGTGCCTCCTCTGCCTTGGGTTAGGGAGTCCACTGAAGAGAACCCCATTTTTTTCACAGAGGCAAAACAAAACATAAACCATACCAACCTGGGACCACAATTTTGAGGAGATAATAGCCTAACACCACTATCCAACACTTCTCACTCCAGAGACTCCAAAGTGGTGTCATGAGAAGATGGAAAGATTAGTCATTTCCTCCTAATCGGGCTAAGACAGCTCCGTTAAGCTGCCGACTGCAGGCGGTTCCCGCTAAAGCAAAGCAGCTGGAAAGGGCTTAGCCCTTTAATGCCAGCAGCTGTATCTCCACAGTGTGGCTGCTCTGCCGAGGGGCTGGATGCAGTCCAGAAGCATCAAGCGTTTAGCCCCAGTCAATGTATATTAACCCAGGAGAGAGCTGCCAGCTCCCTGGGAAGAAAGACAGTGGTTCATTTAAGCACCTCTACCCCCAAGCTTTGCTTTCCAAAGAGGAAGGAAAATCCCAGTCCCTCCATATCTCCCTTGCTACTAAAATCTAGACAGACCACATCATTTTACAGACAGAACTTTATCTGTGGTAGGAGCAACTCAATTTTAGGGATACAGCTATTTCTTAGTTTTGACAGAAAATGACTTTAGGCCATTAACCACCCAGATCCTTCTCCTTTAAGCTGATTTCCATCCTCTGGGGTCTAAAGTATTCTTCTGATCCCAGGTGTGCACATGTGTGGACAAAACAGACTACCTCTTCTTGGAGAGCACTAAGCCCTAGGACTGATGAGGGAGAAAGCTAAACAGCCCTCAGAAAACCCTGGCACAGAGAAGGCTGCTGAAGAGACCACTTGAAGACTTCTTACCCAAAGCCAGATGGTGAACATGAGACCGGGTGAGAGCTAATGCCACTCAGGGGAAAGCCAATAAGCTAATCCGCTGACACGTTCCTTGAAGCAGCTGAAGGCTTGGCTCAGACTTGCCTGTCCCTGGCTGTGAGCTTCAGACCTCATAGGCTGCCCATGGGTGTCCTGAGAACAGACAACCATCAGGAGCAACCTCAAGTACTCTCCTCCTTCCACAAAGAAAGCAGCCCAGTGTCACCAAGCCCAGGTCCTCCCACCACTAGGAACTTCTGGCCCACAGCCTCTACCAGGAGCCTGGGACTCCCTGCTCTTTCTGGGTCTCCTTCTCAGAGTACATAACTGCATGCACATACAGTCTTTGGTGGAATCTTGGCTCCAGGTTGAATGAACTTACAAAGGGGCTGGGATTTTACAATAATGAGGAGAACTGAAATGTAAATGATCATCTCTCTATATAGCTTTGCTCATATTTGATTGTTCTGCAAAACTTTCTTGTGTGGGATACAAATAATACTGGACCTAAGTGAAAGCCACTTAGCATTTAATATCTGATGTCTACTGTCAACAGGCTCCGTAATGCTAAGCAAAAAAATCTCAAACACCAAGCAACCATGGCTAACCTGTAAACTAAGAACTGGAACTCTCAGGTTCTAAGCCAAATAAACTGTACATTTGTGGGAGTTGGGGCCAATCCCTTCTCTGAATTACCAACTACAATAATATCACCGTCCTACCCACCTTACATAGTTGTGATGAGATCAAACAGGTGATAAATGATAGCACTCTGAATATGAGAGATCACCATACTGAATCTCCTAGAGGTTTTATAAGTGAGTTCTTAATTCCATTTTCAGTGATGACTAGAGAAGATAGGAACTGGCAAGTGCTTTATTAGAAGTCTAAATATCCATTTATATGTGTCTGAGCCTAGCACGCACATGGTGCCCAACTGAGATAGAATACCGCTGTATAAAAAACAATGAAGTTAAATAAAGCCTAGCAGGAGTTACATAGGAAAGCCAGATAAAATAAAAATTCCTGCTTTCAACTACGAGTCCCTGAAAAGTGGCCTCCTTCTCCATCCCACATGACTATTAAGGACAAAGCTCTCACACACTACAAGGTTATTCCTGGTGACGCTGATCTGTCTTCCACCTGACTTCATGAACAGAAACTATCAACAAATATGGGCTGAGATCCAGTGTCTAATAAATTACACAAGTTATGGACCTTCTGCCCTGGTGCCTTCACTTATTTACAAAACATACCAGGCACAGGAAGCATACTAAAAAATTACTAGTTCTTAGGTTAAGTGGTCATTCCCCAAATCCTGTTTACACTAAAAGCACAATGCCAACATGCTCTGACTATGCTTAAACCTTTTCCCACAAGTGGCTGAAACCTGAGTCATCACCAAGACCACATCAAAGTACATCGACTGAAAACCTGCCTTGAGCTGTGCAGACTTAACACTTAACGCTGTGCCATCCTCACTTCTCAGACCTGGACTTCCCAATTGCTCTTTTCCTGTTCATGTTGAGAGCCCTAGAAAAGGTAATGCACGATTAAGAAAATCACTCAGAATACTGCATATAAGGTATAGACAGCAATGAATCCCCCAAATGCTCGAATAGGAAAGCCATATGCAGCGTGTGTGTGTGTGTGTGTGTGTGTGTGTGTGTGTGTGTGTGTATTATGGATACAGTAACCCCCAAATCTGTTTCTGGTTTGTTATCTGTGTTCAGCCACACTCCAAAAAACTCAAATGGAAAATTCCAGAAATAAATTAAAATTTTTAAATTGTGAGCCATTCTGAGTAAGCATGATGAAATCGTGTCATTCTGCTCTGTCCTACCTGGGATATAAATTATTTTGTCCACTGTATTCAAGCTATATACACTTTATTAGTCAATTATTAGATCAACTGCTATGGTATCACCATGCTTATATTCAAATATTCCTTAATTCACTTAATAATGACTATAAAATCCAAGAGCTGTGATGCTAGCAAATTTGAACATGCTAAAGAGAAACCATAAAGTACTGTCTTAAGTGAAAGTTCTTGACTTAATAAGAAAAATAAAACCTATATGTTGAGGCTGCTAAGATCTACAGTATGAACAAATTTCCTATGAAACTATTGGAAAAATAAATCCATGCTGATTTTGTTGTCACACTCGAACTGCAAAAGTGTGTGATAAGTGCTCAGTTAAGATGGAGAAGGCAGCCTAGCAAGTGCAAAGCCCTGGGTTGATCCTCAGCACCACACAAAGCAAAAACCAAAAACAGCAGAGAAGGAATTCAATTTATAGGTAGAAGACATGAACAAAAGCATGTTCCAAGCTGAGCATGGTGGCGCACACTTGTAATCCCAGTACTTGGGAGGCTGAGACAGGAGAATCACAGGTTCGCAGCCAGCCTCAGCTAATTTAGTGAGGCCCTCCGACTTAGTGAGACCCTGTTTCAAAATAAAGAATATAAAATAGAGCTGGGGGTGTAGCTCAGAGGTAGAATGCTCTGCTCCTGGGTTCAATCTCCAGTAACATACACACACACACACACACACACACACACACTCACCACACACATTCCAACTGATGGCAACAAGTTATACCAGAAAGCATTGACCCTAGCTGAAGACCTCAGCAAGGGATTCTGCCAAAACTAGTGACACCAAGCCATTTATTTCAAATAAGAGAGGTCACACAGATTCAGAAACAAATTTGAACTGAAACATAAAAATTACTGTAAAGCTGGGCCCATGGTGGCACACCCCTGTAATCTCAGTATTGGGGAGGCTGATCACTGATTGGAAGCTAGCCTCAGCAACTTAGTGAGATCCTCTACAACTTAGTGAGACCCTGTTTCAAAATAAAAAATAAAACAGGGATGTAGCTCAGAAGTAGAACGCCCTTAAGTTCAATCTCCAGTACCACACACACACACACACACACACACACACACACATTACTGGAGGGCTGGGGGTGTAGCTCAGTACTGGTAGAGCAATTCCTTGGCTAGTGTACATGTTGGCCTGGGTTCTATCCTTAATACCACCAGGAAGCCAGGTGTGGGGGCACATGCTTGTAATCCCAGCATTTGGGAGGCTGAGACAGAAGGATCACGGATCTCACTGAGTTGTAAAGGATCAGGCCCTTTACAACTCAGTGAGACCCTGTTTCAAAGAATAAAAAATAGGGCTGGGGCCGTAGTTTGGAAGTAGAATACCACTGGGTTCCATCCCCAGTACCACACACCATATATATATTAATCACCAGGAAATTACTGGAGAGGCTTTATCTGTCTGAAGAAGTGGCTGACACATTTTCAGCAGAACTGAAGTTGACTAAGGAGAAAGGACAACAGAAGCAACAAAATTCCAATTTTGAATGAAACTGGGCTCTTCTGGAAGATGCCCAATAACTTACACCGGTAAGTGAAACATCAGAGCATATAATGTGGAGACACATTACTACGTGGCAATGCTGCAGGCAGTATGATGAAACCAATAATAGTGTACAGAACCCACATGCTCACAAAATAAAAATTCTAGTACTCTGTGTGTGTGTGTGGTGCTAGAGATGGAACTTGGGGCCCTGTACAAGCTAAGCAAGTGCTCTTCCACTCAGCTATATCTTCAGCCCTCAAAAATCCTATTTTGAGGAACTATACTCATTTACTTTTGTGTGTGTGTGTGGGGGGGGGTTACTGGGGTTCCTGGAAACCCTTCTACCTCCAGGCTACACTCCAAGACCCATTTTTATGTTTTTATTTGGAAACAGGGTCTCTTAAGCCAGCGAGGCTGGCTTCAAACCTGCGCAATTCTGTCTCCACCTCTTAAGCGCAGGGATTACAAACGTGCGCCAACACGCCTAGCTTCATTTACTTTTTCTTACAGAATACTATTATTATTATTGCTGTTAATCCCTCTGTGCCTAATTTATAAATTAAAAATTGTCACAGGTATACATACACATAGGGAAAAGAACATAGTATATATAAGCTTTGGTACTATTCACAATTTCAGTCAACCCAGGGAATCTTGGGATGTATCAACTAAAAATAAGGGGGAAACTGTGTGGACAGGGAGACCCTACCACAATACTAAAATAGCATTTAGTAATCCCATGTCATTTTGCGTAGCCCAATAATTTTTTTGGGGGGGGTAGTACTACTGGGGGGGTAGTACTACTTTTTGTTTTGAAACAGTCCTTTTTGTTTTGAAACAGGGTCTTGCTAAGCTGCTGAGTCTCACTACATTGCTAAGGCTGTCCTTGAGTCTGTGATCCTCCTGTCTCAGCCTCCCCAAGTACTGGGATTTCAGGCACGAAACACCATGCCCAGCTTGTGCTGCCTAATAATTCAAGCATGAATTGAAGAATCCAAGACCCTTTTAATTGCCGCAGATTCACTTTATAGCCCATGACTTTTCCCCCCTAGTAATTCAATCACACAGTCCAAAATTCAAATGCTTCCTTGCTTTTTATCTCTATTAGCAATAAATGCACTTTCATTTTTTTTTTTTTGGTGGTACTGGGGATGGGAACCTAGGGGCATTCTACCTCCGACCTATACCTCCAGCCCTATTTTTATTCTTTATTTTGAAACAGGGTCTCAGTGAGTTGCTGAGGCCCAAGTAGCTGAGGCTGTCCACAAACCTGCGATTCTCCTTTCTCAGTCTTCCAAGTATTGGGATTACAGGAGCGTGCCATTACACCTGGCTAAACGCTGCAATTTAGATTCCTATTCTGAGTTGGGCATGGTGGTACACACCTGTAATTCCAGTACTTGTAAGGCTGAGACAGGAGGATTGCAGGTTTGAAGATAGTCTCAGCAGCTAGTGAGATTCTTTGCAACCTAGCAAGACTGTTTCAAAAAGTAAAAAAATGAAAATTGGGCTGTGTGTGTGTGTGTGTGTGTGTGTGTGTGTGTGTGTGTGTGTAGCTTTGAGGCCACAGTGCACAGTAACTTAGTGAGATGCTAATTGTGCTGACACACACCTGTAATCCCAGTACTTGGGAGGCTGAGACAGGAAGATAGTAGGTCAATAGCCAGCCTTAGCAACTTAGGCCTTCCACAACCTAAACCATTTCAAAGTAAAAATAAAATATAGCTGGGGTGTAACTCAGAAGTAGAATGCTCCTAGGACCAATCCCCAGCTACTAACACACACACACACACACACACACACACACACACACACACACACAGTGAAAGAAAGAAAGAAAGAAAGAAAGAAAGAAAGAAAGAAAGAAAGAAAGAAAGAAAGGAAAGAGGGAAAAAGCGAGGGAGGGTGACTGAAACAGTATTCCCAGTACTTGAGAAGTTGACAAGAGAACCAAAGGTTCAAGGCCAGCCTCAGAAATTTAGTGTGAGACCCTCAGCACTTTAGTGATATCCTGTTTCAAAAGTAAAAAAACAAGAGGTTGAGGTTATAGTTTGGAGGTAGAATGCCCCTGGGTTCAATCCCCAGTACCAAAAAGGGGGATGGACTGGAAAAATGGCTCAGTAGTAGAATGCCTCTGAGTTCAATCACAAGTACCACTAAATAAATAGAAATAGGTTCCTGTTCCAGCCGGATATGGTGGCACATGCCTATAATCCTAGTACTTGGGAAGAGAATTGCAGGTTCAGGACCAGCCTCAGCAATTTAGCAAGACTCTTGGCAACCTGGCACAACCCTGTTTCAGAACAAAAAATAAAACTGAAGCCAGGCACAGTGGTATAAGCCTGTAATCTCAGTGCTTGGGAGTCTGAAACAGGAGGATCACAGGTTTAAAAATAGCCTCAGTAAGTAGTGAGACTCTCATGAACTTAATGAGACCCTTAGTTTCCAAATAAAAATAAGGCTGGGTATTGTATAGCTTGAAGGTAGACTGCCCCTGGGTTCAATCCCCAGTACCCCCCCCACACACACACACTAAAATAATAAAATAGGGCAGGGGGTATAGCTTAGAGGTAGAATGTCGCTGGGTTCAACCCCCAGTCAGTGTCTTTCTCTCTTCACATACACATATACCAAAAATAGGTTTCTGTTCTTAGGAAGTGAAATAAAGTCAAACTTCCTCAAAGGGTAAAGCAAGAGCCAGGCATGATGGCGCACACCTGGACTCTCAGGACTTGGGGGACTGAGACAGGAGGATCACATGTTCCAGGACAGCCTCAGGAAGTAGTGAGCCTCTCATCAACCTAGTCAGATCTGGTTTCCAAATTAAAAATAAAAAGAGGCAGCCTCAGAAATTTAGGATCAAGAGACAGGGGGATGGCTACTCCAAAGCACTGGACCCCTTTCTACAGATCTTGCACCAAGGAAATATAATTTAATTAAGAAAGCCCTCAAAAGTCAAGTTGTTCCAGATTAAGTATTATTAGTAAGTTGGAAGTGGGTAATACCAGAATTATTTTCATGGTTAAGGTCTCTGGTATTGCTAATACCAGAATTATCCTCATGGTGAAGGTCTCTTGGCCTAACCAAAAAACTGAGCAATTGGCTGCCAACATTTGACACACAGGACAATTTCCTTTTTCATTAATGGGCCATCAATTCCTACATAGGGCTGTCTTGCCTTCACTAACGTTACACAATCCATTTACTTCCTCTACATTAGTGACTTCAAATGCACCTTGGGGAGATACTGCCGAATAGCAAATATGGAGCCAGGCCAACTTGCAGCTTGCAAAAAGAAGAGGTAGCATCTAGGACAAAGTTTAAAAATATAAAGCCAAGCAGGCACGTGTGTGAAAAGGAATATGGGGAGATGGGACCCATCCTCTGTCAATTTGCTGAGGCAGATGGGCCCTGCTGTGCGAACTGCCCCCTCCTGGGAAAAGAGCCAGTAGGTTGCCTCCTCTCTCCACAGTTACACATTAAGCCTGCAACTGTTTATGTTCAATCTCAGATACACTCTGTTCACCGGCTTCAGAGTTCCAAGTGCAGGTGCCCTCAGTCAATCATCCCAGCTCACTCGAGAGTCACTTCCAACAGTGAAGGATGTTCTAGCCAGCCAGCAGCAATTTTTTTCAATCTGTACCATTTTGGTCCCTATAGACTAGCTTTAAAAGTTTGGTTTTTGTTTAAAGTAGTTCTTTCCAACAAGAGGATAACAGTATAGTACTAATATAAGACTTCAGTTTGAACACAGAAAGAAACTGGACAAAAAATGAAGAAATTAGCTCCTGGAGGTGGCAAGCCTGGGGTGGGTCCAGAAAGTGGAAAATAGAGATGACAATAGACTCAAATCAGTTTGAGGGAAAATACGTTCTAAAAAGGGTTACCATCCAAGACAAGAAAACCAACCTCATGTTTTGAAAAGGCTATTTAATTTTTTCCAGATATGTATCTTACAGGCAATGGTCAATACGAGTCAGAAACATCCTCTAGGCCAGGTGTGGTAGCTCACACTTGTAATCCCAGCGCTTGGGAGGCTGAGACAGGAGGATTGCAGATTCCCAGCCAGCCTCCCTTCTTAGTGAGACCCGCTGCAACTTATTGAGACTCTGTTTCGAAATGAAGAATAAAAAAAAATAGGGCTGTGGGTACAGCTTAGAGGTAGAATGCCCCTGATTTCATCCCTACTACTGCAAAAAAAAAAAAATTATATAAATCATTTTTATGGATATGGGAATAATTATTATATAAGAAGAAGCTCACATTCATCTACATGTGGCTGTGTTCCATGGGAGGATTTCAGCATCCAAAGTGCAAAGACAAAATGACTGTGGCTTTTCTTGCCACATGAAATATTAATAATTTTCCCTTACAGCGTTCTCTTAGTTGGGATGCCAGACAGCATATTGACCTTTAGAAATAGGGCTCTACTGGACAAGGGGTGTGTCAGGTATCAACATGAATTCAGCTTTAGAACAACAAAATGGCTCTGACCACAATCAAACCCAAAGTCCAGCCAGCAGCCCATCAGAGATAAATACAAGTATCACATTTACAAGGTTGTCACTTCCCACTATTAGGACTTGATCAATACACATTACAGCTAAGCATATTTCCATAACTAGTTCTGGTTCTCAACCTATCTCATTTTTACCAAAGGCTCCATGCTATAGCTTAATTCATAATGGAGGAAGGGGAATCTCGGATTCTGAGACAGAGCCATCCTAAATCCTCTGGTTAATCCTTGTTTTACCCTAACCTCCCACTTCCCACCCTGATGCAAGTCAGTCTTACCAAAGAGGTAGGGTTGCTGTCACTGTCTTATGGAAGTTAGTTAAATGACCAGAGAAAAGTCATCCTATGAGCACCATTTGACTTTAGGCCAAAGGGATGCCCCACACCCCAAAAAGAATCACAACAAATTCCACATTCCTCCTTCTACCCCTGTAAAGATCTCCCATCTAAAAGCTTCCAACAACAACCAGCACAATGAGCTGATAATATGTTACTGGAGGAGAGGGAGATATATGTATAGTTTTAATAAAACTCTCATGCACAATTAAACTTGATTAAAAGCCTGGAAAATGCTAAAAGTAGCAGTGAGTACAGGAGGCTGCAGAGCAGAGAGTACAGGTGTGCCCTTTCTTGCAACTGATAAATGTTGGGAAGTAACAGGCAGACATGGCTTCACTTGAGCATTGGAGAAGCAAAAAAGTTGCCTTGTCGTCCTAGGTTTGTGGCAGACTTGCTTTTGCTTCCAAATCTATTAAAGGAAAGAAAAGAAAAGAAAAAAGAACTGAAAAAGCATTCCATAAACATTGGTGACTCAAATAAAAGCAGAAAATTCTAAAGATTTTGTCAGGTACTCTTAGCTATCTAAAATGAAAGAGGGGAAGTAGTAAAGACCTTCAAACACTTGATTAAGAAAGGGTTCTTTGGCTCCAAGTTTCCTGTTAAAAGTCTAGTTGCTAGCTTAAGATCTAGTTTAGTTTTTCTTTTGATAAACATCAATATACTAGGAAAGAAGTTTGAGAAAGCAGTAATGTTTGAATTACTACTAAGGCCAGTTTTGCATACCTGGGTGTGTTCTTGCTGAGGGTAGAGCGAACTCTCTGTGACAAGGAACTCGATGAAGGAGTCTTGAGAAGCTGGTGCTCAGGAGTTGTCACGGGCCCCAGTAAGCTCACTTCAAAGAAAGTTCAGACATTTTTTAAAGAGCAGTAAAAAAGAAAGCACCCTTGAAAATGGCCAGTTTTAAACTGACTACCCTGTGAAGCATTCAGGCACCTGGCAAAGCTACACAGATCACTTTTGTCACTATTTTGTAGCATGCTGGTGTACCTTTTGAACTATGCAGGCAAATAATAAATAGCTGACATTCACTGCCTGATTTAGATCATTCTCCAACTTCAAAATTCTTATATCTAGAGCCGGGCATGGTGGCACACACTTGTAATCCCAGCATTTGGGAGGCTGAGACCAGAGGATCGCGGTTCGCAGACAGCCTCAGCTTCTTAGTGAGGCCCTTTGCAACTCAGTGAGACCCTGTTTCAAAATAAAGAATAAAAACTAGGGCAGAGGGTGTAGCTCGGAGGTCAAATGCCCCTGGGATCCATCCCCAGACCCACATACACACACACAAAAAAAAAATCAAGTTGGTAAAATGTTTCAAGAAACATAAAAATGGTCAGGCCATTTATTTATTTATTTTTAGTGGTACTAGAGATTGAACCCAGGGGCATTTTACCTCTGAGCTTCACCCCCAGCTCTATTTTGTATTCTTTATTTTGAAACAGGATCTCACTAAGCTGCAGAGGGACTCACTAAATATCTGAGGCTGGATGGGCACCTGTGATCCTGATCCTCCTGTCTTAGCCTCCCAAGTAGTGGGATTACAAGTGTGCACCACCATGCCTGGCTGGTCAAGCCCTTTAACTCAGTCATTACTACTTTGGGGAATTTATCTTTATGGTATATAAATATATATGTTGGCTGCAGCATTATTTGTAACCATGAAAAATGTCAATACCTAACAGAATACTTAAATTATCATTTGCAACCATAAAATTTTAACAGTATATAGTAACAGAAAAAATTCTCATAATGCTAGGTAAAATAAGAACAAGTTATACCTAAATTATTATTATGTCTACATTAAAAATATATGTCCACGTAGGCAAAGAAAGGAGTATGTGGAAAAATGGAAAAAAAAGTTAGAATGGTAGTACTGTGCAAATTTTCCTTCAATTTTAGAATTTTTCAAAATAATTTTAATTTTTATTGAAGAATATGAATTCCAAACAGCTGTAGCAAACAGGGAAGAGAAAAGATGAAGAAAACTAAAGAGAAACAAGTTCTTAAGTAGCACAACTTAGGCCTGACCTTTAATATCTGGTGTCTGTGGTGTTGAAAAGGCATTTGAGTTTTCGATGACATGTAGGGGGTCAATATTTTCTTGCTCCACCATCATGAACTGACTCCAGTATTCCAGGGGCAATGAAAGCAGGCGCTCTACCACCTAAAAAGCACCAAATATGTTTGCAAACTTCCAAAGCTCATTGTTCTCTCATGTTATCGCATTGCCCAAGTTCTTTTTTTTATATGAACATGCACACATATGCCTACCTTGGGTTGACGTTTGATGTCCTGTAACATTGTCACCGGGTCTGGATTAGGCACAGCATGGGCAACTATTGTAGGGCCAAAGACTTTAGCTAGGTTGGTAACATCCATTTTAGTGTTTGGACTTTGAGCCACTCTAAGCAAAAGAGTATTAAGTTAGAAGACCTGCTTCTCTAATTAAACGCAAAATATAAATTCTACAAGAAAACAATTCACCTCTCACACTCCCTAACACCCAGAAGTTGCTGTTGCACTCACCTCTGCAAGTGAATCATGAGAAAGGCTAATGTGTCCCTGTTGGCCTGAGGCAGTTCACCAACAGCCTGGTACATAGCAGCTATGCTGTTGTCTTCATCTGTGATTTCTATAAATGAAAAGAAGGCACCAAGAGGCCTAGACTTCTTTCCCTTGACAGCAGGCTTCCAGGTTATCGACCACAAAGTATCTCCTATACAGTAAGCTTCTGAAACTTCTGATTAGGTTCATGACTACATAGCGTCTAGTTTCATTAACAAGCAGGATACTAGCCAACAGTTCAATAATAGAAATCAGAACATTTAGAAATCACCCTTGCACTTAGGAAAAGCAGCTAGAAACAAATTTTCTAGAAAGACAGACATACAACTGTACTGATAATAATTATCAATAAGGTACAGGTAGGTGCAGTGGTGCACGCTTGCAATCCCAGTACTTGAGAGGCTGAGACAGGAGGATCAAAGGCTCAAGGCCAGACTCAGCAACATAGCAAGACCCTCAGCAATGTAGTCAAACCCTGTTTCAAAAAATAAAATAGGGTTAGGGAGCATAACTCAGAGGCAGAATGCCCTCCCAGTAAAACACACACACACACACACACACACACACACACACACACACACACAAGAAAGTACTCATTCTTAAGACATTTAAGTGCCTACTATGTGTATAGTACTATTCTAAGAGTTGAGGATAAAGTAAATAAAGTCCTTGTTTTATGAAACATACATTCTAGCTAGGCATAGTGGCACAGGCCTGTAATTCAGTAACAAGAGGATGGGAAAGTTCAAGGACAGCCTCAGCAAGAAGTGAAACTCTCACCAACCTACTGAGACTTCAAAACAAAAATAAAATGGTGCTGGGGGTATACCTCAGAGGTAGAATGCCTCTGGGTTCAATCCCCAGAACCAGAAGGAAAATAAAAAGAAATAATACATTCTATTAAAGGTTCAAAGTTAGCCTCATCAACTTATGGAGACACTCAGCAACTTAAGTGAGACCCTGTCTCAAAAAAAGGTCTGGGGTAGAGCTGGGCGTGCTGGAGCACCCTTGTAATCCCAGCATTCGGGAGGCTGAGAAGGATCACTCAGCTACTTAGTGAGGCCCTCCATAACTTAGTGAGACCCTGTCTCAAAATAAAGAATAAAAAATAGGGCTGGGAAACCGGGTGTGGCGGAACACACTTGTAATCCCAGCATTCGGTTGCCTGATATCAGAGGATCGCAGTTCGCAGACAGCCTCAGCTACTTAGTGAGGCCCTCTGCAACTCAGTGAGACCCGGTTTCAAAATAAAGAATAAAAAATAGGGTAGGAGGTGTAGCTCGGAGGTCAAATACCCCTGGGTTCCATCCCCAGACCCGCAAAAAAAAAAAAAAAAAAAAAGGGCTGGGGGGTTGGGGGTGTAGCTTGGGGGTAGAATACCCCTGGGTTCAATTTGCAGTACTGCAAAAAACACCTTTGATCCCCTGACCTGCATAACCTTGGTAAACACTTCATTTTTTTCATTTAATTTTTAAATTTTTGGTGTACAAGCTGAAACATTTCATCTCTTAAAATGTAGCTTGCTGGTTTCCTCAAATAGAGGCATCTCTTTGAACGATGATAAAAAAAAAGAAAGAAAGAAAAGAGAAATGCACAAATTTCAGTGTAACTAAGCCGGGCATGGTGGCACACATTTGTAATCTCAGTACTTGGGAGACTGAGACAGGAGGATCACAGGTTGGTAGCCAGCCTCAGCTACTTAGTGAGGCCTTCTGCAACTTAGTGAGACTCCGTTTCCAAATAAGAAATAAAATAGGGCTGGAAGTGTAACTCAGAGGTAGAATGCCCCTGGGTTCCATCCCCAGTACCACAAAAAAAGAAACAGGGTCTTGCTAAATTGCTGAAAATCTTGCTAAATTGCTGAGATTGGCCTCAAACCCGTGATTCTCCTGCTTCAGCCTCTCAAGTACTGAGATTATAGGTATGTGCCACCATGGCCAGCTGTGTGTGTGTGTGTGTGTGTGTGTGTGTGTGTGTGTGTGTGACTGAGAATAGAACCCAGGGGCATTCTACCTCTAAGCTATACTCCCAGCCCTATTTTATATTTTATTCTGAAACAGGGTCTTACTAAGTTGCAGAGGGCCTCATGAGGTTGCTGAAGCTGGCTATGAACCTGTAATCCTCCTGTCTCTGCCTCCCAAGTACTGGGATTACAGAGCATGTGCCACCATGCCTAGCTAACTTAAATTCTAAAAGCTAACTCTAGCTCCTGCATGAAGATCATACTGTAGAGAACATGAGTAAAATGAGGACAATCAGCCAGGCCTGGTGACACACGCTTGTAATCTCAGCATTCCGCAGGCTGAGACTGGAGGATCACAGTTTGCAGACAGCCTCAGCTACTTCGTGAGGCCCTCTTGCAACTCAGTGAGACCCTGTTTCAAAATAAAAAATAAAAAATAGGACTGGGGGTATAGCTTGGAGGCAGAATGCCCCTGGGTTCCATCCCCAGTACCGCAAAAAAAAAAAAAAAAAAAAAAAGAGGACAATCAGCAGGATCTTACCATATCCGGGGGAGGAAGAGTATGTTACGAAGGCTAGTAAAATTTCTACTACCACTTTTGTGAAATACCAAACTTAAGATATATTTTATGAAACTGCTGACAAGATTTGACAATGGATTAGATGTAGGATGTAGGAAAAGAAACCAAAAAATGGTTCCAACCCCAAAAGGACAACCTAAAGCACATGGTGGTACAGGCAATCTGAGTAACTACAGTGAGACCCTGTTTCAAAATAAAATATAAACTAGGTCCGGGGGTGTAGCTGCAAAGTAGAATTACTGTGTGTCCAACCCTCAGTATCACCAGGAAAAAGAAAAAAGAAGACAATCAAAACTTAATTAAAAAACCAAAAGCAACAAAACAATAAACAGTTAATGCCATCTATAGTTTAGAAAGAAAGAGAATAGACATAAGGAATATGTATAATTATTCAGCCATCAAACTACTTGAGTACCTACTATGTTTCAGACACTGTACTAGGCAAAGATAAAGCAGTAAAGTATTATATTACTGTTCACATTCAAGCATTAAGATCTGGCCTTACCTGCTGCTTCCATAAAGGTTTTGTTTAGTCGAAAAGTCAGAAGGGGTTCCTTGAGGTTTCGAAGGAAGTCTTTTAGAAGGCTACAGATAGCATGGATATCATCCACTTTGCTGAGGAGGGGTACAGTTTTCACTCTGAGGAATTTCTCTTTCAGCTCTTTTACTGTCCGGTCACAGCCCGAGATCCTATATAAGCCTGTCTATTATCAAGATGACATTTTATTTAAGAATCTCTTATTAATATAAATAACAAAATTTACCCTGTCCTATGATTGATTCTTACCTCAGTCAGCCCTCTCTGCTCAATTTCATTTATACAGTGGACAACAATGGAGGGGATCATTGGAGAAGTCTGAGACACAAAATCAGCCAGCATTCCCTAAAAACAGAGCTATAAATTATTATTTACACTTAAACCCACAAAGGAAGACAATGCAGAGAACCACCTCTAAACAAATACTGAGGCTGGGACACCATGTCACCTTTCAAGTCCCTATTCTCAAAGCACATAGTAAAACAGAGATTCTGAGCCGGATATGCTTGTAATCCCAGGACTTGGGAGGCAGAGACAGGAGGATCACAGGTTCATGGCCAGCCTCAGCTACTTAAATGAGGCCCTCTGCAAACTCTGTGAGACTGTTTCAAAATTAAGAATAAAAAACAGGGCTGGGAGTGTAGCTCAGAGGTAGAATGCCCCTGGGTTCAACCTCTAGGTTCTGTAAAAACAAAAACCAAGAAAAACAGATTCTGGATAATTTCTTCTACTGCCACAGTAGGACTGATTCAGGATCATAAATTCCACACTCTTGCATGAATAAGTAAGAACACCAACTCTGTCTCCTCTTCCACTCAAGGGCAGTAGAAAGCAAGCAATAATGAGATTATAGGTTTTGACACTAGGGATGGAACCCAGAGGTATTCTACTTCCAAGCTACACCCTCAAACCAATTTTATTTCTTATTTGAAAACAGGGTCTCACTAGGTTGCTGAATATATTGGTAAGTTGCCAAAGCAGGCTTTGAACCTCTGTTCTTCCTGTCTCAGCCTACCAAGTAATAGAATTACAAGTGTCTGCCACCACACTGGTCTAGTGAGCCTCTGTTTCAAAATAAAAGATTAAAAAATAGAGCTGGGGGTGTAGCTCAGAGGTAGAATGCCCCGGGTTCAACCCCCAGCACCAAACAAACAAAATGATATGCACTGAGGAGAACTTTTTGGTAGTACTGGGGATGGAACCCAGGGCATTCTACTTCCAAGCTATACCAGCTCTATTTTTTTTAATTCTTTCTCTCTTTTCTATTTATGTATGTATGTATGCACTGGGGATGTATGTATGTATGTATGTATGTATGTATGTATGTATGTATGTACTGGGGATGGAACCCAGGGGAGCACTGTAACTCTGAGCTACACCGCCAGCCCTATTTTTTAGATTTTTTATTTTTGAAACAGGGTCTCACTGTGTTGCAAAGGGCCTAAGTAGCTGAGGCTGTCTGCAAACTGCAATCCTCCGGTCTTGCCCTCCCGAATGCTGGGATTACAAGCGTGCCCACCACATCCAGCTATTCTTTATTTTTGAAACAGGGTTTCACTGAGTTGCAAAGGGCCTCACTAAGTAGTAGATGAGGCTATCCATGAACCACTATCCTCCTGTCTCAGCCTCCCAAATGCTGGGATTACAAATGTGCGCCACCACACCCAGCCAGGAGAATTCTTAAGATTAGGAGAAAAAAAAAAAAAAAAACATTTGATCTGCTGGGGAAGTAGGTAGCAGCATATTCACCTTTATTTTGATTCTTGCTAATGTTTGTTAGGTAATTGATAATTTCTTAATGGATTTAAGAAATTTTGAGAAATAAGTAACCTTAGCTGGGCATGATGGCCCACACTTGTAATCCCAATGCTTGGGAAGCTGAGACAGGAGGATCTTAGGTTTATAGTCAGCCTCAGCAATCTTACAAAACTTTGTTTCAAAATAAAAAAGGACTGAGGGTATAGCTCAGAAGCAGATGTTCCTGGGTTAAATCTCTAGTACCACAGAAATAAAAATATAAATAAATAAATAAATAAATAATTAGAAATAAGTAACCTAAACTTAAACAGTCTAGGGAATATTTCTAACATCAGAAAGAATATTCACAGATAAAAATTATGTGATGGCTGTGATTTGTTTCCAAAAAAATTCACTGGATAAGGTTGGGAGAAGGAGATTAAGAGAACTGATGACTAGGGAATGAATGTGAATTAGAAATTATGGAAGTTAAGTTATAGAAACCAGGGGTGGCCAGCCTAAGGTGAGTTATACAGATCTGTATATTATTGTATATGTCTGAAAATTTCCAAAATCAGGTAGGATTAGGGAGGGGAAAAGAAAATAAGGAAGGAAGAGATGGGAAAAAGAAAGAGGAAAGAGTAAAAAAAATCAGACTAAAAAGAGGGGAGGGAAGGGGAATTCGATTTAGAAAGTTATTAAATAGACAAACTCAAAAGGACTTAGCTCACTAGGCACGGTGACACACACTTGTAATCCCAGCATTTGGGAGGCTGAGAGGAGGATCATGGTTTGAGGACAGCTTCAGCTTCTACTTAGTGCGGCGCTTTGCAACTCAGTGAGACCTTGTTTCAAAGTAAAGAATAAAAAGTAGGGCTGGGTGTGTAGCTTGGAGATCAAATGCCCCTGGGTTCCATGCCCAATACTGGAAAAAAAAAAAAAAAGGCTTTGCTACAAATTAACATTTTATAATTTCTATTCTTTATTCATGGAGGAAAATTAATTTATGGATGTATTTAATTTGTGGTACCAGAGATGGAACCCAGGGGCATTCTACCTCCAAGCTACACCCTAGCCCTATTTTTTATTCTTTATTTTGAAACAGTGTCTCACTGAGTTGCAAAGGAGCTCACTAAGTAGCTGTGGCTGGCCATGAACTGTGATCCTCCTCTCAGCTTCCTGAATGCTGGGATTAAAGTGTGTGCCACCATGCCCAGCTGGGAAATGTATTTAGAATTAATAATTTTGGAGCAAAACTGACATTACACATTTTAAAGGCTAAAAAAAGCCACATATGATGGCTTCCATGGGTCAAACCTCTCCAATCTTGACTGGTGTTCCTATCAGGGTCGGGATGCAGGGAAGGGGACAGCGATCCCGACATTCTGGATGAGAAACTACACGACAGTCTCGACACTTCAGAGACAGCTTGCCAAATTTTATCCTCTTCCCACATGGAACACAGGATTCGGGTTTAATAACCTGAGGATAAAAAAGGGCAGAAGGAACAGGATGGCAGACAATTCTCTAAGCCCTTTACACATATTTGTTTTTGCTAATTATCACAAAAATTCTATAAAGTAGTCTTGTTTTTATTTTAAGATAAAAAAATAGAAGCAAAAGGAGGTTAAGTAACTTGCTTAAAGCTATCCTGCTGAAAGTTAGCACTGGATAGTAGTGGAAAGAACTTATTTGTTGACAAAGGTGTCAGAAAACCTGAATGTAAACCTGCTGTTGCCTATCATGAGGCTCAAGCAGGTCAATTAACTTCTCTGAGCCTTGATTAGTTCTCTTGAGCTTGGATTTTTATGAGAAAACCAAATGGTATAAAGTTAAAACATTTTGTCTTTTTGTTTGTTCTTAGCTTATTTTTTTTAAAGGGGTTCTTTTGTTTGTCTTTTTGGAACCAGGGATCGAACCCAGAGTGCCATACCTGCAAAGCAGGCACTTTGGCACTGAGCTACATCCTGGCCCCAAGTTAAAACCTTTTGAAAACCTAAGGTGCTATATTCAAGTATAAAATGTAAGCAGTATCTAGATGAAAAAGGAAATCCTATAGAGGAGCAAACAAGACAACCTAAATGAGGGATGGGAGAGGGGAAGAAGGAAATTCTCTAAAACACACAATGTACTTAAACATATCGAAGTCAACCACTAAGCCAAGCAAGGGAAGGAGGGATGGGGAGGAAATGGGGTGGGAATTGGGTAGGGGTTAAATTGGTGATGTGTACATGTATGTACACACAAGTTTTTTACCCCAATATGATGTATGAATATAATGCACCAATAAAAAAAAATGTAAACAATAAAGAAAGTATAAAATGTATCACTAAAACTATCCCTTCTTTAATATATACCTCTATAATCAGGAGTTACCACTAAGAGTGGGATTAAAAAGAGAAAAAGAGAATTTGACATTTAATTTAATAACACTAAAGCATTTACATTTATCCCTGTTATATATTACTTTCCTCATAGATTTACCGTCTTAGAGACAAAGTCATGCAGGCGCATCCCTCCATTACTCTGTGGTGTGCCTGAACTGTCTACTTCAGTTCTTGGCTCCAGCGGCCTGCTGTTCAGGGTAGAATCACTGTTCCAAGGTTGTAAAGTACCTAAAAAAACAAGCAACTTGTATTTTGTTCCTTCTGAATATTAGCCCTAATTTTAATAGAACTGGTAGATAAAAAGTAATCTGTAACTATAAGCAAAAGTGAATCCCAACAGCTATGCAAAACAACAACAATAATTTCAAGCTAGGCATGGTGATGCATGCCTCTACTCCCAGTACTTGGAATCTAAGGAGAATTGCAGGTTTAAGGCCAGCCTCAGCAACTTAGCCAACACGCTGTTTCAAAATAAAATATAATGGCCGGGCGTGGTGGCGCACGCTTGTAATCCCTGCACTTGGGAGGCAGAGACAGGAGGATCGCGCAGGTTCGAAGCCAGCCACGCGCACTGGCTTAGGAGACCCTGTTTCCAAACATCAAGTATAAAATAGGTCTGGGAGTGTAGCCCAGAGGTAGAAGGGCTTCCAGGAACCCCAGTACCACCAAAAAAATAAATAAATAAATAAATAAAAAATAAAAAATAAATTGGGCTGGGGGTATAGCTCAAAGGTAGAATGCCCCTCTGAATAATAAGATTTCCAGTACCCCCCGCCAAAAAAAAAAAGGAAAAGCTACAATTGCATACTAGTAGCACAGGACCAGGCTAGCAACCTGAAGGAAAAGTGTGACACAAACAGATATCGAAACACCTAAACATCTACTCCAACCAATTCCCACCTTTAAGAGTGTTCAAAGAAACCAACTACCAAATTTTACCGCGGTTTTACATGGGCAATCTAGTCCAAACCAACAGACCTGTTTTCCTTCGGCTCCTGGTCCAGTATGGCACAGTCTCAATAGTGGACACAGCTTCGATGGGCCCACCATCATTGGGAACAGTCACTGTAGTTTTTGCAACTATGGATTCATTCCCCTGAAGCAAAAGCAGTTAAAAAGAGGAGAAATAGTCTTTCCTTCCACTAGGAGTATTGTTTTATTGTTTTTTGTGGTGCTGGAGATTGAACCCAGGGGCATTCTACCTCCAAGATACACCCTCAACCTGATTTTTTATTCTTTATTTTGAAACAGGGTCTAAGTTATGGAGGTCCTAAGAAGCTGAGGCTGACCTCGAACCTACAATCCTCCTGTCTCAGCCTCCCAAGTATTGGGATTACAACCATGTGCCACCATGCCTGGCTCATAGAGTATTTTGAAGTGGGTGAAAAAAATTCCTGAGGCTTGATTAAGACTTATGGCCCAGCTGGGTGTGGTGGTACATGCTTGTAATCCCAGCATTTGGAAGACTGAGACAGGAAGATTGCAGTTCATGGACAGCCTCAGCTACATAGTGAAGCCCTTTACAACTCAGACCTTTTTTCAAAAATAAAGAATAAAAAATAAAATAAAATAGGGCTGAGGAGTGTAGCTCAGAAGTAGAATGCCCCTGGGTTCCACCCCCAGTACCAAAAATAAATAAATAAATAAATAAAAAGATTTATGGCCCAGTTCCAAACACATTTAGGTTGAAAATCTCATACCCCCAAATATAAATACAGGTCATAAGGGTATGTATATAAGCAAAAAAGAATCAAATAGCTGGTAGTTGTTTATATAATCAGAGTAATTCCTCTCATATGGGTGATAAGAATCTTATTACACAGAAAAACCCATCAAATGTCTCTCAAAATAATACTATAATATTGACTCAGATTTTTTTTTTTTAAGGTACTGGGGATTGAACCCAGGGGTATTCTACCTCCAAGCTACACCACCAGCCATTTTTTTTTCCCAGTACTGGAGATGAAACCCAGGGGCATTCCACCTGAGTTATACCCCCAGCCCTATTTCTTATTCTTTATTTTGAAACGGGGTCTCACTGAGTTGCAAAGGACCTCACTAAGTAACTGAGGCTGTCTGCAAACCGTGATCCTCTTATCTCAGTCTCCCAAATGCTGGGATTTTGTGTGTGTGTGTGTGTGTGTGTGTGTGTGTGTGTGTGTATGCGCGCGCGCACCCGTGCATGTACGTGCGTGCATGCATGTGTCTGTGATGCTGGGGATGGAACCCAGGGGCTTTCTACCTCCGGGCTACACCACCAGAACCTATTTTATATTTTATTTGGAAACAGGGTCTCACTAGGTTGCTGAGAGCCTCACTAAGTAACTGAGGCTGGCTTCGAACCTGTATGATCCTCCTGTCTCAGCCTCCCAAGTTCTGGGATTACAAGTGTATGCCATCATGCTCGGCGAATGCTGGGATTACAAGCATGCATCACCATGCCCAGTGACTCAGATGTTTTAATGTTTGGGACCACTAATCTCTGGTGTGTTTTGGCCTGACTCCTCTCACCTGGTCTACTGTGGAGCCAATGGAACGAGTTTTTTTTACAGGCCCAGGGGGTCCGTCAATGAACTGCCGGCTACTGGAGCGCTAGAGAGGGGACAAAGATCCAAAACTTTAGGGTCAAGGAGATCTGAAGCACAGACAATATAATTATTCCATCAGACAATGGATGAAGTCTTAAGAACCAGAGCTACAGTAAATAACAATACGTTTTCTCTCACTGCCCATTTCCACATGAAGAACAATTTGTACAAACACAAAAATCCCCTCAGTGCTCTAGAAAAAAGGAGCAAGCTTTGAAGAAATTTAGATGACAGCACCAGAAAAAGTAGAGCTGTAATCCTATCTAAGTACATGCAGTCTTTGGAAAGACATTAGGTACCCTAAACAAGCACATACTGATAGATCTCTATATCCCATTATACACACATTTCATCTGAAGCTTATATTAGAATACAAAAGTCCTGCATAAAAATTCATGTGACAACTCAGAATAAACTTAAGTATATCCTTTTCTACTCTATGAATTGATATAGGCCAGACCAGTGAATACAGGCCAGAATCCTGACCTGAGTCACTTCCTCAAGGAACATTACTACTACTCTTACGGCAAGAATTCCTTTGTAATATGTGTTTAACAATGACTAGAGCAATGTGCCAGAAATTCAATATCATGGCAAAATTCCCAAAGAAAATTCTTGATATTTTGTTAAAAAAAACAAGACAAAAGAAACATACATACCCTTTTTTCTCTCTTCTTCAGTTTGAAGTTCTTCACCAAAGAAGAATCCCAATCCTGTTGACAATTACATTGTATTACCTTCTCTCCCTAAACCCTGAGCAAATAAATTAATAGTGAACTTTCAAGGGTTCTGAAGTCAGAATGCCTAACATACTGAGAGAGGGGAGGGAAGCCTCCAGTGTTGTAACTACAGAGCTATATAGTAAGTTAACATGTTCTCTCTCAAAAATTGAAGCTATTATAATAGAATCAGGAATCAATACCACAGAGACAAGAAAAGGTTAAAGAATCAACTTCTGTTGTGATTATTTCCAGTGCCTGGTCCTTTATTTCTGATTATTTTTGTAATTAGTTTTAGAACTTACAGAATGTTAGGCTGATCATGTTAGATGTGATTCTTGCCCTTAAGGGACCTGCTACTATCTAATCAGATGTTCTGGTACAGTATTACCATTTAAGAAGTTTGAGTTTGGGTTTTATGTCTCCCAATGTCTCTCTTCTTTGAATCCTAAAGAAGAGTTTCACTGCTAAAAAATTTTGTTTTATTGTGGTCTAGTTTCAATATGCTTATTTTTACCACGTGCATTCTTTTTAATTATCTTCCTCTGACTTCCTTATTGTTGGTCTTGAAAATATGGTCTGTAAAAGTAATTGTGTATAGCAAACATGGCTTAGCTAAAGATTTTATTTCTTTTGGTGGTACTGGGCATTGAATCCAGCTGCATTCTTCCTCTAAGCTATACCCCCCCCCAATTTTTTTTTATTCTAAGACAAAGTCTCAGTGGGTTGCTGAGTCTTACTCTCTAGGTGTCTCACTCATTAGGTTGCTGAGATTGGCCTCAAACTTGCTATCCTCCTGTCTCAGCTTCCCAACTACTGGGATTACAGTGTGTGCTACCAAGCCCAGCTCAGCTAAATAAATTTAAGTTTCTCAATTCATGGTCAAGTAATTTAATTTCTGGTTCCTTGATTCAGCTTCAGTTACAACAGAGACCATTAACCTAAGTCTAACTCAAAATCCAACTGATAATGCTTATTATATATTACAAACCTACTCTATACCAGTCCTTACTTCAAAAAGGGTTGTCTAATATCTATATCCATAAAATGGCTATCTCCCCCTCTGGTCAAATTTGGACAGAAAACAGCTGGCCATATAATACATAGTTGTCACTTGTTTTGTTATGGCAGAAAACCAACCACCAATAACTTCCTCTGATTATTTTGTTTGCTTGCTGGGCTTCAGCTAGCAACAGGAAAGATATACCAGTCAGAATGAAATACCAATCTCCTAAATATTAAACTAACAGATCTAGAGACCTTTTTTTGTTTTATTTTGTGATACTGAGGATTGAGCCAAGGAGTGTTCTACCTCCAACCTAAATCCTCACTCCCATTTTTTATTTTTATTTTGAAACAGGGTTTCATTAGGTTGATGAGAGTCTCACCACTTGCTGAAGCTGGCCTTGAACCCATAATCCTTCTGTCTCAGCCTTCCAAGTACTAGGATTATAGGTATGCGCTACTATGCCTACTTCTGGAGAAGACATTCTATACAGAGACACCAACATAATGTAATAAGAGGACGCTGCCCCAGAAAAACAGGACTAACAGAGAGGTGTGGTGGCCTACACCTGTAATTGTATTTGGGAGGCACTGAGACAAAAGGATCACAGGCTCAAGGTTAGCCTCAGCAACTACTTAGTGAGACCCTGCTTCAAAATAAAAAGGGGTAGGGTATAACTCAAAGGTAGAATACCTCTGTGTTCAATCCCCAGTACCAATACAAAACAAAAAGGGTATAACAGAATTTAAATATGTTAATCATCGCTGATTAAAACATTATATACTGCCTAGAAATTCTCATCACAGCCAGGCATAGTAGTGCACATCTGTAATCCCAGTACTTGGGAGATTGAGATAGGAGGATCACAGGATTGAGGATAGCCTCAGCAAGTAATGAGATTCTCATCAACCTAGTGAGATCCTGTCAAAATAAAAATTTAAAAATTGGGCTGGGGTGCTGGGTAAGGTGGCACATGCCTATAATCCCAGCATCTGGGAGGCTTAGACAAAAGGATTGCTGTTTGAGGACAGCCTCAGCTACTTAGTGAGGCCCTTTATAACTCAGTGAGATACTGTTTCAAAAATAAAGAATAAAAAATAGGGCTGGGGGTGTAGCTCAGAGGTAGAATGCTCCTGGATTCTATCCCCAAAAAACAACAACAACAACAACAGGCTGGGGGTATAGCTTGGAGGTAAAATGCCTCTCACTTTCTATTCCCATTAACCTCCCCCCAAAAAACGACATTCTCATCACATTCTTTGAAGTCCCAGCATCTTGGTTTGCTTCTATTTGTGAGGTGTGGCTAAACTGTCCTCTAAAATTAAACTAATTCAGAAATAAGGCACAAGTCAGCCAGGCATGGTGGTACAGGCTTGTAATCCCAATACTTAGGAGGCTGAGATAGAGTTGCAGGTTTGAGGACAGCCTCAGCAAGTAGTAGCCTCATCAACCTAGCAAGACCCTGTTTTAAAATAGCTTGGAGGCAGAATGCCCAAGTTCAATCCTCAGCACCAAAAAAAAGCAAACAAGCAAGCAAGCAGGCACAAATCATTCACTCCATGAGCAGTAAATAAATCCTACCTGGATACAGTTGCTAATTTTTTATTATTAGCTGAGGTTTTAATAAGTCAACATAACAATTAGTACATGCAGCTCACAAAAATCCTTTAAATATAAACCCAAATTCTTGTCAAATACTGAATTCTACATTTTTTTTTTTTTTTTGGTGGTATTGGGGTTCCTGGAAACCCTCTGGGCTACACTCCCAGAACTATTTTTTATACTTTTTATTTGGAAACAGGGTCTCTTAAGCCAGCAGAGCTGGCTTCAAACCTGCACAATCCTCCTGTCTCCACCTCCCAAACACAGGGATTACAAGAGTGCGCCACCACGCCCTACTGCATTCTACATTTTTACCTCCAGAAATTAAATTATATAAACCATAAATCAGTTCTATGGATTTATTTACTTATTTGTTCATTTGTTTATTATATGGTACGGGGGATGGGACCCAGGGGCCTTCTACCTCCGAGCTGCACCCTCAGCCTTACTTTACTTACTTCTTATTTGAAAACAGGGTCTCGATAAGTAGCTGACAGCCTCACTAAGAAGCTGAGCCTGGCCACAAACCTGTGGCCCTCCTGTCTTAGCCTCTTAAATACTGGAATTAAAGGCATTTACCACCACACCCAGTTGCTTCTATGGATTTATATTTTAAATTGCTAGCTCAGAATACACACACACACACACACACACACACACACACACACACACACACATAAAGCAGTAATAAAGGATATTGAGAGAGCAGGAAAGATGATCCTGAGGAAGCAGAGTTAAGAGAAGTAGGTAACTCTCTGATATTGAATGTTTATTACCAATGATTCATCAGTCTTGTCAAAGCTGATATCTGATAAAATGGAACCAGATTCATCAATGGTTGACAGTCTAAATGAAAGAAACAATACAGTGTTAGACACAAAAGACTATGGAATATAAAATCCACAAGTCCCACTGGTTAGGTAACATGAGCAAATTCATTAACAATATCTTCTCTATACAGACAACTGCAAGCTCAAATCAGAGCACTGTGGGCTGCTTTTTATGGATTTTGTGGAGAATGTGCATACAAATATAGGTGCAGTACAGCTGATTTTTCAGCAAAGAACTTACAACAGTAGGTGAAAGTTACCGCCAGGGATTTGGGTGTATTCTCTGCTGAGTCTGTGCTATAGGCTACTAATCACAAAGTAGAAGGGTAAAGTTTTGTTTGATCCCATTTGTGGCTGCTTTCTACAAGAGAGTACTACCAAGCATTGGCTTTTTAAGAAATTAAGCCTGTATATCTTCTTAGTTATAAAGATTCCCCATAAAACAACCAGGCAACAAAACAAATAGCTCTAAGAGTGCTGACCTTTCCCTCCTTATTGTATTGAGTGTGTTAAATTCAAAGCCTGGCTGAGACTATTTTAAATAGTGATACCATGAAACCAAAATTACTGTCTGGCCTTGGCTCACAGCAGCCTTTCTAAACCAGAAAAGCTACAAGAGCTCTCTAGAGAGTAAACACTGAAAGTATTGCTGAACTAACACTTTCACCTTAGGTTTCTTAGTAATGTGCAGAATTAGTTATTGGTGTGCAATTTAGCACCAACATCAAAATTTTATCCATGGTAAAACAACATCCTAAGGAAACAAAAAATAAGAGAAAATAAATAGGGAGGTCTCTTTATTTCCCACTACCCTTCCCCCAATGTCTCTTTCTGCTTTCTTCAGCACACATCCCAGAAGCAGTATATTTAAGAGTTCAGATAACAGGAACTTCTGACAGCTGTGTTGCCTGTGATCAGATAACAACAGATGCAGTTCCCTCACCTTTTGTTCCCAGCATTGCCACTGGATGGCTGGCCTCTGTTGAGAAAAGCCAGAGCCGATTTTTGCTCCTCGCTTAGTTGAATGCTACCAGATGTGTCACACATGAGCATCTCTCGAATCAGCTGAATCTGTCGTTCCTACACACCAAAACAGGGTAAAACATCGTAACTAGCCAGGGGAGAAAGTGTCACCTCAAATTTATAGGACAGGCAGACCACAAGACATCAAAATACAGCATTATGCAAATGGGCCTTCAGGAAGGTGGCTACACCAATAGCATGTTGATAATTCACATCAGGCCCAGACTGTGACCCTCATTTCTTACTGGTAAAATGAATCTATCCGTAAGTTGGGTTTCTGCTACAAGAGTTTGGGATCAAACTGGTAATCCAAGAGGAAACTAATGTGAAATGAAGAGTCCCAAAATAGATTTCATATAGCAAAAACACGTTAGTGTCATTTTATCAGGACAATTATTGGCTTCTTCTATGGATCAAAGCAGTTACCCACCTTTCTAAATGGTGGAACAAAATGCATTTAAAATGATACAAAGCTATAACGCACTGGAACCAGGCAATTTGAGCTTACTGAGGCATCTAACACTGAACCAAGATGGATTAGTCCCTCTATAGAAAGGCTTTTCTTTGCACAATGACCCACCCTGGTACATCAAAATGATAATGTCCTATGTTTATCACATTGCTCAGCTGGTTGAATACATCTAACCTTTTACCCTGAATTAGAAAGCAGTGATAAAGGGAAGTCAGGGCTGCCTTGCCTGTATCAACAACAAAAGACCAGCTATATTCATATAAGAATAGATATTATAGGTAGCATTTATAGTGAACAATGTGAGATAGTCAATAACTTGTGACAGACCAAGTACACTAGAATTCTCTTGTCTTTCCTCATTGTAAATTTTTAGATTCTCATTTGAAATTTACTGAGTTTCAAATCTAAAGGATAAAAGAATTTTTTGTTTTTTTGCGGTACTGAGGATTGAACCCAGGGGTATTCTACCTCCAGGCTACACCCCCAGCCCTATTTTTTATTCTTTATTTTGAAACAGGGTCTCACTGAGTTATAAAGGGCCTCACTAAGCAGCTGAGGCTGGCCACCAACTTTCGATCCTCCTGTCTCAGCTTCCCAAGTACTGGGAATACAAGCGTGCACCACCATGCCTGGCAAAAATTTTAATTTCAAACTATAAAGAACAGGAGTACTAGGCTGCAATTTCAGCTTCAAGCATTGGCAAGATGTCAAAGACAGGTCATTTTCAGTTCTTTAAAGTGGAGGAAGAAGCCGGGCACGGTGGTACACGCTTGTAATCCCCGCGCTTGGGAGGCGGAGACAGGAGGATGCACAGGTTTGAAGCCAGCCTCTCTGGCTTAAGAGACCCTGTTTCCAAATAAAATATAAAATGGGTCTGGGAATGTAGCCCAGAGGTAGAAAGGTTCCATCCCCAGTAGCACAATAAATAAATAAATAAATAAATAAATAAATAAATAAATAAAGTGGAGTAAGAAGCCGGGCACAATGGTGCTTGTAATCCCAGTGCTTGGGAGGATGTGACAGAAGGATGGCAGGTTCAAGGACAGCCTCAGCAAGTAGTGAGACTCGCATCAATCTATCAAGACTCTGTTTTCAAATAAGAAATCAAATGGGGCTGGGGTGTAGCTCGAAGGTAGAATGCCTCTGGGTTCAATCCCCAGAACTACAAAAAATAAAAAAATAAAGTAGAGGAAGAAACTGGGCATCTCTGGCAAGTGGAAACATTCTCAAATGCTTCCTTCCCCCATCACTGTTCTGGCACAGAAAACAATACACACCAGTTTTTCACAGTCAGCCTCAGCTCGCTGTCTCCGTTTGATCTCCACATCCACTTGATTACGTGCGTGTTTCAGCTTAACATCCAGAGCGCTACGCTCGGTCTCCGCTTTCATCAGAAGATCCTTATATTTCCCCAGCTCATGGTCTGTTCTCTGCCACTTCTTCCGGAAATCTTCAAAGTCCTTTGCCAACTGGATGAATTCTGAGGAAAGGTGAAAACTTCAAAAATTCAAGTAGCAAACAAAGTATAACTGCTTAAATAAATGGGTCCTATGCTTAGCTTTACTACAAATACATAATTAAGGAACCAGCTGAACTATAGGAAAATCCAACTGAAGACAACCAAGAGCAGATCCTGGATATGTTTGTCAGTGTAGACAAAAACTTCCTGAGGGTGATTCCTGATTCGATAAGCTTCTTACTTTTGGCTTAGCCACTAGCATCTGCTATGAAATATGTGACTCATCAGTCACCTAGCTCCAGCTGCAACACCAACACTGAAAGATCCTGAACAGAAGGTAATCAAAGGGGTATACCTTTGGGGCAGTTGTCACATTCCAGGACAATTATAGCTATAGAACAAAAACAGCCTCCTTTACAGTCATGCATTGCTGCACAGAGACGTTAAAACAGTAAATTCAAATGTAACTGCTGTAATATGCTCGAGTAGATGTAGATTAATATTTTAGATGTCAAAGTCTGCAATTCCGTTCAGCTATATAATTATACAAATATTGATTTGAAAGTAAAGGGCCAATTGCTTTTGCTGTTTAACACTACCTGAAGGCAATGTAAACACTCCATTTGGAAAAACAAGAAAGAAGATCTAAAAGTTCTTGGAAAGTCAATGATAGAAGAATGTGGACTCTCTTCATGTCTGCAAAGACAGTATCACTTCCAATATAGCACCACAAAGTAATATAACCCTGGTGTCATTCACTCTTACTATCTGCTATTGGCCAAGACTGTTCTTCAACAATGCATTTGCTGAAGTACCTGTTAATGTTCCAGTTCAACTCAATCTATCTTTAAGCATCACTCTCCACTAACTTTGGGCAGAAAGGTTCCAAGTTGGGTATCTGCTCTGGTCAAACTAACCTAGATTATTGCAGAAAAAAGGCTACAATCACACAAAGTTAGCAGATACTTGGTCAGTGAAGGCACTTTTCCTATTTAAATTTAACCTAAGAAACTGGGTGTGGTAGGTATACATTTGTAATCCCAGCACTTTGGGAGGATGAGACAGGAGGATCACAGGTTCGAGGACAGCCTCATTAAGTACTGAGACACTCAGCAACCTAGTGAGACCCTGTTTCAAAATAAAAATAAAATAGGGCTAGGGGTGTAGCTCGGAGGTAAAATGCCCCTGAGCTTTTTTAACCAATTTCAATAACTTTACTAAATTTCAAATCTTTATATATGAGGGCATCAATTCATCCTAAGGAAACCATGTTATAAGGAAACCTTAGTTTTTAGCAGTCAACAAATTTTGCAAAATAGGATTTTATGACCTACTTATCTTAAGACAATACAAATATTGAGGCCAAAAAAAATTAGCTCAGTATGGTGGTGCATGTTTATACCTGGGAAGCTGAGACAGGAAGATCACAGGTTTCCAGCCAGCCCCCAGTAACCTAAGTGAGACCCTGACTCAAAATAAAAAAGAGCCAAGTAGCCGGGTGTGGTAGTACACACTTGTAATCCCAGTGCTTGGGAGGCTTAGACAGGAAGATTGCACAGGTTTGAAGCCAGCCTCACCTACTTAGTGAGGCTCTCAGCAACTTAGTGGGACCCTGTTTCCAAATAAAGTATGAAATAGGTCTGGGACTATAGCCCAGAGGTAGAAAAGCCCCTGGGGTTCCACCCCCAGTCATTCACTCACACACACACACACACACACACACACACACACACACACACACACAGAGCCAAGTATGGTGGCACACCTGTAATCCTAGTACTTGGGAAGCTGAGACAGGAGGATCACAGGTTAGCTAAAGACAAGATAGTCTTGTTCAGGGGTAGAATGCCTCTGGGTTCAATTCCCCAGTACCACACACATACACAAAAGAAAAAATAGAAAATAAAATGTATATAAAAATAAGTAAAGAAATTTTTTCTCGTGAGTATATAATGTTCAAGTAGTTAAATTTGCAATAAGATATATTGGTCTTTTTCTTGAAATTAGAACAAAGAGTAGTATGTTCTAGACTGTTAACTAGTATATTGTTTAAAATAATTTGCATAGTAAGCCGGGCATAGTGGTGCATGCTTATCATCCCAGTACTTGGGAGCCTGAGACAGGAGGATCACAGGTTTGCGGCCACCGTCAGCTACTGAGTGAGGCCCTCTGCAACCTAGTAAGACCCTATTTCCAAATAAAGGGCTGGGGATATAGCTTGGAGGTAGAATGCTTGGGTTCCATCCCCAGTACTCCCCCCCCCCACAAATGATTTACATAGTAGTATTTTATTTACTTTTTTTTTTTTTGGTAGAGTGATTGAACCCAGGGGTATTCTACCTCTGAACTATACCGCTAGCCCTATGTAATTTTGATTTATTTATTTTTGAGGTTTGGGGATTGAGCCCAGTGGCATTCTACCTCTGAGCTACACATCTAGCCCTCTATTTACTTTTTATTTTGAAACTGGGTCTCACTTGGTTGGTGAGAGTCTATTTGGTAAGGCTATCCTCAAACCTGCAATCCTTCTGTGTCATGTTCCCAAATACTGGGATTACAAGAATATACCACCACAACAAGCTAGAAAAAAAATTTTAACTAGAGCTTCCTGTTTGGTCTTGTTTACTCTGACAACTCATTAAGCAACGTGCTTATGATTTGTGCATGTTTGTGAACAAACATAGACTTTTCAAGCCAGGCATGGTGGTACACATTTCTAAGCCCAGTACTCGGGAGGCTGAGACAGGAGCAACACAGGTTTCCAGCCAGCCTCAGCAATTTAGTGAGACCCTTGACAACTTAGTGAGACTGTTTCAAAATAAAAAATAAAATAGGGATGAGGTGTAGCTGGGAGGTAAATGCCCCTAGTTCAACCCCCAGTACCATAAAAAATATATACTTTTCAGTTAAACAGCCTATAAATTTTCTAGCTCCACATTGTGGTAAGTTACATGATATTTCTACATGTGGTGTTATATACACACTGGAATACTAACTGAATTAAAAACCAATTTGATCAAGGAATGCTGGCTCATACTTGTAATTCTAGTACTTGGGAAGCTGAGACAGGAGGATCCCAGGTTTCAGGCCAGCCTCAGCAACTTAGCAAGGCCCTAAGCAACTTAGTGAGACCCTGTTTCAAAATAAAAATTAAGCCAGGCATGGTGGCACAAACTTGTAATCCCAGTACTTTGTGAGGCTGAGACAAGAGGAATGCAGGTTCATAGCCAGCCCCAGCTATTTAGTGAGGCCCTCCGAAACACAGTGAGACCCCGTTTCAAAATAAAGAATAAAAGGCTGGGGTATACCTCAGAGGTAGAAGCTCCTGGGTTTAATCCCCAGTACTGAAAAAAAATAAAATAGAAGCATGCCTTATAATCCCAGTATTTGGGAAGACGAAACAGAAGGACCACAGGTTTAAGGCCAGACTCAGTAATTTATAGAGACTTGTAGTAACCTACCAAAACCCTGTTTCAAAACAAAAAATAAAAAGAAAGGCTAGGGGTGTAGCTGGGAGGTAGAAAGCTCCTGGGTTCAATCTCTAGTACCACAAAATAAAAATAAAATAAAATAGGGCTGGGGGTGTAGCAGAGATAGAAAGCCCCTGGGTTCAATCCCTAGCACAAAAGAAAAGAAAAGAAAAGAAAAGAAAAGAAAAGAAAAGAAAAGAAAAGAAAAGACAAGACAAGACAAGACAAGACAGAAAAGAAAAGGAAAGAAAAGAAAAGAAAAGAAAAGAAAAGGAAAGGAAAAAGAGAGACAGACAGGCTAATGCTGTGCTTGGACCTGTGATCCTCTAAGCTGCTGCTGGGTGCGTGCGTGCGTGTGTGTGTGTATGTGTGTGACTGAACCCAGGAGCATTTTACCTCTGTGTGTGTGTGTGTGTGTGTGTGTGTGTGTGTGTGTGTGTGTGTGTGTGTTGGGGATTGAACCCAGGAGCATTTTACCTCTGAGTTATACCCTAGCCCAATTTTTTATTCTTTATTTTGAAACTGAGTCTCACTAAGTTGTAGAGGGCCTCACTAAGTAGCTGAGGCTAGCCGCAAACCGGATCCTCCTGTCTCAGCCTCCCAAATATACTGGGGCCGGACGTGGTGGCGCACACTTGTAATCCCAGCATTCGGGAAGCTGAGACCTGGAGGATCGCGGTTCACTGACAGCCTCAGCTACTTAGTGAGGCCCTCTGCAACTCAGTGAGACCCGGTTTCAAAATAAAGAATAAAAAATAGGGCAGGGGGGTGTAGCTCGGAGGTCGAATGCCCCTGGGTTCCATCCCCAGACCCCCCCAAAAAAAAAAAATTATATATATATATACTGGGATTACAAGTGTGCACCAATAACATGCCCGGCTACTTCTAAGCTTCTTCTTCTTCTTCTTTTTTTTTTTTTTTTGGTGGTACTGGGGTTCCTGGAAGCCCTTCTACCCCCGGGCTACACTCCCAGACCTATTTTTATTTGGAAACAGGGTCTCCTAAGCCAGCGTGTGCAGCTGGCTTCGAACCTGTGCGCTCCTCCTGTCTCTGCCTCCCAAGCGCGGGGATTACAAGTGTGCGCCACCACGCCCGGCTCCTTCTAAGCTTCTTAAAGACAAAAACCCTATAATCCCAGTACTTGGGAGATTGAGACAGGAGGATCCCAGGTTCCAGACCAGGCTCAGGAAGTAGTGAGACTCTGGACAACCTAGTAAGACCATTTCAAAATAAAAATAAAATAAGGCTGGAGGTATAGCTTGGAGATAGACCGCCACTGGATTCAATCCCCAGTAAGAAAGAAAAGAAAAGAGCCGGGCGTGGTGGCGCACACTTGTAATCCCCGCGCTTGGGAGGCAGAAACAGGAGGATCGCGCAGGTTCGAAGCTAGCCCCGCGCGCTGGCTTAGGAGACCCTGTTTCCAAATAAAAATGCAAAAATAGGTCTGGGAGTGTAGCCCGGAGGTAGAAGGGCTTCCAGGAACCCCAGTACCACCAAAAAAAAAAAAAAAAAGAAAAGCAAAGAAAAAGAAAAAGAAAAGAACCTGTGTCTCCTTTGCTCTTTTATGTCCAGTGCCCTGCACCTTGCTTAGTACATAATAGGCACTTTAATATTTGTTGAATGAATCAAAAATTGCTGTTCAGATCAAATTTAAACATCCAAACCCACCGCAGAGGTCTATCAAACTTATCTCCTAACACTATACAATAAATACCTTCTCTAGCTAAACCAATCTGTCCCTGTCCCCAGAACAGGGCTATATTTATTTCTATCTCCTCACTTGTGACCAAGCTATGCACTCTTCTTTACATACCCAATTTTTAAGTACCATCTGCTCTTTGAATCCTTTCCTAGTTTGCTTCATATTACATCTTTCTAGACTTCACAACACAAAAGAATGTTTTGATACTTGTATTATCTTCTGTTTCATGAGGAAAAATTCCTAACTATGAAACTAAAATACCAAATCTTGATGACAGGCACCACATCACTTTTTTGTGTGTGGTACAGGGGATTGAATCCAGGGGTATGCTACCTCCAAGCTATACCTTCAGAAAAATTTTTTTTTTCTTGGTGGTACTGGGGTTCCTGGAAACCCTTCTACCTCCGGGGTACACTCCCAGACCTTTTTTTTTTTTTTTTTTTTAATTTGGAAACAGGGTCTCTTAAGCCATCGAGGCTGGCTATGAACCTGCCCAATCCTCCTGTCTCCGCCTCCCAAGCGTGGGGATTACAAGCGTGCGCCACCACGCCCGGCCACAGATCTATTTATTAATTTTTATATTGAAACAGGGTCTTGCTAGGTTGTTGATAGTCTCACTACTTGCTGAGGCTGTCCTCAAATCTGCAATCACCCTGTGTCAGCCTCCAAAGTACTGGGATTACAGACATGCACCACCATGGCCAGCTGTCACATATGTCTTATAATGCATCTATTATGCATAGGTAGCACAAACCTAGTATTCGCTGGCATAAAAGAGGCATACATTAATATTTAAGTTATACACCAATGATAACAAAAAAGTTTAGGCAGCTTTTAACAAAATAAAATATAGAAGATAAAAGTCATGTAAACTGGGAGATACAAAGACAGCAAAATATGTAGGCTCTTAAAGTCATTTTATTTGAATATTAACTTTCATTCTGAACTTTCAGTAACCTAGGACTTAGCTTAGACAAACTAAAAAGCAAGATGAATGTTGTCAAAAAAGGCAAGAATAGCCGGGCATGCTGGCGCACACTTGTAATCCCAACATTCAGGAGGCTGAGACCAGAGGATCTCAGTTCAGGGACAGCCTCAGCTGCTTAGTGAGCCCCTCTGCAACTCAGTGAGATCCTGTTTCAAAATAAAGAATAAAAAATAGGGCAGGGGATATAGCTCGGAGGTCGAATGCCCCTTTGTTCCATCCCTAGACCCGCTTAAAAAAAAAAAGGCAAGAGTAAAGGAGTCAGAGAATACATGGGGGGATTCCTAGGACTTGAGAAGAAGAAGAGAGATACCAGGTAGTTAGTTGTACAAAGGAGATTCTGGAGTCTAGAAAACACTGCATCACTTCAGTTTCTCAAAAGCTAGCATTCCAAATTAGAAATCTGGAGTGGAGAACAAAATGTAGCTTTTTTATAAAATAAAAATCAATGAAAAACTAGAAATTTGCTTGTAAAATAAAGATACTTATAAAAATATCTTTTTTTGCATGATCACTTCCATTAGTATTTCCAATAACTAGTGTCTCAAAAGTATTCCTAAATCCTCCCAGTACTCGCAACAAAGGCAAAACCATTTGAATTCCCATTTTTAAAGATGAAGACACAAAGAGAAATAACAGTTAAAAGCCAGCACTAGCTACTCAGACTATCTCAGATTCTTCCCTCTGCCCCCACACTGTGTGTGCGTGTGTGTGTGTGTGCGTGTGTGTGTGTGTGTGTGTGTGTGTGTGTGAGAGAGAGAGAGAGACAGACAGACAGACAGACAGACAGACAGACTGCGGATTAAAGACAGAGGCATTCTACCTCTGAGCTATACACCCCCCTCATCCAGTTGTATTTCTAATTTGGAAACAGTCTATGCAGCTGAGGCTGTCCTAGAACCTGCGATCCTCCTGTCTCAGCCTCCCAAGTACTAGGATTACAAGTGTGTGCCACCACACCCAGCTTCTGCCCCCCACACTCTATCAGTAGTCTCCTCCTAGAGACCTTATCCAGGCAATCTCTTCTACCCATTTCCTCTTGTTTCCATCTTCACAAGCAGCATTCCAGTAGGAATGGAATTCCTCTAGTCTTTCCTGAGCTATGGTAATCATCTCCTTTTTACTCAGTCTCCCAGCATCCACCAGTGACAGGGTTAATCTTCCCAAATTCCAGCTCTGATTATGTACCTTGACCTTAACTAGAATTCCCCTCAAACTCTTAGCTTCTACTCAGGTTGCTGCCTGACTGAAAATTCCCTCTCATCTCTGTCTTTTGGGACCCTACCCTATATTTAAGAATCAATTCAAACCTACTTTCTTCCATGAAGCCATTTATTTGTCCCTTTCCCTCAACATGTGCTAGCTGTGATAGTCTCATGAAATATTTGCTGAATGAACCTGAGTCTTAAGATCTCTTATTCTCTATCTTCCCCACTAGACTACAAAGTAATCCATCTTCTAAGATGATGTGACCTCAAAGAGAAGCCTGATTAGTATGCCACAGTGGTTATTGAGCTGGTACCAGATGACAGGGTCATGCAGCAGCTATTAGAGAGAGAAAATAGAATATTGTTCTGAAAGGCCTATAAGTGGATAAGAGCTATTAAAAGCATCAATCAATTTAAAGAAAATACTAAATGGCAAAAGCAAGATGCCAGACTAAGTAGTATGGAGATAAAGAAAAGTTCAAGACACAGTTCTTGCATTACTTTTATACCAGTAAGGTTGACTTGAGAGCACCGCTTACTAAATTGGCTTTACTAATGATCTGAAGTAGGAGAGGATGGCAATACAAAAGAAGCTAGCACAGAATAATTCCCTTAGATCATATACATCAGTGCTATCAGCACCCCCTTTTCCATTCTTGCTAATTACTTCCTAGACTGTTCTAACAGTGCCTACTTTTTCTTCCCAGCTCTCCACCCTATCTGAATCTTTTATTGCTATACATCAAATAAATTAAGTAGGTAAAAGTAGATGCCTGGTCTCCCCTTCAAAAAATTTAATTGTAGGGCCAGGCATGGAGGTGCATGCTTGTAATTCAGGCATTTGGGAGGCAGAGACTGGAGGATTGCGGTTCGCGGACTCCCTCAGCTATTTAGCAAGCGAGGCCCTTCGCAACTCAGTGAGACCCTGTTTCAAAAAATTAAAAAGAGCTGGGCATGGTGGCTCACGCTTGTAATCCCAGCATTTGGGAGGGTAAAACCAGAGGAACGCAGTTTGCGGACAGCCTCGGCTACTTAGTGAGGACTTCCACAACTCAGTGAGACCCTGTTTCAAAAATAAAGAATAAGGCCGGGCGTGGTGGCGCACGCTTGTAATCCCCGCGCTTGGGAGGCAGAGACAGGAGGATCGCGCAGGTTCGAAGCTAGCCCCGCGCGCTGGCTTAGGAGACCCTGTTTCCAAATAAAAATGCAAAAATAGGTCTGGGAGTGTAGCCCGGAGGTAGAAGGGCTTCCAGGAACCCCAGTACCACCAAAAAAAAAAAAAAAAAAAAAAAAAGAAAGAATAAAAAATTGGGCAGGGGGTGTAGCTCAGAGGTCAAATGCCTCTGGGTTCCATCCCCAGACCCGCCCCCCAAAAAAAAATTTTAAAAATAGGACTGGGGGTGTAGCTCGAAGGTAGAATGCCCTTGGGTTCCATTCCCAGTACCTCAAAAAAAAAAAAAAAATTTATACACACACACACACAATTGTAGGGAGGCTGAGACAGGGAGATGGCAGTTCACAGTAGGCTCAGCTACTTAGTGAGGCCCTCCACAACTCAGCGAGACCTTGTTTCAAAATAAAGAATAAGGCCAGGCATGGTGGCACATACTTGTAATCTCAGCATGTGGGAGACTGAACAGGAGAATTGAAGTTCATAGACAGCCTCAGCTACTTAGTGAGGTCCTTTGCAACTCAGAAGGATCCTGTTTCAAAATAAAGAACTTAAAAAAAATTATTTCAAAAAATAAAAAGAAGCTGGGCATGGTGGCGCACACTTGTAATCCCACCATTTGGGAGGCTGAGACCTGAGGATCGTGGTTCGCAGACAGCTTCAGCTACTTAGTGAGGCCCTCCGCAACTCAGTGAGACCCTGCTTCAAAATAAAGAATAAAAAATAGGGCAGGAGGTATCGCTAGGAGGTCGAATGCCCCTGGGTTCCATCTCTCCAGACCAGCAAAACAAAATAAAAAATAAATAAAATAAAAAAACAAAAAGACTAAAAATAGGACTGGGGGTGTAGCTCAGAGGTAGAATGCCCTTGGGCTCCATCCCCAGTATTGTAAATAAATAAATAAATAAATAAATAAATAATATTAAAAAATAGGGCTGAGGGTGTAGCTCAGAGGAAGAATGTCCCTGGGTTCCATCCCCAGTACCAGAAAAAATAATAAGAAAAATTATTATTAATTAAAAATCATTATTATAAGGCCGGGCGTGGTGGCACACACTTGTAATCCCAGCATTTGGGAGACTAAGACATAAGTATGACAGTTCGCAGACAGCCTCAGCTATTTAGTGAGGCTCTTTCCAACTCAGTGAGACCCTGTTTCAAAATAAAGAATAAAAAATAGGGCTGGGGTACGTGTAGCTTTTGGAGGTAGAATGCCCCTGGATTCCATTTCCAGTACCGTAAAAATTAAGAAAAAGAGAGAGGGAGGGAGGGAAGGAGGGAGGAAACATATCAGGCCGGGAGTTGAACTCTGAGGTAAAATGCCCCTGGATTCTATTCTCGGTAACACACACACAAAAGGAACAAGTATATAAAAAGTTTTAGTGACCATTTAGAATGAGTGCCCATCAAGCTTTGACCATAGTTAAATGGCCATCACCTTCTTTTTAGATAACTAAAATGAAAAGAAACTTTAAGACTGAACAGAGTTCAACTCTGCAGAAAACAGAAAGAAAAAAAATTTTTTTTTTTTAATTTTTTGCACAGATCAGCTCAGAATGACTTACGGAGCTCATTTCCTTCACTGAGAATCTCCACCCGGCGAACAAGCTGCTCAAACAGATTCCGCAAATTCAGCATCGTAGTATCCATCTTTCTGCCAAGAAATCAAAGATACTTTAGGGGGTCCTGCCTTTTTCCCCTAACAAAAGAGTCAGCAACAATTCAGAACAGCCATCAATGACAAACATCTGGACTCCTCCATTTGTAGTTACCATTATAAGAATCTCAAGCCAACAATTTGACTTCTGTTACCCTTATTAAAAAAAAAAAAAAAAAAAGGCTGGAATGTTTAAGACTCACTTGGAAACTAAAAAACCATTTCAGACCTCTTCTGCCGCCACCCACCCCCCCACAATCACTGGTGCCGAGAGAAGGAAATTAAGAATGAGTATGTCATCTCCGTGTGGTGGCACACTTGTAATCTCAGCACTGGAGAGACTGAGACAGGTGGATCGCAGTTTGTGGACAGCCTCAGCTATTAAATGAGGCCCACTGCAACTCAGTGAGAGACCCTGTTTCAAAATAAAGAGGTAGAATGTCCCTGGGTTTCATCCCCCAGAATCTAGCAAAAAAAAAAAAAAAAAAAAAAAAAAACCCAAGTATGCCAGTTGATTACAAGATGACCAATTACAAAATGATTCTTCAAGTCAAACCTTTATAACATTCTTTCCACTTTACTTGAACTCTGAAGTCCTCCAATGTAACTTTATGAAGGCTTACTTTTATTTCATGTTTAGCTAATGCCCTGTTGCAACTGCAACTGCCTTTTAAAACCCAGAATATGGTCAGCACATTTCCTACCAATGGCACAGATGACGTCACAGAACTGATTTAAGTGGGTAAACTGCCAGCTCAGCAGCACAAGAATTATTTCTGTAATGCAGGGTTCTCTACTAGACTGCTATGTCTAATAAATTCATACTAAGTATAGGCAAAGGATTAAGTTGTAGCACATTCTGGCATCAGAGAGACAATACACCACCTTCACAGTTAGAAGGGCAAAGGAAAAATCATTTGTTACTGTGTTCTGTATAGTGAATTTCAAGCTTCTTATTTCCCCCCAAAGACCTGCTGATATTACATTAAAAACAGTCTTTACAGGCAGCTCTGTTCCAAATAGACTGAAACTGGGAACATCTTGAGGAAATAAGATCTTCATTTAGCAGTCAACAAAGAAAGACATTTACTAGATGTTATGAAAGTTATCAAGGAAATGAAATAAAAAGTCAAATTTCATTTGAAAATTGGATGTCCTTAAAAATACAGTTAGCCGGGTGTGGTGACGCACGCTTGTAATCCCCGCGCTTGGGAGGCAGAGACAGGAAGATCACGCAGGTTCGAAGCCAGCCGTGCTGGCGTAAGAGACCCTGTTTAAAAAAAAAAAAAAAAAAAAAAAGTACAAAATAGGTTTGGGAGTGTAGCCCAGAGGTAGAAGGGCTTCCAGGAACCCCAGTACCACAAAATAAATAAATAAATAAATAAATAAATAAATAAATAAAAAATAAAAGACACTTCTTATGTTTCTCTCACTATCCCTCACATTCTAGGTCCAGGTCATTATTTTATTTTTATATAGTATCTAAATAAAATTTTCAGAATTATATTATGAATGCTCAATGATTTTTCTATGTTAGAAGAATGAATCAAGCTATGAGGGCAAGGAAGGAAAAAAAGGACAAAGGAATATATAAACAAAGATATTTTCTAGGGAATGCTACAGATATATTCATGTGACAATTGCTATACCAGCTTTTTTTTTTTTTGGGGGGGCAGGTCTGAAAATGGAACCCAGGGGCATTCGACCTCTGAACTACACCCCTTGCCCCATTTTTTATTCTTTATTTCAAAATAGGGTCTCACTAAGTTGCGGAGGGCCTCACTAAGTAGCTGAGGCTGTAGCCGAACCATGATCCTCTGGTCTCAGCCTCCCAAATGCTGGGATTACAAACACGCACCACCACGCCCAGCTTACTAAAAAAAACTTTAAAATTTCAATCTTGGATGCAATATATACCTGAATCAGGGCAGAAAATTAGGATCTTCAAATGGATCTGCTCCAAGCTACATAATCCAGCAAGCTGCTAAGCAACCAGATCAACAAACTTGTTACAAAGATCTTTCTCCAAACTAAGAACAAAACTAAAAGAAAAACATTAAAACTGGCAGGAAGAAGCTGGGCATGGTGGCGTGCACTTGTAATCCCAGCATTTGGGGGGCTAAAACAGGAGGATTGTGGTTCATGGACAGCCTCAGCTACTTAGTGAGGCCCTTCACAACTCAGTAAAACCCTGTTTCAAAATAAAGAATAAAAAAATAGGGCTGGGGGTGTAGCTCAGAGGTAGAATGCCCCTGGGGTTCCATCTCCAGTACTATAAAAACAAAACAAAACAAAACCAAGGGGGAAAAAAAAAAAACTGGCAGTAAGTGAAGTTATAAAAATGCTCATGGATTTCACATAGGCAAACAAACTCTCAAGTGCTACAGAAGCAGGGCAGGACAGTCAACAGTCAATTCAAATCCTAAGTTCCTGCTAGCATGGTAGCATTTACCTGTAATCCCACTACTTAACAGGCTAAGACAGGAGAATCATAGGTTCAAGGCCAGCCTCAGCAATTTAGCAAGACATTCCTTCAAAATTTAAAAATTCTGCCAGGTGTGGTGGCACACGCCTGTAATCCCAGCGCTTGGGAGGCTGAAGACAGGAGGATCACAGAGGTTCAAAACCAGCCTCAGCTACTTAGTGAAGCTCTCAGCAACTTAGTAAGACCTTGTTTTAAACAAATTATAAAAAAGGGCTGAGGGTATAGCCCGGAGGTAGAAAGCCCCTGGGTTCCACTCCCCAGTACCACATACACACAAAAAAAAATTTTTTTAATTAAGTTGGATGTGGTAGCACATGCCTGTAATCCCAGTACTTGGGAGGCTGAGACAGAAAATTACAGGTTCGAGGACAGCCTCAGTAAATAGTGAGCTCCCATTAACCTAGCAAGACCTTGTTTCCAAATAAGAAATAAAATTGGGCTGGGAGTGTAGCTTGAAGGTAGAATGCCTATGGGTTTAATCCCCAGTGCCAAAAAAAAAAAAAAAAAAAAAAAAAAGGAAGGAAGCAAGCAAAGCCTAATTTCCAAACCCAAAATACCTATGAGGGACATCTCCTCATCATTGTAATTGGCATACACACATAAACAATCTATATATTATTTTTTTCACTTTTTTTTGCGAGTCTAGGGGTGGAACCTAGGGGCATTAGACCTCAGAGCTACACCCTCCGCCTTATTTTTTCTTTCTTTCTTTCTTTTCTTTTTTTTTTTTTTTTTTGGTGGCACTGGGGTTCCTGGAAGCCCTTCTACCTCCGGGATACACTCCCAGGCCTATTTTGTATTTTTTTATTTGGAAACAGGGTCTCTTAAGCCAGCGAGGCTGGCTCCGAACCAGCACGATCCTCCTGTCTCCGTCTCCCAAGTGCACGTGTGCCACCACACCCGGCTTATTCTTTATTTTGAAACAGGGTCTCACTAAGTTGCAGAGGGCCTCACTAAGTAGCTGAGGCTGTCTGCGAACCACTATCCTCCTGTCTCAGCCTCCCGAATGCTGGGATTACAAGTACACACACCACGCCTGGCTTTTTTTTTTTTTTTTTACTTTTTTTATAGTACTGGGGATTGAACCCAGGGGCATTCTACCTCTGAACTACACCCTAGCCCTACATTTTACTCTTTATTTTGAAACAGACTCTCACTAAGCTGAGAGGGCCTCACAAGTTGCTGAGGCAGGCTGCATGTGTTTTGGTGGTATTAGGGATTGTGCCCAGGAGCATTCTACCCCAGCCACACTTTATATTTGTTTTTGGAATAGAGTCTTACTTGGTTGATGAAAGTCTCACTACTTGCTAAGGCTGTCCTCGAACCCGCAATCCTTCTGTCTCGACCTCTCAAGTACTAGGATTACAGGGTGTGCTACCACAACCAGCTTTTATTTTTTATTTTGAAATAGGGTCTTGCTAAATTGATGAGTATCACTAATTCCTGAGGCTGTCCTCGAACCTGTGATCCTCCCGTCTCAGCCTCCTAAGAACTGGGACTGTATTTGGAAATACATTGTAAACTACCATGCCTGATTCAACAAAAATATTTGATAAATGGAAGTCAAAAACTACACACACACCCATGATAGTTCCTCAATGAATTTCCACTCTATGTCAACATCATTCATTATATAATACAGATTAAAACAAAAAAAATAAGGCAGACAGACATGGTGGCACATGTTTATAATCCCAGTACTTGGGAGGCTGAGACAGTAGGACCACAGCAGGTTCATGGCCTGCCTCAGCTACTTATCAAGGCCCTCTGTAATTTATTGAGATCCTGCTTCAAAATAAAGACTAAAACATAGGATGGGGATATAGCTCAGAGGTAGAATGCCCCTGGGTTCTATCCCTAGTACTGCAAAATAAAATAAAACAAAATAAAATAAAGCTGGAGATGTAGCTCGGAGGTAGAATACCCTTGGTTCAATCCTCATTACTGAGAGAGAGAAAAAAAAAACAGTTAAGAGGCAAGGGGCAGAAGTGAAGTCTTAGGTTAAAGCTTTAGCTCTTTTACCTACCAGGAATATAATCTTTGATAAATTACTTAAATTCTAACTGGGCATGATAGCGCATATCTATACTCCCAGTACTTGAGAGGCTGAAACAGGAAGATCACAGATTTTAAGCCAGCCTCAGCAATTTAGTGAGGTCCCTCAGCAATTTTGTGAGACTGTTTCAAAATGAAAAAATAAAATAAAATAAAATAGGGCTAGGAGTGTGGCTCACAGGTAGAATGCCTCTGGGTTTAACCTCCACAACCTCTGGGTTCAACAATAGTATTTGCTCTATTTACCTCATAGAAAATTACAAATTAAGGGAGATAAGATGATATACAAGTTGAACCTCACCACCAAAATATAAAGTGTTTATATGAAAGTACCAAGTGTATTTATTTGTTTTAAGTCTGGTAGTTGTTAACTATATTCTAGAACAGTGATTCCCAATCTAGTAATTTTCTTTAGCCTGGCTCCACATAAGGATATCATGAATTCAGAATTTCAGGCTATTTTTTGTGTGCATGTGTGTGGTACTGGGATTGGAACCCAGGGGATTTTTACCTCCAAGCTACACTCCCAGACCTATTTTATACTTTATTTGGAAACAGGGTCTCACTAAGTTCCCGAGAGCTTCACTAAGTAGCTGAGGCTGGCTTCAAACCTGTGCGATCCTCCTGTCTCAGCCTCCCAAGCGCGGGGATTACAAGCGTGCGCCACCATGCCCAGTTCAGGCTATTTTTAAAATAGAGCTATATAAGCCGGGCATGGTGGCGCACGCTTGTAATCCCCGCGCTTGGGAGGCTGAGACAGGAGGATCGCACAGGTTCAAAGCCAGCCTCAGCTACTTAGTGAGGCTCTCAGCAACCTAGTGAGACCCTGTTTCCAAATAAAATATAAAATAGGTCTGGGAGTGTAGCCTGGAGGTAGAAGACCTCTGGGTTCCACCCCCAGTACCACCACAAAAATAAAAAATAAAAAAATAAAAAATAAAATAGAGCTATATAATTAGAAAGAATAAAACAGTATTTACTAGATGCATTTGAAGTGATTTGGGAACTAAACTAAACATGTCACATACATTTTTTTTCCTTAAATGAATTTAACTTCATTAGTTAGACAACTAAAGCATGGTGAGTTTAAATGACTAATAAATACTAATCTCACAATCAAATCCAGGTTAAAATAAAAAAAATCTTTGTTCCATCCCAGCACATCAAAGAGACTATATGTTATAAAAATATTAGACTATAGCCGGGCGTGGTGGCGCACGCTTGTAATCCCCGCGCTTGGGAGGCGGAGACAGGAGGATCGCGCAGGTTCGAAGCCAGCCGTGCTGGCGTAAGAGACCCTGTTTCAAAAATATAAAATAGGTCTGGGAGTGTAGCCCGGAGGAAGGAGGGCTTCCAGGAACCCCAGTACCACCAAAAAAAAAAAAAAAAAAAATATTAGACTATATACAATGCGGACATTCTCAAACACCTCCCCAAAAGTATAACATGTCATAGAAAGAGTAATGTGTATAAAATACAGATCATTAGGCGGGCGTGGTGGCACATGCTTATAATCCCAGTGCTTGGGAGCCTGAGATAGGATCACACAAGTTTGAAGCCAGCCTCAGCTACTTAGTGAAGCTCTCAGCAACTTAGTGAGACTGTTTCCAAATAAAATATAAAATAGGTCTAGGAGTGTAGCCCAGAGGTAGAAAGCCCCTGGGTTCCATCCCCAGTGTCACACAATAAATAAACAAATCATTGCTAGAACTCAAACCAAAAACTATAAGGAGATACCAAAATTTGACCAGGTCAAGACTCTTAAGATGTTCTAAATGAAGCTTGCTGCTTCTGAAGAGAGTGTTTTTTCTCTAATTGTAGGTTTATTTAAGGTAATCCAAATACAGCACTAGCATAACATAATCCTCTTCTCGTTATATGCTGGGGGACCATATATTTTTATTGCTGTTCTACAAAAGTGACTCTCAGGAATTATTTATAGGTAGCAAAAATATCTTTCCGCAATACCATTAACTCTTGATATTTCAGCCAAATTGTAACTCTAAAAGCTAAGATTTACGCATCCTATTCAATGTCAAATGAGAATGGTCTTAATTTTCCGGCTGGGGCACATTTTCACCCTCTTGTTTATTTCCTCCCCCTTTATTATTTAGCTCCACAGCTAGGAGACATACTACTGTGAAAGGAACAAAAACAAAGTCATATTGTGGTACATTGCTTTGCTGCTATAAAACAGCTGTCACTTTCCACAACAGAAGCAGCTGCCTTTCAAGAAAGCTGAAATGATCCCTGTGTGTAGCAAGGAAATCAGTTTGTGAAGCACTTTAAACAAAAAGGTGCTAGAGAATCTCAGCTGTTATTGATGGGGAGCCCCAGAGATGGAGAAGTCACTATGTTACAGATTCTCAATCTGTGAGTATCCCTAAGGGAACAATTTGGCAACCCCATGAAAGAGTCTCAGCTTGCCATGATTGCTTTGAGCCCCCAATTTAATTTCAATCACCCAGGCAAGAGAAAGACAGTCCTTCAGAATAACAGACTATCAGAGATCTTACTGCAGGCTATCCTGGGAAAAATTTCTATACTCTTCTTCCTCTTCCCTCTACAAACAACATTATTAAGAGACCTATATATCAAGTTTTTAGATGCATCATGGGTGTTAAATATTGTAAAACACAGCAATGAAAAATTGCTTGATTTTTCCTTCAAAGTGTTTTAATGAAAAACATCACAGTCAGGCACATGCTTGTAATCCCAGTACGTGGGAGACTGAGACAGGGGATAGCAGGTTTGTGGCTAGCCTCAGCTACCTGGTGAGGCCCTCTGCAACACAGTGAGACCCTGTTTCAAAATAAGGACTAGCTGGGCATGGTGGTGCATGCTTGTAATCCCAGCATTCAGGAGGCTGAAACCAAATGATTACGGTTCACGGACAGCCTCAGCTACTTAGTGAGACCCTCCACAACTTAGTGAGACTCTGTTTCAAAATAAAAAGAATAAAAAACAGGGCAAGGGGTATAGCTCAGAGATCAAATTCCCCTGGGTTCCATCTCCAGACCCGCAAAAATCATCATCATCATCATCATCATCATCATCAAAATAAAGAATAAAAAATAGGGCTGGAGGTATAGCTTGGAGGTAGAATGACCCTGGGTTCATCCCCAGTACTGGGGGAAAAAAAAACTATCACGAATGTTGCTGAAGATTCCCAAGAAATCAAAATAGGTTTCCTCTTGCCAAGGAAAAAACTTCCCAACCTCAATACTAAGATTCTTTCATACAAAAGCATTTCAGAACAATTCTTTACTAATATCCCTGCTTCTGCTTTACCACATCAAAAGCCTCTAACTGGCAGGCAGAAGGAATACTATCTTGAGACCAAATGTTCTTCTAAGCAAATCAATTGCACAAAAAGTAAATAGAGTGTGCTCAATCCAACATGAATGAGGACTAAATTAAGGAAAGAATTAAGTTTTTTTTTATAAAATTACCAGTTCAGCATAACAGTTCCAAATACTAAGTTCTTTTTCTTTTCTTTCTGTGAATCCTTCCCATTCTGAGTTTTCTATTCTTCGAGGTTTAGACTAATAAACCTTACTAATTAATACACTGAAGCTTTTCCTAACCATTTCAGTCCAAAATAGCAATCTCCTTTATTATCTAAAACACTCATCTGGCAGATATTAAAACATTGCCTCAGACACTGGAAATTATAGTTCAGTGGTAGTGTTTGTCCAGCACACACAATGAGATCTGGGAGTCTGATCCCTAGCACCATGATTCTTTCTTTCTTTCTTTCTTTCTTTCTTTCTTTCTTTCTTTTTTTTTAGGTACTGGGGATGGAACCCAGGACTTTCTACCTCCGAGCTACACACCCTGCCCTATATTTTTATTCTCTATTTTATTTTTATTTATTTTTCGGGGGGGGGGTGGTACTAGGGATGGAACCCTTCTACCTCCAGGCTACACTCCCAGATCTATTTTATATTTTTTAAGTGGAAACAGGGTCTCTTAAGCCAGAGAGGCTGGCCTCGATCCTCCTGTTTCCGCCTCCCAAGCACGGGGATTACAACCATGCACCACCACACCCGGCTATTCTCTATTTTGAAACAGGGTCTCACTGAGTTGCAAAGGGCCTCACTAAGTAGTAGCTGAGGTTGCCTGTGAACCGCCATCCTCCAGTCTCAACCTCCCAAATGTTGGGACTACAAACTTGAGCCACCATGGCCAGGATATCCCTAGCACCATGAGGAAAACAAACCTGGCCCAGTATGGTAGTGCAAACCTGTAATCCCAGTTCTTAAGAGGCTGAGAAAAGAGGCTCTCATCTCAGGTTCAAGGACAGTCTCAGCAAGTAGCAAGACTTTCATCAACCTAGTGAAAACCTGTTTAAAAAGAAAAATTAAGCTGGGCGCTTGTAATCCCAGTAATTGCTAGGCTGACACAAGAGGATCCCTATTTTAGGACAGCTTCAGCTACTTAGTGATGCTTTCTACAACTTAGTGAAACCTTATTTCAAAATAAAGAATAAAAAAGAGGGCTTGGGGTGTAGCTCAGAGGTAGAATGCCCCTGGGTTCTATCCCCAGTACTGCAAAAAATGAATAAATTTTCTATTTTCAAAAATATTATTATTAAGCCAGGCGTGGTGGCGCACGCTTGTAATCCCAGCATTCAGGAGGCTGAGAAAGGAGGATCGCGGTTTGAAGCCAACCTCAGCTTTTACTTAGTGAGGCTCTTTGCAACTCAGTGAGATCCTGTTTCAAAATAAAGAGTCAAAAATAGGGCTGGGGGTGTAGCTCAGAGGTAGAATGTCCTCAGGTTCCATCTCCAGTACCGCAAAAAAAAAAAAAAAAAAAGTATTGTTAGCCAGGGATGGTGAAACATGCCTGTAATCTCAGTACTTGGGAGGCTGAGATATGAGGATCACAGGTTCACAGCCAGCCTCAGCTACTTAGTGAGACCCTCTGCAACTCTGAGACCCTGTTTCAAAATAAAAGAAAAAGAAAAGGAGCCAGTCTAGGCATGGTAGTGCATGCCTGTAATCCCAGTACCTGGGAGGCTGAGACAGGAGGGTTGCAGGTTCAAGGACAGCCTCTGCAAGTAGTAAGATTTATCAACCTAGCAAGATTCTGTTTCAAAATTAAAAAATAGGACTGGGGGTATATATCAGAGGTAGAATGTTTTTGGGTTCAATCCCCAGTAACACAAAAAATGGCTGAGGATGTAGCTCAGAGGTAGAATGCCCCTAAATTCAATCTCCAGTACCCTCAAAACCAGAAAACAAGCTGGGCAGGGTAGTGCACTCCTATAACCCCAAAACTTGGGAGGCCAAAACAGGAGGATAGAAGGCTTGAGGCCAGTCTCAGCTACTTAGTGAGGGCCTCAGCAACTTAGTAAGACCCTGTTTCAAAATAAAGAATAAGAGGAAACAGGGTCTCTTAAGCCAGCATGGCTGGCTTCGAACCTGCTGATCCTCCTGTTTCCACCTCCCAATCGCGGGGTTTACAAGCTTGCACCACCACGCTGGGCTCCAATGTATCTCTATTTTTAATACACTTACCTATTTATTTATTTACTATCTATCTCTATTAATTTATATTCCAAGAAGGTGAAGCCTGTTGTGGTGGCACACGCTTGCAATCCTAGCATTCAGGAGGCTGAGACCAGGGGATGGTGGTTTGCAGACAGCCTCAGCTACTTAGTGAGGCCCTCTGCAACTTAGTGAGACTCTTTCAAAATAGAGAATAAAAAATAGGGCAGGAGGTGTAGCTTGGAGGTCCAATGCCCCAGGGTTCCATCCCTAGCACTGCAAAAAAAAAAAAAAAAAAAAAAAGTAAGTAAATAAATAAATTCCAAGAAGGTGAATATTTTTGTCTGTTTTGTTCTTGATGTGCCCTTGGTGCCTAAAACTGTGCTTGAAACTTGGAAAATGACTAGTATATAATGTTCAATAAATAAATTCAATGTCCCTATGAACAGCATTTTTCTTCAGGTGACAGTGTTCTTTAGAACAGATTTCCAATGACTATATCAGAGTGCAAAAAACCTATTTTGACTCTTGATACTGCCAAAATAAGTACTAACTAATGTACAGTACTCCCAACAGAGTATAAGCCTATCAGATTCACCACAGCTAAGTTCTATCACCCTAGAAAATCCGCACACTCCTCCAAAGTCAAATAAAATTGTCTTCCACTTTAATATGCACTTAAGACCTGTTGTATTAAGGCATGTTTTCTAAACACCTTCAAAAACTCAAAAGGCTTACATACCCGACCTATTAAAGATGATAATGGCATTTTTTTTCAGGCTTATCTTTCCACCCACTTCCCTACACACACCCTTGGCTTACGAAATGAGATACTGTGAAATGTATATGAAAGTATAAAAATAAGGCCTGGCTGTTACTAAAGATTAGGGTGGGAAGGACAAGACTGAGTCAGTGGCTCGGCCAACCTACCCAGAGACGCGAATCCAGAGGGGCTCCGCGTCCGGCAGCTCAGGGTTCTCCCACATCAAGGCTTTTCCCTTAGAAGAACCCAATTTCTTTGCCAAGAATGGGGGAGGGTACCACACCCACCACCACTCCGTATTTAAGTGCAAGCCACTTTTGAGGGGTGGTTCCAGCGCTGTTCAAGCCACACCTTAAAAAGACCTCCCGGACTTCCCACTTCCCACAAACCGGGCGCCAAGAAAGAGGCCCCCGGCCCTCCCCGCCCGCCAGGGAAGGCCCGGGGGGGCTGCAGCCGCCGGCCTCCGCCCCGACCCCAGCGCCGCCGCAGCGCCCCTCCGCCGCGCCCCCTCCCGCCACCCAGCGCCAGACGCACCTGTCTCGCAGCCGGGTGCCGCCGCGCGGGGTCCGCCGGGCCCAGCCGGGGCCGTCTCCGCGTCCTCCGCGCCTCGCCCAACGGCAAAGCGGCGCCCGCCGCCAGCTCCGGTTTGAAATCCTGCACCAGCCAATCACAGAGAAACTTATTCCGCCCCTCCGCCCGCCTCTACGCTAGGACGCACGCGTCAGAGCCACGGGGCGGGGTCAGGAACGGCAGTGAGCATGCGCATGCCCTTAGAAGGACGCTAAGGCGGCCATTTTGACTAAGGTCAGCAATTCCCCAGTTTTGAGTGTGGATTGGTTGGTTTGCTTGCTTTGGTTGATTGATTGATTTTCCTGATGCCCTTTCCTGAAGTCATTGGAATGCCATGTTGACTAAGGGCAATTAGTGCTTCTTGAGTGCATACTATTCTTACCTTTCTGGTTGCCTCCCCCAGGAAAGGAAGCCGAGCTCCTGAAAACTTAACTGAACAGTGTCGTTATAAAACAGGAGTAATTTCAGAAGGAAACTCAACAGCAGTCATTTTCAACAGTATTTATGGATTTATATTATCCATTTATTCATTGATGGATTCATTCAGACCTTCATTTGACACACAGTAAAATGTATCAACTTCAACTTCATGAAGAGCACTCTCCTAGAAATCAGAAAAAAAGAAAAAAAAAAATGTGGTCCCCGCTTGCCAGTAGCTGCGAATGGAGGCAAATCAAGGCAACAAAAAAAAAGTACAAAATAAAGTATGACGGGATGTACTTGGGAGGCTGAGACTGGAGGATGGAAAGTTCGCGACCAGACTCAGCAATTTTGTGAGGCCCTCGGCAACTTAGTGAGACCCTGTTTCAAAATAAAAACAAAATGATGCTGGGAGTGTAGCTGAGAGTTAGAACGCCCCTGGATTCAATCCTGAGTACCACAAATAACCAGGCCTGGTGGCACACGCCTTTAATCCCAGTACTTGGAAGTTTTAGATAGGAGGATCACAGGTTGGAGGACAGCCTGAGCAAGTACCTAGCATGGCCGTTTTTCAAATTAAAAATAGAAAATAAAAGCCAGGTGTGGTAGCGCACGCTTGTAATCTCAATACTTGGGAGGCTGAGACAGGAAGATCTTGGTTTGTGGACAGCCTCAGCTACTTAGTGAGGCCCTCTCTGACATATTAAGACCCTGTTTCAAAATAAAGAATAAAAAATCAGGCTGGTGGTGTAGATTGGCATAGAATGCCCCTGGGTTCAATCCCCAGCACCACAAAAAATAAAAAATAAGGCTGGTATTGTAGCTTAAATGTGGAATACCCCCTGAGTTCAATCCCCAGTACCAAAATAATGGTAATAATAATTATTATTATCATTTAATAATAAACAAGTAAATGTTATAATTCAGTTTAATAAACATCATTTAGTACTTGGCATTGTGCTGGTGCAGGGGCTTTCACATTTCAGTACCTGGACCCAGCCAAGTGTGGTGGCCCATGCTTGTGATCCCAGCATTTGGGAGGCTGAGACTGTGCAACTCAGTGAGATCCTGCTTCAAAATAAAGAATAAAAAATTGAACTGGGGTTGTAGCTCAGAGATAGAATGCCCCTGGGTTCCATCCCCAGTACCACAAAAAATAAATAAATAAAAATATATTAAAAATCTGAGTTGGCCGGGCGTGGTGGCACACGCTTGTAATCTCCGCGCTTGGGAGGCAGAGACAGGAGGATCACGCAGGTTCGAAGCCAGCCGCGCGCGCTGGCTTAGGAGACCCTGTTTCCAAACAAAAATGTAAAAGTAGGTCTGGGAGTGTAGCCCGGAGGTAGAAGGGCTTCCAGGAACCCCAGTACCACCAAAAAAAAAAAAAAAAAAAAAATCTGAGTTGGGCATGGTGGCGCATGTTTGTAATCCCAGTACTTGGGAGACTGAGACAAGAGAATCGCAGGTTTGAAGCCAGCCTCAGCTACTTAGTGAGACCCTGTTTCCAAATTAAGTATAAAATAGGTCTGGGAGTGTAGACCAGAGGTAGAAGGCCCCTGAGTTCCATCCCCAGTACACACACACACACACACAAAATCTGGACCCACAATGACAAATATATATTCCACATTACAACAAACTAATGTGATTTTTACATTACACCCCAGGGCTATTCATTCTTACTACATGTAACGTAGTTTTTTGGTTGGGGGGGGGGTTGTTGCAGTACTGGGGATGGAACCCAGGGGCATTCTACCTCTGAGCTACACCCCACAAGGCACCCACCGGTAATCACAGTACTATGTGTGTTTGTGGTACTGGGGGTGGAACCCAGGGGCTTTTCTACCTCCAGGCTATACTCCCAGACCGATTTTATACTTAATTTGGAAACAGGGTCTCACTAGGTTGCTGAGAGCCTCACTAAGTAGCTGAGGCTGGCTTTGAACCTGTACGATCCTCCTGTCTCAGCCTCCCAAGCGCGAGGGTTACAAACCTGCGCCACTACATCTGGCTAAACCAGTACTTTGGAGGCTGAGACAGGAGGATCACAGGTTCAATGCCAGCCTCCGCAACTTAGTGAGACCCTGTTTCAAAATAAAAAATAGAAAATAGAAGCCAGGCATGGTGGTACGTGCCTGTAATCCCAGTTCTTGGAGGCTGATAAAGGAGGAACACAAGTTTGAGTCTAGCGTCAGCCATGTAGAGACACTCTCAGCAACCTAGTGAGGCCCTGTTTCAAAACAAAAACCCACCACGCCCGGTTAGTGATTTTTTTTTTTTTTTTTATGGAACCCAGGGGCATTCTGCCTCTGTACCTCTGAGCTGTACCTCCAACCCTATTTTTTATTTTTTATTTTGAAACAGGGTCTCACTGAGTTGCAAAGGGACTAAGTAACTGAGGCTGTCCGCAAACCAAGATCTTCCTGTCTCAGCCTCCCAAATGGGATTATAAGCGTGCGCCACCACACCCAGCTCAAATTACCACTTTTTAACGCTTAGGAGATTCACTTACCCCAACTATAAAATAATAAACAATAAGCCAGGCGTGGTGGCACAAGCTTGTAATCCCCGTGCTTGGGGGGCTGAGACAGGAGGATCGCACGGGTTCGAAGCCAGCCTCAGCTACTTAGTGAGGCTCTCAGCAACTTAGTGAGACCCTGTTTCCAAATAAAATATAAAAAATAGGTCTGGGAGTAGAGCCCGGAGGTAGAAAAGCCCCTGGGTTCCACTCCCAGTACCACCAAAAAAAAATTTTTTTTAATTAAAAAAAATAAACAATAATACCATCAGTCTCTCACAGGTTTATTCCCAGATCAATTGAGGTAGTGTGTGGTATACTTTCAAAGTTTATCCTTTATAAACTGTAATACAGATTGTTATTAGTATTATTGGAAAAGGAATAAAAAAGGAAATGTTAACTGTAAATATATTATCCCATATAAATGTCCCTGTAACACTCTTTCATGGTGAGGAGAGTTCGTCAATTGCATTAGCCTGTGCTCCTTAGATACCCATAATACAATGAAATAAGTACTGTACTAGGACAGAGATATGTGTAACATGACTTAGGAGCACAAACAAGAAAGCACTAGTCCTCTCTGGAGAGTGGGAATGTTAGAAAAGCCTAGAGACTGACATCCGAGCTGAGACCTAAAGTGCGAAAGGGAATTTACCAGAGAGAATCCAGTGACGAGTTCCTGGCAGTGGAAAGGTCCTGTGACCTCTGAGGAATGAGGCAAGTATATATTTAATAAACACACAGCACACCATTTGTTTAGAGCTATGAAGGAACATTTACTTCAACTTTCACAGGATGGGATTACAAGCAAGTTCAGTGGGTGTGATGTCTCTGGGGCAGCACTGGCCTGAGAAGAAGGAAAAATTGGCAAAATAGACTGGGACCAGACCAGCAAGAGATTGGACTTTCTCCTATAATAGACTCAGTAGCTAAATAGTGGGTTTTAGACTGACTTTACTGATTTAGAACATACACTAAGATAGGGCTGAAGGCACAGCTCAGTGGCAGAGCACTTGCTTAGCATGTACAAGACTCCAGGTTCTAAACCGGGCCTGGCAGCTCAAGCTTGTAATCCCAGCATTCAGGAGGCTGAGACAGGAGGATCCCAGTTTGCAGACCGCCTCAGCTACTTAGTGAGGTCCTTTAAAACCCAGTGAGAGCCCGGCGCGGTGGCCCACGCTTGGAATCCCTGTGCTTGGGAGGTGGAGACAGGAGGATCTTGCAGGTTCCTTAAGAGAGCCTGTTCCAAAAATAAAGTATAAAATAGGTCTGGGAGTGTAGCCCGGAGGTAGAAGGGCTTCCAGGAGCCCCAGTACCACCAAAAAAAAAAAAAAAAAAAGAATTTTGGTTAATCCAGGAACGGTGATGCACGCCTTGTAATCCTAGTACTTGAAAGGCTGACACAAGGAGGATCACAGGTTCTGGTCACCACCACACCTGGCAAGACCAAAATTCTTACTAAGGCTCTCCTAACCTGAGCTCCTGTGTCTTTCCAGCCACGCTTCCTTACCCTCTGGCTTTCACAGTTGCTCAAGCCCACCAGGCTGGGTCTCAACGCAGAGCCCTACCCTTGCTGTTCCATCTGCCTCTGCACACTGTTCCCACCCCCACTGCCTCTTCACCTGGCTAAGTTCTACTCACCAGGGCTTCAACTTCCACTACTTTCCTCTCTCACGCCCCGCTAGGTCTTTGCTGGAAGCCCCTCCTAGCTCTCCATTCTCCCCATTTCATATGTCATTTGTTTTTCTAGTTACTACTGTATGGATTTCCTCAACCCATTGTGCCTGGCTCACTTGTCTATTAACAGAAATAATAATAATACTTATTTCATAGAGCTATTGAGATGAATAAGTGAGACATCATTTATAAAGCAATTAGCACAGTTCCTGGCACACTGCTCAGTAAATCTGTATCCTCCCTACTAGACTAGAAGCTTCTGAGAACAAGGGCTGGCACTCCTCTCATTTACTGCTACATACTCTTGCTTCTGCAGCCCCAGTGGCCATTCAAGTGTGCATGAGCTGAGAATGGGGTGGTGGTAGTACTCCACCCCTCAGGCACCCCGTCCATACCCCAAATGCCGGCTGAGGGCGGGAGGTGCTGTCCTCCTACCTCCCTGCGGAGCACACCCACCTCATTCCACTCAACCCCCTTTGCTGGCATCACCAGCCTGGTGAGACGGCACCAAGGAAAGGTGTGGGGGCTCTTAACCCTTTCTTCCCAAAGTATAGTGCTGTCACTGGAAGGCATCCTGGGCTCCATCGGGTGGGAGTCGGGGGAGACAAAAAAGCCGTGGGTTCCATTCCCGTCTCTGCCACTTAACTAGAGGCAGAGCCCTTTGGGCTTGGTTATTACTTACTCTTCTGTGTCTTGAGAGACCTAGGCGCGGGGTGGTTGCAGGTGCCAGGGAGGTAAGGCGGTTGCGTGCTGGAACGCACCGTCGAGGACAGCAGGCGACCCGCCCCGCCGCGCGCCAGCCCGCAGCGCTAATGGGATTTATGCTAATGGCGACAACGGCGGGCCGCCGGAGCGCGCGGGGCGGGCTGCCAGCCACCGCCAGGCGTCCTGGCTCCCTCCTCCCCGTCCCGCCGGGCTTGGCCTCGACCTTTCCTTTCTTTTCTCTCTCTCTCTTTTTTTTTTTTTTTTTTTTTTTTTTTTTTTTTTTGGTACTGGGGAATTCTACCTCCGAGCTACGCCCCCAGCCCTATTTTTTATTCTTTATTTTGAAACAGGGTTTCACTGAGTTGCAAATGGCTCCACTAAGCAGCTGAGGCTGGTTGTGAACCTCAATCCTCCTGTCTCAGCCTCCCAAATGCTGGGATTACAAGCGTGCACCACCACGCCCCCGCTTCCTGTCCTTTTCAATTGTTTTGGGTCTGCAGAGGTCTCACCCTATTCTAATATTATCGCGCCTTCTGTCAAAAAAGCCAAGATGTTGCTGAACACCCAGCAGGTGGGTGGGAAGGGGCCAGAGCCAGTGGGAAACAGCTCAGAGTACGCAGGTAGGACTGTGTCCTGGGGCTGGGGAGAGAGCCCGCTCCGGGCTGGGAACCAACCTGACAGCCGGGCACGGTGGCACACGCTTGTAACCCCAGTACATGGGAGGCTGAGACAGGAGGATTACAGGTTCGCGGCCCGCGTCAGCCGCTTAGTGACGTCCTCCGCAATTTCGTTTCAAAATAAAGACCGTTTCAAAATAAAGAGTAAAAAGCCAGGCATGGTGGTGCATACTTGTAATCCCAACATTTGGGAGGCTGAGACAGAAGTATTGTGGTTGGTAGACAGCCTCAGTTACTTAGTGAGATCCTTTGCAACTCAGTGAGACCCTGTTTCCAAATAAAGAATAAAAAATAGGACTGAGGGTGTAGCCCTAAGTTCCACACCCCAGTACCACAAAATAAACAAATAAATAAATAAAAATAGGGCTGGGGGTATAGCTCAGATGTAGAGTGTCCCTGGGTTAAAGCATGGGTACCACAAAAAATTTAATAAATAAAAATAGATACTGACAAATGCTTTTTTTTTTTTTTTTTGGTTTGGTTTTTGCAGAGTTAAGGATTGAACCCAGGTCTCATGCATACTAGGCAAGCATTCTACCACTGAGTTACATCCCCACCCCCTATAAATAAAAATAGATAAATGGGGCTGGAGATGTAGCTTGGAGGTAGAATGCCCCTAGGTTCAATCCCCAGGGAAAGAAAGAAAGAAAGAAAGAAAGAAAGAAAGAAAGAAAGAAAGAAAGAAAGAAAGAAAGAAAGAAAGAAAGGAAGGAGTCAACCTGAAAGTAGAGGCCTTTGGGCTGAGCTCTGCAGCTGCGGGAAGAGCTACTCCAGTGTGACTGGAGTACAAGGACCTCACTTGGAGTTTGGGGTCAGGTCATGCTGGAAGGGATTTGGAGAGGGCAGAGTGAGAGACCTTAACACCAGGCCAAACAGATTCAATGTAAATTCTGAGGCACTGTTGAGCCACTGAAGGTTTTCTTCCTGAATCTCTAAAAGAATCAGTAAAGCACAGTGGTTAAATGCATGGGCTCTGAAGGCACACTGGCCCTGTTTCAAGGTCTGCTCACACCACCTACCACTTGTGTGATGAGCAACCAGCTTCTTTATGCCTCCATTAAATGTGAGTAACAATAACTGTAAAAGGAGGAAAAAATGAAAAGGTGTCTGCAAAACACTTTGCACTGTGCCTGGCACATAGTTAGCATTCCAACCAAGAGTGTTAGTTACTAACTTGTATCTCCATTTCTTCCTTTGTCTACTTGATTAGACCTCAGAAACACAGAAACAGAGATGATTCTTCAAATTTCACCTCAGCTAGCCTCGGACAAGACGGGACCGAGAGGAAAAGAGGTCCCGAACAAGGTTTTCTTTCTTGGGAGGACCATCCCAAGAAAGTGGAACCTTGGGAGTGTGTGGAATGGATGGAGGAGACCAACGGAGCCAGGGAAGCCGTTTTGGAGACTGAATTGGGAAATGAGAGGGGGTAGAAAGTCACACTCAACAAGGAGGTCTATCTAAAACAGAATAATTCCTCAGCAACTTATAGAGACTGTGTTTCAAAAAATAAAACATAAAAAGTGCTGAGTTGGGCACAGTGGCACAGGCCTGTAATCCTAGTACTTGGGAGGCTGAGACAAGAGGATTACAGGTTTGAGGACAGCCTATTTAGTGAGATTCTCAGCAATTTAGGAAATCTTGTTTTCGGTGTGTGTGTGTGTGTGTGTGTGTGTGTGTGTGTGTGTGTGTGTGAATGGGGAGTGGAGCCAGGGGCATTCTACCTGTGTCTGAGCTACACCTCCTGCCCTGTATTTTTTCTTATTATTATTTTATTTTTTTGAAACAACGTATAAATTGCAGGAGACCTCACTAAGTTACTGAGTTTGGCCATGAACCTGAAATTCTAAAGCCGGGTGTAATGGCACATGCCTGTAATTCTACTACTAAGGAGGCTGAGAAAGGAGGATCGCAAGTTTGAAGACAGCATCAGCAAGTAACGAGACTCCTATCAACCTAGTGAGACCCTGTATCAAAATAAAAATAAAATAGGGCTGAGCTGGGTGTGGGGGCGCACGCTTGTAATCCCAGCATTTGGGAGGCTGAAACCGGAGGATCGCAGTTCTTGGACAGCCTCAGCTACTTAGTGAGGCCCTCCGCAACTCAGTAAGACCCTGTTTCAAAATAAGGAATAAAAAATAGAGCAGGGGGTGTAGCTCGGAGGTCAAATGCCTCTGGATTCCATCCCCAGGCCCGCAAAAAAAAAAAAAAAAGAAAAGAAAAATATATATATATGTCTGGGAGTGTAGCCTGGAGGTAGAAGGCCTCTGGGTTCCATCCCCAGTACCACAATAAATAAATAAATAAATAAATAAATAAATAAATAAATAAATAAAGCTGGGCAGGTGGGCAGGCGCTGGCGGGGCGCCCCTAGGCGACCCCCCTCTCCACCCGGAAGGACCCCATGGTCTGGGCCCCCGGGCCCGACCCTGGGCGGGTGGACAGGCGCTGGTGGGGCACCCCTAGGTGGCCCCCTTTCCATCCAGAAGGATCCTGTAAAAAAGGAAAAGAAAAAGAAAAAAGGAAAATATCGGAGAGGGGTCAAGGAGGTGGTGGATGCCAGGATACTGGAGATGCAGACAAAACTTATCCAAATGAACTGGAATTATTGAAAAATTCCCCGCTAAGAAGGACTGTTTCTTTTCTACACTGTTAAGAATCTTGGACATCACCTGTAAGGAGAGAGACTTTAGAGGAGACCAAGGAGAAAGGCGGTGTTGAAAGCGGTCTCCGCGTTAGCGGTGGAGACTTGTATTCAGGAGGAGCAGAAATCGGAGCCTACCAACCTTTTTTTTTTGGAGAAATTACACCAAAGGGTGAATGCTACTGTCGCGCATGCTTAAGAAGATTGGACAACATTCAAAGTGAAAAGAGAGCCTGGGAAAGATTGGAAATGGTGGAGGCAGTGGCAATGGCAGTGGCCAGTACTCAGGGGAGGCAGAGATCTGATACATTACACCTGGAACCTTTGAATTAATGACCCCAGAGGCAGAATGCTACCACCACCACACACCCTCAAGAATGTGGGACAAATAGTTGGGCGAAGAGGGTGCTCGGATTAGAGCCTGCCGAGGGTTGAGGCCGGCGACAGACACAGCAAAGCTGGGATCGGAGCCTGCTGTGAGGCAAGGCCGGTGCTGGGGCCTCCGAGGCCGGGATCGGAGCCTGCCGAGGGGTTAGGCCGGTCCCAGGGCCAACTGCCGGCATCGGAGCCTTCCGTGAGGCAAGGCTGTTATTGAGGCCTCTGAGGACGGGATCAGAGCCTGCCGAGGGGTTAGGCTGGTGCTGGGGCCAGCGAGGCCGGGATCGGAGCCTGCTGAGAGGTTAGGGCGGTGCCAGGGCCTCTGGCCGGCATCGGATTCTTCCATGAGGCAAGGCCACTACTGAGGTCTCCGAGGCCTGGATCAGAGCCTGCCGAGGGGTTAGGCGGATGCCGGGGCCATCGGCTAACATCGGAGCCTGCTGTGAGGAAGGCTGGAGCTGGGGCCTCTGAGGCCGGGATCAGAGCCAGCTGAGGGGTTAGGCCAGTGTCGGGGCCAGTGAGGCCAGAACCGGGGCCTCCCATGAGGCAAGGCCGCTGCTTGAGCCAGCCAGCAAAGTCTGGATCAGTCCACCGGGTAGCCAGGCCACAACTGAGGCCGTCAAGAATGGGATCGGTATTTGCAACACAGCATGCACAGAGAAATATTGCAGAAAATTAAAACCAGATGCTTCCCCTAATCAGCAATAACTAGGAGGAAAGGGGCAACAGGAAGTGGTCAAGCTATAGAAAGGGCCCTATAGTGAAGCAATTAAGGTGACCAATCAGGGGGTATGGAATAGGGGAGGATGGAGCCTCTTTAAAAAGCAGGAAGTACATAAATAAATGTATCAAAGTTAATCACCAAACAAGCATGGGATCAAGGGAGGGGGAGGGAATGGGATGGGGGCTGGATGAGGGCTAATTGGATGATGTGTGCTTGTATATCCTCTCAAGTCTTATATTCCAATGTGATGTATGATTACAATGCACCAATAAAAATAAATTAAATAAATAAATAAATAAATAAAATATGGCTGTGCCAGCTGGGCGTGGTGGTACACACTTATAATCCCAGCATTTGGGAGGCTGAGACAAGGAGGATCACAGGTTCGCAGCCAGCCTCAGCTACTTAGTGAAACACTCTGCTGCTTAGTGAGACCCTGTTTCAAAATAAAGAATAAAAAATAGGGTTGGCCGGGCGTGGTGGCGCACGCTTGTAATCCCCGCGCTTGGGAGGCGGAGACAGGAGGATCGCGCAGGTTCGAAGCCAGCCGCGCTGGCATAAGAGACCCTGTTTCAGAAATATAAAATAGGTCTGGGAGTGTAGCCCGGAGGTAGAAGGGCTTCCAGGAACCCCAGTACCACCAAAAAAAAAAAATAGGGTTGAGGTTGTAGCTCAGAGGTAGAATGTCCCTAGCTTCCATCCCCAGTACCATAAAAATAAAATAAAATAAATAGGGCTATATATGTAGTTTGGAGGTAGAACACCCCTGGGTTCAATCCTCAGTACCAAAAACTAAAAAACAAAACAAAATAAAACAAAACCAAAAAATGAAGTTGGACATAGTGGTGCGTCCTCTTCAAGGTGTTCTACCTATGAAGTATACCCCCAATCCTATTTTATTTTTTAAGTTTATTATTTATTTATTTTTGTGGTACTGGGGATGGAACCCAAGGGCCTTCTACCTCCAGGTTACACCCCCAGACCTATTTTTATTCTTTATTTTGAAACAAGGTCTCACTACATTGCTAAGGCTGGCTGCAGACCCGCAATCTTCCTGTCTCAGCCTCCCAAGTACTGGGAGTACAGGCATGGGTTGCCATGCCCAGCTTCAGGGTTGATTTTAGCAGAACAAATAAAAAAGGGCCAGCGCCTCTGGGCCTCCGGCTTCTCCAGCCAGAGCCCGCTCTGGCTGCCTCCCTCCTGCTCTGTAGGCCACCTCGTCCCTCTGCTGGCCAAGCCCACTCTTCTGCTCCCTTTCATGCACCCCAGCTGACTATGAGCTGCAAATTCCTTTTCACAAACGCTCTGCCCTGTCCTGTCTTTCTGTCCCTTGCCTGGGCTCAAGGCACCATTCTGTCCTCCAAGCCGGACGCTCCCAAGCCTGTTTCTCTCAGCTCCCTGCAGGCATCTAACCCTTCCACGATGCCTCTCTATGGTTTGCCAAGTCAGTGCTCTCAAGCAGCAAAAACCAGAAGGAGAGGCAGCCAAAGGAGCAGCACTATGCATATTGGCAAGCCTTCTCTGGGCAGGAGAGGATGGCAGGACAGGCGGGCAGGCCAGCTGTGCTGCAGAAGTGCACCCAAGCTTGGAATTGGGGCTCCAACCTACATACATGCACGCACACGCACGCGTGAGCACGAGCGCATGGACACACACACACACACACACACACACACACACACACACACGCACACCAGGCCTGTTTACTCTGCAGAGGTCTGCTTCCCTGAACCCCAGGCCTGCTTGCTCACTGCCCACCAAAAGCCTCTTCTGTCTGCTTCTTGGGAAGACCCTTGGTCATGGGCCTATGGAGGGGCTGGTTTTCATAGCGATCTCCACATTCTGGGGAGCTTTCAGACTCCCAGAGACAAGGCCTTGCCATGTCTGGGATCACTGCAGCTGCTCCATTGACAGCCCAACCTGCCCCCTCCTCCCTCCTCGTTCCTCCTGATCCTGTGTGCCTCCCTCCAAGACTGGGAGGGAGGTCAGGATGGAGCCCATTCTGGTGAAATGAGAAAAGATTAGAGCAATACATTTTCTGTCAATGGCAATAAGGCTGCCTGAGCAGGGGAGGAGGAATATTTGATTTGGGGCTCTCCAGGGGTCTTGACAGAGGAGCACAGCAGCCTGCAGCCTAAGGCCTGATGGAGTGGGGAGGGCTGATTCCAGTCCCAGCCCTGGCCAGCTGGGGACCCTGGTGTCCCAGCCCTCTCATCTCCATATCGACCCAATCCTCCACGGCCACCCGCAGGCTCCCTCCTCCTCCCTCTCATTTCTCCCTGTCTACTGCCAAACTTGTTTCCCCACAGCAGTTTTTCTACCGGGTACAGGGTGATAGAGCAGGAAGAGCACTGCTCTAGGGGCTGGGGAGGAAGCCCAGGTTCTAACCCACCCACTGCTGCCAAGCCTGGGGAAGGCCCTGAGCCTTTCCCAGCCGTGGGCAGCATGGGTGCAGGACAGAATGTCGCAGATGGCATCCTAAGAGCCGGGGTCAACCAAGCCACTCACCCCTTTAGTCACTCACTTAACCTGTCAGCTGTCATTTATTTGTCTGTAAAATGGAAGGAGGAAATAATCAGGTCTGTATTCGAGGGCGGCAGGGAATATGCGAATATTATGAGGATTCAGGATATGCTACCTGACAAAGACTGGGCCTGGGTTTCACAAGTCTCTAGAGGATTCTGCCAGTCCTGGGATTCCTGCTCCTGGGTCCGGACCTCCCACAGTGGGAGGAGGACATTGTCGCACTGGGGAAGAATATGAGGACATTTCTCTGTCAAACAGTCCTGAACTCGCCTGGGACCAATTTTGAACGGCTTTCTGGAGGGGAGGTTTTAGAGATAGTAGGTCACTAGTGTCTCCTTCCTGACTCCTCTGGCCCTCTGGTCATGTGGATGGTGCCCCCTGGAGTTGCACAGTGTGGCAGGCCTGCCTGGATGCAGAGCCCAGGCTCCTGTGCGGGGTAAGGTGCTGGGAGGAGAGTGGGGGGGGGCGGGGGGGATAAGCATTTATTACCAGACTGCCATGTGCCAGGAACCATGGGATGTTCATTTCATATGCCATCTGGTCTATACAACAGCTTGGGGGGTATAACTGACTGAGTTGACCGACTTACCCATTGTTACCAGCTGGAAGGGACTGAGACAGGGCAGCCAGGTCCCATCACTCCATACTGCCTTCTCTGGAGCCCAGGTCTAGGCCTCTGTCCCAGACCTGCTGAAAAGTTGGACAAATCTCAATCTCTCTCTCTCTCTCTCTCTCTCTCTCTCTCTCTCTCTCTCTCTCTCTCTCTCTCTCGCTGAGGCTAGAACCCACAGACTCACAAACACAAGCAAAGTACTCTACCACTAAGCCCCACACCCCAGAACCCTAGGCAGAGCTCTCTTTCTCTCTCTCTTTCTCTCTTCTTTCTTTTTTTTTTCCTTCTTTTTTTTTTTTTTTTTTTTTTGGCACTGGTGTTCAACCCAGGGTCATTTTACCTCTGAGCTATAGCCCCAATGTGTGCGTGGGGGGGGGGGGGGGATTGAACCACCCAAGGGTATTCTACCTCCAAGCTACACCCTAGACCAATTTTATTTTTTATTCTGAAACAAGGTCTTAGTAAGTGGCTGAGGAGCTCACTAAGTTGCAAGGCTGGCCTTGAACCTGCAGTCCCCTGTCTCAACCTCCCAAGTACTGGGATTACAGGTTTGTTTGATCCATTATTCCCAGCCCCTTTATCCATTTATTTATTTATTTATTTATTTATTTATTTATTGGTATTGGAGATTGAACCCAAGAGGCATTCTACCTGAGCTACATCTCTGCCCTCCAACCTGCAATCCTCCTGTCTCAGCCCCCCCAGTACTAAAATGGCAGGTATGTGCCACCTCATCTGACTTTGAGAAGGTATTTATTTATTTACTTATTTTATTTACTTATTTTATTTATTTTTGTGGTACTGGGGATTGGCCCCAGGGGAATTCTCTGAGGTACACCCCCAGCTTCTTTTTTTTTTTTTTTTTTGGTCTGAGGATGAAACCCAGAGGCATTCGGCCTCCGAGCTACACACCCCCTGCCCTATTTTTTATTCTTTATTTTGAAATCGAGTCTCATTGAGTTGCAGAGGGCCTCACTAAGTAGCTGAGGCTGTCCATGAACCACGATCTTCTGGTCTCAGCCTCCCAAATGCTGGGATAACAAGCGTGCGCCACCATGCCTGGCTTTATTTTGAAATAAGGTCTCACTGAGTTGCAAAGCACCTAAGTAGCTGAGGCTGTCTGTGAACCCAGATCCTCCTGTCTCAGCCTCCCGGATGCTGAGATTACAAGTGTGTGCCACCACACCCGGCTCCTCACTTCATTTTCACCTGATCACTTGATATGAATCAAGATTCATATCTTCCCCTTTCTCCTCTGCCTACCCAGCTCTCATTGATCCTTCAAGGCCTAGGTTAGGGGCCCCCTCTCCCACAAAGCCTTCCCTACCACCTCGATTCACAGTGACGGTAAGCATAGACACCCTTGACTGACCATTCACTTTTTATGACTGTGGCCCAATTCCTCAACTAACCAAAGTCCCCATCTGATTCTCTGAAGGTTCCTACTATGTTCCTTACCTCTTTTTTTTCTTTCTTTCTTCTTTTCTTTTCTTTTCTTTTCTTTTTCTTTCTTTTCTTTTCCTTTTTTTTTTTTTTTGTGTGTGTGTGTATTACTAGGGATTGAACCCAGGGGCATTCTATCTCTGAGCTATACCCCCAGCCCTATTTTTATTTTTTACTTTTAAATTTTTTTTTTTTTTTTTTGGTGGTACTGGGGTTCCTGGAAGCCCTTCTATCTCCGGGCTACGCTCCCAGACCTATTTTTACATTTTTTATTTGGAAACAGGGTCTCCTAAGCCAGCGCACGCGGCTAGCTTCGAACCTGAGCGATCCTCCTGTCTCTGCCTCCCAAGCGCGGGGATTACAAGCGTGCGCCACCACGCCCGGCTACCTTAAATTTTTTTATTCTTGCAGATCTGGGAATGGAACCCAGGAGCATTCAACCTCCGAGCTACACCCCCTGCCCTATTTTTTATTCTTTATTTTGAAACACTAAGTTGTGGAGGGCCTCACTAAGTAGCTGAGGCTTACTGTGAACTGCCATCCTCTGGTCTCAGCCTCCAGAATGCTAGGATTACAGGCATGTGCCACCACGCCTGGCTTTTTTTATTTTTTTATTTTGAAACAGGGTCTTGCTAGGTTGCTGAGGCTGGCATCCTGTCTCATCTTCTCAAGTACTGGGATTACAAGTGTGTGCCACCAAGCCAGGCTTCCCCTGCCTCTTTGCAAAAAGAAAGACCTTTCTGCAGCCTGTGATGATGGTGCCCATGGGAATCTATATTTGAGTTTAAAGTAGTAGCCAGGTGTGGTGGCACACTTTGGGGTTTTGGTTTTTTTGGTGGTACTGGGGGTGGAACCCAGAGGCTTCCTACCTCCGGGCTATACTCCCAGACCTATTTTATATTTTATTTGGAAACAGGGTCTCACTAAGTTGCTGAGAGCCTCACTAAGTAGCTGAGGCTGGCTTCGAACCCGTGCGATCCTCCTGTCTCTGCCTCCCAAACGCGGGGATTACAAGCGTGCGCCACCACGCCCAGCAAGTAGCACACTTTTGTAATCCCAGCATTTGGGAGGCTGAGGCAGGAGGATCGTGGTTTGCAGTCTCAACTACTTAGTAGGGCCCTTCGCAACTCAGTGAGACCCTGTTTCGAAAATAAAAAAGACTAAAAAGTAGGGCTGGGAGTGTAGCTCAAAGGTACAATGCCCCTGGGTCCCATCCCTAGCACCACAAAAAATAAAATAAATAAATAAATAAATAAATAAATAAATAAATAAATAAAATAAAGAATAGCCAGGCATGGTGGCGCACGCTTGTAATACCAACATTTGGGAGGCTGAGATAGGAGGGTGGTGGTTCACAGACAGCCTCAGCTACTTAGTGAGGCCCTCTGCAACTTAGTGAGAACTTGTTTCAAAATAAAGAATAAAAAGTAGGGCAAGGGGTATAGGTCAGAGGTCGAATGCCCCTGGGTTCCATCCCCAAACCCGCAAAAAAAAAAAAAAAAAAAAAAGAAAAGAAAAGAAAAGAAAGAAAAGAAAGAGGTTATAGTGGTGGTAACAGCAATAATGGCTGTGATGGCAGTTATGGAGTAAGTCTGAGAACATTGTGTTGGTGATGGTGACCTTGGTGACGTAATTTGGAGATGGTGATGGTGACTATTAGTTAATCTATTGCTACATAACAAATTATCTTCAAATCATAGTGGCTCAAAACAGCACACATTTATTATCTTGGTTCCTGTGGGTCAGGAATCAGTATGGCTCCACTGGCTGCTTTTGGCTCACAGCCTCTCACAGAGCTGCTACTAAGGTGACCGCAGGGACTGCGGCCTCATCTCCTGTTTTGACAGGAGGGCTCTCTGCCCCCAGGTTCACACACATGGTTACTAGAAGGATTCAGTTATTCTGGGGCTCTTGGACCTTGCTTGGTGTTGACCTTGGCCTCCCTGGGCTCCTTACTGCATGGGCTTCCCTGCCAAGCTGGCAGAACAACCACTGGCTTTCTCAGCGCAAGCGAGAGAGTACGCAAAATAAAAATCATGATCATTTTGCAGTCTAGTTTCAAAGTAACATCCCACCACCTCTGCTGAATTCTATTGACTAGAAATAAGTCATTAAATACAATCCATGTTGGAAAGGATGGCATGAATACCAGGAAGCAGGGGTCACTGGGAGCCGTCTTAGAGGCTGCCAATCACAGGTCATGTGGTAACATCGATTGTTAAGCTGGGCATGGTGGCGCACGCTTGTAATCCCCATACTTGGAATGCTGAGATAGGAGGATCACAAGTTCAAAGCCAGCCTCAACAACTTAACAAGGCCCTCCATAATTTAGTGAGACCCTGTTTCCAAATAAGAAAATTGGGCTGGAGGTTTAGTTCAGAGGTAGAATGCCTCTGGGTTCAATCCTACAAAAACAAAAACAAAAAAGAAAGAAAGAAAGAAGAAGGAAGGAAGGAAGGGAGGGAAAGAAAGAAAGAAAGAAAGAAAGAAAGAAAGAAAGAAAGAAAGAGAGAGAAAGATGGAAGGTTATGTGGCTAATGGTGGCATTGGATCAGGGATGGCAGGGCATTTGACAGTGAAAGTATTGGTGCCCATATTAGAATTGAAAATGCTTCCTCCAAGCTGGACCTTAGTGGACAAAGCCAGTGGGCTGGGTGGGACGTATTAGACCCACTCTCCTCCCCTGAGCTCCAGCCCTGTCCCAGATCCAGGTCCGGGTCCATATTCATTTCCCTAGAGAGTCCTGCCTACCCATCACCTTCTCTGCCAATCACCCACCCTATGCTGCTGCTTTCCTTCAGGGAAATAATGCACTAAATAATCACGTAAGAGCAACGGCCACCAGCAGTCAAAGGGAGGCAGCTGAGAGAGTGGTCAGAGCCCACGGAAGAATGTGCTGCCAGTCCGGACCGGGCTGTGGTTCTCCCAAGTTAGATAAGGCCACATACCCTATCATATACACGAAGCCCTCGCGTCCCTCACCTCCAGCTACTGCATCCCTGCAGGCCAGCCCACCCACCATCTCTTTATCCCCCTCCCCCAGTTCTTCATGTAAGCTTTAGGTCATGTGAGTTCATGCTCTTTAGAAACCCCTATTTCTTTTCTTTTCTTTCTTTTTTTTTTTTTTGTGGTATTGGGGATGGAACCCAGGGGCAACTAACTCTGGGCTTCACCCTCAGCCCTATTTTTTATTCTTTTTATTTTGAAACCAGGTCTCACTGAGTTGCAAAGAACCTCACTAAGTAGCTGAGGCTGCCGTGAACCGCGATCCTCCTGTCACTGCTTCCCAAATGCTGGGATCACCACACCCGGCTACCCCTGTTCTTTAATAAACACAGGAAGGCTTCATCTTTTCTTTTCTTTTCTTTTCCTTTTTCCTTTTTTTTTTTTTTTAACTGGGGATGGAACCCAGGGGCATTCTATCTCTGAGCTACACCCCCAGCCGTAGTTTTTAGTCTTTTTATTTTTGAAACAGGGTCTCACTGAGTTGCGAAGAACCTCGCTAATTAGCTGAGGTTGTCTTCGAACCATGATACTCCCATCTCAGCCTCCCAAATGCTGGAATTACAAGTATGAGCCACCATGCCCGACAGGCCTCATCTTTCTAGAGTCTTATCCCTAAAACAATCACCACCACACCCCCATCTACCATCCCAGTGCTAGGGCTCTAAGCCCGGCAAACCAAAATAAAGCCTAATTATGTGGACAAGGCATTTCAGGCAGCCAGGTAATCGGTTGTCATGGGGACCAAGTCCCTTTTTTTTTTTTTTTTTAGCGGTACTGGGAATGGAAGCCAGAGGCATTCTACCTCCGAGCTACACTACCAGACCTATTTTTTTTATTCTTTGTTTTAAAATGGGTCTCATTAAGTTGCAAAGGGCCTCACTAAGTAATAGCTGAGGCTGTCCTCGAACTGCAATCCTCCTATCTCAGCCTCTCAAATGCTGGGATTACAAGCATGCGCCAATACGTCCAGCTTCTCCTATTTGTTTGTTTGTTTGTTTGTTTATTTTGCAGTACTGGGGATGGAATCAAGGGGCATTCTGCCTCTGAGCTACATCCCCAGCCCTATTTTTTTTTTTTATTCTTTATGTTTTGAAACTGGGTCTCACTGAGTTGCAAAGGGTCTTACTAAGCAGTAGCTGAGGCTGTCCTCTTTTCTCAGCCTCCCAAATTGCTGGAATTACAAGAGTGTGCCACCATGCCTGGCTCCTTTTTATATTTTTATTTTGGGGTACTGGGGATTGAACCCAGTGGCATTCTACCCCTAAATTACCTACCCCCTAATCCCTTTTAACTTTTATTTATTTATTTATTTTTGCAGTACTGAGGTTGGAACTCAGGGGCATTCTACCTCTGAACTATACCCCCAGCCCTATTTTTTATTCTTTACTTTGAAACAGGGTCTCACTGAGTTGGGAAGAACCTCAATAAGTAGCTGAGGCTGTCTGCAAACCACAATCCTCCTGTCTCAGCCTCCCAACTGCTGGGATTACAAGACTATGCCACCATGCCCGCCTTAATCTTTTTTATTTTGAAATGGTCTCCCTAAATTGCTGAGGGTCTCTGAGGGTCTTGCTAAATTGCTGAGGCTATAAGATGGATGGTATTGTTCCAACATTGGGAGGCTGAGACAGGAGGATCACGGTTCACAGACAGCCTCAGCTACTACTTAGTGAGGAAGCCCTTTGCAAATCAGTGAGACCCTGTTTCAAAATAAAAAGAATAGCCGGGCATGGTGGTGGTGCACACTTGTAATCCTAGTGTTTGGGAGGCTAAGCAGGAGGATTGTACAGGTTCAAAGCCAGCCTCAGAGCCGGGCGTGGTGGCGCACGCTTGTAATCCCCAAGCTTGAGAGGCTGAGACAGGAGGATTGCGCAGGTTCGAAGCCAGCCTCAGCTGGCTTAAGAGACCCTGTTTCCAAATAAAATATAAAATAGGTCTGGAAGTGTAACCCAGAGGTAGAAGGCCCCTGGGTTCCATCCCCAGTACCAAAAAAAAAAAAAAAAAAAAAAAAAAAAAAAAAAAAGCTAGCCTCAGCTACTTAGTGAGGCTCTCAGCAATTTAGTGAGACCCTGTTTCCAAATAAAGTATAAAATAGGTCTGGGAGTATAGCCCAGGGGTAGAAAAGCCCCTGGGTAGAAAAGCCCCCAGTACCTCAAAAAAAGAAAAATAATAAAAAATAGGGCTGGGGTTCCATCCCCAGTTCCGCCAAATAAATAAATAAATAAATAAAATTGCTGAGGCTAGCCTTGAACCTGTGATCCTTCTGTCTCAGCCTCCCAAATATTGAGGTTATAGGCATTTACCACTGTACCAGGCAGGGACCAAATCCTCTTGCAATAGGTTTGCCAGGTTGAGCAACAGGGGTGAAAGATATTAAACTGGAAGTCAAGAGACCTAATCCCAGTTTGCTAATCTCACGATGCTAATCCCATCTTTGTCTCTCACTAATTTTGCTACGTCTGCTTTCATGCCTCAGTGTTCTCATTGGTTAAACAGTGGAGGTGGGGAAGATGGATTAATCAGTTGATTTCTAAAGATCTATCTATGATTCTGCTTCCCCTAAAATGGTGGAGGTTGAGAGGAAGGTCATAGCTACTGTAGGAGGCTAAGGGCCATATGGCCAAGATAATAGTTTCTGTTTGCAAAGGACAATCAAACCTGGTCAGAGAGGAGGCTTCCATCTCTGCACTGTAGGAACCCAGGACCAACCCCAGCTTCCTTTCCTGCATCTGCCCAAGCCCCATGAACAGAACCTGAGAATTGCCAGCTTTCTCAGTGACCCCCCACCATCAGCACAGCCATTTGGTCACCATGTAAGAATCCCTCACCTCTTTTATTTCCCTTCTGACCCCTGGCACACCCATTCTGCCCCATCTCATTCAGACACTCTCCACCTCTCTCGTGGGTTCCTGTAACACATACCTCCGTGTTTCTTGCCTCTATCCCATTGGTATGTGACATGTCTCTCTCCTGGTCTGTCTCCCATCTCTAGGACCAATCTTTCTCAGTTCCCTTTGTTTTTCAGCCTCCCTACCTGCTTTCCCTCCTGTTCACCCCTTAAATTGGGGTGAACCTCCTATGGTTTTGTCCTGGGCCATCTCAGAATGGTAACATAATAACAAAAGCAAAAACAACTAGGATTTAATGCTGCTTATAAGGCACAAAGGGCTTCTCATGTATTTTCATTTGATTCTGTGAAGTAACTATTATCCTTCAGTTAATAGAAGTCAATTTTGCCTTCATGGAGTTTCTAAAAACTGCCCTTTCCTTTTTATTTCCATTACCACTGCCCTAATTTAAGCCCTTAATACCTCCTCTTAGAACCTCGCTTCGGCGCCCAAGCTGACAATACTGTAGGTCTTAGCGGTTGATGGGAAGGAAAGGATGCAGTTCCAGTTAACCAATTGACCAAGGGCTTTCAGCTTAACTGAACCAGACCAGCCTACTCAGAACAGTGGTTACACAGGGGGCTGTGCTGGAAAGATAAGACACTCAGAACTACAATCATTTTGGGAAAAAGATTAGGGTCATGCATAAAAAAAAATCAGAACCTATGATTGGCCCAAGCTGAAAGAAGACAATTTCTGATGAAATAGGCCAAGGGGTGCATAATGAGCTCCAGGAGGATCTCCTTAGAGGCCCCATACCCAGGACTGTGTGCCTATCCCAAACTACATCCAGTGTACCCTATGCGGCCTTGGCCTGTGGGAGAAGGTCAACCTCCACACTCTCATTTAAGTCAGGGAAGTCTGATTCCTGAAGAGGGAAAAAAAATCAGAAAAAAATAATAGTATTAGGAGCTGGGAGTGGTAGCGCACGCTTGTAATCCCAGCATTTGGGAGGCTGAGACCTGGAGGATCGCAGTTTGTGGACAGCCTCAGCTACTAGTGAGGCCCTCTGCAACTCAGTGAGACCCAGTTTCAAATTAAAGAATAAAAAAAAAAAAAAATAGGGCAGGGGCTGTAGCTTGGAGGTCGAATGCTTCTGGGTTCCATCCCCAGACCCGCAGGAAAAAAAAAAAAAGAAAGAAAAAGAAAAAAGAAATATCGAACAAAAGAGCTAGGCATGATGGGGCATGCTTGTAATCCCAGGACATGGAAGGCTGAGACAGAATTACAAGTTTGAAGACAGCCTCAGCAAATAGTGAAACTCTCCTAGTGTGACCCCACTTAAAAATAAAAAGCCAGGCGTGGTGGCGCATGCTTGGAATCCCAGCATTCGGGAGACTGAGATAGGAGAATTGCAGTTCACAGACAGGACAGCCGCAGCTACTTAGTGAGGCCCTTTGCAACTCAGTGAGACCCTGTTTCAAAATAAAGTATAAAAAATAGAGCTGAGGAGTTGGGTGTGGTGGCACACACTTGTAATCCCAGCATTTGAGAGGCGGAGACCAGAGGATCATGGTTTGCAGACAGTCTCAGTGAAACCCTGTTTCAAAATAAAGAATAATAGGGCTGGGGATATAGCTCAGAGGTAGAATGCCCCTGGGTTCCATCCACAGTACCGCAAAATAAATAAATAAATAAATAAATAAATATTTAAAAAGAAAGAAAAAATAAAAGAAAATAGAAAAAAAAAGTACATTGTAAGTAGTGAGACTCTCATCTACCTAGGGAGACTCTGTTTCCAAGTAAGAAATAAAATAGGGCTAGGAGTGTAGCTCAAAGGTAGAATGCCTCTGGGTTCAACCCCCAGTACTACACACACACACACACACACACACACACACACGTTAGGAATGTGAGATATAAAAGCTTAGTGGCAGAAGCCACTGTGTCTATCCTCAGTACTTTGAAAAGAAAACGGATAGATTTATGAAGAGCTCACTTTCATTTACAATTAATGTTTAAATATTTGGAAAAATATAATTTATTAAATTCATAAGTTGTTGTTGTGGGGGGGGTACTGGGGTTGGAACCCAGGGTCTCTCTACCTCCGGGCTATACTCCCAGAGGTATTTTACATTTTATTTGGAAACAGGGTCTCACTAAGTTGCTGAGAGCCTCACTAAGCAGCTGAGGCTGGCTTCGAACCTGTGCCATCCTCCTGTCTCAGGCTCACCAAGCGCGGGGATTACAAGTACGCACCACCATGCCTGGCTAGGCTTTTGATTTATTGGTTGTATAAGTAATATGAGAAAATTTAGGGTAATGTGAATAATTAAATAAAGATTAATATATTGGACATCAAAGACCAAAAAATAATGAGTCTTTTTTCCATGCCCCATAGAGTCATTAAATAATTATCATCTTTAACTTCCCATCTCTGGCCGGGCATGGTGGCACACGCTTGTAATCCCCGCGCTTGGGAGGCTGAGACAGGAGGATCGCGCAGGTTCAAAGCCAGCTGGTTTAAGAGACCCTGTTTCCAAATAAAATATAAAATAGGTCTGGGAGTATAGCCCAGAGGTAGAAGGCCCCTGGGTTCCATTCCCAGTACCATAAAAAAAAAAATATATATATATATATATATATATATATATATATATATATCTTCCCATCTCTGATTTCTGTCTTCAGTTGAACCCCATTATATTGCTAACACCTCTGAGATTTAATTTTGCCATCTATAAAATGGGATGACATTACTACTTGAGGATTTGGTGAGATGACTCATCCCGCAGCAGGAAGTTCGAAGTCCAGTGAATGTTGGCTTTCGTTATCATCTTCCAGGTACCACTCTGACCATGGGGCTTCCTGCTCAAACCCCTTCATTGCTGCCCACTGCCCCCAGGACAAGTCTAAGCTCTACATGACACCAGGAATCTTCATTGCCTCAACTCCCACTGCTTCCCAGTCTTCACCCTTACTCTTCCTCCTTATCCATCAGACAGATGGAATTATTCTCTCTTTGCTTCACCAGAGTTCCGACAGCATCATCATTTTTTTTCCCCCCAGCACTGGGAATGGAATCCAGGGGCATTCTACCTCCGAGCTATACCCACAGCCCTATTTTTTATTCTTTATTTTGAAACAGGGTCTCACTGAGTTGCAAAGGGCCTCACTAAGTAGCTGAGGCTGTCTGAGAACCGTGATCCTCCGGTCTCAGCCTCCCAAATGTTAGGATTACAAGTGTGTACCTCCACACCCAGCTTTGTATCTCTTACCTGGTGCCACTTTATTTCTTGCATCAGAGTCAATTGCCTATGTAATTGACTATTACCTATGTAATTACCTATGTATGGTCATCCTTGTTAGACCGTAAGCTCCTGGAAGACAAGACCTTGTGTGTATGTGGTGCTGGGGTAGAACCCAGGGGCATTCTACCTCCAAGCTACACCCCAAGCCCTATCTTATTTATTTATTTATTTACTTATTTACTTATTTATTTATTTATTTTGTGGTAGTAGGGATGGAACCCAGAGGCATTCTACTTCCAAGCTATACCCACAGCCCTATTTTTTAATTATTTTGAAACAGGGTCTCACTAAGTAGCTGAGACCATCTGCAAACCTGTGATCCTCCTGTATCGGCCTCCCAATTACTGGGATTAAAAGTGTGTACCACCATGCCCAGCCCTATTTTATTTTTAATTTGAAACAGGTTCTTCCTAAATTTCAGAAAGCCTCATTAAGTTGCTGAGGCTGGCTTCAACCCTGTGATCCTCCTGTCCAAGTACTGAGATTACAGGTAGGTGTCATCATCTATCATCTGACTGACAAGACCTTCTTTTTTTTTTTTTTTTTTTTATGCAGTACTGGGGATTGAACCCAGGGGGCATTCTACCCCTGTGGTACATCCCCAGCCCAGTTTTTTTTTTTTTTTTTTTTTTTTTTTTTTTTTTTTTTTTTTTTTTGGTGGGGGGTACTGGGGATGGAACCCAGGGGCCTTTTACCTCTGGGCTACACTTCCAGACCTATTTTATATTTTTTATTTGGAAACAGGGTCTCTTAAACCACCAGAGGCTGGCTTCGAACCTGCGCAATCCTTCTGTTTCAGCTTGGGGATTACAAACATGCACCACCACGCCTGGCTCCAATTTTTTATTCTTTATTTTGAAACAGGGTCTCACTAAGTTGTGGAGGGCTTCACTAAGTAGCTGAAGCTGGCTGTGAACCTGCGATACTCCTGTCTCAGCCTCCCAAACACTGGGATTACAAGCATGCACCACTACACCCGGCTTGATAAAACCCATTTCTTTCTTTCTTTTCTTTTCTTTTCTTTTCTTTCTTTCTTCCTTTTTTTTTTTTTTTTGTGGTACTGGGGGTGGAACCCAGAGGCTTTCTACCTTCAGGATATACTTCCAGACCTATTTTATATTTTATTTGGAAACAGGGTCTCACTAAGTTGCTGAGAGCCTCACTAAGTAGCTGAGGCTGGCTTGGAACCCTTGTGATCCTCCTGTCTCAGCCTCCCAAGTGCAGGGATTACAAGCATGCGGCACCACGCCCGGCTGATAAGACCCATTTCTTATTGATCATGGGAAAACAGGGCTTCCCTGCCCTGGGCCTGAAAAGTAATAGGTGCTTAGTTAACAGGTGGTAGATTCCTCTACCTCTAGGTAGTCATGTTATTTAAGCAGGAGCAGAGACCTGCATGCCCCCCCAGACCACCCTCGGGGACCTATGCAGGCCGTGAGAGCACAGTGAGGAGCCAGCCAGCAGTCAGCACACGCCAGGGCCCAAGGGGCAGATGGCAAGATGGCAGAGCCAGATCTGAGAGCATGTGGCGCTGTACCGACGTTCAGTCCCTCCATCAGTCAACACTTTCTTAAGCCTATTCTGTGCCAGGTGCCCTGTGAGGCAGGCAGACACCAGGCTGGTGTCAGCTCCCCGAGAGGGATGCCCGTGTACCCAGAGCTCCCGGCACATACATGTGCCCACTAGCGAGCCCCGCTCGGCCCTGAGTCCCAGCTCACGACGAGCCCGACTGCCGGTGAGCCGAGGCGGAGAGGGCCACCGTTTACCCTGTTTCCAAACAACTCCCCTCTGCGCGCCAGCGCCGCCGCTTCTCCCGTCTGTTGGCCCCGGCCTCCTCCTCCCTCTGTTGGGGCTGCCGCTGATGATGAAACTTGGCTTGCAACCCTCTTCCTCCCCTTCCTGCAGGCCTGGGAGAGGATTAAGCCGCTGGAGTCTGAAATCGGAAAGATCCCTGCCTCTGCGCCCCGGCACCTCCCCACGCCCCCTCCCCCTCCCCGCCCATGCAAAACCAGAAAATTAATCTCCCCTTCTGCCTGTGATATGGCGGGCTGCATTACAAGCTGGGCGTCGAGATAAAGCGGAGAGCCGAGGGACTGCGGCCCAGCGCAGGGGCCCCGGGTGGGGCCGGCCGGGGAGATAAGGGCCTCCCAGCTCCATGAATTATTCACCGGCACTGCCTCCTCCAGCTCGGCGGCCGCCCTGGGCGCTGAGATTGAGCCTTGCACGGGCCCAGCTGGGTGGGAGGGGGGCCCATGGGGAAGGTTTGGAAGGCGACTGCAGACGAGTCTTCCTGGAGTGGAGAGGTCATGCTTAGCTGGGGATAGCTCAGAGACACAAGCGCTCTGCAGGGCCCATGATGCAAGGATAGGAAGGTGTCCCCAGACTTGGGGCGCCCCCAGACCCAGCCAGAGCCCTCGGGGTGCTTGCCATTTATGCAACTCACTAAAAGCTATTGAGCAGCTGCATTTGCCAGGCTCAGGCCAGGTTCTGGCATCTTCCAGGCAACATTCAGTCTCTGTCTGAGGGTGACCTGGATACAAGGTGCCTACTGAATGCCTGTAACCCTGATAGGACCTGAACACAATCCACTTAGCTGCCTGCCTGATGCACAGTCCTCCACCCCCACCCCGCCCTCCTCTGAGAGTTAAGAGAGCTCCAGCTCACTGGCCTCTGTGGCCCATGCTGGGAGGCTGAGACAGGAGGATCGCAGGTACCAAGCCAGTGCCTGGTAATTTAGCAAAACTCTTTCAAAATGAAATAGGGGTGGGGGTGTAGTTCAGAGGTAGAGCACCCCTGGGTTCAGTCCCCAGGACCACGCACACAAAGAAAATTAGCTCCAGCTCACCTGGCGGCATCCTGCTAGAAGGAGGTACAAGAGGAAGGCAGAGAACAGACCTGCACCCAAAGCAGCCTGAGCCCCCAAAGCAGAAAAGCCCGGCAGGTGGTGCAAGGGACCTGAGGGTTAGTGCCAGGGTAAGGGTCAGGGAGGTTTCCTGGAGGAGGACTCCCCTACTCTGTGAATCTTCTGTTTTTCTGTTTCTCACTCCTCAAAGACCCAGTCCTAGTTGGGCCTTAGTGCACATCTGTAAATCCCCTGCTGCTACTCCCCCAGAGGCTGAGACGGGAAGATCAGAAGTTCAAGGCCAACCTGGGCAATTTAGTGACTCTTTTGCAAAATAAAAAGGACTGGGATATAGCTCATTGGTACTTGTCTAGCATGCATGAGACCCTAGGTTCTTCTATCCCCAGTAACACACACACACACACACACACACACACACACACACACACATACACACATACAAACACACACATACACACACACAGCCAGGTGTTGGTGCATGCTTGTAATCCCAGTATTTAGGGAAGGCTGAGACATGAGGATCACAGATTCAAGGCCAGCCTCATCAATTTAGCAAGACCCTTAGCAATAAGGGTTAGGGGTATAGCTCAGAGGTACAGGGTCCCAACTGGGCATGGTGGCACATGCTTGTAATCCCAATACTTGGGAGGCTGAGACAGGAGGATCACAGGTTTGCGAACAGCCTCAGCTACTTAGTGAGGCCCTCTGCAACTTATTGAGACCGTTTCAAAATAAAGAATAAAAAATAGGGCTGGGGGTATGTAGATCAGAAGTAGAATGCCCCTGGGTTCAATCCCCAGTACCACAAAAATAAATGAATAAATAAATAAATTTAAAAATTTTAAAAAGACCCAGACTCTCCCCCCTCCCCATTCTCAGTGTCTCTTTCTCCTTACCCAATTCTCTGTCTCAGTCTGTCTTCTCATCTCTCCTGCCCCTGCTGGATTTCACATCCATCTGCCCTTTTAATCTCTACCTTGCCCTGATTTCTCCACCTCTCTCTTGCTTTCCATTTTTCTCTTTTCTCTTTCTGCAAACACACACACACACACACACACACACACACACACACACGTGTGCGTGTGTTTTCTTTAATGATCCCACCTTTCTAAGTATGTGACTTCAAAAACTGACATGTTGGCACACCAACTGGGAAGTATAATAGAAGAAAGGTGGGCATCTGCCAGGCCCCGGGAGAGGGGAAGGAATTAAAGGTCCAGCGTGGTCCTCGGTGTGCAGACAGGGTTAGCAGTATGGGAGAGAGCTCCAAGTGATGCACTGGCACAAGAAAGAGATCCTGACATGCCCAGAGAGCCAGGAGTGAGAGGGCCGGGGGTGAGGGCCAGAGGAGGCGCCCTCAGGTTCACAGAGGCAGACACCAGCCTGGCAGGCAACCTTGACCCCTGCCTCCGGTAGTGGATGTGGAGTCTGCAAACAAGACACATTTACTAAGACCCAAATTCAAGTTGGAGAAAGAAGGGGGCTGAGAAGAGAGGAAGAAAGGGTGCGGGGTGAAGGGAAACTAGGATGGGGTAGTGGGAAGGAGGATGGATGATCCCTGGAGCATGGAGAAGATGGTGACTTGGGTGAAAAAGGGGGAAACTGAGTGGAGGAGATTTGAGAGAGGAACGGAGAGGAGAGGTGGGCCAGGACACGCAGCGTAGGGGAGAGAGGATGAGGGTGGCAGAGTAGTACAGGAGGAGAATAAAGGAACATTTGAACCAGAAAAGAGAAAGCAAGGGGAGAAGGTGAGGGTCCTGTTGGGGAGTGTGGCAGGGTGGGGGAGGGTGTGGTTAATGGGTCCCTAGCCCCTTCCCTACCGCCTGCTAAATAACTCCTTAATTGTCTCTGCATTTGCTGAGCTTGCAGATGACGGGATGCCGACAGATGGGGGCGCGTGTGATTTCATGCACGGGAGAGCGAGAAGAGCTTCCTGGGCGTCCCAGGAGGCCTTGTCCCTCTGTGCCCTCCCCCCCACACCCATTTCTGAGAGGCGAGAGCAGATGGGGCCATCTGCAAGGGACAAGACCGTGGGGAATTCGCCCCCACCCGCCTCTGGGGGTGCTCATCACGCTTACCACCGCTGATGGAACACCTTGTGTTTGCCGGCGCACAGTGTTTCACAGCATGGGCAGTAGCTGGATGTTATGGTTGGTGGAGAAACGTGAGAGTCAGGCAGGCCAAGTCACTTGCTTAGGACCACAGAGCACTGGTGTGGCAGAGCCGGGCTTTGAACCCAGGTTGGCATGGTGCCAAAGTCCTGGGTGGGTCCTGGTCAGGTCCTCTCTCCTGTGAGGGAAGAGCATCTCCAGGCCCGTTCTCTTCTCAAACACTAGAGGAGAAAGGATTTGAGGTGTGGCAGCTGCAGGGGCCAGAGATAACAAGTGTGGGCAAGAAGCGGGGAGGAGCCAGGGTCTGTCAGGCAGGGCTTGGAGGGAGGTGGGTAGGCCCAGCAAAGCAGAAAGGAGCAGGGGGACACTAACCAAAGCCTCGGATCACTCAAATGTCCTCTCACCAAGGCAGTGCCAGCTTCTCTTCCTCATCCGGGCCTCACAAAGCCCTGTAAGAATGGCCGCTCCTGTGCTGCTCCATGCCGGCAGCCCCAGCCCATCCCTCTGTCTCACTCCTTATTTATTGCAGTGCTGGGGATTGAACCTAGGGCTGTTTTACCTCAAAGCCATATCCTCAGCTCTATTTTATTTTTTGTTTGAAACAGGAAGGGTCTTACTAAATTGCTGATGGTTTCACTAAATTGCTGAAACTGGCCTCAAACCTGCAATCCTCCTGTCTCAGCCTCCCAAGTACTGGGATTACAGGCGTGCACCGCTACACCTGACTTCCATTTTACTTTTGACCTTTGCACTAGGGTTACTTGTTAGTCTCTCCTTTGGTACTGGGAGATTTTTCAGGGCAGGGACTGTATCATTCCTCATGTTGACCCCAGGGCCCATCCTTGATATATAGGAGAAGGCTCAGTGGATGTGTTCTGTAATAAATGGGGGGGGGGGGTGACATGAGTGTGCCAGGACTTACCTCACCTCAGATGAAGGAGGGGCAGAGCATGAGGGTATAAAACGGAACTACCTGCTGGTCATAATGGTGCATCTTGTAATCCCAGTACTTGGGGGATGGAAACAGGAGGACTTCAAATTCTAGGACTGCCTCAGCAATTTAGTGAGAACTTGTTTCAAAAAATTTTATATAAGCCGGGTGTGGTGGCGCACACTTGTAATCCCAGCATTTGGGAGGCTGAGACCAGAGGATCACAGTTCGCGGACAGCCTCAGCTACTTAGTGAGGACCTCTGCAACTCAGTGAGACCCGGTTTCAAAACTCGGAGGTCGAATGTCCCTGGGTTCCATTCCCAGACCCGCAAAAAAAAAAAAAAAAAAAAAAAAAAAAAATTATATATATATATATATATATATATATATATATATATTTGTGTGTACACGTGTGGTACTGGGTGGGTAGAACCCAGGGTCTTTCTACCTCTGGGTTACACCCCCAGCCCTATTTTATAATTTATTTGGAAACAGGGTTTCACTAAGTTGCTGAGAGCCTCAGTAAGTAGCTGAGGCTGGCTTCATACCTGTGTGATCCTCCTGTCTCAGCCTTCCAAGCGCTGGGATTACAAACACTTGGATCAAGATTTCTGAAAAAACTGGGCATGGTGGCAAACACTTGTAATCTCAGTGCTTGGGAGGCTGAGACAGGAGGATTACATAGGTTCAAAGCCAGCTTCAGCTACTTAGTGAGGCTCTCAGCAACTTAGTGAGACCTTGTTTCCAAATAAAATATATAACATAAGTCAGGGTTGTAGCCCAGAGGTAGAAGGCCCCTGGGTTTCATCCCTGGCATTACACACACACACAAAAAAAATATCAAGATTGGCTACAGCCAGGCATGGTGGCACATGTTTGGTAATCCTAGTCCTTGGGAGGCTGAGACAGGAGGATCTGGGTTCACGAACAGCCTCAGCTACTTAGTGAGACCCTTTACAACTCAGTGAGACCCTGTTTCAAAATAAAGAATAAAAGATAGGGTTGGGGGGTGTAGCTCAGAGGTAGAATGCCCCTGGGTTCCAACCCCAGTGCTGAAAAAAAAAAAAAAAAAAAAGATTGGCTGCAAAACAAAGCTGGACTTGGTGGCACACATGCTGTAATCCCAGCTGAGAGGCTGAGACAGGAGGATCAAGGATAGGAGTCTCAAGACAAGAGTTCAAGGACAGCCTAAGCTACTTAAGTGAGGCCCTTTGCAACTCAGTGAGTCCCTATTTCAAAATAAAGAATAAAAATAGGGCTGGGGCTGGGCGTGGTGGCGCACACTTGTAATCCCTTGTGCTTGGGAGGCTGAGACAGGAGGATCGCACAGGTTCGAAGCCAGCCTCAGCTACTTACTGAGGCTCTCAGCAACTTAGTGAGACCCTGTTTCCAAATAAAGTATAAAAGGTCTGGGAGTATAGCCTGGAGGTAGAAGCTCCTGGATCCAACCCCAGTACCACTAAAAAAAAAAAAGGGGGGGGGCTGGGGGTGTAGCTTGGAGATAGAATGCCCCTAGGTTCCATCCTAGTACTGAAAAAAAAAAAAAGATTGGCTTGGCTGCATATTGCAGGTTTTAAAATGTTGGGAGAAGCTGAATATAATGGTGCATGCCTGTAATCCCAGCTACTCTTGAGACTAAAGCAGGAGGATCACAAGTTTGAGGCCAGCCTGAGCAACTGAGTGAATTTTTTTCTAAATAAACAAACAACAACAAAAAGTCAGCATGGTGGTGCATACCTGTAATCCCAGTACTTGGGTTACTAAAACAGGAAGATCACAGGTTTGAGCCCAACTTTAGTAATTTAAGCCGGGCGTGGTGGTAGCGCACGCTTGTAATCCCAGCATTCGGGAGGCTGAGACCAGAGAATCGGGGTTCGCAGACAGCCTCAGATACTTAGTGAGGCCCTCTGCAACTCAGTGAGACCCTGTCTCAAAATAAAGAATAAAAAATTGGGCAGGGGGTATAGCTCAGAGGTCAAATGCCCTGGGTTCCATCCCCAGACCCTTAAAGAAAGAAAGAAAGAAAGAAAGAAAAAGAAAAAGCAATTTAGCAAGACTCTCAGCAATCTAGTGCGACCCTGTTTCAAAACAAAAAATAAAAAAGGGTTAGGGGCAGCCGGGCGTGGTGACGCACACTTGTAATCCTCACGCTTGGGAGGCAGAGACAGGAGGTTCATGCAGGTTCGTAGCCAGCCTCTCTGGCTTAAGAGACCCTATTTCCAAATAAAAAGTATAAAAATAGGTCTGGGAGTGTAGCCCAGAGGTAGAAGGGTTTTCAGGAACCCCAGTACCACCAAAATAAATAAATAAATAAATAATAGAGTTAGGGGGCTGGGGATGCCCTGGATTCAATCCCCAGTAACACACACACACACACACACACACACACACACACACACGGCTAGACCATGGTGGTACATGCCTATAATCCCAGTATTTGGGAGGCCCAGATAGGAGGAATGTAGTTTTGAGGCTAGCCTCCACAATTTAGTGAAACCCTGTTTCAAAGTAAAAACAAAATAGGGCTAGGAGTATAGCTCAGAGGTAGAATGCCCCTGGGTTCAATCCCTAGTACCAATAAATAAATAAGTAAATAAAAGTAGGGCTGGGGATGTAGCTTATGGTAAAGTACCTGGGTTTAATCTCTAGGAACACATACACACACACACACACACACACACACACACACACACACACAGCAGGCTGGGTGACCTGGGCCCTACCCACAGAGATTCTCTGATTGGTTGACCCAAGGTGGGATCATAGCTTGAGCATTTTGAAAAGTTCCTCTAGGCAATTCAAATGTGCAGTCTGCTTCGAGACCACTGTCTCGGAGTCTGTCCTGATGTGGCTTCACTGGTGATTTTCCGGTTGGATCTAAGTGCTAATGCTAATAATTATTATTATTTCCTTATTAGTGATTTACTAAGTACAAGCTGATATACTAAGCATTTCCCATCATTAGCTCATGTAATCCTCCAAAAAGACTGAAATAAACATCTTTTCTTTCTCTTTTTTTCTTTTTTTTGGGGGCACTGGGGATTGACCCCAGGGACATTCTACCTCTAAGCTATGCCCTCAGCCCTATTTTCTCTTTCTTTCTTTCTTTCTTTCTTTCTTTCTTTCTTTCTTTCTTTCTTCCCCTCCTTCTTTTTGGTACTGGGGATTGAACCTAGTGGCATTCTACCTCCGAGCTACACCCCCAGACCTATTTTTTATTCTTTATTTTGATACAGGATCTAGCTAAATTGCAGAGAGCCTCATTAAGTTGCTGAAGCTGGCTTTGAACCTATGATCCTCCTGTCTCAGTCTCCCAAATACTGGGATTACAAGTGTGCACCACCATGCCTGGCCCTATTTTATTATTATTTTTTTTTTATTTTTTATTTTTGGTGGTACTAGGGGTGGAACCCAGAGGCTTTCTACCTCCGGGTTATACTCCTAGACCTTTTTTATATTTTATTTGGAAACAGGGTCTCACTAAGTTGCCGAAAGCCTCACTAAGTAGCTGAGGCTGGCTTCGAACCTGTGCGATCCTCCTGTCTCAGCCTCCCAAGTGCGGGGATTACAAGCGTGCGCCACCCGCCCCGCTTGGCCCTATTTTATTTTTAATTTGAAATAGGGTCTGGCTAAATTGCAGAAAGCCTCATTAAGTTGCTGAGGCTGGTTTCAAACCTGCGATCCTCTTATCTCAGCCTCTCAAGTACTGGGATTACAAACATGTGCCACCACACTGGGCTGGCATTCTACCTCTGAGCTACATCCTCAGCTCTTTTTATTTTGAAACAGGGTCTCACTAAGTTGCTAAGGCTGGTCTTGCACCTGTGATCCTCCAGTCTCAGCCTCTCAAGTACTGCGATTACAGGCATGCACCACCACGCCCAGCCCTTTATTTTATAGAAGAGGAAACTGAGGCTCAGAAAGGTCAAAGGATCTGCCCACCCTAATCAGTGACAGGACCAGGTCCAGCAGCTAAGATCACCTGATTCATGCCTTTGATCTTCCCCCAGTCTCCTCCTGCGACTGCTGTTGGCCTCAATCAGTCCTGCCTGCCTCCACCTCACCTCATCACCTTCCCTCCACCCCCGCTGCTCCCTCAGTAACATGCCAGGTGATTGAAACAATTTGCAGCCATTAGAAGAGGCTCCATGTGTCACTCAGCCTGTGAGGGTGGAAGGTGGGGGAATTGCAGACGATCTAAGATGGCTCTCCCCTCCCCTTGAGGACATCTGGGACTCAGTAATCAGACTAGGTCCACTCCACTGCTTCCTCGGGTCCCTGTTTGGGGCCCTCCAGGGGGGATACCCACTCCCAAATGCCCCCTTGAGTGGCCTAGGTATCTGGGAGAGTGCTGCCACCCAGTGGCTGCCCGGGGACACGACAGCCGTTCGGTGCCGCCTCGTGCCGCTAGACAGCTCCCAGCTGAATGGGACAGCTCCAGGACTGAATGGGAGAGCCGACCTTTCCGCAGCTCGGTGCCAAAGACCCTAGTAAACGAACCGCAGCCTCCCAGTTCCACAGCCCCAAGCCCACACTCTCTCTACAAACCTCTAGATTCTTTCACTTGTTTCCCACGTGTCCCATTCCCCCAAACCCTCACGACTCCTCATTTAACTTTGTTTTTCAGCGTACCATTCCCTTTCCATTACATGTTCTTTCTTTAAACTTAAAACCCAGAGCCAAGTCCTGAAAACCCGCCTCTTACCTTTCTTCTCCCAGAGCTACACCAGCCTGTAAGTGGAGCAAAGGAGCCACAGGAGATATAATTCTGCTCCCCCACCCTCATCTGACACCATCAGACCTCACAGCCTCGGTGCTAAGAGCCCCTAATGAGCATCAGCAAATTAACAGCTTCCCCTTGATTGCTCCTTCTCTGTTAATTGGGTAGGGAGGGCCCCCCAAGGCCGCTCAGAAAGAAGGGAGGGAGGGCAGGGGAGCGGGGAGAGATCCGGGGGCGGCCCCCAGGTCTGGGTTCGGTGCCCAGACTTCTGCTCCATCTCTGAGCAGAGCTCCTCTTCCCAGCCTCCCTCACCCCGCACCCTCCCCCCTCTCCTTCCCTTACTTCTGTCCAAATTCCCTTGACCTCTGGCCATACCTTCCTCTGTCTGCTCTTCCTTAGAGACTTGGGGGTGAGGGGCTGCGAACACCCTCTCCCCAGGCAAGCTCGGTGCTCTGGTGAGGGTTTGTTCACACACGTGTGTGCGTATCTGTGTCATAGGTAGACGGGGAGCAGGGATTAGAAGAGGTGAGTGAACGCGGCCGGCCCTTTCTCTGGGGTGTGCGGGCATCTGTGCGGTGTGCGTGGCGGTGAGCGGCATGGCGTGATGGTCTGCGTGTGCCTCTGTCTCCACACGGGCAAGTGCTTGGATCGGTCAAGTGTGACTCGGAGCTTGTGTGTGTGTGCACACGTGTGCGTGTGCCACCAGAGGAAGCCGCGAGAGGCAGGAGCATCGATCCGAAGCAGAGCGCGGGGAGGGGGCGCGGGCAGACACCCGCCTCCCGCGCGCACACGCGCGCGCACCCCGCCCCGCACCCCGGCCGAGGGCCTCGGCGGGGGGAGCGGCCGGGAGGGGAGCAGGCGCGGGCGGGCCGGGGGGCGGGCGGGCCGGGGGGGGGGCGCGCGCGCCCGGCCGGCTCGGCCTCGCAGACACTCGTAGGCGCGCACGCGCACCTCTCTCCTCCCCCTCCCGCCGCCTCCCGGCCGCGATGGATCCCTGCAGATCCCGGGGCTGAGCGCGCCTGCACCGCGGACGGCGGCGCCCGTGCGGACCGAGCCGGGCGAGCAGCGGCGCGGGCGGCGCCTGGAGCCAGCCGGCCGGGCGGCCGCTCCCTGCAGGGCTCTGCGCGGCGTGCGCGGCGCCGCCGGCTCGGCTCCGGGCCATGAGCCCCTCCGCGGCTCGGCGCTGAGCCCCCGAGCCGCCCCGCGCCCCAGGACCTGACGCCGAAGCCCCCTCAGGTGGGTATCCGACTCCCCCGCCGCCGGCCGCGGGGTTCCCCGGCGCCCCGAAGCTGGGACTTTCCTCCCCTCTAGCCACCCCCCACCCCCCGCTGCTGGGGCCGGCCGGTGGCTGGGGAGGGGGCGGGGGCCGAGCCGGGGATCTGACTGCGACGAGAAGCTGGACTGAAGGGGGGTGCGTTCGGGGCGGGGACAACTGGCTGTCATAGGGAACCGCGCCCCCCCATAAATTCACCTCGGGAAGCCCGCCACCCCACCCCCCACCCCAAACATACACACACACACACACATACAGCTTGCGCCTCTGAAGACTCAGGCTGGGCCCTCCCCAGATGTACCCACCTCCTTGGGGATTTTCTGGCCCGGGTTTAGCTCCTGGGGGGAGACCCCAGTTCTGGAGATACCCTTGAGCAGGAGAGGATCTCCTGACTCTCGGCTTAGCCCCTCTGGGGGAGTTCTGTCTCCAGAATGGGGTAGACATTCCTGTCCCAGAGTGACCCCACAGCTGGAGAGAACTCCCTGGCCTGCCTGTGGGAGCATCAGGACTTCCCTCTCGCCCTTGAGTGACTGGCTGTATCTGGGGTCTCCCCTGGCCTGGAAAGCTTCCCTGGGAGAGCTTTCTCTTGGCCCGAGCTGACCCCTGACCCTCTGTATTTGGAGGAACCCTATCTTGGGATGTGTTCCTTGGCCAGCCACTTCTGGGCTCACACACCAGGGAAGTCTTCTGACCCAGGGACAGTGACCTCTGGAGATGAGGATTCTGGGTGGACACAGTTGGAAGGGCCCCATATATGCTCTTACCCCAAGACAATGGCAGACACTCATCTCTCCCCCTCCTCCCTCCAGGATCCCCTCGGCAAGGATGGAACTGAAAGCTGAGGAGGAGGAGGTGGGTGGCGTCCAGCCGGTGAGCATCCAGGCCTTTGCCAGCAGCTCCACACTGCATGGCCTGGCCCACATCTTCTCCTATGAGCGGCTCTCTCTGAAGCGGGCACTGTGGGCCCTATGCTTCCTGGGCTCGCTGGCCGTGCTGCTGTGTGTGTGCACCGAGCGTGTGCAGTACTACTTCCACTACCACCACGTCACCAAGCTGGACGAGGTGGCTGCCTCCCAGCTCACCTTCCCCGCCGTCACGCTGTGCAACCTCAATGAGTTCCGCTTCAGCCAAGTCTCCAAGAATGACCTGTACCATGCCGGGGAGCTGCTGGCCCTGCTCAACAACAGGTGGGAGGCTCCACCACCCCTCAGGCTTGCTGGGGGCGCTGGATGGACGGCTGGCAGTGCTCCAATGCGCTCCTATCCCAGGACAGTGGCAGACTCATCTCTCCCCATCCCAGGAGTGCCAGAGTGCTTGCCTCCCCCCCCCCCCGCTTTAGAGCCAGTGTGTTCTATGCTGGACCCCAAAAAATCCACACATGGCAGAGGAATTGGGGTACTACTGAACACTCAGTTAGTGGCACCCAGTCTCTGATCTCAGCATAGCCTAAGACAGCCCTGTCCCTATCAGTCTAATCTCTGAGACATTGGCACCCTCTCTGGAGCGAGCTTTCCCTTCCCTCCTGCCACCATGACCTGAACTCATCACTTGGGAGAGAGATAGGAACAGACTGTATTTAAAGGGTAGAGACTAGCTGGGCATGGTGGTGCATGCCTGTGATCCCAGTACTTGGGAAGCTGAGAAGAGGATCAGGGGTTCAAAGCCAGCCTCAGTTACTTAGTGAGACCCTGTTTCAAACCAAAAAATAAAATAGGGCTGGAATCATAACCTAAAGGTAGAATACCCCTGAGTTCAATTCCCAGGACCACAAGAAAAGAAAAAAAAAGTGGGGTAGAGACTGTATTATAAAAGCCATAGCTCCTACCTCTTCCATGCTTCCTCTCCCCCATGTTCCGAGACGCCCAGCCTCTGGGCAGCACGTGCAGATCCTTCTGTCTTATCAGACTACATGTAGCAGGTCCTCTGAACATGCCCAACTCTTCTTCCTTGTCCACCTATGACCAGGACTGCTCCCCAGGGCTGGATGTTCTCTTCCTCACAAGTAGGGTACGAGGCACTAGTGGTTGTGCTGATCCATGTGCAACTCACCCCCGGGCCCTAGGTATGAGATACCAGACACACAGATGGCCGATGAAAAGCAGCTGGAGATATTGCAGGACAAGGCCAACTTCCGCAGCTTCAAGCCCAAGCCCTTCAACATGCGGGAGTTCTACGACCGAGCGGGACACGACATTAGAGACATGCTGCTCTCCTGCCAGTTCCGTGGGGAAGTCTGCAGCGCTGAAGACTTCAAAGTGGTGAGTGAGTCCCTGGTGCGGGGTGTGTGTCAGCTTGGTCCTCAGAGGAGGAGGAGACAGGGAGCAGGCCAGGCCGCTCATGGTGTTTGCCGCTCATGGTGTTTGCCGCTCTGGGAGAGGAAGGGTGTGTCCTGGGGTTTGCTTCTCTCAGGAGGGCCCTTTGCTCAGGAAAGGGACACCTGGGCCCCAGGGGTCAGAGTTGGGTGTGGTGACAGATAAGCTGCAACCTTGTTACTCAGAATGAGTCTGGGGACTGTCATTTGGGAGCTTGAGAGAAGTGCAGGACTCTCACACTTCCCGGACCTGCTGAATCTGAATCTGCATTCTCATGCTTAGGTGATGTTAGTGTACGTTAAAGTTTGAAAAGCAACATGAAGTATGGGGAATAAGGGAAACTTTCTTATTTATTTATTTATTTATTTATTTATTTATTTATTTATTGTGTGGTGCTGGGGATAGAATCCAGGGGCATTCTACCTCCGAGCTATACCTCCAGCACTATTTTATTCTTTTTGTGTGTGTGTACAATACTGGAGGTTGAATCCAGGGTTGAATTCTACCTCCAAGCTACACCCTCAGCCCTATTTCCTTCTTTCCTTCCTTCTTTCTTTCTTCCTTTCTTTCTTTCTCTTTTTCTCCCTTTTTCTTCTTTTTTTTTTTTTGTGGTACAGGGGGTGGAATTCAGGGGCTTTCTACCTTTGGGCTATACTCCCAGACCTATTTTATACTTTATTTGGAAACAGGGTCTCACTAAGTTGCTGAGAGCCTCACTAAGTAGCTGAGGCTGGCTTTGAGCCTGTGCGATCCTCTTATCTCAGCCTCCCAAGCGCTGGGATTACAAGCGTGCACCACCACGCCCAGCTCTTTCTTCCCTTCTTTGTGGTGCTGGGGATTGAATCCAGGGGCATTCTACCTCCGAGTTATACCCCCAGCCAAATTTTTTATTTATTTATTTTGAAACAGGGTCTCATTAATTTGCAGAGGGCCTTACTAAGTAGCTGAGGCTGGCCTCAAGCCTGCAATTCTCCTGTCTCAGCCTCCCAGGTACTGGGATTACAAGCATGTTCCACTACACCCAGCTTATTCTTTATTTTGAAACAGGGTCTAAGTTGCAGAGGGCCTCACAAGTTGCTGAGGTTGGCTTCCAAACTTGCAATCCTCCTATCTCAACCTCCCAAGTACTGGGATTACAGGCCTGTGTCAATATGTCTGGCTGGAAACTTTGCTTTAAATAGCTGAACAGGTAGTCTCTCTGTGCCACCCTCACCCCATACACATTTGTGCACACACACATGCTGTCTAAGTAGATTCCCCCTTGTCAGCAAGAGCCACAGAGCCAGAGTCAGAAGTGATCAGGATGCACAGTCATGGCTGAACTGGACACTTCCTTTGCTTCTGAAAATGGAGATGCCCCAAAAATACTCACCCCACACCTCACACCCCACAGATATGTGACCTCAGGCCAATACCTCAGGTGCTGGGGAACTGACTTTGGCATCTGATATACTATGTGGTTCTGGGAAAGTCACATAGATTCTTCAGTGTTAAGAACCACAAGTCGGGTGTGGTGGGACACACTTGTAATCCCAGTACTTGGGCGGCTGAGACAGAAGGACTGCACGTTCAAAGCTAGCCTGGGCAAGTTAGGGAGGCTCTCAGCAACCTAGTGAGATCTTATTTCCAAATGAGAAATAAAATCGGGCTGGGGGGTGTAGCTTAGAGGTAGAATGCCTCTGGGTTCAATACCCAGCACAAAGAAAAGCCACGTGCTGGGTTGCATGCCTAAAATCACAGCTACTTGGAAGACTCAGGCAAGAAGGACTGTTGAGCCCAGAGGTTGAAGGCTAGTATGGGCAATGTAAAGAGATCCTATTAAGCCAGGCATGGTGGTGCACACCTGTAATCCCAGTACTTGAGAGGCTGAGACAGGAGGATTGCAAGGTCCAGGACATCCTCAGCAATGGAGCAAGACTCTCAGTAACCTAGTGAGGACTTGTTTTAAAACAAAAAATAAAAAGGGCTAGGGGTGTATCTCAAAAGTAGAATGCCCCTGGGTTCAATTCCCAGTTACACACACACACACACACACACACACACACACACACACAGGGAGCTGGAAAGAGGCCAAAGAACCTGGAGCCACTTATGAATAGCCATAACCCCAAATGGGAGGACAATGCCTGTAACCCTTCAGAATGCTCGCTAGGCTCTCTCGATCCCTTTGATAAACAACCATATTATCTCTATTTTACAAATGCACACTCTGAAACACAAAGAGATAGAGTAGTTTGTCCAAGCTCACTATCTGATTGATGACAGATTCAGGATTAGAACTCGTGTCTCATTAGGTCCCGATGCAGTGTGCTCCTTTCATCGGCAGACCTAGAGTTTTTACGTCTACCTCCAGTTCTGGCATTGCTGTTTCAAAACCCTGTCTCCCCAGGACCCTGCTCTTATGCCTCCTCCCAGTCCTCTTCCCAGACCCTCCCTTTCCTTCCTGCCCATTTTCTCCCCACTTGTCCACTTCCTCCTTTCACCTGTGAACATAGGCTGCATTGGTTTGTTAGAAAGTTAGAGCCGTAGCCATGCTTAATGTCTCCTGCTGAGGTTACACAAGGCTTCCCAATCTCTTTAAGCCCTGTTCTGCAGACCAGTTTCATGGGCCTTTGTCAGTCCTGCTGGACAGAAGTTACATGACCACATTTCTTACTGAACCAAGCTGACAGGGAGCTTAGCCCAGATGTGAGGCAAGAACCACATCCTTCTTTATTTATTCTTCACAACAGAAGAGTCCTGGATTCCCAGAACTGGAGACCAGAGGGTTCTCAGGCTCTCAAAATACGTTCCAAGAAAAGGAGCACTGTGGGTGAAGGTGGGAGCAAAAGCCAGAACCCTCCCAACATGCAGACAGAGGAAACACCACCAGGAAAGAGGGAGAAGCTGGGCGTGGTGGCGCATGCCTGTGATCCTCAGCAACATGGGACCAATTGCATTTGGTCCCAGTTTGGCCAACGGTGGCACTTCTTGATTCTGGGTGTCAGAGAAGACCAGGGTCTTTCTGTTTCTCAGCTCATATCCAAGACATGACACCCTAGCCAGGTGTGGTGGCGCATGCTTGTAATCCCAGCGCTTGGGAGTCTGGGAGAGGAGGATCGCACAGATTCAAACCCATCCTCAGCTACTTAGTGAGGTAGCTCAGAGGCAGAATGCCCATGAGTTTAATGCCCAGCACCAAAAGAAAAAAAAAAATCAAGAAAGAGAGAGAACCTATTAGCTAGATGTTGGGCGTGGGAAGAAAAGGCTTGGCTCAGCCTGGGAAGGGGCTAAAGTGTAAAGCGAGGGTACACTGAGTCCATAGAAAGCGTTCAGTTGAGGCTCTGTTTGTCCGTCATGTTCAGAAAGATTCCAAGTGGAGATACTAAAATGCAATTGGTCCCTGTTGTCTAAGGAGAAAATTCTAAGTAGTCAGATGGAGATATGATAGATTCAGAGTTCAGAAGCAGTATGAATTCTTCCTTTTCCTGGGAGCTACCACCTTGCAGGGCCAGCTGTGGCACTTCTTGATTCTGAGTGTCAGAGAAGACCAGGGTTTGTCTGTTTCTCAGCTCATATCAAAGACATGACTCCTAGCTGGGTGTGGTGGTGCATGCTTGTAATCCCCGCGCTTGGGAGGCTGGGACAGGAGGATCGCACACGTTCAAAGCCAGCCTCAGCTACTTAGTGAGGCTCTCAGCAACCTAGTGAGACCCTGTTTCCAAATAAAGTATAAAATAAATAGGTCTGGGAGTATAGCCCAGAGATATAAAAGCCCCTGGGTTCCACCCTCAGTAACACACACACACACACACACACACACACACACACACACACGACATGACCCTAAAAGCCGGGCATAGTGAGTACTTCAGAGGCTGATACAGGAGGATCATGAGTTAAAAGTCAGCCTTGGCAACTTAGGGAGGCTTTCAGCAGCCTAGTGGGACTCTGTTTCCAAGAGAGCTCGGTGTGGTGGCACATCCCAGTGTTTGGGAGAGTGAGACAGGAGGATTGCAGGTTTGAGGATAACTTCAGCAAATAGTAAGACTCTCATCAACCTAGTTAGATCCTGTTCAAAATAAAAACAAAATGGCCTGGGGGTGTAGCTCAGAGGTAGAATGCCCCTGCGTTCAATCTCCAGTGTGACACACACACACACACACACACACACACACACACACGCACGTGTGTGTGTGTGCCTGCACATACACACATACAAAACCCCTCAAATGAGACCCTGTTTTCAAATAAGAAATAAAATTGGGCTAGGGGTGTAGCTTGGCGGTAGAATGCCTCTGGGTTCCATCCCCAGTACCAAAAAAAAAAATAAAAGACATGACCCTGAATCTGGCTGGACCCAAGCCCCTCTGCCCTTCCCCTCCCTCCCTGGTTGATTTCACTACCGACCCTTTTCCATGTTAAGAGCTCTACCACTTGCCGGCAGGGATGCTCCCACACAGGCAGGAGTCTGGTTGTAAGTTCCTATCTGGTATCTCCCTGGTAGAGAAGGACCTGGCAGGGTCCTCCTCTGGCTCCTAAGGGGCTCACACCCCCTGCCCAGGACTCCCCCCTCTCTCCTTCCTTGATCTTGGAATTAGCATGTTTCCTCATGCTTACCATGCTCTGCTAGGCCCAAAAGCGTGTGAAGGATGTAGATCTAGCCCCTCGGTAAACATCTGTCTCTAGTGTCAGAGCTTAGGGGAGACCATCTTGGCATCTTCTGCAGCCTTAGTAGCTAAGTGGCTAGTAGCTGTGCCCCACGTGTTTGCAAACTACGGCGTGCATAGGCACATGAGGCCTCTCATGGATTTTGCAAGGCTAACCCTTAGCCAAAGAGTAAGAACCCTGTTCCTGGAGGACAGTTTGTAGAAGCATAAAAAAAGGTGTGACTCCGGTCCCCAAAGGCCCCAGACGAGGGTCTTCAGTAATAGGCCAAAGCCCAGATGTGCTTCTGAGCCCAGCCCAACCAGAAGGACCATTTGGGAGTCACACAGTGTTAGACCAGGGTCCATCCCCGAGGTGCAGCTGAGCTGGCTTGGGAGGGTGGGGTGAATGAGGGGAACCTGAGCTAAACCTGGGAGTAATTGGTTTGGAAATCTTTTGGGACAGAAGGGGCAGAGGGGCAGTAGGGGAAGTACCCTGGGCTGTCCAGCTGGGTAGGCCTCAGTAGCTCCCTCCTGAGCTACCAAAACAAGGCCCAACCACAAGAACCCCTTTCCCAGCTACCTGCTTCCCTTCCCAGTGGGGTGCATGGTTGCCAGGGCAACAGAGTGTGAAGCTCCTCCCTCACACCCCACCTTGAAGCTGACCAGGCCAAGGCAGGGCAGGGGCTCCATGGAGGGGAGCTTGGGGAGCAGCTGTCTATGGGCTCTGAGTGGGGGCCGGGGAGTGAGCAGTTGCAGCTGGTGCCGGCCTCCAGCTGCACCTTATCTGTCCCTGGCAGTGGGAGCTGTGATGTGGCTGGAATGCTGAGTGGCACCAAGGGGAGGGGGCTGGCAGATGGTCGCCCTGTCTGCCCTATGCCGCCCCCCTGCAGCTGAGACCCGGAGCCTCTGCCTGGGGGAGAGAGAACAAGAATTCGTGTCTGTACTCTGGAAGAGGGTAGTCAGCAAAAATCCGGTGGGGGGGAGCATGGTAGGGACAGTGATCTCCCTAAAGAAGGGGTGGAAATTGGGGACAGGAATCTGTGGGGGGGTCCATAGGAGTCCTAGGACCCTAGAGTGGGGACAGGAATCGTCCAGAGCAGAGGTAGAGCAAAGGGAGTGGGCATAGAAAGCCCAAGGTTTGAGCTGGGTGTGGTGGTGCACTCCTGTAATCCCAGTACTTGGGAGGCTGAGACAGGAGGATCACAGGTTCGCAGCCAGCCTCAGCAACTTAGTGAGGATATCAGCAACTTAGAGATCCTGTTTCCAAATAAAAAATTTAAAAATAGGGCTGGGGATATAGCTTGGAGGTAAAAGGACCCTGTGTTCCACCCCTAGTAACACACACACACACACACACACACACACACACACACACACACACACATCTCAAGGTTGTAGAGGGGGACAGCAATCTATCTCCTGGAGCACTTGGAAGCTTGGAAGGAGATACTGACAGGAAAGCTGTGCTAGTGGTCCTGGGGCCTGGGAGGGGGACAGAAAAGTCATCTTAAAAGCAATCAGAGCCAGGGATAGAAGGGCCCAGGACTCCATTGCTTCACTGACACCCCTCAGCCCCACTCCACCCACCCACAGAAGCAGAGACCAAGAGTCCCTTAGGAGGACCGACCTTATTCCCTGGGCCTGTTTCCTCTAGCTGGGCCAGGAGTGTAGGGACTGGGGAGGGGAAAGGCTGCTACCCTGACTGTTGTGCAGCCAGAGGAAGGGCTGAGGAGGACCTGTGCCAGGGTGTGGTGGTTTTCTTGAGCATGGGTTGGGAGGGTAGAGCACGGGCTGCTTGCAGAGGGTGAGAACAGGCTCAAGTGGAGGAGGGGTGCTCTGCCCTAACGGGTGCATGGAAACACCTTCCCTCCTACCCGATTCCTTTCCTCTCTCCCTTCTCCCTAGGAAGTGCCTGAATGGAGTAGAGGAGGTTAGAGAGGAGCTGGGCAGAGCCAGCTGCAGGGACCCTGGGTTGGGCATCCATATCTCTCTCTCTCTGTGTGTCTGTCTCTCTCTCTGTCTCTCTCTGTCTCTCTGCCCCCCCCCCTCTCCTCTTCCTTCTCTTTCCTACACAGATACACACAAACATTCTTTGGATAACTGAGTTTCCTCTCTCACCTCCTCCCTGTCTCCTGTCTCCCACTCCAGCCAGTTCTCCCAGGCTGCTATCAGCTAAGAGGCTACTCTAAGCTAATTGATCTCCTGGCTGTTGGCTAAAGTAATAGGGAATTGATGTAAGTAACTAAGTGCCTCTAGGGGCAGAGATGGGAGTGAAGGGCCAGGGAGAAGTGCTTCCTCAGCCCAGGGACAACTCACTGGTAGGTGGAGCCACTGTACCCCAGTGTGTCCAGGAGGCAGCGGGGAGGCCTGCAGAGAAGTTAGGAACATTCTGCTGTGGGTGGAGGTCTCTTCTGAGTGTGCTTCAACTTTGTAGGAAGCAGTTGTACTTCTGGGGGGATGAAGAAGGAAACTGATGATTCCCATGAGGACCTGAGATTGGGGTAGTGTCAAACTTTGTAAGACTCATTGCTGCAGCAAATGAAGCCCGGTGTAGATGTGCAGTACTGCACATCTGTAATCTCAGTTCGCGGGAGGGTGGTGCATCTGGGCGCACATTCTGGGAAGGGTAACACATGCCTGCAATCCCAGTACTTGAAAGGCTGAGACAGGACTATCCCAAGTTCAAAGTTGGCCTTAGCAACTTAGAGAGGCTCTCAGCAACTTAGCGAGACCCTGTTTCCAAATAAAATAATTTTTAAAAATTGGGTTGGGGAACTGTAGAATCACAGATTCAAGGCCAGCTTCAGCAACTTCATGAAATTCTGTTCCAAAATAAAAAAGGGTAAAGCTAGGGGTATAGCCTAAAGGTAGAATGCCCCTGGATTCAATCCCCAGTAGCCCCCACCCCAATTAGGGTGTAACTTTAAGTCCCTAGTACCAAAACCAAAGTAAAATGAAATAAAAAATCCCAGCTACTTCTAAGAGCCAGGTCCTATGCTAGGGCTGAGATGTAACCACATGCTGACCCCACCTTGTTTTCAGGGACTTAGACACGTTCAGCTCGAATCCTCCCAATCTTCCAGCCCTGCTCAGCTACTCAAAACATTTCAGTGTTATGGCTAGGTGAAGTGGCGCACGCTTGTAATCCCCGCTCTTGGGAGGCGGAGACAGGAGGATCGTGCAGGTTCGAAGCCAGCCAAGCTGGCTTAAGAGACCCTGTTTCCAAATTTTAAAAAAGTATAAAAAATAGGTCTGGGAGTTTAATCTGGAGGTAGATGAGTTTCCAGGAACCCCAGTACCACCAAAAAAAAAAAATTCCGTGTTGTGAAATATACAAGTATCTCCCCATTCCTCTCCTCCTCAGCTGATGAACCTCTCCAGCAAGGGTCATTTTCCTGCCTTTGGAGGGGCCTTCAGGCACAAAGCTGACCCTCTTGTTTGTCTGAGGCAGCCATTCCAGAAGCCTCTACCCTCTGGCAGAGGACTTCCTGCAAGGGCCTTTGGGTAGGCATTCTGGAGGCAGCGCTTGGAAGAGGCAGCAAGGAGCAGAAGTGGTGTCTAGTTGGGCTGGGGTGGGCTGGGCATTAGGGCTTCTGGGTTCTACTTTGGGCACAGTTCTGCCTGACTTCATTTCTCAGCTTTTAGGCCCAAATTCCTGTGAGGAGGGAGAGCTCGAAGGGAGTTGTCAAAGTATTGTGTGTCCAGGGCAGCTCCTCCTTCAGCCTCCAGGAGAGAGAGGGCCTCTGAGCTCTCTTTGGCTATCCCATGCTTGCCTGCGTGTATAGTGAACGTATGGTACCAACTCACCTGGGCTCATGTATCCGACATCTTCCTCGTGGGCTATTTTTAAATGAGCATGAAACTGCTGTCCGCGAACCGTGATCCTCCTGTCTCAGCCTCCCAAATGCTGGGATTACAGGTGTATGCCACCACGCCCGGCTAAAACCCTATTTTAAAATAAGAAATAGAGCCGGGCGTGGTGGCACACACGCTTGTAATCCCCGCGCTTGGGAGACGGAGACAGGAGGATCGCGCTGGTTCGAAGCCAGCCTCACTGGCTTAAGAGACCCTGTTTCCAAATGAAAAGGTTAAAAAATAGGTCTGGGAGTGTAGCCCGTGGGAGTGTATCCTGGAGGTAGAAGGGCTTCCGGGAACCCCAGTACCACACAAAAAATAAATAAATAAAATAAAATAAGAAATAGCCAGGACGTGGTGGCGCCTGCTTGTAATCCCAGCATTTGGGAGGCTGGAACAGGAGGATTGTGCAGGTTCAAAGCCAGCCTCAGCTACTTAGTGAGGCCCTTTGCAACTCAGTGAGACCCTGTTTCAGAATAAATAATTAAAAACTAGGGCTGGGGGTGTCACTCAGAGGTAGAATGCTCCTGGGTTCCACCCCCAGTACTGCAAATAAATAAATAAATAAATAAATAAATAAATAAATAAATGAAGCTTAGAGTGGTGGCACATGCCTGTAATCCCTATACTTGGGAGGCTGAGACAGGATGATTATAGGTTCTCAGCAAGCCTCAACAACTTAGTGAGACCCTGTTTAAAAAAAAAGGCTGGGGCTATAGTTCAGGGGTACAATTCTCCTGGGTTCAATTCCCAGTACCACAAGGAAAGAAAGGAAGAGGAAGGAGGGAGGAGGTTAAGGGCTGGGGGTAGCATGCCTGTGATCTTAAGACTTGGGAAGCTAAGACAGGAAGATTACAGGTTCAAGGACAGCCTCAGCAACTTAGCAACACTCTCAGCAACCTAACCAGACCCTGTTTCAAAATAAAAAATAAAATAGGGCTGGAGGTGTATCTTGGAGGTAGAATGCTCCTGGGTTGAGCCAGGTGTGATGGGGTATGCTTGCTTGTAATCCCAGTACTTGGAAGACTGAGACAGGAGAATCACAGGTTCATGGCCAGCTTCAGCTACTTAGTGAAGCCCTCTGCAATTTAGTGACATCCTGTTCCAAAATAAAGAATAAAAAATAGGGCTGGGGGTCAGGTGTGGTGGCGCGTGCTTATAATCCTAGCATTTGGGAGGCTGAGACAGGAGGATCGCAGGTTTGCTGCCAGCCTCAGCTACTTAGTGAGGCCCTCTAAAACTTAGTGAGATAATAAATAAAGAATTAAAAAAATAGGGCTGGGATATAGCTTGGAGGTAGAATGCTTCAGGGTTCCATCCCCAGTACTGCAAAACAAACAAACAAAAAAATAGGGTGGGGTGTAGCTCAGTGATAGAATGTTCCAAGTTCAATCCTCAGTACTGGATAAAGAAGGAAGGAAGGAAGGAAGGAAGGAAGGAAGGAAGGAAGGAAGGAAGGAAGGCAGGCAGACTGTAAGAAAAGAGGCTTCTGCCACACAGGCTCTTGGTTACTCCAGAGGCAAAAGAAGGGCACGTTGTGATCTTTCGGTGATCCTGAGTTCTCAGAAAGAAAACCTTTCCCACACTTTTATCTGCACACCCTCACCGTGGCTGACAGCCCCAGGGCCTGGGAGGCTGGGTTTTGTTGCTCAGTGTTGTGTGTCTCTAATTGATGTGTCTCATCAGTGTGCCAGGCCAAGAACATCCCTGGGGAGAGACTGCAGCGGCCTTGACCATGGACAGCAGCCAACTCAGTCTTCTCACAACATACTCATCACATGCGTTCCGCTAGGGAGCGAGCACACGTGTGCGCCTCCGTGTGCATGTCTCGGGGAGAACGTTGAGGTAGACTAGCACGTGATGTGGAAGTATGTGGATATGTACAAGGCACACAGCTCTGAGCTTAGAGCCGTGGGAGAGCTTTTGTGTGGAGAAACCTCTAGCTTTGTTTTGATTTTCTGGTACTGGAGATAAAACCCAGGGGCATTCTATCTCCGAGCTATACCCCCATGCCTATTTTTTATTCTTCTTCTTCTTCTTCTTCTTCTTCTTCTTCTTCTTCTTTTTTTTTTTTTTTTTTTTTTTTTTTTTTTTTTGGTGGTACTGGGGTTTCTGGAAACCCTTCTACCTCTGGACTACACTCCCAAACACGTATTTTTTAATATATTTTTTAAATTTAGAAACAGGGTCTCTTAAACCAGCAGGGCCAGCTTCGAACCTGCGTGATCCTCCTGTCTCCGCCTCCCACGCGCGGGGAATACAAGCGTGCACCAACACGCCCGGCTATTTTTTGTTCTTTATTTTGAAGTAGGGGCTCACTGAGTTGCAGAGGGCCTCTCACTAAGTAGCTGAGGCTGTCCACAAACTGCCCTCCTCCTGTCTCAGCCTTCCAAATGCTAGGATTACAAGCGTGCGCCACCATGCCCAGCCAAACCTCTAGTTTTATGCAGAGCACGTACTAGCAAAATTAATGATCTCGTTCTGTTGTGCTTTCAAATTTACAAATTCTACCAGGTGTGGTGGTGCACACTTGTAATCCCAGTATTTGGGAGGCTGAGACAGGAGGATCACGGTTCAAGGACAGCCTCAGCTACTTAGGCCCTTGACAACTCAGTGAGACCTTGTTTCAAAATAAAGAATCAAAGCTGGGTGTGGTGGTGCATGCTTGTATCCCAGCGCTTGGGAGGCTGAGACAGGAGGATTGCACAGGTTCGAAGCCAGCCTCAGCTACTTAGTGAGGCTTTCAGCAACCTAGTGAGACCCTGTTTCCAAATAAAGTATAAAATAGGTCTGGGAGTGTAGCCCGGAGGTAGAAAGCCCCTGGTTTCCACCCCCAGTACCACAAAAAAGAAAGAAGAAAAGAAAAGAAGGAAAGAAAGGAAGGAAGGAAGGAAGGAAGGAAGAAAGAAAGAAAGAAAGAAAGAAAGAAAGAAAGAAAAAGAAAAACAGGGCTGGGGGTATACCTTGGAGATAGACTGCCCCTGGGTTCCATCCCCAGTACCACACACACACAAAAAAAATGAAAATTTACAAATTCCTTTTACTTTTGCTCACATGATCCTCATAATGCAGGAAGATGTTTAAGATCTTCATTGGAAAAATGAGGAAGCTGAAACTCAGAGGCATGTTATGTGACTTGCCTGAGGTCACACAGCAGGTAAATGACAGACTGGGGCCCTGATTTCAGATTCTCTAAACCCAGATTCTCAGTTTGTGGCTTCAGGGAGAGGAGTGTAGGTGGTGACCGAGGCTGCTCCAGGCTCTCCAGTGGCCTGTGCTCAGGGGAGAGCAGTGTGTTGAGGCAGGAAGGGAGAGAAAGAGCACAAAGAAAAAGGCCCTAGGAATCCGATGCCCCCAGGTTGAGTATGCTGTCATTGGTTTCCTCTGTGCCCCCCTTTTTGTAGTACTGGGGATGGAATCCAGGGGCATTCTACCTCCAAGCTACACCCCCAGCCCTATTTTTTTTTTTTTTTTGGTATGTGTGTGGTACTGGGGATGGAACCCAGGGGCATTCTACCTTTGAGCTATACCCCCAGTCTTATATTTTTATTCTTTATTTTGAAACAGGGTCTTATTGAGTTGCAAAGGGCCTCACTAAGTAGTAGCTGAGGTTGTCCTCAAACTGTGATCCTCCTGTCTCAGCTTCCCAAATGCTGGGATTACAAGCATGTGCCACCACGCCTGGCTCCCCCAGCCCTATTTTTAATTCTTTATTTTGAAACAGCATCTCAGTAAATTGCAGAGGACCTCACTAAATAATTGAGGCTGGTGGCAAACCTCCAGTCTTAGTCTCCCAAGTACTGGGATTACAAGTGTGCACCCTCATACCTGGCTCCTCTGCCTGTTTTGAGGCACCATTTGGCCAAAGTCCCAACCTTGAATGAAGCCACTGCTGGCTTTGCCCAGGGTGGCGCCAGGGCAGCCAGGCTCTACTGGAGGAAGTCACACAGTAGGCCAGCAAGTATCACATTGTGGTCATGATCAATATCCTCACATGGCCCCAGTGCTGCCTGGCAACCCCTCTGCACTGTGCTCGTCAACTCGCTCTCCCCAGGTGATTCCTGCAAACGTCCACAGTCTTCCCCAATAGCCATCCTTTCTAGCTCCTCTCACCCTCTGCGGGTAACCTTGCTTCCCACTTCAACAGGGCAGACAGTGGGGCATGGTGGCACACATGTAATCCCAGTACTTGGGAGGCTAAGACAGGAGGGTTGTAGGTTCAAACACAGCCTCAGCAAGTAGTGAGACTCTCATCAACCTAGCAAGGCCCTCTATCTATCTATCTACCTTTCTTTCTTTCTTTCTTTCTTTCTTTCTTTCTTTCTTTCTTTCTTTCTTTCTGTGGGTCTGGGGATGGAACCCAGGGGCATTTGACCTCCGAGCTACACCCCCTGCCCTATTTTTTAAAATTTTTTATTCTTTATTTTGAAACCGGGTCTCACTGAGTTGCAGAGGGCTTCACTAAGTAGCTGAGGCTGTCCGCGAACCGCGATTCTCCGGTCCCAGCCTCCCAAATGCTGGGATTACAAGCGTGTGCCACCACGCCTGGCGCAAGACCCTATTTAAAAAAAAAAAAGAAAAGAAAAGGAAAGGAAAGAAAAGAAATAGGGCTGGTGGTGTAGCTTGGAGATATAATGCCGCTGGGTTCCATCCCCAGTGCCAAAAATAAAAAGCCCCAGACAAGTTCTTCTTCCTTTTTGTACCAGTACCAGGAAAGGAACAGCTATCTCATCTGAGATAAAATCTCAACCTAAAGTCGGGCGTGGTAGTGCACACATGTAATCCCAGTACTTGGGAGGCTTAGACAGGAAGATCATAGATTCCTGGCCAGCCTCAGCTACTTAGTGAAATCCCGTTTCAAAATAAAGAATAAAAAATAGGGCTGGAGGTGTAGCTCAGAGATTCAATCCCCAGCACCACAAAACAACAAAACAAAACAAAAATAAACCATAAGGATAACTGGGATAGTGGCACTTGGCTATAATCCAGTACTTAGGTGGCTGAGACAGCAGAGTCACAGGTTTGTGACCAGCCTCTGCAACTTAACAGACCTTGTTCAAAAATAAAAAATAAAGCCCAGTGTGGTGCTTCCTCCCCGCAATTCCAGTATTTGGGAGGCTGAGACAGGAGGACTGTAGGTTTGCGGCCAGTCTCAGGAACACGAGGCTTTCAGCAACTCAGTGAGACTCTGTTTCAAAATAAACAATAAAATAGCACTGGGACTGGGGCTATAGCTCAGAGGTAAAAGCCCTTGGGCTCCATCCCCAGTACCACAATCAATCAATATTAAATGATAAGGGTAAGATAGTTGTGGTGGCCCAGGCCTGTAATCTCAGCAACTCAGGAGGATGAGGCAGGAGGATTGAAAGTTTGAGGCCTGCATGGGTCACTTAGTAAAACCCTGTCTTTTTTTTTTTTTTTTTTTTTTTTGGTATTGGGGTTCCTGGAAACCCTTCTACCTCCGGGCTACACTCCCAGACCTATTTTTATATTTTTCTTTGGAGACAGGGTCTCTTAAGCCAGCATGGCTTGTTTTTTTATTTTAAGACAGGGTTTAGCCGGGCGTGGTGGCGCACGCTTGTAATCCCCGTGTTTGGGAGGCAGAGACAGGAGGATCGCTCAGGTTCGAAGCCAGCCGCACTGGCTTCAGAGACCCTGTTTCCAAAAATAAAATAGGTCTGGGAGTGTAGCCTGGAGGTAGAAGGGCTTCCAGGAACCCCAGTACCACCAAAAAAAAAAAAAAAAAAAAATATATATATATATATATATATATATATATATATATATGAGTACAATTTAAAGGTACAACTTGAATCTTTACATTGGTATGTCTTATAATGTAACATCTACACATTATATTGGTGTGTATTTGCATTGATATAAAACCTTTCCAGCACCTCAGAAAGCCCTGCAGGCCCTTTCCTGCTCAGTACCACCCCACTAGAGTTAGCCACTATTTTATAAGTTTCATCTCTTCCTGAGCTTCCTGGAGATTACGTGTCCTCCATCTAACGACTACTCTTTTGTGTCTGAGCTTTGCTCATGATTATGCCTGTGAGACTTAGTCATGTTATGTGTAGCAGTCGTTGGTTCTTTTTCAATGCTGTGTAGTTCTCATTATATGAATATACCACAATCTATCTATCCATTCTCCTGTTGCTAGACATTTGGGTTGTTACCAGTTTTGGGCAATTATAAATGGAGCTACTATGAACATCCTTGTTCATGTTTTTTGGTTGACATATGCACTCATTTCTCTTGAGGATATAAATGGGAGCTATGGTTAAGTCATAAGGTATGATTCTATTTAGGTTTAGTGACTACTGCCAAATCAGTCCTTTTTTTCTTTTCTTTCTCTTTTTTTAAACTTTTATATTCTATTCTTGGGCAGTCTCATCTTCACTCATGACTTCAATTACCATTTACACACTGACAACTGCCAAATATATGTCTCAGTCCAGTTTTCTCTTCCTAGCATCAGCCACAATGGCCAATTTTCCACTTAACATCTCTACTTGGATGTCCTCAAGGCTCCGCAGTCCACCGTGTACAGAATCAAACTCACTGTCCTCCTTCCCAACAAGCCTTTTATCTGAGTGCCTGGTTAGTCTAGAGAACCACCCCACCATTCACCCAGATATGCAAACCAGAAGTCATCCTGACAGGCCGTCTCCTTCACCTGCTGAGACAGGACCCACGTCCGGACAAGATCTGCCAGTTTTGCCTACGAAACATCTCCATTCCACCACCTTCCCACACCATCCCACAACCCATGTCTCACTTGGACCTCTGCAATGGCCTCCAACAAGACTTCCTGAGACCCCTCTGGCCTTTCTGCTGTGAAACCAGAGCTATCATTTATTTTCTTTCTTTTTTGGGTATTAGGTACTAGGGGTTGAACCCAGAGGCAAGCATTCTACCTCTGAGCTACACCCCTACCTTTTTTTTTTTTTCTTCAGTACTGGGGGTGGAACCCAGGGGCATTCTATCTCCGAGCTATATCCCCAGCCCTATTTTTTATTCTTTATTTTGAAACAGGGTCTCACTGAGTTGCAAAGGGCCTCACTAAATAGCTGAGACTGACCTCAAACCATGATCCACCAGTCTCAGCCTCCCAAATGCTGGGATTACAAGTGTGCGCCACCATACCCAGCTCCCAGCCCTATTTTTTATTCTTTATTTTGAAACAGGGTTTCACTAAGTTGTGGAGGTCCTAAGTAGCTGAGGCTGGCTGAGAACCTGCAATCCTCCAGTTTCAGCCTCCCAAGTACTGGGATTACAAATGTGTGCCACCATGCCTGGCTTCCAGTTTTTTTTTTTTTTTTTCTTTGTTTTGAAACAGGGTCTTGTTAGGTTGCTGAGAGTCTTGATATGTTGCTAAAGCTGTCCTCAAACCTGCAATCCTCCAGTCTCAGCCTCCCAAGAACTGGGATTACAGGTTTGTACCACCATGCCTAGCTCAGAGCTGTCATTTCAAAATGTAGCTTTGATCATGTGTCTTTGGGCCAGAATCTTTTCCTTGAAAACCTTGAATGACCAGGGTCCTGCCTCTGTTTCCTCACTTCCCCAGCCACACCTGCCTCTTTTTGGCTTTGTCCCCTTAGGGCCTTTGTGCATATTCTGTTCTCTTACTGGAACCCCCCCCACCACCACCACAAATAAATGGTCTTTATTTTTATGGTGTGTGTGTGTGTGTGTGTGTGTGTGTGTGTGCACGCACATGTGTGTGTGTGCACATGTGTGTGTGTTTGGTACTGGGGATTGAATCCAGGGGCATCCTACATCCGAACTATACAAAATACTTCTAACTTTATTTATTTATTTATTTATTTATTTAGTGGTACTAGGGATGGAACCCAGAGGTTTCCTACCTCCGGACTACACCCCCAGCCCTATTTTATATTTTATTTGGAAACAGGGTCTCACTAAGTTGCTGAGAGCCTCACTAAGTAAGTAGCTGAGGCTGGCTTTGAACCTGTGCAATCCTCCTGTCTCATCCTCCCAAGTGAGGGGATTATAATAAGCGTGTGCCAACATGCCTGACTTAATTTTTTTTTTTTGGTGGTACTGGGGTTCCTGGAAGCCCTTCTACCTCCGGGCTACACTCCCAGACCTATTTTATATTTCTTATTTATTTGTAAACAGGGTCTCTTAAGCCAGCAAGGCTGACTACGAACCTGCGTGATCCTCCTGTCTCCGCCTCCCAAGAGCGGGGATTACAAGTGTGCACCACCACGCCCAGCGCCTGGCTTAGTTTTATTTTGAAACAGAGTCTCACTAGATTGATTGAAAGTCTCACTACTTTTTTTTTTTTTTTTCTGGCAGTACTAGGGATGGAACCCAGTGGCATTCTAGCTCTGAGCTACACCCCAGCCCTCTTTTTATTCTTTATTTGGAAACAGGGTCTCACTGAGTTGCAAAAGGCCTAAGTAACTGAGGCTGTCTGCAAACTATGATTCTCCTGTCTCAGCCTCCCAAATGCTAAGATTACAAGTTTGTGCCACCATGCCTGGGCTTTTGTGTGTGTGGGGGTTACTGGGGATTGAACCCAGGGGCATTCTACCTCCAGCCCTATTTTGTATTCTTTATTTTGAAAAAGGGTCTCACTAAATTGTGGAAGGCCTCACCACATAGCTGAGGCTGGCCACGAATCTGTGATCCTCCTGTCTCAGCCTCCCGAGTACTGGGATTACAAGTATGCACCACCACGCCTGGCTTAAAAGTTATTTTTAAGAAACAGAGTCTCGCTGATTTACCACATCCTGGCCTTGACCCCACAATCTTCTTGTTTCAGCCTGTCAAGGACTGGGATTACAGACATGTGCCACCACAACTGGCTATTCCTCTTTATCTTTTTTTACCCCTGGTACTGGGGATTGCACCCAGGGGCATTCTACCTCCAAGATACACTCCTAGCCATTTATTTATTTATTTATTTATTTATTTATTTATTTATTTATTTATTTATTTATTGCGGTACTTGGGGTGGAACCCAATGGCATTCTACCTCCGAGCTACACCCCCAGCCCTATTTCTTTTTATGTTTTGTTGTTTTGTTTTGTGGTACTAGGGATGAAACCCAGGGGCATTCTACCTCTGAGCTATACCCCCAGCCCTCTATTTTATTCTTTATTTTGAAACAGGGTCTCACTAAGTGGCAAAGGGCCTCACTAAGTACCAGAGGTTGTTTGTGAACTGCGATCCTCCTGTCTCCGCCTCCTGAATGCTGGGATTACAAGCGTGCGCCACCAGGCCCGGCTCCCTATTTTTATTCTTTTATTTTTTTAATTTTGAAACAGGGTCTCACTGAGTTGCAAAGGGCCTCACTAAGTACCAGAGGCTGGCTGTGAGCCACAATCCTCCTGTCTCAGCCTCCCAAATGCTGGGATTACAAGCATATGCCACCACACCTGGTTTTTTTATTTATCTTGCTGAGGGGCTCACTAAGTTGCTGAGGTTGGCCTTAAACCTATGATCTTCCTGTCTCAGCCTTCCAAGTACTAAGACTACAAGTGTGCACCAAGACACTGGCCTCTTTATTTTTTTTGTTTTGTTTGTTTTGTTTTGTTTTGTTTTGCAGGTCTGGGGATGGAACCCAGGGGCATTTGACCTCCGAGCTACACCCCTGCCCTATTTTTTATTCTTTATTTTGAAACAGGGTCTCACTGAGTTGCAGAGGGCTGAGGCTGTCTGCGAACAGCAATCCTCCAGTCTCAGCCTCCCGAATGCTGGGATTACAAGCGTGAGCCACCACGCCCATCTGCCTCTTTATTTTTTTGATTGCAGTTCAAACATCATTTCTTCAAAGAAGCCACCCTTGATTTCCCAGTCTGGCTCAGCTCCTCCTGCTATTTCTCCTCATAGAATTTTTTTTATCATCATCATCATCATCATCATCATCATCATGATAGCACTTACCATAGCTTCCAATTAAATATTTATATTTGTGACACTTAAAATTGGTATCTAGCTGGGTGTGGTGGTACACGCTTGTAATTCCAGTATTTGGGAGGTTGAGATAGGAGGATCGTGGTTGGTTCATGGCCAGCCTCAGCTACTTAGTTAATCCATTGCAACTCAATGAGACCCTATTTCAAAGTAAAGAATAAAAAATAGGGGTATAAGCTGGGTGTAGTGGCGCACACTTGTAATCCCCACGCTTGGGAGGCTGAGACAGGAGGATCACACAGGTTCGAAGCCAGCCTCAGCTACTTAGTGAACCACTCAGCAACTTAGTGAGACCCTGTTTCCAAATAAAATATAAAATAGGTCTGGGAGTATAGCCTGGAGGTAGAAAGCCTCTGGGTTCCACCCCCAGTACCACCAAAAAAATAGGGTTATATCTCAGAGGTAGAATGCCCCTGTGTTCCATCCCCAGTACCACAAAAATATATAAATAAATAAATACAAAATAAATAAAATAAGCCGGCATGGTGGTGCACGCTTGCAATCCCAGCTTTCGGGAGGCTGAGACCTGGAGGATCGCGTTTCGCGGACAACCTCAGCTACTTAGTGAGGCCCTCTGTAACTCAGTAAGACCCTGTTTCAAAATAAAGAATAAAAAATAGGGCAGGAGGTGTAGCTCGGAGGTCGAATGCCCCTGGGTCCACCCCCACACCTGCAATAAATAAATAAATAAATAAATAAATAAATAAAATTGGTATCTGTCTCCCTCAGACAGTGGGGTCAGGATTTGGGTCCAATATATGTTCTTATTGCATCAGTGAGCAACTGAAGAAGAAAGGGATTTAGAGATAGATAATGTCATTCTAATTTCAAAACCGTTACTCACCTGATTATTATTATTAATATTATTATTTTGGTACTGGGGATTGAATCCAGGGGCATACTACCTCTGAGCTACACCCTTAGCTCTATTTTATTTTATATTTATTTATTTGTTTGTTTGTTTTCGCAGTGCTGGGGATTGAATCCAGGGGCATTCTACCTCTGAACTATACTCTCAGCCCTATTTTTTTTTATTCTTTATTTTGAAACAGTCTCACTAAAATGAAGAGGGCCTAAGTAGCTGAGGCTGGCCGTGACCCTGCCATCCTCCTGTCTCAGCCTCCCAAGTACTGGAGTTACAAGTGTGTGCCACCACGCCTGTCTTATTTTTATTTTGAAACGGGGTCTAGCTAGGTTGATGAGAGTCTCACTACTTGCTGAAGCTGTCCTTGAGCCTGCGATCTTCCAGCCTCAGCTTCCCAAGTACTGGGATTACACGCCTGTGCCACCACGCCTGGCCTTACTTGCTCATTTTAAGATTGGAACCAGATGTTGAGGCTCAGCTTCCTCGCTTGTGCAGTGGTGGTAGGTTAGTCAGACCTGCTGCTTCTTTTGCTGGGTGTGTAAAGATCCTATGAAATGTCAGTTGAAAAAATGAAACAGCCACACACAGTGGTGCGCTCCTGTAATTCTAGTACTTGGGAGGCTGAGACAGGAGGATCACAGGTTGGATGCTAGCTTCAGCGATGCAGCAAGCCCCTCAGCAACTTGGTGAGACTGTTTCAGACGAGATCGGGTGTATTCGGGGTGGAATAGCCATAGACGGGTGAGACTGTTTCAAAATATAAAATAAGGGTTGGGGGTATAGTTTGGAGGTAGAATGCTCCTGGCTTCAATTCCAAGTACCGAGGAAGAGAGAGAGAAATATTGCACAGACAAAATTCAGGAAGAGACATAGGGTAAGTCAGAAACCACTGTTGGCACAACAAAGCTGAAGAGAGGTGCTGGTGGACAGTGACAGGAAGGGTCACGTCCTCAGAGGGAGAGTTCAGAACTGAGCATAGCCGTGTGTGTGTGTGTGTGTGTGTGTGTGTGTGTGTGTGTGTCCCTACCTCCCCCCCTCTCCTGGGGGCCTGTAATTTTGAATATATGTATTCAAATGAGATGAATGTAGCCAGGCGTGGTGGCGCACACTTGTAATCCCAGCATTTGGGAGGCTGATACAGGAAGATCATGGTTCGCGGACAGCCTCAGCTACTTAGTGAGGCCCTTTGTGACTCAGTGAGATCCTGTTTCAAAATAAAGACTAAAAAATAGGGCTGGGGGTGTAGCTTGGAGGTAGGATGCTCCTGGGTTTCATCCTCAGTACTGCAGAGAGAGAGAGAGAGAGAGAGAGAGAGAGAGAGAGAGATGGATATGAGAGAGAACCGAGAACCTTAATGGAGCAAGGGTACAACGGATGGAGGAAAACTGCAGGTTGTGTGTGTGTGTGTGTGTGTGTGTGTGTGTGTGTGTGTGTGTGCGCGTGTGCACATGTAGTGGCATGTAGAAGTGCTAGGTGGGTCTTGGCGTAGGGGTAGAGGCATACAGCCAAGGCAACTCGCAATCCTTTGGAGCTGCGCTGTCTCTGCAGGGCCTTCTGGTGGGGTCCCTAACTTGGAAGCTCCCTCTGCTTGCTTAGTTTCCTCCTTCTGGAAGTCAAATCTAAGCTTCCAGGACATCTGAAGGAAGGGGACAATGCCCTCTAGTGGACAAGGAATGTATGGGCAGCTGCCGCCTCCCCAGCCTGAGCCTGAGCCTCTCCTGGCCTCCACACAACCCAAGTCTGGAACTCACCTCTGAAATACTTCCTGAGTAGGTGCAAAGGGATCTTGCCCTCTCAGAGCTGAGGTCTTGCAGGTACAAAGAAAATGCCCATGGAGCAAGAAACAGAAAAGCGACCCCTGCATTCAGAGGGGAGAAGCCTGAGGACAACAGCTGAAAAGGAGGGGTTGGGGTCTCTGTCCTCATCTCTGTGATGACTTATCTCTGGATGCCTTTGTGTTCTTGTCTCACTTCCCGTTTCTCTGTGTGGTTTCCTGGTCTTTTACTCTCATGGGCTCTGTCTTCAAGGAGTAAATGGTCCCTATTCACGCCTGAAGGGCCTTGCGGGACCCTTCGGTCTACTTGGGGTGGGAGTGGGGGGCGCTAACTATGCCCTTCTGGAGTCAGGAAAGGCTTCTTGGAGGAGATCATGTGTAAATAGGGTCTTGAAAAATGAGTTGGAAGCCAGGAGCCATGGCTTGTGCCTGTCTTCTCAGTGCTTGGGAGGCTGAGGCAGGAGGATCCCTTGAGCCCAGTTCAGGACTTGCCTGGGCAACATAGCAAAACTCTCTGGACAGGACAGGAAAGGAAATTGAGTAGGAATCCAGACAGAGTTCAGGGAAGGCTTTGTGTGTCTGGGGAAGGTCCTGGTGGCTGGATCTGGGCGAGGCGGAGGAGCAGTGATAACCGAGGCAGGAAGGCAGATGGCTTCCATCTTTGGAAATCTTTCTGGGCAGTGGATTTTACCAGGAGATGCTGGAGAGTGAGAGAAGGTCTTTAAGCAAGAAAAGAGTCAAAGTCATATAGCTTGGACTGAAAGCAGGGAGAAACTGCAGGAGGCAGGAAGACCAGTGGGGAGGCTGCTGCAGGCCAAAAGGGCAGTCCAGGGCCGGGGCCTGAGGCTGGAGAGAGGCCAGGCCTCCAGGCTCTTCTTCTGGGGCCTCTGTGTCCTTGGCAAACAAGCTGAGGGCAAAGGTTGTGCAAGAGTCAGTTCTTATAGAACCTGGTCCTGCCTTCCAACCCCAGCGCACTCCAGGGACTGCCTGCAGTGGGCAAGGGCTGTGGGAGAGCAAGAGCTAGGAAGGCCCAGCCCCCTGCTCCTCCTCTGGCCCCTGTCTCCTCCCTTCCTCCTGTCCCCCAGGTCACCTTCTTGGCCCTGGAGACTTGGCTGGTGGCTCAAGTTCCTCAACCGGTGGCCCTGGGTAATTGGAGCACACAGAGGAGCCAGGGCTGGGGCAGAGGGTGATACAGTAAGGACAGGGCACCTCAGAAACAGGACTCGGTCTGCAAGGCTGAGGGTTTGGGGGAGCCTGGGTGGTTCCCAACACTCTCCCTCTGACCCACCACCTCTGTCTCTGCACTGGCCTCAGTTTCTTCCTCCCACTGAAGGAGAATTCCTCGAACCCTTCTTCTGAACTGTTGGGGTGGGCAAGCTGGGAGGGAGAGGCAGTGGCAACCTGCCAGCGAGCTTTTCAGCTGCAAGAGAAAGGGTCCCTTCCCTAGTGCCGAGAACTGGCCACAAATGAGTGTGGTCAGCGCAAGACCTCTCTGCTAATGGAACCAGGACTGCCCCACAAGCCGCAAAAGGGTGGGGGAAGAACAGGGACCTAAGTGCGGCTCAGCAGCGGGGGTGGGGGGGCGGGGGGTGTGTGGGGTGTGTGTGGGGGGTGGTGACCTGAAGTAGTGCTGAAGGTCAAGAGAAAAAGGGGGTCAGGAACTAGCAGGAGGGAACTGGGGGGTCAAGGGAGTGATTATAAGGAGACTAAGCAAAATAAAGTTGGGGTCAGTGATTGAAAGGAAACTTAAGATCAAATAATAATTAGAGGGGAACTGGGGTTTAAGGGTGGATTGAGCTGGGTGTGTAATCCCAGTACTTGTTTAGGCGAAGACAGGAGGATTTCAGGTTCAAGGCCAGCCTCAACAACTTTTCAGAATAAAAAAAGGGCTGTGGCTGTGGCTCAGAGATAGACTACTCCACTGGGTTAAATATCCAGTACCAAAAAAATTTTTTTTAAATTTCGATAGGGTGGATTGGGAGAATGGGAGTCAATGAAATAGTGGAGGTGAACTATGGGTCAAAGGTAATCAGAGAGGAATCGGAAGCCTGAGGGAAAACCTATAGAGCAGGAGCATCTAGGTGGGAGTATGGAGAAGCCAGAATCAGTGGGGAAACTAAGGGACATGCTGAGGAATGGACTGCAGGGCGAGAGCACGCACATGTGCGTCCTGGGGAGGGCGGGACCATTGCCCGCTGAGGTTATCCCAGCAGTGGGGGCGCAGAGGACTGTGCTGGGTCCCACTTCACCTGAGGAGGGGCCCCAAGAGCCCCTTTCACTGTTTCCACTGTCTTGGCCCTCTGGGTCCCGCTGGAGCCAGTGCCAGGAAAGAAAGGGGCTTGGCTCCACAGCATCAGCCTCCCTTTCCCACTGCCATCAATTATTCATAGCACAGACATCCGCCCTCCCGGGCAGGGCTAGCTGGTCCTTTTCTCCACGCCCCGCCCAGCTCAGCCACACTGCCACAGAGGCCCTGGTGAGGAAGGGAGGCCAGTCAGGCAGTGGAGACCCGGCTGAGGGCTGGGTGGCTGGCCCGTTGGACCCTGCCTGAGATCACTGCTCCTCTCTGGCACCTCCCTCTTTCCTCCTGCCAATCCGCTGGTATTCAGAAGTCCCTGGAGAAGATGCCCATCCAGATCTTCTGCTCTGTGTCATTCTCCTCTGGAGAGGAAGCCCCAGGACCCTTGGGAGACGTTTGGGGGCCCCAGCAGCAGCAGCAGGAGCAGCAGCAGAACAACTCAGAATCAGAGGAGGAGGAGGAGGAGGAAGAGAAGGAAAGGAAGGCTTGGAGGAAAGACAGTGAGGGGGACTCGCCTGTGGACTTGGTGGCTTTTGCCAACAGCTGCACCCTCCATGGTGCCCGACATGTCTTCGTGGAAGGGGGTCCGGGGCCAAGGCAGGCCCTGTGGGCTGTAGCCTTTGTCGTGGCACTGGGTGCCTTCCTGTGCCAGGTAGGGGACCGCGTTGCTTATTACCTCAGCTACCCGCATGTGACTCTGCTGGATGAAGTGGCTACCACGGAGCTAGCCTTCCCAGCGGTCACCTTCTGCAACACCAATGCTGTGAGACTGTCCCAGCTCAGCTACCCTGACCTGCTCTACCTGGCTCCCATGCTGGGGCTGGATGAAAGTGATGACCCTGGGGTGCCCCTTGCCCCACCTGGGCCAGAGGCTTTTTCAGGGGAGCCCTTTAATCTGCACCGTTTCTACAATCGCTCCTGCCACCGGCTGGAGGATATGCTGCTCTATTGCTCCTACCGCGGGGGGCCCTGTGGCCCTCACAACTTCTCAGTGGTGAGTGGGGGTCTATGCCTAGCACCGCACCCTGAGCGTGTCTTCTATGGCTCTCCCTGACCATCACCTCCTGGGGTAGGGGTTGGTAACCCTGCTGCACCCTCGAGTGGGCTGGCACTCATGAGGAGCCTGGCCTGGAGCTGGACCAATATTCCTAGGTCCACTCTAGTACTGCTCTGCCTGTTAGAATACCTCCATCCTAGTCAGAATTTAGCTGCTGCCCTGAGGTCCCTGGTACCTCCTTGGCTATCCTCCAGCCTCGACTTAACTTCCCCAGACTTCCTCACATGCAGTAGTGCCCCGGCCCTTGCCCTAATCTGCTGTGTGTGTCCATGCCTGCCTGGCCAGTTGTGAACTAGTTAGACTACCACCCCTGGAATGATGCTGAGGCCGCAGCCATCTGGTCTCTGGAGATGCAGAAGGGAGTGCTAGGGAGGTGGTGGGGACAACCCCCTCCATCACGCCCCTTGTCAGCAGCTTCCATGGCAGGGATTTCATACACCCTCACCAGGTTTTCTGTGCTGCCTCCTGCAGGATCCCATCCCCCATGCGCGCGCGCGTGTGTGTGTGTGTGTGTGTGTGTGTGTGTGTGTGTGTGTGTAGCAGGTCTCTAAATCATACCCCCTCCTCCCAGCTCTAAGTGACATTGACCTTCCCGAGGATGCCCTCATTTAGAAAATCAGCTTCCCTTTGGTCCTCCCACCCAGCGGTCTAGAGCCTTTCCTGCTGAGGGACCACCTACACCCCATGATTCCCTAGCCCCCACCCCCTTTTTTTTTGGTGGTACTGGGGATGGAACTCAGGGTCCTTCTACCTCCGGGCTACACTCCCAGACCTACCTATTTTATATTTTATTTGGAAACAGGGTCTCTTAAGCCAGCGAGGCTGGCTTCAAACCTGCGTGATCCTCCTGTCTCAGCCGCCCAAGTGCGGGGATTACAAGTGTGCGCCACCAAACCCGGCTAGCCCCCCCCCCTTTTATTTTTGGCAGTACTGCAGATGGAACCCAGGGGTATTCTACCTCTGAGCCACACCTCTATCCCTATTTTTTATTCTTTATTTTGAAACAAGGTCTCACTAAGTTGCAGAAGGCTTCACTAAGTAGCTGAGGCTGCCTGCGAACCTCTAACCTCGAACCTCCTGTCTCAGCCTCCCAAATGCTGGGATTACAAGTGTGTGCCACCACACCCAGCCCTCCTAGCTAATCTTCTAGTTCTATCTGCCCTGACTCTCTGCCCTCCCCTCCCCCAGGTTGCATATGCCTGGCTTTTCCTCCCCACACCTCTATCCCTCAGTTCCCCACCTCCTTCCTAGTATGAGAGCATTTGGGTATCAAATTAGTTTGTGTAGTAATGAATGCATCCATACAGAGACCTGGTGGATTTGGCCACTGGACTTCAGGAAGGCCAGGAGATAGAGAACTGTGGGACCAGGAAAGAGTCAACCCCTCTTCCTCTGGGTTGAAGGTAGAATAGATACTTCTCACTCAAAACCACCAGGTGAGCTGGGCACGGTGGTGCACACTTGTAATCCCAGCATTTGGGAGGCTGAGATAGGAGGATCATGGTTTGCAGACAGCCTCAGCTACTTAGTGAGGCCCTGTTTCAAAATAAAGAATAAAAAATAGGGCTAGGGGTGTAGCTCTGAGGTAGAATGCCCCTGGGTTCCATCCCCAGTACCAAAAGGAGGGAAAAAAAAAAAACAAAAAACAAAAAAAAACCAACCCATCACCAACAAAAAAACCAACAAAACCCACCAGGTGGCAGCAGTGACCTACTGCTCCCTGGCCCCACCCCCTGAGCCAGGGCAGAGCTGAGGCTTCCAAGCACCCCAACCACCTAGACGCCTTTATATCCCCACATGGAGTATAGGCGTGGGCATGCATCCAGCCTGGAGCCTGTGGTGAATCTTATAAAACCTGGTAGCAAAGCTGGGGGATGCAGGAGTCCTTATAGTTCTCTGTGCCTCATTTTGGACCTCACGCAAAATGGGGAAAGCTGAAATTTTCTCTTTTGGAGGAAGAGGCTATGCTAGGAAGGGGGAAGGGACAAAGACAATTTCTTGGTGACCCCCACTGTCCTGCTGCTCAAGTCTCTCCCCTTCCTCTGGGCTTGTGACTTGCTTTTTGGACTTTGTCACCATCCAATAGTACTAGGAGCACACCCATCTCATTTGTGGGAACATTAGGGAAGCTATGGGGAAAGGACCATGGAGAATTGGTTCCCTCTTCTGTCTGCAGCTGTGTGATCAGAGTCATGATACGGGCTGTACTGGGGTCAGACCAAGGTGGGAGAGAGATTGGTCAGGACTGAGATTTCTTCTGAAGTCCTCATGGCTCTGCAAGAGGATTGCCAACATGCTGTGCCTTGGTGCTGAGTCTTGCATGCTGGGAGAAGTGCTGGGGCCTGGGTGAGCGGGCTCCTTGGCATGACAACTGGGGCTACTTTCAGGTATTAGGATAATGGGACAATTATGGACACAGGACTTGATGGTTGGAGGAAACCTAAAAATTTAGGTTTGGGGCAGGTCTTGGGGAGAGCAGGATTCCTAATGCCTAGGATGAAATTCAGGAAAGGAGACCTACCTTAGAAGGCAACAAGGGCCTGGCTGTGATAGGATCCTGGTGATGGAGGTACACCTGGCAAGAAAGAAATTGTCACTTGATAGTTCAACTGAAAAGACTTTAACAAAGGGACTGTTTACAGAGCTGAGGGCAGGATTAAGGAAACCAATAAGGGGAACCAAGGCAGTTAGCAATGGAAGGAAATTGTTAGCACTTCTAGGCTGAAGGGGCACAAAAGAAAACTGTAAGAGGAAGCCCTCCTGGAAGGATTTGTAGTCATGGAAGTTCCCAACTACTGCAAGAATTACAGAGGGGTGAGGAATGGGGAAGGATCAGTGCCCCAGCCTCTCTCTCTCCTTCCTCCCATTGCTTACTTCTGGCTTCCATTGGCCAAGCCCACCCAGAAGCCCATCCAGGTGGTAAAGGAGCCCAGGCCAGGTACCCCACAAAGGTTAGCTTTTCCAGATACATAGCAGATCCAAGAAGGCTAGAGAATAGGTGGGAGAGAGGGACAAACAGAGATTGGCTGTAGAGGAGGAAATTGTTTCTGGTATTGGGATCCCGGCAACTGGGGGTTCTGGGACAGCCCTTGGTGGGTAGAGGGGGCTGCAGGACTCTTGGGCTCTCTACTCTGTCCCCTGCCAGGTCTTTACACGGTATGGAAAATGCTACACATTCAATTCGGGTAGAGATGGGCGACCACGGCTGAAGACCATGAAGGGCGGGACAGGCAACGGGTTGGAGATCATGCTGGACATCCAGCAGGACGAGTACCTGCCTGTATGGGGGGAGACTGGTATGTCATCACCTCTGGGGCCCCTTCTCCAAGGTTCTCTGCTCCAGCCTCCACCTGGGCTCTCCTGTGCTCTCCTGTAGGACCCGAGACAGGGCTCAGACACCTCCCCCTTCCTCCCAGGAGCTTGCCATCTCCATCCGACTCCACCTGACTTCCACACTCACATTTCCCTGACTCTCCCTTCCTGGCTCAGTTACTCTCCAAGGTAACCAGCCATCCTCTTCCATCAGCGGCTGCCACTCACTCTATAAATAACTCCCTCTCTTCTTGGGCTGCCTGCCTGTCTGGTCTCAGGGGGCCTTGGGGCAGAGAGAGATGGAAGAAGAGAATAGAGGGAGGAGGAGAAATGGAGAATTTTTGAGACAGTGACATCTGGGAGAAAGAATTAAAAACACTGAGACACATAGCAGACACCAGGTAAGAAAGCAAATGCGTAGGAGGCCGGGGTCACTGAAGCGGCTTAGGACTACTAAACCCAGGAGGCTGGATGTGAGCTAAGACTGCATAGATAGCCTTCTCACCAAGGCCCAGTGGACACTGTACTTATTCCCAGGCGAGGTAGGATGTCTCCAGCTCCTAGGGGATCGGGGACTCAAAAGCCCTCCCAACCCACATACCCTTCATTCTCTCAGATGAGACATCCTTTGAAGCAGGCATCAAAGTGCAGATACATAGTCAAGATGAGCCTCCTTTCATCGACCAGCTGGGCTTTGGTGTGGCTCCAGGCTTCCAGACCTTTGTGGCTTGCCAAGAGCAGCGGGTGAGTGGGTCATGGAAGGCTGGTCCTGGGGTGGGGTGATTGAGGGGTCAAGATGGAGTGGTGGGTGATCAGTAATGGGAGGAACTGGTGAGTTAGGGCCGGGATGGTAATCAGGCTGGTTAAAAGCATGAATGATCTAACAGATGGGAATATTCTACAAACTCTGCCAACCTTCAGAGGCAGTGGAGGGAGAGGGGGCAGGCCTCCTGGGTTCTGCATTTGTCAAAGAAGTCCATTAAGGTGACTGGGGGAGAAGTCCCCACACTCCCCCAGCTCTCCGGCTCTCCCAGCAGCTCATCTACCTGCCCCCGCCATGGGGCACCTGCAAAGCTGTTACCATGGACTCGGATTTCTTCGACTCCTACAGCATCACGGCCTGCCGCATCGACTGTGAGACGCGTTACCTGGTGGAAAATTGCAACTGCCGCATGGTACACATGCCAGGTCAGGCCCCAAGGCTCCAAGCACAAACCTGGGGTTCCTCAGCCCTCACTGCCCCTCACCTGTGCCCCATCCATAGCGACTTCCCTGCCCCAGTTCCAGCTGCATGTCCTTTTCCTCTCTGGCTCCTGTGTCTCTGACCTCAGGCCTGTGCCTATAGGAATGAGTAGAAGGGTCTAGGAAGAATGAACTGTCAGGGCGGGGCACTTCCAGGGCAGACTGAGCCTGGCTAGTCCTCCTGTCCCATCCTCTCCTAGCTTCCGCCTTATAGTAGCACTGCCATCACAAAACCCCTGTAATCTCTGCCCTGAACCACTGCCTTCTCTCTTCTGCAGGGGATGCCCCATATTGCACTCCAGAGCAGTACAAGGAGTGTGCAGACCCTGCCCTGGGTGAGTGTCCCTGTCCTGAGGCAGTCAGGGGAGGGAAGGGGGTACTACTAGCCACATGTACAAGGGTTCAGGCCAAGCTCCCAAAGGGTTTCAGTAAGTCCAGTAAGTCTTGCACTAGGCTGCAGCCTCACATGTTTCTGAATTTAAACCTGAGAATAGAATCTTCAGAGTCCCCTATGAAAAATGAATGGGGAGACTGGGCATGGTGACGCACGCTTGTAATCCCAATACTTCAGAGGCTGAGATGAATGATCCTGGTTCACACTAGCCTCAGCTATTTAGTGAGACCCTCTACAACTTAGTAAGACCGTGTTTCAAAATAGGGTTGGGGGTATAGCTCAGAGATAGAATGCCCCTGGGTTCGATCCCCAGTACCACAAAAAAATAAAAAGAAAAGAAAAAGAGAAACGAAAAAGGAGTTGGGCATGGTGGCACATGCTTGTAATCTCAGTACTTGAGAAGCTGAGGCAAGAGAATCGCAGGTTCAGGTCAGACTCGACTACTTAGTGAGGCCCTCCACAACTTAGTGAGACCCTGTTTCAAAATAAAGAATAAAAAATAGGGCCGGGGGTATAGCTCAGAAGTTGAATTTCCCTGGGTTCGATACCCAGTGCCACAAAAAATAAATGGGGGGTCACCTGGGAGAGGTCCTCATCCTCTTTCATCAACCCTCACCTGGTTGGCCCTGAGGATCCTGAGGGAATAAGATAGGATTAAGAAATATTTCTGGAGCAGGGCATGGTGGCACACACCTGTAATCCCAATACTCAAGAGGCCTCTCAGAGGATCGCAAGTTTGAGGATAGCCTCAGCAATGTTGTGAGACTTTCAGCAAACTAGCAAGACCCTGTTTCAAAAATAAATAAATAAATAAAGGAGCTGGCAGTGAGCTGGGCATGGTGGTACAAGACTATAATCCAGTACTGGGGAGGGTAAGGAAGGAGAATCACAGGTTTGAGGCCAGCCTTAGCAACTTAGTGAGATGCTCAGCAACTTAGATCAAGTTTTAAAATAAAAATAGAGCCAGGCGTGGTGGCACATGCTTGTAATCTCCTGAGACAGGAGGATCGCAGATTGACTGCCAGCCTCGGCTGCTTAGTGAAGCCCTCCACAATTTAGCAAGACCCTGTTTCAAAGTAAAGAGTAAAAAGTAGGCCTGGGGGTGTAGCTCGGAGGTAGAATGCCCCAGGGTTCAATCCTCAGTACCACAATAAATAAATAATAAATAAATAAATAAATAAGTAAATAAAATAAAAATAGAAAGCCGGGAGTGGTGGTACACACTTGTAATCTCAGTACTTGGGAGGCTGAGACAGAAGGATTGCAGGTTCTCAGCCAGCCTCAACAACTTGTGAGACCCTCTGCAACTTAGTGAGACCCTGTTTCAAAATAAAGAATAAAAGCCGGGCGTGGTGGCACACGCCTGTAATCCTAGCATTTGAGAGGCTGAGACAGGAGGATCCGGGTTCATCGACACTACTTAGTGAGGCCCTTTGCAACTCAGTGAGATCCTGTTTCAAAATAAAGACTAAAAATAGGGCTGGGGGTGTAGCTCGGAGGTCGAATGCTTCTGGATTCCATCCCTAGTACCACACACACAAAAAGAATAAAATAGAGCTTGGTTCAATCCCCAGTACCACAACACACACACACACACACACACACACACACACACACACGGGAAAATAGGGCTACGATATACCTCAGAGGTAGAATGCCTCTGGGTTCTGTTCCCAGTAACACACACACACACACACACACACACACACACACACACACACACTGTTCCCGGGGAGGCTGGGTGAGTGTCAGCACAGGAAGAGAGGGGGGCCAGAGTTCCTTTGGGCAGGGCTAGAATGTTTGTTGGGAAGGTGCTGGCAGAAGGACACCATTGAACCAGTGCCCTCACCTGATGTGGTGCAGACTTCCTGGTGGAGAAGGACCAGGAGTACTGCGTCTGTGAAATGCCCTGCAACCTGACCCGCTATGGCAAGGAGCTGTCCATGGTCAAGATTCCCAGCAAAGCCTCAGCCAAGTACCTGGCCAAGAAGTTCAACAAGTCTGAGCAGTACATAGGGTAAGGGCTCTACTGTGCAGGGCAGGGCTCTTACTCAGGGACTGTGGAGGGTACCAGTGGGCTTTGATGGAGCTCTGGCAGGAAAAAGGAAGTTGAGATAACCCAGGGAAGGCCCAGGAGGCAGTCAGTGTGGGTGGACACAGAGGGAAGATCAAGCCAGAATAAGCAATGGAAGCACCCCTTTTCCCTCCCTCCTTGCTTTTCCCTATCTTCATCCTCATTGGTGTGACTGGGATCACCTCCCACTTGCCAATATGCAGAGCATCTTTTCATATATGCCATCTCATTCCGTCCTCACAAAAACCCTGAAAGGCAGGTATCTCCATCAGCATCTCATTAGATGGCTTATGGAAACTGAGGTTCAGAGAAGCTAACTTGCTAAGGTCACCTAACTAGTAAGAGGCAGAGATAGGACTTAAACCTAGGTCTCCTCCCCCAATCTCTCTGCAGGGAGAACATCTTGGTGCTGGACATTTTCTTTGAAGTCCTCAACTATGAGACCATTGAGCAGAAGAAGGCCTATGAGATTGCCGGGCTCCTGGGTGAGCTGCTGATGGTACCCGTCCTCTTCTCATGCCCTGGGCATGGTGCGGCTCCCCACCACCCAAAGTAGACTGCCCACTCTTCCCTCCCCGAGGGCCTTTCCCCAAACCCCGTTGTCTTGGTATGTAGTTGGGGGAGGGGATTTGCGCCTTCCCTTAGGGTAAAGTGGGAAAGACAGCTCCGTGGACGTGAGGGAGGGGTAGGAGGTGGAGGTAGAGACGGTTTCACAGGCCCCTGAAATTAGTCCAGATACTAAGAGTGTTGTATTTTGTAAACAATTTTTCCTGAGTAATACCTGTTCATATTAGAAAAGTAGAAAAATGCAGAAGAGCCTAGAGAAGAAAATGTAAAATCCTGCCAGAATCTGGCTTCACCACCCTTCTGTGAGAAGGCTATCAGTCCTTTAAGAATACCCACTGAGCCCTGCCGCCCTCGACGACCTGACCGCCCATCTCCCTGCCCTTCCCCTCCCTGCAGGGGACATCGGAGGCCAGATGGGGCTGTTCATCGGGGCCAGCATCCTCACGGTGCTGGAGCTCTTCGACTATGCCTACGAGGTAAGGAGGGCGGGCAGGAAGGGCCAGGAGAGCGTGGGTTCCAGCCTGCCCACCCCGCCCCGCCCCTCGTAGGTCCTTAAGCACAAGCTGTGCCGTCGGGGGAAGTGCCAGAAGGAGGCCAAGAGGAGCAGCGCGGACAAGGGCGTGGCACTCAGCCTGGACGACGTCAAAAGACACGTGAGAAGGAGCAAAGGGGTGCCCTCAGGCCCGCTCTCCCCCACGGCCCTGCGACCAACTTTCTCCCCGGCCACCTTCTCGCCTTTGCCTCCCCAAGGCCCCTGTGTGGCGGCCCTTCGCATAACCAGTCCCTGTCCTGTGCCCTTCCCCTAGAACCCGTGCGAGAGCCTCCGGGGCCATCCAGCCGGGATGACGTATGCTGCCAACATCCTACCTCACCATCCAGCCCGAGGCACGTTTGAGGACTTTACCTGCTGAGCCCCGCAGCAGGCCGCTGTACCAAACGCCTAGGTGGGGAGGGCTAGGAGAGCAAGGGGCCCCCAGCCGCCCCCACACCTGCACGGGGATTCGCCTGCCCTCTTGGGCAGTCTTTCCTGTTGTCTGTGGTAAGGAAGGAGTCCTGACCATAGAGTCCTCTCCCGGCCTCTATCCCATTCTTTTTAATTTTAACAAAACTAATCTGAACATGAGAGAACAGGACAAGGGACCTCAGGCTGCCTCCCCTGCTCCCAGCCTGAATTCTGTCTGTCTGGCTGTCTGTCATCTGAGTGTCCACCTACATTCTGCTGCCACCAGTCACCAAATACCCCTTTCTGTGAGGGGTGGTGGGGATCTCTGTGGTCTGGAATTTGACCCCAAACCAGAGAATGTACCTTAAGGGGGAGGGCTAGTGGGAGGGCTTCCCCAGCCTTAAGAGACCCTCTCAGCCCGGTGACTCCCCCCAAACTCAAGTCTCCAGGCAGAAACTCCCTCACACCATGTGGAATTTCTGGGGGGGAGGGAGATCTCCTGAAGAAATGGAGATAGGGACAAGATGTGGCTCTGGTGCTGTAGGTCACATCTGGATACCTACAAGTTCAACGCCACCCTATAGCTGCTGGAGAGAAATCCCAAGAGGCAGCCCCTCCTTTACATCCCATAACAGACCTGGCTGGTTTAGCTTCCAGCTCAGGGAGAGGGGTGCTGGTGCCTGACCTCACTGGCCCTGCTCCCAGAGGCCCTTGAAGAGGGCCACATCCATAAATTTTCTTATGGAACTTGCCCAAGTCCTCTCCCCCAACTTCATTTGCTTCTTTCAACAAACTCATCTGCATTTTCTATTTCTATATGATACAAACTCTATATTGCTATATCTCTGTAAATACTTTCCTCTAACCCTGTTTGTCTCCACCCCATTCCCTCTTGTCTCTGAGAACCATCCTCCTGCCCCAAGTTTCCCCTTCTGTGTTTCTTCCCACCTCCCTGGTCTCTGAATGCCTTCGCCTGTATAAAGAGTTGGACTCTCCCCTGGTGTCTGTACTGTGTACACACATCCCTCTGAGAAGCACAAGGAGACGACCCGCGCATTGTAACCTTCGCACTGTCTCGGTGGCGACATAAAGGAAGCTGTGAATCACAAGCTCTGCCTCGTTCTGGCCTCACCCTCCCCCCAACCTGGGCAGCCTTTGCCCCCCCTGCAGCCTTAACATTCCCTTCCCTTGCCCCACCTATCCCAGTGCCCTTTGCCTGGCTGACTGTGGTCTCCCTGGGGAAGAGGTTGCTACAGAAGTAACCTCCCCCAGGGGACAGAGAGCTGTGCTGGACACTAAGGCAACAGTGTCAGAGAGAGAAGGGAGCTGGGGATTGATGACTCCCACAGCTGGACCAGTGGGTGCCCACAATCAGAGGCCCAGGTCCTCAGTCAGCGGCCTTTCCCTCTTCTGAGGTGCCCCCCTTCCTCACCTGATGCCCAAGCCCACTTCTTTTCTGGTGAGACAGGGTTTGGTGCTGGGAGGGACAAGGCATTCTTAGAGGAGTTGAAAGCTCTGCTATTCAGTCTCTGTACCTTAATGAGGTCTCTGTACCAAGTGAGGTAGAAGGTTTGCCCCACCCCCTCCACGAGGCACTCCTCCCAGGCCAGAGCCCCAACCTCTTCCCAGGCCTTCTCTGCCCAGGTGTCTCTTGGTTTCCAATCCCAGAACAAGACCTGTAGGCAGGTCACCTGTGCATTGGCCTGGAGCTGGAAAGTGAGGCCATAGGATCTTGGGGAACTCTTGGTTCCTAAGAGTTCCTTGGAGATCTGACCTCCCCGGAGGGAAGCAGCAGCAAGGCCAAAGTGTGCACTGATGGAGGAACAGCAGGCGGGCTCTCTGGGTGACGCATGCCTCTGGTCTAATAAACTGGGTTTCAACCACCTCTCTTCAGTGTTGTCCTTTTTATTTAAAAATGACTGTTTTTGTTGTGTATGTGTGTGGCATTCAGGATTGAACCCAGGGACATTCTACCTCCAAGCTACATCCCCAGTCCTAGTTTTTTATTCTTTTATTTTGAAACAGGGTCTCACATTTAGTGAGACAATTTATGCAGAGGGCCTCACTAAGTTGTTGAGGCTGACAGCAAACCTACAATCCTCCTGTCTCAGCCTCCCAAGTACTGGGATTACAAGTGCCATCACACCTGGTTAAAAAAGTATTTAAATATTCTCACTGAGGGCCAATAGCTGAGCTTGGCTTGGGGTCATGAGGGAGAGGAGTAAGGAGGTGGAGACAGGGAGACACTGGTCTTCCTGGAGGGACAGGCTGATTATCACACCAGGAATTGTTTGAATCACTGGGCAGGGTAAGAGGTAGGAGGACCAGCACAAAGGATCCTTTGAAGAAGGAGCAGGGTCAAAATTCAAGATAAACTGATACTTAAAATCTGGAAGCACGTTAGGTTAAAGGTCAAAGTCGGGTTGAAATTCCCACCAGAGGTATTGGGGCACTATCTGTAAAATGAATCCCACACTATAAGCCAGAAGACCCGGAATCCCGGATTTGGCTTTGCTGTTTTGCCAAGTCATTTATTTACCTTGAGTTCAGGTTTCCCATTCCTAAAATGGATCAAACAGTAAGTTCCCCTCTTCAGTCGCTCAGGGTTATAGCAGTACGAGACTGAAACAAAAAGCAAAGAGCTTTGGAAAGTTCAATCCACTGCGCCCAGATGAAGCCCACTCCAGCCCCTAGCGCCGCAGTGGACCCGAGTGGCGGCAGCGTCCCTCCAGGCGCTGCCCCCTGGCGGGGCAGAGGGCGCCGGCCGCACGGCCTCTCTAGCCCGCGCCCGTCTCTATGGTTCCCCTCCCGGGCCGCGAAGGCGGGAGGGCGTGGCCAGCGCGCCTTCCGCTCGCCGCCCCTCTAGCCCCCGGTCTCGCTGCTCTGGCCTCCGGGGCCGGCCCGCCGCGGGGCGCTCCCGCAGGCCGGCGCTCGGGGGGCGCGCGGAGGGCGGGGGGAGTTCCGGTTCCGGTTCTTTGTGCAGCTGCCGCGGCGGCTCCGGGAAGATGGCGGCCCGGGCGGGTTTCCAGTCTGTGGCTCCCAGCGGCGGCGCCGGAGCCTCAGGGGGCGCGGGTGCGGCGGCTGCTCTGGGCCCGGGCGGGACTCCAGGGCCTCCCGTGAGAATGGGCCCGGCGCCGGGGCAAGGGCTGTACCGCTCCCCGATGCCCGGAGCGGCCTATCCGGTGAGTGTGGCAGGAGGAGGGGCGCGCGGCTGGGGGCGGGGCTGAGCGGGGGCCTGGGAGTGACAGGGGAGGGGGAGGAGGAGGAGGGACTGCCCTGGGAGGGGTTCGTGCCCTGGCGGGGGAGGCCGCTAGCATCCCCTCCTGCTCCCACAGGCATTGTTTCCGTGAGGAGTCGACACAGAATCGGGGTGGATGAAGGGCCTGGGATGCGCGTGGAGTGCAGAGGGGCTTGGGCAGTGTCAGCGCTCACGGGAACACCCTAGGTGTAGCTGCTAATTGAGGTCAGCATCTAAAGAGACAGCTAGCTGAGCAAATGTGGCACTAGAGGAGATGTCTCATGAATCCGATCCAACGTAGCCTGAGGAGAATTTGAACATGATCAGGCTGTCTCTTATCTTTTGGGCCCTGTTTTTCTATGGAATCACTACTGGGACAGAGGAAGTTCCAGTTATCTATATTTCAGAGAGGCAGAGGTCTCTCCTCTCATTGTCCTGTACCCCATCTCCTGCCTTTGTTTCATTCAAAGAATTCAGGCGTCTCCTCCTTTCACTTTTTTGGTGGATTTAGCAAGGGAAGCCATGACATCGATGGCTTCTCTCCCCTCTCTAGAGACCAGGTATGCTGCCAGGCAGCCGAATGACACCTCAGGGACCTTCCATGGGACCTCCTGGCTATGGGGGGAACCCTTCAGTCCGACCTGGCCTCACTCAGTCAGGGATGGACCAGTCCCGCAAGAGACCTGCGCCTCAACAAATCCAGCAGGTCCAGCAGCAGGCGGTCCAAAATCGAAACCACAAGTAAGATGACCTGGGGACAAAAGAAGGGAGGGAGGGGGAAGACCTATGGAGAGAGAGGTGGTGGGAGTATCTTAATCAAGTAGTAATGGTGCTGTGTCAGCAGATGGTGTTATCAACTCATCTTTGAGAATGCTTTATGGTGGTGGTGGTGGTGGTAGTGGTGGTGGTGGTGATGGGAATGATGGTGGTAATGGGAGGGGGTCCTCTGATTTGAGAGAAGCTTCATGGGCCCTCAATTTTACCAGAAATGGAGGCGCTCTCTGCTTATCTTCATGTCCTGAATAATTCTATCCCAACCTGATAATAGTATTTATTCCATACAGTGCAAAGAAAAAGAAGATGGCTGACAAAATTCTACCTCAAAGGGTGAGTTCAGGCCGTGAATATTCTGTGTGTGTGTGTGTGTGTGTGTGTGTGTGTGTGTGTGTGTGTGTGGTACTGGGGGTGGAACCCAGAGGCTTTCTACCTCCGGGCTATACTCCCAGACCTTTCTTATATTTTATTTGGAAACAGGGTGTCACTAAGTTGCTGAAAGCCTCACTAAGTAGCTGAGGCTGGCTTTGAACCCGTGCGATCCTCCTGTCTCAGCCTCCCAAGCGCGGGGATTACAAGCATGCGCCACCACGCCCGGCTCGTGAATCTTCTTGAAGGTGTGGTGAGTTTGAGAATAGAGATGATTAGCCCAGTGTGGTGGTGTATACTTGTAATCCCAGTACTTGAGAGGCTGAGGCAGGAGGATTGCAGGTTTAAAGCCAGCTTCAGCAATTTAGTGAAGCTCTCAGCAACTTAGTGAAACCCTGTTTCCAAATAAATAAAAATAAGGCTGGGAGAATAGCTTGGATGTAGAAAGCCCCTGTACCACACATGCACGCACAAAAAGAGAATAGATGGTCAGCTCTGGATCCCAATTATTTTTCTGTTTCTAAGATTCGTGAACTGGTACCAGAATCCCAGGCCTATATGGATCTCTTAGCTTTTGAGAGAAAACTGGACCAGACGATCATGAGGAAACGGCTAGATATCCAGGAAGCCTTGAAACGTCCCATCAAGGTAACACAGGAAAGCACCAGGCAAAGAGCCAAAGGAAAGGACTTGGGGACCTTCACCAGGCTTAGGATGAGAAATCAAAGGCACAGCACAACTCTCTTTGACATTTAAATTGTATCTTTCCCTTCCGCCTACAAACCAAGAATTACATTAGGAGCATCAGAACAGCCGGGGGGGAGGGCTTATTTGGGGCTTTGATATCTTGCACCAGAAATATACCCTGTCCATGTTTTTGCCGTAACTGCTCTGCTGCCTTGGGAACCTGGCACCTTGCATGACTTTGTCCACCTGGCATCTCAGTGTATGCACTTTTACTCAGGCTAGTGGCCTATACTCCTTTTCTAAATAAATCTTCATCCACCCACCTAAGGGACCGGGTAGATAGCACATCTCTTAGGACTAATTTTGGGGTTTGGGGCATCCTTTGTCTTCAACATTAAATCACTGAAGCCCCACCATCAATCCTGTTTCTGCCTTCCTCAGCAAAAACGGAAGCTGCGAATTTTCATTTCTAACACTTTCAATCCGGCTAAGTCAGATGCCGAGGATGGGGAAGGGACGGTGGCTTCCTGGGAGCTTCGGGTAGAAGGACGGCTCTTGGAGGATGTGAGTTGAAGGTCCACTGTGGTCGGCATCTAGGGTGGGAGCTGCTGGGAATGAGCAGTGTTGTCCAGTCAGCAGGAAGCCTGAGTGGTGCTCACAGCTCCCACTGGGAGCATGGGGGAGAGGGACACTCTGTTCCCTGCACAGAAAACAATAGTATTTTGTATCTGCTCCCCAGCTTTGGCCCTCACTAGTATCATATCATATCGAAAACCTTATTGTCCTGGGATCTGATTTGTTGTTTACTGTTCTCCTAGTGCTGCTGCTGCCATTGAATTTAACAGTATCTGCAGATTATTAAGTTTCTGTTTTTAAATCAAGTGAGTTTGCACTTAGCATTTGAGGCCATGTTTCCTCTCTGAGTCCTTAAGGTCCTTGATTCCCATTGTAGTGTCTCCATCTTTTCTAGCTTTTATTGGAGATACCCCGCATTTTATGTGGGATAGATTTCTCCGACAGGCTGTTTGTTGCTTCATGGGGAGCATCAGCTGACAGGTGATAGCCCCCAAACTTCCCACCCCAGAAGCTCCTTGGGGAAGCTCACCTTTCTGTCATTCCCTTACACATTCTGGCTCTCTATTTTTAGTTGCTCATAGGCAAGCTAATTTGAATGTATTTTTTGCAAGAGAATAAGGGCTCAGTGTCAGAGTCTCCTTCTTCTCTATATAGGTCTAGTCCATCTGCCAGTCGTGTTGTTCTCTCTAAATAAAGCTGGTTTTGTTCTGGCTGCTTATTGCCTGTGATTCATTTCCCCTCTACAGTTAGACTTTCTCTGTTCAAACTTGCTTTGTTATGTGCAACGGTTTGGGTTAGCTTGGCGCATTCCCTGAGGGACATGAGGTGGGTAAGTCTGTGACCTTGTCTGTGTCAGAAGCTGCTTCTTCAGAGTTCGCTTTGTTTAGTACCCACACATGCCTGCCTTGCCATCTAAGAGAGATGCAGAAGACAGTTTTTAGGTTTGTTTGCCATTGCTGTTGTGGGTTCTTTTTTTAATAAGACCTTGTCTTGAGAAATTTCTTCCAGCCCTTTCTAACATGACCTTTCTTCTTTTCTAGTCCGCCTTGTCCAAATATGATGCCACCAAACAAAAGAGGAAGTTCTCTTCCTTTTTTAAGTCCTTGGTGATTGAATTGGACAAAGACCTGTATGGACCAGACAACCATCTGGTAGAAGTGAGTAATTCTGCTTTCTAGATTTTGACTTTGTGACTGGTGGTTGATAGACTTGGAAGCTTTATAAAAGGGCCCCACGTAGACAATTCTACAATTTTAGTTTGTACATTGACCTCCAGGTGGCACTAGCTATGTTTAGTTTGTATCCAAGAGCTCTTGCAATCTAACTTATCTTACCTTTTTAATGTTGTTATCCTGGCCACTGTCCTCAGTTTCAAGGGAAATTCTAATGGAGGCCTCTTGTACATGCCAGGCCATGTCTGCTGTGCATCTTGCTTATTAATACTTGTGAGTTGTAGTTGTCCATACACTGGTCATACTTCTTCCTGGTAGTAGTTGCGATAGTTAAAGGGGTTGGCTAATAGTACTTCCCTAGCGTACCTGGGGCTTCCTTTGGGTCCTTGCTCCCTTAGATTCACATTCCATACCACCAGAAATCCTTTATTACAATGCCTGATTGCACAATGTCTTGAAGACCCTGTTAGAATGACAGCCGGGTGTGGTGGTGCACGCTTGTAATCCCAGCACTTGGGAGGCTGAGACAGGAGGATCCCAGTTGGTAGAAAGCCTCAGCTACTACTTAGTGAGGCCCTTTGCAACTCAGTGAGACCCTGTTTCAAAATAAAGAATAAAAATAGGGCTGGGGGTGTAGCTCGGAGGTAGAATGCCCCTGGGTTCAATCCCCAGTACCTCAAAAAAAAAAAAAAAATCAGAATGACAGTCCAGCACTCCACGTGAACTTAACCTGCTCCTTTCTTTGCCAGTGTAGCCGCAGCCCCTTAACCTCAACCACTAAGAGACATGGAAAGGTCTTTACCATCTAATAAGGGAAGTAAGTCATAGAATCAATAGAAATTTGTAAATCTATTTAACTTAATTTTATAGAAGTAGAGTATAGTGGTTAAGAATGTGGACTGGAGAATCAGACACACTAGATCTCAAATTGCAGCTCCACCACTTTGACCTAGGCAAATTACTTCATTCTTCGAATCTGTGAAAGAAATACCTATCTCGTATGAATGTTTGGGAATTAAATAGCAATCAGGCATATGTCCTAGGATCTTTTTGCACATAGTAAATAGTAAGTGGTAGTTACATTATGTTTCTGTTCACATATGTATTATCCATTATAGATTAAAAAAAATTATCACTGGAAATTCAGGCTAATTTAAATGATTCCAAACAAAATTAAAAGGTTTAATTTGCTTATATACAGACCATAATCCTAAAGTCATATGCAGCTTTTAGAAATACCTCATGCTATTGCTCTTCTCCAGTAGCCTCAGTAATCAAAGTGGAATGAATGTTCAGTCATTACAGAAGCTCTTCCCTCCCACCCTAGCTCTTCCTCTGGGAGAGCACCCCCTGACATCTTCCTCTCTGTAGTGGCACAGGACCGCCACTACCCAGGAGACCGATGGCTTCCAGGTGAAGCGGCCGGGAGATGTGAATGTACGGTGCACTGTCCTACTGATGCTGGATTACCAGGTATTCTGTGGTGGCCTGAGGAGGCCCAGCTTTCATAGCCACATCCCATCAGCAGTCTGACATTTAAAGATTTAAGTCTAGCTATCAAAAACTTGCCATTTTAGTATAGAAATAGTTCTTGTTCAGCTTGATGTCTCCTAGTATTTTCCCACCATAGAGAAAGCACTACATTAATGTTTGCTGACTAGATTGAATGTATTTCCATACTAAGCACCCCAAAGTACATATATTCATAGTTTACTAATTTCATCCCCTATACTCTGGTACTCTGCAGCCTCCCCAGTTTAAATTAGACCCTCGCCTGGCTCGGCTCCTGGGCATCCACACCCAGACTCGTCCAGTGATCATTCAAGCACTGTGGCAGTATATTAAGACACATAAGCTCCAGGACCCTCATGAGCGAGAGTTTGTTATCTGTGACAAGTACCTCCAGCAGGTAGGTAGAGATTCATTCTTCTTTTAGAATCCACTGGTGTGCTAATTATACTCAAATGCCAATTTGAAGTTGCTTCTTGTTCCCACAGATCTTTGAATCTCAGCGCATGAAGTTTTCAGAGATTCCTCAACGGCTTCATGCCTTGCTTATGCCACCAGAACCCATTATCATTAACCATGTCATCAGGTAAGGTGACGTGGGGGAGGCCATGGTGTGCTGGAGCTGGCTTGTAAACACTGGCCCAGCCATTTGTCAGAATTTTGGGATTTTGCAAGCAGGTTATTAGAGATGCTGTTACTTAAATTATGTGAACTTATAATTTATTATACTAAAAGTGAGGCCAGGCATGGTAGTACACACTTGTAATCTCAGTACTTGGGAGGCTGAGACAGGAAGATCACAGGTTCATGGCCAGCCTCAGCAACTTAGTGAGGTCCTCCACAACTTATTTAGACCCTATTTCAAAAATAAAGAATAAGCTGGGCGTGGTGGCGTACGCTTGTAATCCCAGTATTCGGGAGGCTGAGACTGGAAGATCGCGGTTTGCAGACAGCCTACTTCGTGAGGCCCTCTGCAACTCAGTGAGACCCGGTTTCAAAATAAAGAATAAAAAATAGGACAGGGGTGTAGCTCGGAGGTCGAATGCCCCTGGGTTTCATCCCCAGACCCGCAAGAGAGAGAGAGAGAGGGAGGGAGGGAGGGAGGGAGGGAGGGAGGGAGGGAGGGAGGGAGGATGAATTAAAAATCGGTTGGGACAGGAGGATCACTATTTGCAGATAGCCTCAGCTACTACTTAGTGAGACCCTTTGTAACTCAGTGAGACCCTGTTTCAAAATAAAGAATAAAAAGCCGGACATGGTGGCACTCGCTTGTAATCCCAGCATTTGGGAGGCTGAGAAAGGAGGATTGCGGTTCGAGGACAGCCTTAGCTACTAAGTGAGGCCCTTTACAACTCAGACCCTGTTTCAAAATAAAGAATGAAAAATAGGGCTGGAGGTGTAGCTCCGAGTTAGAATAAGCCCCTAGGTTCTATTCCTGGTACCGGAAAAAAAATATATATATATGTAACATATATATTTAAAAATAGGGCTGGGAGTGTAGCTCAGAGGTAGAATGCCCCTGGGTTTCATTCCCAGTACCGCAAAAAAAAAAAAAAAAAAAAAAAATTGGGCTGGGCATATAGCTTGGAGGTAGAATGCCCTGGGTTCAATCCTCAGCGCCACAAAATATCGAAACAAGGCTGGGCATGGTGGCACACACTTGTAATCCCAGTACTTGGGAGGCTGATGCAGGAAGACAGCGCAGGTTCGAAGCCAGCCTCAGCTACTTAGTGAGGCTCTCAGCAACTTAGACCCTGTTTCCAAATAAAAAATATAAAATAGGTCTGGGAGTATATCTCGGAGGTAGAAAGCCCCTGGGTTCCATCCCAGTACCACCAAAAAAGAAAATCAAAATATAAAATAGGTCTGGGAGTTTAACTTAGAGGTAGCCACCAGGTTCAACTGCTAGTACCAATAAGTAAATAAATAAATTAATATATGTGAGGGTGATAAATACTCAAAACGTAATATATTCTTTTTTTTTGGTGGTACTGGGGGTGGAACCCAGAGGCTTTCTACCTCCGGGCTATACTCCCAGACCTTTTTTATATTTTATTTGGAAACAGGGTCTCACTAAGTTTCTGAAAACCTCACTAAGTAGCTGAGGCTGGCTTCGAACCCGTGTGATCCTCCCATCTCAGCCTCCCAAGTATGGGGATTACAAGCGCGCGCCACCACGCCCGGCATTCAAAACGTAATATATTCTGATTTTTTTATTGTACTGGCATTTACCCTCTTATGGATACTCATGTCTGTGTGGTGTAGTTACTGCTATACAATAGTGTACAATTGCACAACTCCCTGATCAGTGACAGAGGATTGGTGGCTAGAAATCTGCAAACACAGCCAGGCATGGTGGCGCATGCTTGTATTCCCAGCATTCGGGAGGCTGAGACTGGAGGATCGCGGTTCACGGACAGCCTCAGCTACTTAGTGAAGCTCTCTGCACCTCCGTGAGACCCTGTTTCAAAATAAAGAATAAAGCTGGGCGTGGTGGCGCACACTTGTAATCCCAGCATTTGGGAGGCTGAGACTGGAGGATCGCAGTTCGCAGACAACCTCAGTTACGTAGTGAGGCCCTTCGCAACTCAGTGAGACCCTGTTTTAAAGAATAAAAAATTGGGCAGGGGGTGTAGCTCGGAGGTCAAATGTCTCTGGGTTCCATCCCCAGACCCATGAAAGAAAGGGAGGGAGGGAGGAAGGAAAGAAGGAAGGAAGGAAGGAAATAAATAAATAAATAAATAAATAAATAAGTGCTGGGCGTGGTGGTGCACGCTTGTAATCCCCGAGTTTGGGAGGCCGAGACAGGAGGATTGCGCAGGTTCGAAGCCAGCCTCGCTAGCTTAAGAGACCCTGTTTCCAAATAAAAAGAAAAAAAGTATAAAAATAGGTCTGGGAGTGTAACCCGGAGGTAGAAGGGTTTCCAGGAACCTCAGTACCACCCAAAAAAAAGAATAAAAAATAGGGTAGGGGATGTAGCTCTGAGGTCAAATGCCTCTGGGCTCCATCCCCAGACCTGCAAAAAAAAAAAGAAAGAAAGAAAGAAATCTGCATGTCGGGCGTGTTGGCGCATGCTTGTAATCCCTGCGCTTGGGAGGCTGGGAGGCTGAGACGGAGGATCACATGGGTTCTAAGCCAGCCTCAGCTACTTAGTGAGGCTTTCAGCAACTTAGTGAGACCCTGTTAACAAAATATAAAAAAGGTCTGGGAGTATAGCCCGGAGGTAGAAAGCCTCTGGGTTCCACCCCTAGTACCACCAAAAAAAAAAAAAAAAAAGAAAGAAAAGAAAAGAAATCTGCAAGCACTGCAAATCAGGGCCCCACCCCTTTGCAGGATAAGTTGTTAACCCTTTATCAGCTTATCACTAATGGGAAAGGTCAGCAGCGCTCTCTGAATGGTAGGCCATTCTAGTCTGAGACTCTAGCACCATTGCTGCTATTCATTTCTTAGTTTAGAAGATAGAAATCAAGACATCTCTAGGCAGATAGGGAGTGAAAAAAGATGTTTCTCAAAGCAGCATGTCTCTGTAGTTAGGTATTGCTTTTCTTTCTTTTTTTCTTTTTTTCTTCTTTTTTTTTTTTTGTGGTAAACTGGGGTTCCTGGAAGCCCTTCTACCTCCGGGCTACACTCCCAGACCTATTTTTACATTTTTATTTGGAAACAGGGTCTCCTAAGCCAGCGCCACGCAGCTGAATCCTCCTGTCTCTGCCTCCCAAGTGCGGGGATTACAAGCGGCGCCACCACACCCGGTTTATTTTTTATTCTTTAATTTGAAATATGATCTCACTGGGTTGCAAAGGGCCTCACTAAGTAGCTGAGGCTGTCTGTGAAACTCCATCCTCCTGTCTCAGTCTCCCAAATGCTGGGATTACAAGCGTGCGCCACCACACCTGGCTTGGTATTGCGTTTTGCTTTCCTTTCTTTGCTTTTTTTTTTTTTTTTTTTTTGGAAACTGAATCTTGGGATATTCTACTTCTGAGCTACACTCCCACACTCACAGCTCTGTTTGTTTTTTTGTTTTGTTTTTTGTTTGTTTGTTTGTTTTGCTAAATTGAGAGGCTGGCTTCAAACCCGCAGTCCTCTTGTCTTAGCCTCCCAAGTACTGAGATTACAAGTGTGTGCCACCATGCCTGGGTTCCTTTGCTCTTGAGTCCAGTAAAGAACTGCCTTTCTTTGGACCCTGAACCATCACTCACCCAGGAGTAACTTCTACAGCTTATTTACATTGGATCCATAGAAGTTATTCTCTTCTGATTCTTGTGCTAAAAATTAGGCCACCTTTTCTTTTTTCTATTTATTTATTTATTTATTTATTTATCTTCTTTTTTTGTGGTACTGGGGGTGGAACCCAGAGGCTTTCTACCTCTGGGCTATACTCCCAGACCCATTTTATATTTTATTTGGAAACAGAGTCTCACTAAGTTGCTAAGAGCCTCACTAAGTAGCTGAGGCTGGCTTCGAACCTACGCGATCTTCCTGTCTCAGCCTCCCAAGCGCGGGGATTACAAGCGTGTGCCACCACGCCCAGCTTTTATTTATTTTTTATTATTATTGTTTTTGCATTGCTGGGGATCAACCCAGGACCAAACACATACGAGGCAAGTGCTCTGCCAACTGAGCTAAGTCCCTAGCCTTATGTCACTTTAATCATGTGTATATTTTATTTAACCTTATTTTGGGATTCATTTTACCTTAAAAAGGAAAATTATAAATAAGATTCTGTAGTAGTTTCCTCTGGGGAAAAAGGAACCTTTCACTTGATGCATTTTGTACTATTTGAATTTTTACCATTGATTATCTTAAAAAGTCATCTCTAGCCGGGCATGGTGGCGCACGCTTGTAATCCCCGTGCTTGGGAGGCTGAGACAGGAAGACCGCGCAGGTTCAAAGCCAGCCTTGCTGTCTTAAGAGACCCTGTTTCCAAGTAAAAAAAAGTATAAAAAATAGATCTGGGTGTGTAGCCCGGAGGTAGAAGGGTTTCCAGGAATCCCAGTACCACCAAAAAATTAAATAAAATAGTCATCTTTAGCTAGGTATAGTGGCTCCCAGTACTTGGGTGGCTGAAACAGGAGGATCAGTATAGCCAGGCTCTTAGCAACTTAAGCAAGACCTTGTTTCAAAAACAAAAAATGGGGGTATAGCTTGAAGATAGAATGCCTCTGTGTTCAATGCTCAGTAACCCCCAAACACACACAAATTAACTTTACTGAGAATTTGTATGTAATAAATTACAGCCATTTAAAGTAAGTATAGTTTGAGCCAAGCGTGGTGGTACACTTTTGTAATGCCCCCAGCATTCAGGAGGCTGAGCAGGAGGATCACGGTTCGTGGACAACCTCAGCTACTTAGGCCTTTTGCAACTTAGTGAGACCCTGTTTCAAAATAAAGAATAAAAAATAGGGCTGGCGGTATCACATGGAGATAGAATGCCCCTGAATTCCATCCATAGTACCGCAAAAAAAAAGATATAGTTTGAAGACTTTTTATTTTTGTGGGTCTGGAGATAGAACCCAGGGGCATTTGATCTCCGAGCTACACCCCTGCCCTATTTTTTATTATTTATTTTTGAAACGGGGTCTCACTAAGTTGCAGAGGGCCTCACTAAGTAGCTGAAGCTCTCCGTGAACTGTGATCCTCCTGTCTCAGCCTCCTGAATGCTGGAATTACAAGCGTGCGCTACCACATCTGGCGTTTGAAGACTCTTGATATATAATATATAGCATGTGGTTATCACTACAATGAAAGCTTAGAATTTTTTTTTTTTTTTTTTTTTTTTTTTTTTGTGGGTCTGGGGATGGAACCCAGGGGCATTCGACCTCTGAGCTACACTCCCTGCCTATTTTTGTATTCTTTATTTTACAATAGATCTCACTAAGTTGTAGAGGGCCTCACTAAGTAACTGAGGCTGTTCGTGAACCCTTATCCTCTGGTCTTAGCCTCCTGAATGCTGGGATTATAAGCATGTGCCACCACGCCCGGCTTTAGAATATTTTTCTTTTTTCTTTCTTTTTTTTTTTTTTTGCAGGTATGGGGATGAAACCCAGGGGCATTTGATCTCCAAGCTGCATCCCCTGCCCTATTTTTTTATTCTTTATTTTGAAACAGGGTCTCACTGAGTTGCAGAGGGCCTCACTAAGTAGCTGAGGCTGTCTGCGAACCGCGATCCTCCAGGTCTCAGCCTCCCAAATGCTGGGATTACAAGCGTGTGCCACCACGCCCGGCCTAGAATATTTTTCTTGCACCCGAAAGTTCTTGGGCTCTTTTGAAGTGAATTCCTTTTCTCTTTATCTTTAGGCCATGATTTTGGCCCTGTATAATTAGGTCTCAGTGACAGCCCTTTATTGGATCTCTTTGGTTTTCTCCCCAGTGTTGACCCTAATGACCAGAAAAAGACAGCTTGTTATGACATTGATGTGGAAGTGGACGATACCTTGAAGACCCAGATGAATTCTTTTCTGCTTTCTACTGCCAGCCAACAAGAGATTGCTACGCTAGACAACAAGGTAAGCATCTCTGCCCTGGATTGTTTTGGTACTACCAGCCCCCATCAGTTTCTAGGCTGCCTTTTGATTCTTGAGTTAATTTAATTACATGAATACCCAGCATATCTTTGCCGTTGTATTTACTGCTGATTGGAGCCAAAGCCACATGAGTTCTGATTCTCGCTATGCCATTCATTCATGCATTCACTCATTGATTCATTCATTCATCATGGTACTGAGGATGGAACCCAGGGACATTCTTCCTGAGCTATACTCCCAGCCCTATTTTATTTTTATTTTGAAACAGGATCTCACTAGAGAGTCTCACTACATTGCTGAGGCTGTCTTTGAACCTGTGATTCTGTCTCAGCCTCCCAAGTACTGGTACTCCCAAGTACTAGCCACCACACCTGGCTCTAATTTCTTTGTTTGTTTTTGGCTATGCTGGAGGTTGTACACGGGGCCTTGTATGTGCTGGGCAAGCACTCTACCATGGAGCTACATCCCCAGCCTCCATTAACTGGTTTTTTGGGGGGAGGAGGAGGGCTACAGGGGGTAGAACCCAGGGTTTTTTCTACCTCTGGGGCTATACTCCCAGACCTATCTTATTTATACTTTATTTGGAAACAGGTCTCACTAAGTTGCTGAGAGCCTCACTAAGTAGCTGAGGCTGGCTTCGAACCTATGGGATCCTCCTGTCTCAGTCTCCCAAGTGTGGGGATTACAAGCATGTGCCACCATGCCCGGGTTGGTTGGTTGGTTGGTTGGTTTGTTTGTTTGTTTGTTTGTTTGTTTGTTGGCACTGGGGGTTGAACCCAGAGGAATTCTACCTATGAGCTAAACCCCCAGCCCAATTTTATTTCTTACTTGGTAACAGGGTCTCACTAAGTTGTGGAGGGCCTTGCTAATTGCCCAGGCTGGCTTCAAACCTGTGATCCTTCTGTCTCAGCCTCCCAAGTACAAGCGTGTGTGACAATGCCTGGCTCATTTGCTGTTTTTATGTACCAAGTAGTCTCATCTCTTTGAACACATTGTCTCATTTCATTCTCACAGCAGCTTATGAAAATAGGCATCATGAGCCGTGCATGGCGGTGCACACTCATAGTCCTCAGCAGTTCAGCAAGACTCTCAGCAACCCAGTGAAAGCCTGTTTCAAACAACAAAAAATAAATAAAATAAAAACGGGCTGGGTGTGTAGCTTAGAGGTAGAATGCCCCTGGTTTAATCCCCAGTAACACACACACACACACACACACACACACACACACACACACAAAACAAATGATAACTCCTACCACTGTCATTACTTTGATCTTCATTACCCTTTGCATTGTTAGGCACAGTCTCTGCAGGCAAAGCCAAAAGTTCTCTGGAAGCCAGGCGTGGTGGCGCACGCTTCTAATCCCAGCATTTGGGAGACTGAGACCTAAGGATTGTGGTTTGCAGACAGCCTCAGCTACACTGGCGCTCTGCAACTCAGTGAGACCCTGTTTCAAAAATAAAGAGTAAAATATTGGGCAGGGGGTATAGCTCGGAGGTCAAATGCCCCTGGGTTCCATCCCCAGACCTGCAAAAAAAAAAAAAGAATTACAAATGGCCAGGCGTGGTGGCACACGCTTGTAATCCCAGCATTTGAGAGGCTGAGATAGGAGGATCATGGTTTGTGGACAGCTTCAGCTACTTGTGAGGGCCTTTGAAACTCAGTGAGACCCTGTTTCAAAATAAAGAATAAAAAACAGGTCTGGGCCGGGTGTGGTGGCCCACACTTGTGATCCCAGCCCTTGGGAGGCTGAGACAGGAGGATCGCACAGGTTCAAAGCCAGCCTCAGCTACTTAGTGAGGCTCTCAGCAACTTAGTGAGACCCTATTTCCAAATAAAGTATAAAATAGGTCTGGGAGTATAGCCCAGAAGTAGAAGGCCCCTGGATTCCACCCCCAGAAGCACAAAATATAAATAAGTAAATAAATTAATTAATTAATTTTAAAAATAGAACTAGGGGTGTAGCTTAGAAGTAGAATGCCCTGGGTTCCATCCACAGTACCACAAAAAAACGAAAAAAGAAAATGGACTATGGACTGCAAGTTGGGGACTCTGGACTACGAACTGGGGAGTAAGAATCCCCTCAGTGGATTAAGTATCCACCAAATAGTGTTGGGATTTGAGACTTAACAGGGAAACTTCCTCACAAGGGGTGGACAGAGACACAAGCAGATGCACGTGATCTGCTGAAAACTGCCAAGAGCTGGAGCAGTGGAACTCTATGCAGTGTCCCGGCTCTGGGCAGCACCCACTGCTGAGGCTGGCAGTGGCACATGGAGATGGCGGCACTATCTGCCATTTAACACTGTGTTTCTCTAGCACAGAAATAGCGTGTACCAGCTGGGTGTGGTGGCTCATACTTGTAATCCCAGCATTTGGGAGGCTGAGACAGGAGGGTCACGGTTCAAGGACAGTCTCAGCTACTTAGTGAGGCTCTTTGCAAGTCAGTGAGAACCTTGTTTCAAATTAAAGAATAAAAAATAGGGATGGAGGTATAGCTCAGAGGTAGAATGCCCCTGGGTTCCATCCCTAGTACCACAAAAAAAAAATAAAAGACTAAAAAAAATGATGGGGGTGTAGCTTGGTGGTAGACTGCCCCTTGATTCCATCCCCAGTACCACAAAAACAAATAAATAAATAGCCAAGCGTGGTGGCGCACGCTTGTAATTACCTGCGCTTGGGAGGCCGAGACAGGAGGATTGCACAGGTTCGAAGCCAGCCGCGCTGGCTTAAGAGACCCTGTTTCCAAATAAAAAATATAAAATAGGTCTGGGAGTGTAGCCCCGAGGTAGAAGGGTTCCATCCCCAGTACCATCAAAAAATAAAAATAAATAAATAGATAAAAGTAAGAAATGGTAGGCGGGTATGGTGGCTCATGCTTGTAATCCCAGCATTTGGGAGGCTAAGACAGGAGAATCATGAGTTTTCAGACAGCTTCAGCCGCTTACTGAGGCTCTTTGAAACTTGTGAGACCCTTTTTCAAAATAAAGAATAAGCCCAGGCATGGTGGCACACGCTTGTAATCTCAGCTTGGGAAGCTGAGACAGGAGGCTCGTGGTTCGAGGACAGCCTCAGCTACTTTGCAACTGAGTGACACCCTGTTTCAAAATAAAGAATAAAAGCCAGGCATGGTGGCGCACACTTGTAATTCAAGCGCTTGGGAGGCTGAGACAGGAGGATCATATAGGTTTGAAGCCAGCCTCGGCTACTTAGTGAGGCTCTCAGCAACATAGTGAAACCCTGTTTTCAAATAAAATATAAAATAGGGCTGGGAGTATAGCCCGGAGGCAGAAAAGCCGCTGGGTTCCACCCCCAGTACCACCAAAAAAAAAAAAAAAAGGAAAGGAAAAAGAAATTGTGTGTGCCTTCTTCCTTTCAGATCCATGAGACAATAGAAACCATCAACCAGCTGAAGACCCAGCGGGAGTTCATGCTGAGTTTTGCCAGGGACCCTCAGGGTTTCATCAATGACTGGCTTCAGTCCCAGTGCCGGGACCTTAAGGTAAAAAAAAACGAAAGTTCTGGATGAAGTTAGAGAGGTACATACCTGCTTTATTTCTGTCCAGATGGTGAAGAGTTGGGGGGGGGGTGTTGAGGAGCCAGATTTTTCTTTGGCACATTTTACAATAGGTAAGGAAATGGAGGCAGAACTACCAGCTGTGGGTTCAGCGTGTTTTCAGTGCTGTCGTTGTGCTCCATATTTTCACAAATACTGAAAGAAAGACCTGATCTCTCCAACTTGCATTCTGTTTGGAGGAAATAGGCCATATGATTAAAAAGTAGTAAACCACATAAGACATTATTAGAACTTACCAGAACCGTTAAGATAATTCCTAAATTATCTAATGAGGCTAGAAGTGTTAGGGAAGGCTTCATGGGACATTTGTGATTTGAAGATACTTCCCAGAGAGGGGAACACTAAGCTTGGGCAAGAAGGCAGGCGTGGACATGGGGGTGACGGTGCCCTCAGTTCTTGCCCAGCCTGCGGTGGCTGTGGCCACAGTTAGGGACGCTGACCATAGGGAAAGGGAAGGAGCACCGTAGGCAAGACAGTGGCTTGTGAATAGCAGGGATCTGGCCTCGTGTTCGTGCTGGTACTGCTGTGGCAAACCAACAGAGCCTGAGTGGCCTAAACAGATCCTGGTCTCAGAGTTGCGTCGGCAGGGCTCGTTCCTACTGAGTGCTCTGAGGGCCAGCTTGCTCCAGGCCTCTCTTCTCGCTTCTGGTTACCTTGAACATTCTGTGACTTACAGACTGCTTTCTTCTTATGTCTTCACATCATCTTCCCTCTGTACCTGTCTCTGTCCAAATTTCTTCTCTTTGTAAGAATACCAATCATATTGGATTAGAGCCTACCCTAATGACTTCATCTTAATTTGATCATCTACTGAAATCCCATTTCCAAATTAGGTCACACTCACAGTTACTGGGGTGGGGAAGGATGCCTAGAGCAGGCATGAAGGCAGAAACAAGTCTCTCCTCTCCCTTTTCTCTCCCCTACTCGCTCTCTCAGACCATGACAGATGTGGTGGGCAACCCAGAGGAGGAGCGCCGGGCTGAGTTCTACTTCCAGCCTTGGGCTCAGGAGGCCGTGTGCCGATACTTCTACTCCAAGGTAAGTACCTGGGCACATGGAGGAAATTGACAGAAGTCCAGGGGGCCACACCCCTGATGGGGTCAGTGGTTTTAAGTACTACTAGCTTCTAATATGTGTCACCTTCCACAACTTCCACTATTTTCTCCTTAGGTGCAGCAGAGACGACAAGAATTAGAACAAGCCCTGGGAATCCGGAATACATAGGGCTTCTACAGCCCTAACTCGGCTGCTCCAGTTCTTTATTTGGGCCCCATGCCGCCTGCCTCGTAGCACCTGCCTTGGTCTTGCTTGAGGCCTTCCAGGGGATGCCGTTGGTTCAAGGACACACCGGAATGAAGAGGGTCTCGCATTTCTGTCTTATAAGACACCTGTTATCCTCTTCTCTCACTCCTCCCTTCCCATCCCCCAGCTTCCCTTTGCCCCACAAAGTTCCCACGTGCCTCTGTCCTCCCCTGGTCTACGTAGGACCTCTAGGTAGTTAGAGAGAGAACCTGTAGTGGTGATCAGTGCTCTGAATGGACTGGGCCTAAGGCCAGGTGGTCTCCAAGGGGACTAGCTATACTGGTCCTGCCCTTCAGAGACCCAGGAGTTGGGAGCTGTAGCCCTTTCTCCAAGACTCAGGCCTGGGGGCGCTCTGTAAGCTAGTTGGTCTTGGCCCTCCTAATAACAGAATCCAATTTCCTTCCTTCCCTCCACAGGTTTGGAGCAAACTCTCCCTTCACTTGTTGCCCACTAGACTAAAGGAACCCTGGCTCTTGGGCTCCACTGAGCCCCAGGTCAGTCCCCGGCCCTCTGCTGTCTCAGTGTTTCTCTGACTCCTTATCAGGGTCCACATCAGTATTGGAGTTTGTTCTAGAACGGTTGTTCCCTTCTACACTCCCTGCAGCTGCCCTTTGTAGGATTCCCCCAGGGCTGCCGCAGCCCAGACATTTGGGTGGGGGAATCTTGCCTTTCCCTGTCAGCCCAGGGATTTAAGCTGGGTGCTGTCATTGCCAGCAGAAGCTATTCCTTCCTTCTGTTGCTTAGAAGAGTGACTTGTTGTTTCACTCTACCCTGCCCCCTCCCTTAATGCAGAAACAGGCCTAAAATCAAACGGGTAAAGCCCTGGGCCATTCCTGTCTTCCTGTACACTGGTAACTTCTAGGGCTTTGAGGAATGAACGCGCCCAGGGCTGGAAACCAGCTCTGAGTTAGGTTTGTGACTCCTCCCTTTCCCTGCCTCACAGGATTGTGACTCCCCAGCCCCTGCCCTCAAAGCTTCAGACCCCTCAGGTAGCAGCAGGACCTTGGGATCTTGGCCCCTTGGAACTGAGATGGTTTTGCCTCTTTCCAGGAGAGCCTCAGATTCTTCTTCCAGGTTGTATCACCCCCAAGTTAGCACTTCCCAGGCTCGCAGACTCAACACAGCAGGGTGGGAGACAGCTGGGCACTAGGATTCCGCCAGCCAGCCCGGGCTCTGAACCCACAGACTGACAAAGCCCCTGCTTCCCCACCCCTCCTCAGGCTCCTGCGAGCACAGCCCCACCCCTACCCCTCCCCGTTCTGCACTGGAGACGGCAGTTTTCTCCCCATCTTCCTTCCTGCCATGTTTCCACTCAAAAGGTTCTCCCCACAGTGACACTGGACAGCCCTGGCAGCTGAGCCCCGGCCCAGCTCTTGGCGGAGCCACGAGGAGGGAGCTCAGCACTCCTGCAGTGTCCTTGTTGATCACTTTTTATTAACTGAATTATTATGTTTTTTTCATGGACCAAAATTTTTTTTTGTATTGTTCCCTTAAGGATGTCACCCACTTTTAATAAAAGAACCTTCTGAAGGGTGAATCCCTGCCTCCTGTGGCAGAGCTCCTCTTGAGCTCCTTCACCTTCAGCACCGTCAGCCTGGCTTGCAGTATCATTTTATTTGACAGATATGTATTGAGCACCTGCTGTGTGCCATCATGGTGCTGGGATTTCTTGCCAGTAGACTTGGTCTCTCCTCAGTCGGTCCCTGACGCTCAGTGAGCCTGGGCTTCCCGTAGCAGTGCCGCTGCTCCCCGGGGGGCGGAGCCGTCCATCTGTGGGAAGGCCTGAGGAGGAGCAGGTGCTGTTTCCTGGGCTGCTCTGCGAGCTTGCACTCCGGCCCCAGAATACGTGGCCAGCGTGGAAGTGCTGCGGTAGCCTGTACCTAAGTATAGACAGCCAGCCCTCCCTGGTGCTTTCCAGCCTGCACAGTCCTCCAAGCAAGAAAGCTCACTGCTGTTCTGGTGCCACTGTTAAAAAGGGAACAGAATATAGGAGGGGTGCGTGGTGGCTGGGGATTTTGCGGCCCTGCCTGTGCAGTCAGACCCCCAAAGACCAACTTCAGGAGGGAAAGCAGGGGGCTTGGAGTGGCAAAAATTGCTATCAGGGACATTGAAATGGCTTCTGTTTTTACCCAGGCTAATTTCGTGTGTAGTGGATGGCTGATTCATTTCAAGCAAATCTGCATTTTGCTCTCGGGAACAGAGCTCTCGGGGTACAGACAGCCTCCTGTGACAAACCAGTTCTGAATCTTGGCACACTCTTCCCATGTGAATGAGCAAGTGCTTTGTCTTCCCACTACCTAAAAAGATTGTAGGGACAAAATGAGGGAAGAAAGCATTTAGGCAAAAATAAGGGGCTATTTTGTGCATAAATGTCCGCTCTTCGGGTTTCCTCTTGTTGCCAGGGACAGAAACATCATTCTTTTCCATCCCCCATAATCAGCACTCCAGCTGGCAGTTTGGCACTGGTGCCTTCATCTCGGTGCCAGTGCAATAAAGGAGCGGTCTGTGGGAGGCTAGCCCTGAATTATACCTAATTTTGTTATAAAGAAAATAGACACCAGGTATGGTGGTATACGCCTGTAATCCCAGTATTTGGGAGGCTGAGACAGGTGGGTCACAAGTTCAGGGACAGCCTCAGCAACTTAGACCCTGTCTGCAAATTTTTTGGGGGGATACTGGAGATTGAACCCAGAGGCATTCTACCTGGAGCTATAACCCAGCCCAATTTTTTATTTTTTGAAACAGGGTCTTGCTAGGTAGATGAGTCTTACTACTTGCTGAGGCTGACCTCATACCTATGATCCTCCTGTCTCAGCCTCCCAAGTACAGGGATTACAGGTGTGCACCATCACACCTAGCTAAATGAGTTTTGGTTTTTTATTTATTTATTTTTGCAGTATTGATGGAAGCCAGGGGCATTGGACCTCCAAGCTACACCAGCCCTATTTTTTTAGTCTTTTTATTGTTTGAAACAGGGTCTCAATTTACAAAGGGCCTAGATAAGTAGCTGAGGTTGTCCGCAAACCGTGACGTGACCCTCCAGTCTCTACTTTTATAATGCTGGGATTATAAGTGTGTGCCACCATGCCCAGCCTAAATTAAGTTTTAAAAAGGGCTGGGGGTGCAGGCGTGGTGTCTTACGCTTGTAATCCCCGCACTTGGGAGGCAGAGACAGGAGGATTGCACAGGTTCGAAGCCAGCTGCACTGGCTTAAGAGACCCTGTTTCCAAATAAAACAGTATAAAAATAGGTCTGGGAGTGTAGCCCGGAGGTTAGATGGGTTTCCAGGAACCCTAGTACCACCACCAAAAAAAAAAAAAAAAAAAGGCCTGGGGGTATAGCTCAGGAGTAGAATGCTCCTGGGTTCAATCCTTAGCACCCCCCAAAAAGACCTACTGATTTTGTATATATTCGTTATGAGGATTCCCTGGCCATGGAGAATCTGGTGGGCTTCTGCGCAATCCCTGGAGCTTAGAGAAGCATCTCTCCACAGTCTTGACCTCCTGCCCACTTACCCTTACCCACTGGTTGCACCCATACTCCCCTCTAGCCCAGAGTTTATTTCTGTTGCTGGCCAGTGGCAGCCTGGGGGGCTGGCAACGCCCTCTTAGCAGTTTGCCAAGCCAGGAGGTCAGCACGTGAGCATATGGTAGTGTCTGCCCTCTGGGTCAAGGTGCAAGCGATTGGAGAGTAGGGAGCCTATTGCTCCACTCTCCAGACCAGCCTGGAAACCAGAGCGCCCTTAGATGGCAGTGGGCAATGCAGAACCTGAACTGCTGAATGTGTTCCTGCCGTATTCCCTTTCCTCCAAAATCACACCCGCTTACTCTCAATTATGGCATCTGAGACCACAGAGCTCCAGTGGACACAACAATCCTGGGCTTCAAAAAATGGCTGCTCTAAACCGGGCGTGGTGGTGCACACTTGTAATCCCAGCATTTTGGAGGCTGAGACAAGAGGATTGCGGTTCGCAGACAGCCTCTCAGCTACTTAGTGAGGCCTCTGCAACTCAGTGAGACCCGGTTTCAAAATGAAGAAAAAATAGGGCAGGGGGTGTGGCTCAGAGGTCAAATGCCCCTGGGTTCTATCCCCAGACCCGCAAAAAAAAAAAAAAGGGCTGCTCTAAGCTGGGCATGGTGGTACACACTTGTAATCCCAGCATTTGGGAGGCTGAGACGAGGACTGCAGTTTGAAAACTGCCTCAGCTACTTAGGCCCTTTGCAACTCAGTGAGACCCTGTTTCAAAGTAAAGAATAAACCGGCTGTGGTGGTACACACGTGTAATCCCAGCGCTTGGGAGGGTGAAACGGGAGGATCGCACAGTTTCGAAGCCAGCCTCAGCTACTTAGGCTCTCAGCAACTTAGTGAGACCTTGTTTCCAAATATAGTATAAAATAGGTCTGGGAGTATAACCCAGGGTACCAGTACCACAAAATAAATAAATAAAATAAGTAAAAGTAGGACTGGGGTGTCACTCCCTGGTTTCCGTCCCCAGTACTGCACAAATGAAAGAAGCTGCTCTAGATGGTGTGGTGGCCCAGCCCTGGACTCCAGTACTTGGAGGCTGAGACAGGAGGGTCACAGGTTTCAGGCCAGTGTGTGTTAACTTAGCAAGACTATTTCAAAAATAAAGAGGGCTGGGGGTGTAGCTCAGTGGTAGAACACCCCCCCCCCAGCCCTGCTCAGTCCCCTGGGGGCATAGCTCAGTGGTAGAACATTCCCCCCCAGCCCTGTTCAGTCCCCAGTAACACTAACACACATACCAGCTGCCCCAGGGCCTGCCTCTTTCACACTTTCTGGCTTCTGCAAACTAATTAACTCAAGGGGTTTTCTAGTGTGGTGGGTGGAAACCCAGAAGTCATTGGTGGAAGTGCAGAACCTCTCAAGGGCAGTAGCTCTGGCCTCCTCCTCTCCTGCCCTGGGCCAGGGTGTGGCTTGGGTAGAGCACCTGCCTGGCATGCACCTAACACGCACAGGAGGCCCTGGGTTTGATCCCCAGCACTACACACACACACACACACACACACACACACACACCAAAAATAACCTCCTGTCCTTTCACAAACCCAGAAGGAGAACTGTGGGCCATATGGCGTAAGAGCCCTCTAACCGACCTTTCCCACCTTTCATTCCTGGTTACTTGAAAGTAGGGGTTATCTGAGGTGAGGTGACCTATTGACACATCCTCGAGATTACTGCTGTGGGAGCCAAGATGACCTTGTACTTAGGGGCTCTGGAGCCCCATCCTTGGGCCATGTTGCCCAGAGCAAGTCCTTACCTCACACGTGGCCTTGGGAGTTGGCCCACATCTGCACCCTCCCTACCCACAGCCCTGCAGCCGTGCTGTTCAAGGACAAAACTAGAGCAGCTTTGGGTCTTCGCAGGCAAGGGCTGGAGAACTCCTACCTTTAGAAGAAAGCATTCCCATTTCTGCCACTATGGCTAAATATAATTTTTGTCAGTACTGGAGACAGAAGGGAATGAGGGGACTAGTCACTTGCTCCTGGCTATTTCTTGGCTCACTTCAAAATGAGACCATTGCAAAGTGAGGAAACTGGGCTGTGTGTGGCCAAGGGAAGAAGCTGGCTGGCCGGCACTGTCAGCTGCAAACCCAAGAGGAAAAGCCAGCCTGGCCTCTGCCCCATTCTCGTTCCCCACCTGTCTCTACCCTTTCCTCCCCTTTCCCTGGCTCTGCCAGATTCCCTATCTCCCTGGGCGCCTGCCCTGGAGGCGGGGCTTGGCTGCACCCACGGGTGGCGGAGTTAAATGCTCGGAGCCCGCACCGCTTGGGCAGAGAAGCAGCACCATGGCTGGCAAGAAAGTCTGCATTGTAGGCTCCGGCAACTGGTAAGAGGCTGCCGGGGCCATGCGGGAAGGGTGGCTGCGGAGGCACAGAGGGATGGGGGAGAGAAGCGTTCAGGAGGCAGAGTGGGGAAATGCTTTCCAGTTCCCGGCCGGCCCTGCTGTCAGTGCCCAGAGCTCCGCGCTGCGCCTGCCTAGCAGCCACACCTGTTCACCACAGGAAGGAGCAGAGTGCTCCTTTCTCTTCCTGAAAAGCTGCCTGGCTTTGGGGGCTGGGATCAGAAGGCTGGTCCTCTTTTCCAGCACCGGAGTGTGAGGTAGACCGAGTCTCCTCTATTGCAGGTCACAGGGGACACTTGTCATAGGAGGGGGAGATAAGACTCGTGGGAAGTGTGCACTCTGGCGGGCTGCTGAGGTTTGCACTGTTCCTCCCTCACACCCCACTCCACTTTCTCGTGCTCCCCTCCCACCAGGGGCTCAGCCATTGCCAAGATCGTGGGTGGCAATGCAGCCCAGCTGGCACACTTTGACCCACGGGTCACTATGTGGGTGTTTGAGGAAGATGTCGGGGGCAGAAAGCTGACAGAGATCATCAACACGCAGCATGAGAATGTCAAATACCTGCCAGGACACAAGCTGCCCCCAAATGTGGTAAGCTGCACCCCCTGCAAGGGCGGGAGAAGGGAAGGGGGGAGGACAGCAGTGCCCAGACCGTTCTCACAGGTGTCTCCTGCTGGAGGGCCGCTAGGGCACTGGGCACCCACGCGCAGCCCCACAACACCTAGGACTGAGAACACCAACAGTACTTCCCCTTATAGGTGCCCATAAGGGGAAGGGAGGAGGAGAGGTGCAGGAAGTTGGTTTCCAGGTAACCAAATACTGTCCTTAGGCTTTCAGACTTGGGGTCCGGGTAGTGCCTGCCTCTGGCTCCAATCCTGTTACTCATTCACTGGGTAATTAGTAGGTTTGGAGCCGCTCCTTGGACTTAGCTCTTAGGTCAAATCCATGTGGCTCTCCTTACCTGGAAAGGGGAGCAGGGAAGAGAGGAGAGAGACAGGCTTTCTCTCCCCAGTGTGGCTCTTAGGAGCAGGGTGATGAAATCTCACTGTCCTCGTCCTCCTGCCAAACCCAGGCTGCCTCTGGCCTCCCTCACTGTCCCACAGCCCAGGGCTAGCATAACGCTGGGAGGGGGTTCCAGGAGTCCTCAGAACCCAGAACGAACCAGGCGTGGTGGTGCATGCCTGTAATCGCAGCACTTGGGAGGCTGAGACAGGAGGATCATAGGTTCAAAGCCAGCCTCAGCAACTAAGCAAGGCAACCTAGTGAGACACTGTTTCTAAATAAGAAATAAAATCAGGCTGGTGGGTATAGCTTGGAGGTAGAATGCCTCTGGGCTCAGTTCCCAGCACCAAATAAATATATACAGACAGACAGACAGACAGACAGACAGACATAATAGGACTGGGGTGTATCTCAGAGTTGGAGTCCCCTAGGTTCAGTCTCCAGTTCCAAAAGAAAAGGAGTGAACCCAGCCCAGGCAGAGCTGAGGCACCTGAGAGCTGGGGCAGGGAAAAGCAGTTTCAACCTTCCAAGTTCAGTCCTTACAATTCTCTCCCAAACCTTTGATCCCTGGATCTCTTGAATGGGAGCGCTCTAGAGTCTGGGAGAGTCCTGCCAAGCCTGTGACCGCCTGTCACTCCACAGGTAGCAGTGCCAGATGTGGCCCAGGCGGCATCGAATGCCGACATCCTCATCTTCGTGGTGCCACACCAGTTCATTGGCAAGATCTGCGACCAGCTCAAGGGCCACCTGAAGGCCAGCGCCATCGGCATATCTCTTATTAAGGTGCCAGAGTACTTTGATGTGGGTGAGGGTGGGGCGCAGCTAACTGTGGGGCTCAGGGTGGGTGAAAAGTTCCCTGGAGAGGAGAGAGTGGTGGTTTTGGAGAGGGCTTGGAATCAGATGTGGGGCCACTGGGCGGAGGCTGGCTGGGAAGCAGATAGGAGACTAGTTTGGAGGCAGCAGTCTCAGGTGAGTTGAGGAGGCACAGAGGGGCCATGAGAAGGGGCTGGCTGGAGGAGCATGTGGGGGGATCTGGTCTGCAGCTGTGACCAGGCTGGCAATGGCTCAGTGCAGTTAGGCGAGGACACACTCCCTTAGAGAGGTAGGTTGTTAAGGGTACTTACGAGTTTCCCATGGGTTGGTTTTTCAGTGCTCTTCACCCTCCTCAAAGCAAGCTTTATTGGGGCTGGGATGGGGCAGGACCTCTGGGGAGGCACACGGACAAGCAGTGGATTTCCGAGGGGCAGCGTCGGGGGTGGGAAGCCCTCAGCTGGGCATAAAGGGCAACTGGCCTGAGCCCCATCCTGTGCCCAGGGGGTAGACGAGGGCCCCAATGGGCTGAAGCTCATCTCTGAAGTGATTGGGGAGCGCCTTGGCATCCCCATGAACGTGCTGATGGGGGCCAACATTGCCAGCGAGGTGGCTGAGGAGAAGTTCTGTGAGACCACCATTGGTGAGAGCCCCCACCATGTACCACACAGCTCTATTTGCTTCCCTTCCCCCGCCCGCCCCGCCCGCCCCCAGCCCCACACAGCCATCTCCTCCCACTGGGCAGGGAAAGGAAGCGGCTCAGAGGCGAGGGAGGGTCGACATTCCCAGGGAAGGGGCTGCAGGTCTTGCTTAGTGAAGGTGTGGGAAAAACCATCAAGAGTCCCCCTCCTGGCCATGGTACACAGAAATACAGTCCTAGCTACTCGAGAGGCTGAAGCAGGAGCATCATTTGAGCCTTGAAGACGGAAGCCAGCCTGGGCAACTTAATGACACCTCCACCTAAAAAAAAAAAAAAAAAAAAAAAGAGTCCCCTCTCAAATCCCTGTTCCCTCTTCCCAACTTTAGGCTGCAAGGACCTGGCTCAGGGACAGCTTCTCAAAGAACTGATGCAGACACCCAATTTCCGTATCACCGTGGTGCAAGAGGTAGACACAGTAGAGATCTGCGGGGCCTTAAAGGTGAGAGGGGCACACAGGCAGCTATGGGATGGCGAGAAGGTCCCAAAGGAGGGCCTAGCTCAGGTCTACAAGGTTGCTGGTACTCTGGGTCTCACCCTTGGGCAGTTCTGCTTCCCCACCAAGTCTCACACACACACACACACACACACACACACACACACACACACGGCCAAAGCAAAGCCAGTGCCACCGCCACCTGCCCTGCCAAGTCTTCAGTCAGGCCATGAGCCAGTTTCCTTCCCCACTACATCCTGTTGTAGCACACGTGGACGAAGGGGAAGAGGAAATGCCCAGCTCATGGGAGACAAGATATTCCAGCTAGGCACGGTGGCTCAGGCCTTTACTTGGAAGGCTAAAGCAAGAGGGTCACAAGTTTGAGTCCAGCCTGGGAAACTTAGCAGGACCCTGTCTCAGGAGAAAAAAAAAAAAAGTTCAAATGCCAGTACCACACAAATACACAGAAAGACATCTGGACACCCAGAAACATTGATGGCCGCAACTATGGATCCTGGGCAACTGTGTACACCAGGCCTACAACAGAGGATGGAAGAGTCACAGCTGGGAGGGCCAGCTGGAGGGAAGTGGCTCTTAGAAAATGTCCTCAAGAGCCGGGTGTGGTGGCACACGCTTATAATCTCAGAATGTGGGAGGCTGAGACAGGAGGATCACAGATTCACAGCCAGCCTCAGCAATTTAGCAAGGCCCTCAGCAACTTAGTGAGACCCTGTTTCAAAACAAAAAATAAAGAGCCAGGCGTGGTGGCGCACACTTGTATTCCCAGCATTTGGGAGGCTGAGTCAGGAGGATCGCGGTTAGCAGACAGCCTCAGCTACTACTTAGTGAGGCCCCTCTGCAACTCAGTGAGACCCTGTTTCAAAATAAAGAATATAAAATAGGGCTGGGGGTGTAGCTTGGAGGTAGAATGCCCCTGGGTTCTTACCCAGTACCAAAAAAAAGGAGGTACGGCATGTGGGGACATCCGGAGCCGGACAGTGTAGGAGCCCACCGTGTGCCCTGCTGGTGTGAGGTGCACAAGCAGGTGCCAAGGGCTTCACATGGGGCCAGGGGCCAGGCTCCTTTCTCACTCATGCCCTCCATTCCACAAAGAATATAGTGGCCGTGGGTGCTGGCTTCTGTGACGGGCTGGGCTTTGGCGACAACACCAAGGCGGCAGTGATCCGGCTGGGGCTCATGGAGATGATTGCCTTCGCCAAGATCTTCTGTAGAGGCCCTGTGTCCTCTGCCACCTTCCTGGAGAGCTGCGGTGTTGCTGACCTCATCACTACCTGCTACGGAGGGCGGAACCGGAAGGTGGCCGAGGCCTTTGCCCGCACTGGCAAGGTGGGCCCTGGGGAGCAGGGAGAAGAGGGTAGGCCCTGCAGGCATCAAGTGGGAGGTGCCAGCGGGAAGTAGCTTTTGAGCACGCACTTTAAGAATACTGTGAGAGCTGGGCGTGGCGGTGCACGCTTGTGATCCCAGGACTTGGGAGGCTGAGACAGGAGGATCACAGGTTTAGCAACAGAGTGAAGCTCTCAGTAATCTAGTGAGACCCTGTTTCCAAATAAGAAATAAAATCGGGCTGGGGGTGTAGCTTGGAGGTAGAATGCCTCTGGGTTTCATCCCCATACCAAGAAAGAAAGAAAAAAGAAAATTGTGGACATTGCTACCCCTTCTTCCCCCTAGGACCCCACATCCCACCAAGCCCCAGATTTTCTGGCTCATAAGGACTTCCCTGCCCTCCCGCCTCTGCCCACAATGGCATGTTCTCTTCACAGTCCATTGAACAGCTAGAGAAAGAGATGCTGAATGGACAGAAGCTGCAGGGGCCCCAGACAGCCCGGGAACTACACAGCATCCTTCAGCACAAGGGTCTGGTGGACAAGTGAGTATCTGCTACAGCCCTCCTGGGCCAGGGGCCACAGGCCACCAACCGTCCCTGCTTCCCACCTTCTTAAACTCAGCACAGTCTGTGCAGTGGGCAGAGGGGAAACTAACTTCTGCCTAGAGCTTGGCGAGTGGAGAGCCCACAGGCCTTGGAGCTCTCTCAGGTCTAGTGCTCTTCGCTGCATTCGTTGGACCCCTCTGCACACAGCTTTCTCTTTCTGTTTCTTCCTCCTTGTCCTCTGCTCAAAGGATTGGAGCATGGTGGGGGCGGGGGACAGGATTAAGCTCGCCTGACTGTCCCACCTCTTTGTCCATCTCCTCAAGACTAGTCTCTGTCCTCTGCTTCCTGCCCTGGGTGTTGCAGGATGGGCTCTGCTTCAGGGTGCTCCTTTCCAGGGAGCACAGACAGTGGGCGACTGGACTGAGCAGAGCTCTGCTGGCCTGGAAAAAATCCTAGGAGAAAACATAAGATGAAAAGAAGAGCAGCTCCCAGCTTGGGTACAGGGAGCAACTGGGCAAGGAAAGAAATTGGCATTTATTGCCGATTGTGGTGGCGCACGCTTGTAATCCCGGCATTTGGGCGGCTGAGCCAAGACATCACGGTTCACAGACAGCTTCAGCTACTTAGTGAGGCCCTTTGCAACTCAGTGAAACCCTGTTTCAAAATAAAGAATAAAAAACAGGGCTGGGGGTATATCTCAGAGGTAGAATGCCCCTGGGTTTCATCCCCATTATCACAGGAAAAAAAAAAAAGAAAGAAATTGGCATTTATTGACACCTTCACATAATGTATAATCATGTCTTCACATACATAATCCTAACTTCACTATTTTATCACGTTAGCCCCACTTTACAGTTGATGAGCTTGAGGCTCAGAGAGGTCAAATGGGCTGCCCAATTAGTAGACAAAAACAAAACCCTCCAAAAAACCCATAAAGCCAGGGAACCCTGTAGACAAGTTCAGTGTGAAAGTGAGCAGGGCGGTTAGCAACCTGACCCTAAATCCCAGGGCTGGGGAGCTCAGATTCTCAGCAGGCTGAGACTGAGCGTCAGCTCGGGCCTGAGCTGGGTGGGGGAGGTGCAGGAGGTGGGGCGTGGAGTGGGAGAGAGGATAGAGGTGGACGAAGAACCAGAAGCCAAGTGGAGCCTTCCCCCCACTCCAGGTTTCCCCTGTTCACCGCTGTATACAAGGTGTGCTACGAGGGCCAGCCAGTCGGCGAATTCATCTGCTGTCTGCAGAATCATCCAGAACACCTGTGAGTGGCTCCAAGGCCCAGGACAGGCAGCTCCTTTACATCAGTGGACACACGCAGAAGCTTGGGGCACTGGGTCACCAAGACCCAGGCCTCCCCACCAGGTGGTCTTCTCAGCTTTTCTCTAGAGGCTGTGGGGCTCTCTACACACCTGGAGGCCCTAACTGCTGGGAAGTCTGCAGCCTCTTGCCAGAAATGGCGCTGCCCTGTTCCTCTCCAGATGTGGCACTCTCTCCAGATCTTCTGAGAGGCGAAGAATCAAGCCATGGTGCTGCCTGCTCTAGGGAGTGTGATGGGGAGGCTGGGAGGAGAGGCACGGGGCAAGCCGCCAGTGCCGCCTCACACAGACCAGGAGCCTGTCCTTGAGCCCCATTAAGTGGCCAAAGAAGTTCCTTAGCCATGGGAGGGAAGAGGCAGGGGTTGCCAGGGAGGGGTCTGGGCATCTGAGCCGACACAGGCCCATAGACCCTCTGGCTGATCTCTGCCATGCCCCACACAGTGTCAATGGATCTGTGTTTGTTAACAAAATACAAAGATCTCAAACAACCCCCTTCTAGCTTCTCCTAGCAACATTTGCGGCCTCAGAAACCTCTGAGCACCCCTCCCCCAGGCTGGCCTGGCACAGCAGCTGCCCGGCTGGCATCCTTGCCTCTGGGACTTGCCATTCTCCCCAGGGACTTCCTAGGTCCTAGATCTTTGCCAGCGCCTCCACACCCTGTGTGACCTTTCCAAGCCTTCCCTCACCCTGCCCGCCAGCAACCTCTTTAGGGAGCAGGAACTTAATCTGCTGACAGAGCTACGCCGTTTCATAGCAGACTCAGATCTCTCTGCTCCCTGTGACCTTTGCGTTTGCCCTGTCTGGCTAGGCAGGAGCTCTTGCTGGGGGAGTGTCACCTGGGCCCCTCCTACTGTTGATCTCTCCAAGGGTATCCTGACTACCCTCTTCTCTTCCCCAACCTGTACCTCTTTCTCAGCTGCCCCTGAGCAGCTAGGGCAGCTAACCAGCACCTGGCACCTAGAGGCCTGGGGCCAGAGAGTTCCCCAGAGGCTGAGCGTGTCCTCACGTCAGAGGGGCCTGATATTCCAATACCAGCTCTCCTTCCTCGAATAAGGGACTTCTCCTGAACCATGTCAGCACTTCAGAAGCTAGGAAACTCAAGGAGGAAGGAAAAAAAAAAAAACAAAAAACCACCCTGCCATCTGGGGCTAGGGAAGAGGAACAGGAGAGGGAAGGGAGAGAATCGTGCTTTGCTCTGGCCTCACTCCAGGACCGGGTGGCAGCAGAATGTCTCAGCTCAGCAGCGGGGGCCCCTAGCTATAAATAGTCCCTAGGGCTGACAGGTAGCTGCCTCCAGCAGGGGTCTCCGCTTTCTGTGCAGTGGCACTTGGCACACAGTGGCTCAGACCAGCTTTATGTTAACCCCCCTCGCTCCCCAACAAACCAGGTAGTTGGGCTGTGCTTGGCTCCTTGCCCTGGAGAATTCAGTCTTACAGTGAAGAGCTGCTTGGACCAGGCTGTGAGAGTGAGGGGCTGTGACCTCAGGCCTGGCTGGGGCCAGGTCTGGGTATTGGCTGAATCCAGAGCTGCCCTCCTGGTAGGTTAAATGGGGCGGAGACCACCTCTAACACCTTTCCTACTTCTTTTTGGTCCATAGTCAACTGTGAATCTGAAGACTTCTATTACCGCCCAATAAAGCCTTGTTTTTACAGAAACAGGAAAAGTTGGGAAAGGGGATTTTTCTGTCCTGTATTACTTACTACCTGTACGATTTTACTCTTAACATAGAGCAAATGAAAAAAAGAAATCCTGCCAGGACCAGTGGCACATGTCTATAATCTACATACTTGGTAGTTGAGGCAGGAGGATTACAATTTTGAGGCCAGACTCAGCAACATGGTGACACCGTTTCAAGATAATTTTTTTTTTTTTTTTTTTTTTGCGGGTCTGGGGATGGAACCTAGGGGCTACCTCTGAGTTACAACCACAGCCCTATTTTTTATTCTTTATTTTGAAACAGGGTCTCACTAAGTTACAAAGGGCCTCACCAAGTAGCTGAGGCTGTCTGCCAACCGTGATCCTCCTGTCTTATCATCCGGAATGCCGGGATTACAAGCGTGTGCCACCACGCCCAAAGCAAGATAAAAATTTTTAAAAGCTGGGCATGATGGCACATACTTCTAATCCCAGCAATTGGGAGGCTGAGACAAGAGGATCACAGTTCACAGACAGCCTCAGCTACTTAGTGAGGCCCTTTGCAATTCAATGGGACCTTGTTTCAAAAAGAGACTAAAAAGTAGGTCCGGAGGTATAGTTTGGAGGTAGAATGCCCTTGGGTTCCATCCTCAGTACTGCAAAAACTTAAATAAATAAATAAATAAATAAATAAATAAATAAATAAATAATAAATAAAAGGTTGGGGTGTAGCTTGGAAGTAGAGTAACCCAGGGGCTACCTCCCAGTTACAACCACAGCCCTATTTTTTATTTTTATTTTGAAACAGTATCTTACTGAGTTGTGGAGGGCCTCACTAAGTAGCTGAGGCTGTCCCCAAACCGCAATCCTCTGGTCTCAGCCTCCCAAATGCTGGGATCACAAGCGTGTGCCACCATGCCTGGCTCCCAGCCCTATGTTTGTTTGTTTGTTCGTTCGTTCTTTAATTTCTCTCTTTCTTTGTATTTTTTGTGGGTCTGGGGATGGAACCCAGGGGCAATGTACCTCCGAGCTACACACTCAACCCTACTTTTTTTTAATTCTCTTTCTTTCTTTCTTTCTTTCTTTCTTTCTTTCTTTCTTTCTTCTTTCTTTCTTTTTGCTTTGAGGTGTTCCCCCCCATAATAATTTATTTTAATGAAATCATTTACAAGTGTAATAAATACAAATATACAAGTAAAAATATACCTTCACATAGCTGGGCATGGTGGTGCATGCTTGTAATCCCCGCGCTTGGGAGGTGAGACAGGAGGATCACACAGGTTCGAAGCCAGCCTCAGCTACTTAGTGAGGCTTTCAGCAACTTAGTGAGACCCTGTTTCCAAATAAAGTATAAAAAAGGTCAGGGAGTATAGCCCGGAGAAAGCCTCTGGGTTCCCTCCCCAGTACCACACACACACACACACACAAAAAAAAAAAAAAAAAAATATATATATATATATATATATATATATATATACACCTTCAGAGTTTAGGTCTTTAATCACTAGTAGATAATTAAATACCCCCTACTTCCAAAAACTAAAAATATATTTCTCTAGATGATTAAATAATCCTTTGGTGAGCCATTATGACACTGGAGAGACATGGAGAGACATGTTGCCTTTCCTTTACCTTTTTACCAAACTGTGCTGTTATTATTCTCAATAATAATAGCTGGCATTTATCAAGTACCAACATGTACCATGTACTGTGGTGTACCCATTTATTTACTCCACAAATATTTACTAAACACCTGCTATAGGCTAAGCTCGCCTCTCCTTCCTTCCTTCCTTCTTGTTCTCTGTGTGTGTGTGTGTGTGTGTGTGTGTGTGTGTGTGTGTGTGTATGTGGTCCCAGAGTGTTCTACCTCTGAGCTACACCCTCAGCCCTATTTTACTTTTTCTTTGGAAACAGGGTCTCACTAAATTGCTGTCTCACTAAATTGCTGAAGTTGGCCTCGAACCGCAATCGTCCTGTCTCAGCCACCCAAGTATTGGGACTAGAGGCGTGCACCACCCCCCCCCCCAGGTGTATCCATTTTGAAACAGGGTCTCACTGAGTTGCGGAGGGCCTCACTAAGTAGCTGAGGCTGTCTGCAAACTGCAACCCTCAATCTCAGCCTCCCAAATGCTGGGATTACAAGCGTGCGCCGTCATACTTAAGCCTCAGCAATTAAGTAAGACTTTCAGAAAAAGTCTTTTCCCCTTAAAGAAGAGACAAAACAAAAAATAAATTAAAAGGGTTGGGGGTGTAGCTCGAAGGTAGAAGCTCACTGGGTTCAATCTTCAGTACCAACACACACACACACCACCTAAAAAGGGCTGGGGGTGTAGCCCAGAAGTAGAATGCCCCTGGGTTCAATCTTTAGTACAAAACATACAAACACAAACCCCTCACCATAATCACAGCCACTCCTGCGCCCTCCCCAGGAAACTGTTTCTTTTCACTACCCTTCTTTATTCTCCTTCTCATACCAATGGCCCTCAGGCCTGACTCCCACCAAGCTTGTCACCCAGTCTTCTTAGGGACTTTATCTATAAACGGGGTCACGCACGAGACAGAAACGTCCGAGTCACCTCTCCTGCGCAGTCGGTGGTCTTAGCCTCTTAGAACCTGTCGGGACCCTATCTGGGCTCGGCCCACAGCCTGACCACTGCAGGCTCTAGGGGGCGCGCGGTCCACTTCCAGAGGGCTGGCTCCAAGAGAATCTACCTAGCTACCGAAGACGTCATCGCGGTATCGGCTGGGGATTGGATGACTGAGCTCCAGTCACCAGAGACGCTCTCAGGACCCGGTATAACAACCCGCAAAATTTCCCGGGCCTCTTAGAGGCGAAGGCTTCCTGAGGAGGCGTGACCAGGAGGACTGACCCGGAAGTCGAAGCTCGAGACCCCACCCACCCGCGGCGGCGCGTGCGTGCTCCCGCCCCGGTGGGCGGGGCTGGGCGGGCAGCTGCTGGAGGCCAGCGGGCGGCCGTGCGGCGGGGCGGGCTCTGCGCACCTGGAGCTGAGGCCCTCGAGCGGATTGCGGGGCCGCTGCCACACGGATTCGGCTCCGGAGCTGCCGGCAGTGGACGCGAGGGGTCCGCAGCACCCAGGTACGCCGCCGCCCGCGCCCGCGCCCGCGCCAGCCTCGTGCCCTGGAGGCGAGCGCGCCCTGCGGCTCGGGCCAGGCGCGCCCCCGGCCCTTTCCTTCGCCTGTGTAAATCTTCCCGTTCCCACATTCTTGCTAGCTTTTCCTGAGCTCTCATCCCGCCTCTGAACTCTGCCTCATTTGCTCACGCACGGTCCAGAATACAGGATGGGTTCATAGCTTGTCTTCATAAGCGCCATTAGACAGACCTTGTACTTTAAGCAGCCTTCAAAGCATAAGGTGCGCCAAGTACCGAGTAAGAGATGAGTGAGTCTAGGCTGAGTTGATAGGTCCATTTGAGGGAATGAGTTTTTAGTTTGTTTGATTTTGGTACTGGGGATTGAATGCAGAGGCATTCTAACTCCAAGTTATACCGCCAACCCTATTTTTTTTTTTTTTTCTCCCTCGTGCTGTACTGGGGATGGAACCTAGGGGCATTTTGCCTCCGAACTACACCACTAACCCTTTTTTTTTTTTTTTTTTTTTTGAGGTACTGGAGATGGAACCCAGGGGCATTCTACCTCTGAGCTACACCCCCAGCCCTATTTTTTATTCTTTGAAACAGTGTCTCACTAAGTTGTAAAGGGCCTCACTGAGGCTGTCCGCGAACTGCGATCCTCCTATCTCAGCCTCCCAACATATTTTATTTGTAAACAGGGTCTCACTAAGTTGCAGAGGGCCTCGCTAAATTGCTACGGCTAGCTTCGAACCTGTGATCCTCCTATTTTAGTTTCCAAATACTGGGATTACAAGCGTGCGCCTCCATGCCCGGCTAGGCCTTGAAATCCTTAGATGTTTATCTGTTTTTTATTTATTTATTTATTTATTTATTTTTTGTGGTACTGGGGATGAAACCCAAGGGGCTTTCTACCTCCTGGCTACACTCCCAGACCTATTTTATATTTTATTTGGAAACAGGGTCTTTTAAGCCAGCTGAGGCTGGCTTCTAATCTACAGGATCCTCCTGTCTCAGCCTCCCAAGTGTGGGAATTACAAGTGTGCTCCACCACACCCAGCTATTTTATATTTTATATGGAAAGAATGTCTAAGTTGCTGAGAACCTCACTAAGCTGCTGAGGCTGGCTTCGAACCTGTGATCCTCCTGTCTCAGCTTCCGAAGTACTGGGATTACAAGTGTGGGCCACCACACTCTGCTCTTCTTCAGTGTTTAGAGGACAGATAAAAAGAAGAGCCACATAGTGCTTGCAAATTGCATTCCTATGGCATTTTTCATAATGATTCTTTTCTATATTTTTTTCTGAAATCTGCGGTCCAACCTCATCACTTTCATGGAATTCCCTTAGATGAGAACATTATCTTGATAATCTCAAAAGTTCCCTTTATTTCCAGGGTTAATCTTACCTGGTCATCTTTTCCTATGCTGTCCTCAATTTAGTTCAGTTCCACCCACTTCACATTGTATGTATGTGGGGTACTGGGAATTGAACCCAGGGGTGTTCTACCTCTGAGCTACACCACTAGCGCGCGCGCGCGCGCGCGCGCGCGCTCTCTCTCTCTCTCTCTCTCTCTCTCTCTCTCAATACTGGGGATGGAACCCAGGGGCATTCTACCTCTGAGGTACACCCCCTGCCCTATTTTTTATTCTTTTTTTCTTTTTTTTGGTGGTACTACTTGGGTTCCTGGAAACCCTTCTATCTCCGGGCTACACTCCCAGACCTATTTTATATTTTATTTGGAAACAGGGTCTCTTAAGCCAGCAAGGCTGGCTTCAAACCTGCGCAATCCTCCTGTCTCCGCCTCCCAAGCACAGGGATTACAAGTGTGTGCCACCATGCCCAGCTTTTTTATTCTTTATTTTAAAACAGGGTATCACTAAGTTGCAGAGGACCTCACTAAGTAGCTGAGGCTGGCTACAAATGAACCTGTGATCCTCCTGTTTCAGTCTCCCAAGTACTGGGATTACAGAGCCACCTCATTTGGCTTTTTCTCTGGATTTATTCAATGTAACTTACCATAGTGGAATTATAGTGCAAAGAAATTGTGTTTTAGCTCATCTTGGGGTCTACTTCAAGGTTGGCCTCAAAGGCAGGCTCAGCCCTAGGAATTACTTTGAGAGGCACTCACCTATCTCTTACCCTACCTTAGGCTCTCTAAAATAGCTCATCTTGAGTTTATCTTCTCCCATATTTTTCAATTTTTATTTGGTAGGGGTTTTTGCTATGTTGCCTAGGCTGTTCCTAAACTTATGGGTTTAAAGCAATCCTTTTGCCTAGCTTCTTAAGTAGCTGGACTGTAGACCTGTGCTGTCATGCCTTATCAAAACTGTTTAGTTTAACAAACCAGTCCTAGTGGGATGTGGGTGGTGCATGCTTATATTCCCAATACTTGGGAGGCTGAGACAGTAGGATCACAGGTTCAAGACCAGCCTCAGCAACTTAGCAAGGCCCTCAGCAACTTAGTGAGACTGTTTTGAAATTAAAAATAGGGCCGGGCATGGTGGCGCATGCTTGTAATCCTAGCATTCAGGAGGCTGAGACCGGAGGATAGCAGTTTGCAGACAGCCTCAGTTACTTAGTGAGGCCCTCTGCAACTTAGTGAGACCCTGTCTCAAAATAAAGAATAAAAAATAGGGCAAGGGGTGTAGCTTGGAGGTCAAATGCCCCTGGGTTCCATCCCCAAACCAGCAAAAAAAAAAAAAAAAATAGGGCTGGGGGTGTAGCATAGAGGTAGAACACCCCTTGGTTCAATCTCCAGTATTATACACACACCAGAGACAGAAAGAAGAAACAAAGAAAAGGAAGGAAGAAAACAGTCTTAGCTGGGAGGATGGGGCTCCCCTGAAATCCCAGTACTTGGGAGGCTGAGACAGGAGGATTTTAGGTTCCAGGCCAATCTCGGCAGCTTAATGAGACCCTCAGCTACGTGGCCAGACCCTGTTTCAAAGTAAAAATAAAAGTAGGAGAGCTAGGCGTGGTGACGCACACTTGTAATTCCAGCATTTAGGAGGCTAAGACATGAGGATAGCCTCAGTTACTTAGTGAGTCCATTTGCAACCCAGTGAGACCCAGTTTCAAAATAAGAAATAGGGCTGGGGGTGTAGCTCAAAGGTAGAATTTCCCTTGGTTCCATACCCAGTACTGCAAAAATAAATAAGCCGGGCGTGGTGGCGCACACTTGTAATCCCTGCACTTGGGAGGCTGGGACAGGAGGCTCACACAGGTTTGAAGCCAGCCTCAGCTACTTAGTGAGGCTCTCAGTAACTTAGTGAGACCCTGTTTCCAAAAATAGATCTGGGAGTATAGCCTGGAGGTAGAAAGCCTCTGGGTTCCACCCCCAGTACCACAAAAAATAAAATAATAAATAATAAATAAATAAGTAGGGTGGGATGGTACATGTTTGTAATCACAGCACTTGGAAGGGTGAGACAGGAGGATCACAGGTTTGTGGCCAGCCTCAGCAAGTAGTGACTCTCATCTACCTAGCAAGACTGTTTAAAATATATAGAACTTGGAGTATTGCTCAGAAGTATAGCTCAGTGGTAGAACACCCTTGGGTTCAGTCCCTAGTAAAACACACACGCACACGCACACGCACATACACGCACACCCCTTAGGTGGATGTGGTGGCACACACCTATAATCCCAGTATCTGGGAAGCAGAAACATGAGTATCACAGATTCGCAGCTAGCTTCAGCAACTTAAGTGAGGCCATTCATAATTTAGACCCAGTTTTTAAATTTTGTTTTATCTTATTTTATTTTTTTGCGGGTCTGAGAATGGAACCCAGGGGCATTTGACCTCTGAGCTACACCCCCTGCCCTATTTTTTATTCTTTATTTTGAAACAGGGTCTAAGTTTTGGAGTGCCTCACTAAGTAGCTGAGGCTGTCCGCGAACCATGATCCTCCTGTCTCAGCCTCCCGAATGCTGGGATTACAAGCGTGTGCCACCATGCCCAGCTTATTTTTTATTTTATTTTATTTTTGTTTGTTTGTTTGTTTGTTTGTTTATTGTGTGTTTCTGGGGATGGAACCCAGGGGCATTCTACCTCTGAGCTACAACCCTAGCCCTGTTTTTTATTCTTTATTTGGAAACAGGACCTCACTTGAGTTGCTGAGAGCCTCAGTAAGTAGCCAAGGCTAGATTCGAACCTATGCAATCCTCCTGTCTCAGCCTCCCAAGTACTGAGATTACAAGCATGTGCCACCACACCCAGCTTAGACCCAGTTTTAAAAAAATAAACAAAATAGGGCTGGGGGTGTAGCCTAGAATAGAATGCCCCAGTACTAAAAAGAAAAAAGAATCCAGCCCTTGCTAATCAGTCAGTTTTTATATTAATTAATTTATTTTTGTGGGACTGGGGATTGAACCTAGGGGCATTCTACTTTTTTTTTTTTTTTTTTTTTTTTTGTGGTACTCTGGTTGGAACTCAGGGGCTTTTGCTTTTTCTACCTCCAGGCTATAGTCTCAGACCTATATTATACATTTTATACTTTATTTGGAAACAGAGTCTCACTATGTTGCTGAGAGCCTAAGTAGCTGAGGCTGGCTTCAAACCTGTTTGATATCACCTCCTGTCTCAGTCCCCCAAGAGCTTGGATTTACAAGCATGTGCCACCACACCTGGCCTAGGGCAGGCATTCTACTTCTGAGTTACACTTCCAGCCCCATTTTAATTTTGAAACAGTCTCCTTAGGTTAATGAGTGTCTCACTGTTTGCTGAGGCTGTCCTTGAACCTGCAATCCTCCTGTCTTAGCCTCCCAACTACCAGAATTACAAGTATGAGCCACCATGCCCAGTTCAGTCTTTTTTTTTTTTGGTGGTACTGGGGATGGAACCAGGGGCGTTCTATGTCCGAGCTACATCTCCAGCCCTATTTTTTTTCTTTATTTTGAAACAGGGTCTCGCTGAGTTGCAAAGGCCCTAAGTAGCTGATACTGTCCTGGAACCCAGATCCTCCTGTCTCAGCCTGGAATGCTGGAATTACAAGTGTACGCCACCATGCCTGGCTCTCAGTCATTCTCAATTTCAGTTCCCTTCAGCAGAGAGGAATCTAAGAACAAATTCAAAATCCCAGATTGAGAAACATTTTGTTCTTGATGAGGGATTCCCATAATAAACTTTCTTTGCATCCCTAGCTCAGGTAACTCAGGGAACAGTTAAATTCAAATTAATTAGTTTCATATAAATATGAGACTGGAAGCCGAGTGTGGTGGCGCACACTTGTAATCCCCACTCTCGGGAGGCTGAGACAGGAGGATCGCACAGGTTCGAAGCCAGCTTCAGCTACTTAATGAGATTCTCAGCAACTTAGTGAGACTCTGTTTCCAAATAAAATATAAAATAGGTCTGGGAGTATACCCTGGAGGTAGAAAGGCCCTAGGTTCCACCCCCAGTACCACCAAAAATAAATAAATAAAATAAATATGAGACTAGAGACCCTGGAAGTTTTCTTTACCCCTTGGGATGGGTCCATAGTGTTGTTGTTTTTTTTTGTGTGTGTGGTACTGGAGTTCCCGGAAGCCCTTCTACCTCCGGGCTACACTCCCAGACCTATTTTTACATTTTTATTTGGAAACAGGGTCTCCTAAGCCAGCGCGCACGGCTGGCTTCGAACCTGCGCGATCCTCCTGTCTCTGCCTCCCAAGCGCGGGGATTACAAGCGTGCGCCACCACGCCGGGCTCATAGTGTTTAGTTTGGAACAAAGAATACTATTGAAGGTTAAATTAATTAAAATAATATAAATGTACTTTTGGCACTATTTCAGGTATCTTATGGCTTTAGTGTGTGTGTGTTTTGTGGTAACAGGGATTGAACCCTGGAGCATTTTACCTCTGAGCTACCTCCAGCCTTATTTCTTATTATTTTGAAACAGGCTCTCACTTAATTCCAGAGGGCCTAAGTAGCTGAGGCTGACCATGAACCTGCAATCCTTCTGTCTCAGCCTCCCAAGTACTAGGATTACAAGCATGTGCCACCATGCCTGTCTTTTAATGTGCTTTAACTTGGGAACCTAACTACTGTAAACAAGATTGTTTCTATAGGGCTCTGCATAGTGGCACACACTTGTAATCCTAGTAGTTGGGGGAGGCTAAGACAGGAGGATCACAGGTCCAAGACCAGCCTCAGCAACTGAGGAAGACCCTGTTTCAAAGTAAAAATAAAAGTGCTGTAGCTTAGAGGTAGAATGTCCTTGATTTCAATTCTCAGTACCAAAAAAAAATTTTTTTTTTGTTTTACAGGAAAACACATTTGACATTGCCTGAAAAATCCCTACTTAATTTTCCTAGAATTATTCATTGCAATTTTTTTTTTTTTGTAGTACTGGGGGTGGAACCCAGAGGCTTTCTACCTCCAGGCTATACTCCCAGACCTATTTTCTATTTTATTTGGAAACAGGGTCTCACTAAGTTGCTGAGAGCCTCTCTAAGTAGCTGAGGCTGGCTTCGAACCTGTGCAGTCCTCCTGTCTTAGCCTCCCAAGCACAGGGATTACAAGCATGTGTCACCACGCCCGGCTTTCATTGCAAATTTTTTGTTTTGGTACTGAGGCTTAAACCCAGCAGCATTCTACCTTTGAGCTACACTCTGCCCAATTTTATTTTAATTCCTGGCTACTTCTATTAGTTCTCTGCAAGTCAGAAAAACAGATGCCTCGTTTAAATAATGTACCCGTTAGAAACAGTTCTGGGTGGACCAGTCATGTCTCACCAAAAATATGAAGGGCCATTAACTGTAATAGTATTTAGATGTAACTGTTTTTAGCCTCTAGCCTCATGTCTGTTATCTTTTTTTGCAATGTTGGAGATTTATTAATTTTTTAAAAAATATGGAACGCAGCCAGGCATGGTGGCGCGCACTTGTAATCCCCGCGCTTGGGAGGCGGAAACAAGATTGGGCAGGTTCAAAGCCAGCCGCACTGGCTTAAGAGACCCTGTTTCCAAATAAATTTATAAAATAGGTCTGGGAGTATAGCCCAGAGGTAGAAGGGTTTCCAGGAACCCCAGTACCCCCCCCAAAAAAAAAGTAATAAATAAAAATATGGAACGCTTCATGAATTTGTGTGTCATCCTTGCACAGGGGCCATGCTAATCTCTGTATTGTTTCAATTTTAGTATATGTGCTGCCGAAGCAAGCACAGTATTAGAGATTTAACCCAGGGCCTTGTGCATGCTAGGCAGGCATTCTGCCACTGAACTATGCCTGTGTACACCCCCAGTCCTATTTTTTTTGTTTTGAAACAGTTTCTAGGTTGCTGAAAGTCTTAGTTACTGAGGCTGGTTTTGAACCTGCGATCCTGTCTCAGCCCCCCCCCCCCAAGTACTAGGATTATAGGTATGTGCCACCATGCCCTGCTGCCTTTATTTTATATTGGACTTTATATGCCCTTTTGAATTATAGAGTTCCCAAGGGATGTCCAATATCCTTACAAGACTGCCTACAAGTGGGGGCCATTCAGTATAAAGTGAGACAGACTAAGAAGGATACAGAGATTCTGGAATGGCCCTAAATAGGGAGACGAGGCCTTTAACCTGAGACTAAATCCAATCTGTATTTGCAGGGGACAACATGCCCACTGCCAAGCAGCTTGCTGACATTGGCTACAAGACCTTCTCTGCCTCCATGATGCTTCTTACTGTGTACGGGGGTTACCTCTGCAGTGTCCGAGCCTACCGCTATTTCCAGCTGCGCAGCTCCCGGCGGCAGGCTGCAGAAGAACAGAAGACTTCAGGAGTCCTGTAGAACTGGAGGCCTCCTGAGCAGAAAGGCCTGAGGCTCACTGTGGAAAGACCTCACCTGCAGTCATTTCCAGGTCAAGAGGATAGATAGTTTTCAAATGCCAGTGGAAGAAAGTGTCCATGGTTTCTCTGGTACTGCCAGTTTGACAGTTTGTACAATCATGATAGGAACGGGAGGGTGAAGAATACCCACAGACATTAAACATATCGCCATGTTTGTGTCTTGGTGTTTTTGTTTACCCATATAATGTATGGACCATAGAAGTGGATCCTTGACTACAAATTTTCTAGTCAGAGACTGATTTATATCTTGAGCTCTTATCACTCATGAATATTGGATGATATAGTTTCAGCAATAGTATTATCAGCCCATTATCTTGGGGAAAAGACTCCCAACATTCATTCATTTTTTCTTTTCTTTTTTTTGCACGGTACTGGGGATGGACAGGGGTATTCTACCTCTGAGCTACACTGCCAACCCTAGTTTTTATTCTTTATTTTGAAACAGGGTCTCACTGAGTCACAAAGGGCCTCACTAAATAGCTGGGTTTGTCCAGGAACCAAAATCTTCCTGTCTCAGCCTCACGAATGCTGGGATTACAAGCATGTGCCACCATGCCTGGCCTCTGGCTTAATTTACTTATATATTTTGTTTTTTTTTAGTGCTGAAGATTGAACCCAGGGCCTTGTGCCTGCTGAGCTACAACTCTAGCCCCTGCCCCTATTCAACATAGTTTGGTCTACTAATCTGAGACCAAAAACTCAGGAAAACACTAAAAGGCAAGGCCGGGGACACCATGGCTTTCCCTACCATTTGTTTCTCACGGTCAGCTTTGGCAACAGTGAAGGAAAGAGACAAGGCAGACAACTAAGTCACACAAGGAATTCAGACAATTACTACCAGAGATCATAGCCATGCTTTGTCCAAAAACTTAGTATTGTTTTAGAAATGGCTTGCACAGAACTGTCATCTGAGTAAAATAGCTCACATCTAATATTTTTGTGTGTGTGGTACTGGGGGATGGAACCCTGGAGCATTCTACCTTTGAGCTACACCCCGTGCCCTATTTTTTATTTTCAAACATAATCTCACTAAGTAGCTGAGGCTGGATGTGGACCAGAATCCTCTTCTCAGCCTCCCAAATGCTGTGATTACAAGCGTGCACCACCATGCCCAGGTCTTTTCTTTTATTTTGAAATGGTCTAATTTGCAGAGGGCCTAAGTAACTGAGGCTGGCCACAAACCTGCAATCCTCCAGTCTCAGCCTCCCAAGTACTGGAATTATAGGCATGGATCACCATGACTGGCTCGCTCCTTCCTTCCTTCCTTCCTTCCTTCCTTCCTTCCTTCCTTCCTTCCTTCCTTCCTTTTCCTTTCCTTTCCTTTCCTTCCCTTTCTTTCTTATTTTGCGGGTCTGGGGATGGAACCCAGGGGTATTTGACCTCCGAGCTACACCCCCTGCCCTATTTTTTTTTTTTATTCTTTATTTTGAAACAGGGTCTCACTAAGTTGTGGAGGGCCTCACTAAGTAGCTAAGGCTGTCCGCGCACCGTGAACCTCCGGTCTCGGCCTCCCGAATGCTGGGATTACAAGCGTGCGCCACCACACTTGGCTGACTGGCTTATTTTTAGTTTTTTGAAAATTGGCCGGGTGTGGTGGCACATGCATAATCCCAGGATTTGAGAGGCTGAGACTGTAGGATTGCAGTTCAAAGAAAGCCTCAGCTACTACTTAGGCCCTTTGCAACCCAGTAAGACTCTTTCAAAATAAAGAAAAGTCCGGGCGTGGTGGCGCATACTTTTAATCCCAGCATTCTGGAGGCTGAGATAAAAGGCTCACAGTTCGTGGACAGTGTCAGCTCTTAGTGAGGTCTCTTGCAACTCAGTGAGACCCTGTTTCAAAATAAAGAATATAAAATTGAGCTGGGAATGTAGCTCAGAGGTAGAATGCCCCTGGGTTCCATCCCCAGTACCACAAAATAAAGAATAGGGCTGGGGTATAGCTCAGAGGTAGAATGCCCCAGGGTCCATTCCCAGTACCACAAAATAAATAAAAGAAATAGGGTCTTGCTAGGTTCATGAGAGTCTATTTGTTGAGGCCTTCAAGCCTAAAGTCCCTATCTGTCTGTCCTCCAAGTATTGGGATTACAAGCGTGTGCTACCATGCCTGGCTATTTTATTTTGAAGGAAGGTTTTGCTAAGTTGCTCAAAGCCTAAGTTGCTGAGCCTGGTCTTAAAGGCATGCAACACGATACCTGCATGATAGACTGTATTTTTAAATTCCATAGACTCTTCAGTGACTGCTACTCTCCCATCAAGCTTTTTTTTTTTGGTGGTACTGGGGATGGAACCCAGGAGTATTCTACCTCCAAGCTACACCTCCAGCCCTATTTTTTAGTGTATTCATTTTTGAAACGGTCTCACTGAGTTGCGAAGGGCCTTGCTAAGTAGCAGAGGCTGTCCACGAACGGTGATCCTCTGGTCTCTGCTTCCCGAATGCTGGGATTACAAGCATGCACCACCATACCTAGCCAAGCAGTAGTCTGTCTTGCCACCACCTTAAATCTGGCCATTCTCCGTAACTGGTTTTTTTTTTTTTTTTTTGCTGGTACTAGGGATTGAACCCAGGAACACTTTATCATTGAGCTATATCCCCAGCCCAATTTACTTTTTTTTTGAGGGAGGGTACTGGAAATAGAACCCAGGGGCATTCTACCTCTGAGTTACACCTCCAACCATATTTTATTTTTTGTTTTGAAACAAGGTCTCACTAAGTTGCTGAGGCTGGCTGTGAACCTGTGGTACTCTTGTCTCAGCCTCATAAAGTACTGAGATTACATTACAGGTGTGGTGGTATGCACCTGTAATCCCAGTATTTGAGAAACTGAGAAAGGAGGATCGCCTCAGCAATAGTGAGACTAAGTAACCTAGTGAGATCCTGTTTTAAAATTTGAAAGACTAAGTTGGGTGTGGTACACATGCTTATAATCTCAGTACTGGGGAGGCTGAGACAGGAGGATCCGGGTTCGTGGACAGCCTCAGCTACTTAGGCCCTTTGCAACTCAGTGAGACCCTTTTTCAAAATAAAGAATAAAAAATAGGGCTGGGGCATAGCTCGGAGGTAGAATGCCCCTGAGTTCCAACCCTAGTACTGCTAAAAAACAATTTAAAAGAATAAAAAGGGTTGGGGGTATAGTTTGGAGGTAGGAATTCCTTGGGTTCCATCCCTAGTACCCTCCCAAAACACATATCCAAATTACTGGGATTACATGGGGTATTCTACCTCTGAGCTACACCCCCAGCTCTTTTATAAAAAATTAAATAGGGCTGGGGGTGTAGCTCAGAGATAAAATGCCCCTGGGCTCAATCTAATATCACACACACAAAAAGCAAAGCCCTGAAAAGTACATATTTGACTCTACCTAGCATGCACAGAAGGAAAAATTTTGGCATATAGGGCTTCTTGAATCAGACCTAGAAAAATTTTTAACTTTTTTTTTTTTTTTTTGGTGGTACTGGGGTTCCTGGAAACCTTTCTACCTCTGGGCTGCAGTCCCAGACCTGTTTTTTAATTTGGAAACAGGGTCTCCTAAGCCAGTGAGGCTGGCTTCGAATCTGCACAAATCTGTCTCCACCTCCCAAATGTGGGGATTACAAGCGTGCACCACCATGCCTGGCAATTTTTAACTTTTGAATTCAGAAAGTCAGTGACTGGGTGTATTCATTCGAGTCACCCCTCCATGCCACTCTGGCATGGGACTGCATTTCTATTTTCTGTATTTCTATCGCACACCTGTAATCCCAGCATTTGGGAGGCTGAGACTAGAGGATCGTGGTTTGTGGATAGCCTCAGTTACTTAGGCCCTCTGCAATGCAGTGAGACCCTGTTTCAAAATAAAGAATAAAAAATAGGGTAAGGGGTGTAGCTCAGATGTAGAATGCTCCTGGGTTCCATCCCCAGACCTGCAAATAAATAAGTTGAGACTGTAGAGGAGGATTGAAGAACTTTAATCACAGAAGAGTAAACAATAGTATAAAACCGTTAACAGCACACCCAGTGGCTGTTGTCCCCCTCCAGCCCTCAGTTCACTCCCACGCCCTCCCTGTGTACCGTTGAGTAAAGAGCAGGGTATCAGTAGATGTCCCTGTCATTATCTGGTGGTAGGAAGAGGATCTAACTAGGGGCCACAGCAATCCTAGCCATACATCCAAGACTCTCTACTTCTGTACAACTTGATCATATGAAATATTCCTACTCTAAAAGAGGAACTGTACAGAAACCTGGAGTCGAATCTGTCTGCTCTATTCAGACGGTCCAGGAATTCCAAGACTCAAGAGCCATGGCCACATGAAGGAGACAGTCTGGACACAACATAATTCAAGATGCAGCCAAACCTGGGACTGAGGTGGGTTCTAAAGGGACCATCAAGGCCTAGTGGACTTAGTCCGGAATTTTGCACCAACTTAGGCAACAAAAATCATGCATATGCACAAATGCACATGCACAGACATACACACACAAACATACACACACAGCAAATAACATTACTGAAAGGACCTGGAAGATATTAAATACAAAATGGCAGAGTTTGTTTTTTAAAAAGTGAAAATATTTGTTTCTTTGATTCTCCTCAGTGGCTGGCAGTCCCTCTAGTCACAGGAGTGTAGACGTGGGAAGGCCCAAGAGTAGGTTGCCAGTGGCCCTACGAGTCCATGTTGCTAAATTTCCCATGTTAATCACCTTATTCTTTAGCCTGGTAGCTGCCTCCCATGTGACCATTCACCCAGTTGGCACCATTGCTGGGGCTGCTGCCTGAGAGGCTTTTTGTGTAGGTAGTCTCATCTTCTTCCTCTGAGCTGCTCTCCACGTCACTGCGGTCATCCTTAGATACCTGGGTGAGAATGAGATCAGGGGCAGTAATGTGGGGACAGAACATTTTTTGAGAGAACTGTAAGCTCATAGAGCCCAAGTTGGTACCCTAATACAAATCCAGTCTTATTTTCATGGATACTATTATGAACACACATTGCCTTTCAGTTTTTCTCTTTTGTTTGGGGTGTGTGTATGTGTGTGTGTTGCTGGCGACTGAACGCAGGGGCATTCTACCATGGAGCTATGCCCCTAGCCCTATCTACCTACCTATCTCTCTTGTGTTACTGGGGATCGAACTCAGGGGCATTCTGAGCTACACCCCCAGCCCTAATTTTTATTTTATTTTTTGTGGTACTTGGAGGTAGAACCCCAGCATTCTACCTCCAAGCTACACCCCCAGCCCTATTTTTTAGTGTTTTTATTTTATTTTTTTGCAGTACTGGGGCTGAAACCCAGGAGTATTCTACCTCTGAGCTACACCCCCAGTCCTAATTGTGTGTGTGTGTGTGTGTGTGGGTTTGGGGATGGAACTCAGAGGTATTTGACCTCCAAGCTACAATCCCTACCCTATTTTTTGTTATTTTGAGGAATGGTCTCACTAAGTAGCTGAGACTGTCCACAAACCACGATCCTCTGGTCTCAGCCTCCCAAAAGCTGGGATTACAAGTGTGCGCCACCATACCCGGCTCCCAGTCCTAATTTTTATTCTTTATTTTGAAACTGGGTCTTACTAAGTTGCAGAGGGCCTCACTAAGTAGCTGAGACTGTCCATGGACTGTGATCCTCCTGTCTCAGCCTCCCAAGTACTGGGATTACAAGCACAAGCCACCATGCACGGCTTGTGTTTTTATTTTTGAAACAGGGTCTCACTGAGTTGTGAAGGGCCTCGCTAAGTAGCTGAGACTGTCTGCGAACTGTGATCTTCCAGTCTCAGCCTCCCAAGAGCTAGGATTACAAGTGTGTACCACCACGCCCAGCCCCTACTTTTTATTCTTTATTTTGAAACAGAGTCCAGCTAAACTGGGAAGGGCCTAAGTAGCTGAGGCTGGCCATGATCCTGAGATCCTCTTGTCTGTCTCCCAAGTACTGGGATTACAAGTGTGTGTCATCACACCTGGCTGTTACTCATTTGGTACTGGAATTGAACCCAGGGGCATTCTACCTCCGAGCTATACTCCCAGCCCTATAGTACTTTTTATTTTGAAACAGGGCCCAAGTTGTGGAGGTCCTAAGTGGCTGAGGCTGGCTGAAAACTTGTGATCTTTCTGTCTCAGCCTCCCAATTACTGGGATTACAGGTGTGTGCCACCATGCCCAATTATTTATTTATACTGGAAATGGAATCCAGGGTGACCCAGGGTACCTCCAGGTGACACCCCCAGACCTAATTTTAAAATATTTTATTTGGAGCAGGGGTGGTGGCGCAGGCTTGTAATCCCCGCGCTTGGGAGGCAGAGACAGGAGGATTGCGCAGGTTCGAAGCCAGCCGTGCGCGCTGGCTTAGGAGACCCTGTTTCCAAATAAAAATGCAAAAATAGGTCTGGGAGTGTAGCCCGGAGGTAGAAAGGCTTCCAGGAACCCCAGTACCACCAAAAAAATAAATAAATGAATATTTTATTTGGAAACAGGGTCTAAGTTTCTGAGAGCCTCACTAAGCCACTGAGGCTAGCTTTGAACCTCCTGTGCGATCCTCCTGTCTCAGCCTCTCAAGTACTGGGATTACAAACATGTGCCACCATACCTGGTTTATTTTGTAATGATTATTATTTTTTTGTTGTATTAGGGATTAAACCCAGGGGCATTCTATCCCTGAGCTATACCCCTAGTATTATTTTTTTTTTCTTGAGATACTGAGGATGGAAACCAGGGGTATTCTACCTCCGAGCTATATCCCCAGCCCTATTTTTTATTTATTTATTTATTTATTTATTTATTTATTTATTTATTTATTTACTTAATTTTTTTAGTGGTACTGGGGTTCCTGGAAACCCTTCTACCTCCAGGCTACACTCCCAGACCTATTTTATATTTTTATTTGGAAACAGGGTCTCATAAGCCAGCGAGGCTGGCTTCGAAACTGTGCAATCCTCCTGTCTCTGCCTCCCAAGCGTGGGGATTACAAGCATGTGCCACCAAGCTTGGCCTATTTATTTTTGAAACAGGGTCTTACTGAGTTACAGAGGACCTCACTAAGTAGCTGAGGCTAGCCACAAACCGTGATCTTATTTCAGCCTCCCAAATGCTGGGATTATAAGTGTGTGCCACCACCCCTGGCCCTAGTCCTATTTTATTCTTCTTCTTTTTTTTTTTTTTTAATTTGAAACTGGGTCTAAGTTGCAGAGAGCCTCACTAAGTTTTAGCTGAGGCTGGCCACAAACCCGTGATCCTCCTGTCTCAGCCTCCCAAGTACTGGGATTACAAGCATGCACCACCATGCCAAGCTTCTTCTATTTTGAAACAAGTTTTTTCTAAGTTTCTGGATGCTGGTCTGTGACCCCCATCTCAGTCTCCCAAATACTGGGATTATAGGTGTGTACCACTACACCTGGCTTGTCATTGTTCTTTTTTTTGTGTGTGTGGTACTGGGGATGGAACCCAGGGGCACCAGGGGCATTCTACCTCCAAGCTACACCCCTAGCTCTGTTTTTTATTTTGAAGCAGGGTCTTACTGAGTTGCAAAGGGCCTCAATAAGCAGTAGCTGAGGCTGTCCGTGAACTGTGATTCTCCAGTCTCAGCCTCCTAAACTCTGGAATTCAAGCGTGCGCCACCACGCCAAGCTCGTCATTATTACTCCTATCTTTGAGAGGTTTTTTTTTTTTTTTTTTGTACTGGAGATGGAACCCAGAGGCATTCTACCTCCAAGCTACACCCCCAGCCCTATTTTCTAGTCTTTATTTAAAACAGGGTCTCACTAAGTTGCAAAGGGCCTCTCTAAGTAGCCAAGGCTGGCTGTGAATCTGCAGTCCTCCTGTCTCAGCCGCCCAAGTACTGAGATTACAAGCGTGCATCACCATGCCCAGCTCTATCTTTTGAGTTTTGCTTTATGGCCAAAGCGGATCCATAATAGACCTTTTTTTAGTACTTCTACTATTCATGGGCTTAAGTATCACTATCTTATGACATCATTTCCTAATTTTCTTTCCTTTTCCAATTGCAGAATTACTTTGCTTGTGAAACTTTGGCATACATGAGAAACAAAATATGCTAAAAACAAGAATAAATTGGTAATCAGTGAGAAAAGTATCTGTTCTAATCATGCCACCATCTGTGAATCTTTACTTTTTACCCTGAGCTTTTCTGTTTTATATTTTCAAATGACAAGCTTAGATCAGAGCAGTGTTTTCAAATCTAAACTATTTTGCAAGTTGGGTGTGGTGATACATACTTTGTAATCCCAGTACCTGGGAGGTTAAGACAGGTGGACTGCCATTTGAAGCCAGCCTCAACAACTCAATGAGTTTCACTAACTTTGTGAGACTCTATTTTCAAATAAAAAATAAAATAGGGTTGGGAGTGTAGCTTGAAAGTAGAATACTCCTGGGTTCCATCTTCAGCACCACAAAACAACAATAAACTATCATGTGTACTGAGCCAGGTGTGGTGCCGCACGCTTGTAATCCTGGTACTTGGGAGGCTGAGACAGGAGGATCGCAGTTTTCAGAAAGCCTCAGCTACTTAGTGAAGGCCCTCTGCAACTTAGTGAGACCTTGTTTCAAAGTAAAGAATAAAAAATAGGGGCTGGGGGTATAGCTCGGAGGCAGAATAACCCTGGGTTCCATCGCCAGTACTACAAAACAAACAAAAATTACCCTGCATAATAAGCAAAGTATTTCAAATTCTCTACCACAGACCATAAAAGTAGAGAAACCCAGTGACTGCTAGACCAAAGGATAATAAATGTGTGTTGAAAAGTCAGGTGTGGTGGCACATGCCTGTAATCCCAGTACTTGGGAGGCTGAGACAGGAGAATCAGAGGTTCAAGGCCAACACATGGGAATTTAGCAAAACTCCTTTCCCCTTTGTGTGTGGTGCTGGGGATTTAACTTGCGGGCATTCTACCTCTGAGCTATACCCCAGTGCTATTTTATTATTTTGAAACAGGGTCTCAATAAGTTGCTCAGGCTGGCTGTGAACCTTCTATCCTCTGGTCTCAGCCTCCCTGGTATTGGGATTACAAGTGTGCCACCATGCCCAGCTAAGACCCTATTTCAAAATAGAAAATTAAAAAGGGCTGGAGGTGTAACTTAGAGATAGAATGTCCCTGGGTTCAATCCCCAGTACCACACACATACAAAAACAAAAACAACCTGGGCGTGGTGGTGCACGCTTGTAATCCCAGCATTCAGGAGGCTGAGACCAGAGGATCACAGGTTTACAGACAGCCTCAGCTACATAGTGAGGGCTCTCCACAACTCAGTGAGACTGTTTCAAAATAAAAAATAAGAAATAGGGCAGGTGGTATAGCTTGGAGGTTGAATGCCCCTGGGTTCCATTCCCAGACCCACAAAAAGAAAAAAGAAAAGAGAAAAAGTGGAAAGGAGCAAAGCCACAATTGCTCTTGCCAAGGAATTGGATATTTCCTTTGGACTAGTTCTGATTCTACAGTTTGTTGTGGCTGTTGATCTCTGAACCCAGATGACTACCTGATCTTTAGGAAATTTCCACCAGAGGGCAGAATGTTTTCCAGATTTCAGGTTTCTCCCCCACCCCCTTTTTTTTTTGGTGTGTGTGTGTTACTGGGGATGGAACCCAGGGGCTTTCTACCTCTGGGCTACACTTCCAGACCTATTTTTATATTTTATTTGCAAACAGGGTCTCACTATGTTGCTGAGAGCCTAAGTAGCTGAGGCTGGCTTCGAACTTGTGCAATCCTCCTGTCTCAGCCTCCCAAGTACTGAGATTATAAACATGTGCCACCGTGCCCAGCTCCAGATTTATGGTAAATGGAGGCTTAAAAAGCAAAATAAATAAAAAGGAAAGAAGGGAGGGAGAGGAGGGAAGGAAGGGAGGAAGGGAATGAAGGAAGGAAAGAAGAAAGAGGAAGGAGAGAGAAAAGAGTAGATTTATCTTTTGCCTCAATTTGGCAATTTCAGCTCTAGCATGCAATGGCCCCACAAGGTCAGGAGAGAGAGGGAGAACATGCTTCAAGACAAACACAGGGGAGCAGAAAGCACAGTAGGAAAATATATTGGGATAGACATGCTTCCTGGAATGCTAGAAGCACAGATACACTTACATGCAAGAGATGAAACTGTCCAGCTCCCACCAGGCATAGGAAAAAGGAAGGAGGTGAGAAAAGAGTGGAGAGTATAGAGTCTGGGTCTAATCCTTCCTGGGTAGGCCACCTGGTCAGGAAAGAAAAGTAGGGGAGAAAGATGTCCTGCTATAGCAAGATGCACAGGGACACTGAGTAAGTTCTAAAACTAATCACAACCTAAAGACCAATGACACAAGAGATCATGAATACCTAGGTTACATCCCATCTGTCTTACAATCAACACCTCCTCTAGCCAACCCCCTCCCACACCCTAGTATTCTCTATTACTGAAGGATTTTTGGTTAATCACATTCTGACTTCTTCAGAACTTGCAAAATTCAATTATGAGTTTTATCATTAAATGATACTTTGCAGGGCTTGCCTAACATGCATAAGGCCTTGGGTTCAACCCACAGTACAGGGGTGGGGTGGAGTGAGAAAGCCATCTTTTTTGTGCTTTGGGGTTCTCAGCTAAGATAGATGAGTACTGGAAACAACGAACACCTGTTCACTTAAAATCCTTGCCCAGCAGTGAGGTGAGGCAGGTACTTATTTCCTCATATAAACCACATTGTGAATATCATAGCCTGGTCATCCTGGGCCACTTGTTTTTTTTTTTTTTCCCCCTGTGGTACTAGGGATTGAACCCAAAGGTATTTTACCTTTGAATTACACCCTCAGCCCTATTTTATTTCTTAGTTTGAAATGGGTCTTGCTAGGATGATGAGTCTCACTACTTGCTGAGGCTGTCCTCAATACCTGTGATCTTCCTGTCTCAAGCTGTCTCTTGCAAGTACTGGGATTATAGGCGTATGCCACCAGGCCGAGCCTCTGGGTGCTTCTCAACTACCATACCACTCTTAAGCAGCCCAACAATCTGCCCTTACAGAGGTTATACACTGTGACTCTCTGTATAATTGTCTTTTTTTTTTGGTGGTACTGGGGTTCCTGGAAACCCTTCTACCTCCGGACTACACTCCCAGACCTATTTTATACTTTTTATTTGGAAAGAGAGTCTCTTAAGCCAGCGTGGCTGGCTTCAAACCCGTGTGATCCTCCTGTCTGCGGGGATTACAAGAGTGCGCCACCACGCCTGGCTGTATACTTTTCTTTAAAAAGAGCGAAGGTTCCCTTGCAAAAAAAAAATAAATAAATAAATAAAAAATAAAAATTATATATATATAAAGTCCACTGAAGTAGGTAGGTAAGGGGTAAAATGGTTGAGGCCATCTCAAAACTCTTAACACCACTCAATTTTTTTGTTGTTGTTTTGGTGGTACTGGGGTTCCTGGAAACTCTTCTACTCCAGGCTATACTCCCAGACCTATTTTATACTTTTATTTGGAAACAGGGTCTCTTAAGCCAGCAAGGCTGGCTTCGAACCTGCATGATCCTCCTGTCTCCACCTCCCAAGTGCAGGGATTACAAGTGTGCACCACTACATCCGGCCTACCCCACTCATTTAATAATGGCCATTCTTGAGGTTTGGGAAGAAGTACCAGATCATTCCTTTCACATCTAAGTCATATCTTAAAAGGCTAAGCACTCATAGTCAAAACAAAAACTTTGGAGCCCTAGGCATTTTACTTGGCCTGGTTGTGGAGCTGGAGCTCACCAGACTGGATAGAGAAGATCTGATGAGTGATACCCATCTTCCCACATGGCCTGTGAGCCATACTTCATCCTCACCTTTCCCCGGATCAAGGCTTTGAAAGCAATTCGTGCAATTAGGTAGGACCAGATGACATGCAGAACCTGTAGGATCAGGAGAAGGCCGTTGAAGAACCACCAAGAAGGATAGGGCCCGATCATTTCCCAACTCTCAAAGAGAGTCGTATTCAGAATCCTAGAAGAAGGAAGCCAAGAGTCAGGTGCAAGAGTTTAAGCTAGGCAGATAGGGATGAAATTGAGTTCCTTGGGATGTATAACCCTATGTGTTTCTTCTTTATACCTTATATTAGTTAAAATACAAAGGATACTCATTCATAGTGAGAAAAGAAGGGAGGAACTTATGGTATTTTCTATCTCTAGGGACCGGAAGAACTGTACATCTTAGGACTGAAAAAATATATTACACTATTAATCACTTCAAATGCACAGAATTTCACAAAATTGGGATAACAGTCAGACTAGGATCATAGGAATTATTTAGATCCTCAGGCACATAGGGCAGTAGATAGTTGATTCTCTCACATTAAGGAAAATTAACCCACAGTCAGTCACTGACTTTGTATCATAGTGAAATGTACACATGTGTTACAATGGTGAAGAGGGTACAGAGTAGGAACACAAGCAAGAGCCTGAAATTTCTGTAATCAGTGCAAATGAAGGCAAAGATTACTTAAATATAAAATGAAAACTGTAGCCGGGTGTGGTGGCGCACGCTTGTAATCCCAGCATTTGGGAGACTGAGACTGGAGGACTGTGGTTCACAGACAGCCTCAGCTACTTAGGCCCTTCACAACTTAGCGAGACCCTCTTTCAAAACAAAGAATAAAAAAATAGGGGATATAACTCAGAGGTCAAATGCCCCAGGTTTCATCCCTAGACCAGCAAAAAAAGAAAAAAGAAGAGAAAGAAAACAGTTACACAGAAATGGTAAAGAAAGCCATAGCCAAATGACTTGTATATTCTGAATCTGGATAACCTCATTAGAAATATTATATAAGGCAGCTGGGGTCCCATGAGAGTCCATAGACAAGGAAAAGGGGTAATATGGTTCTTATTGTTCTATTAGGAAGTGGAGAATAAGAGAATAGAAAATGGGATTGGCAAAAGGTATCATTACATACAACATACCTACCACAGCTCCACAAGCACTTACCATAACGGATAGATTCCTAGCCTAGTGACCATAAAAACAGCACTGAAGATCACAAACAATGTGTCACAGAGCCGCTGATACTTGGCATAATTGGCCAGCTTGGCAGCCTGGACAAAGAAAAGTAAGAATTGGGTTATGGGGAAAGTCCATTCTCACACATAAAGGAAAAAAAAAAAAAAGATGAGGAAAAAAGAATTAGATTCTTACTTCTAGCAAGAAGTCTGAGGCATCATGCAGACACAGGACCAGAGTTCCCACTCGAACCATGTTGTTGATGTAGGAGAAGGTTATCAGCCCAATGGTGGCCAAGTGATGCACAAACATGATGAGGAAGTCCTAGGAAGGGATGGAGATAGAACAGGCCGGTAACAGCAAGGCTACAGAAATGGTAGCCAACCCAATGCCCACTTTATTCTTAGGATATTATCCCATCCCTTATATGTTTCATTCTGCTTAGAGTCTCCTTAAGGGAGCAGCCTAACATTTTACCCCATACTCTATCACTGACTGAGCAATCTACAATACAGCTTGAAGCACAGAAGAGCATGAGTTATAAACTGACACTTGGGAGTAATTTCCTGATGGCAGTGGGACGCACAAAGCCTTCGATATTCCTAATAATTTCCTGCTGTCCCATTTCAACCAAAGGGACCTAACATAAAAGAGAAATTCCTTGAGGGACAAAGCTGGACACTTCCAAAAAGTTTTAGAGAAACACTTATTAGCTAAAGAAGCCATCTTTCTGCAAGCACTTCCTGCTTTCAGATTTAAGGCTTGATTTTTCTCTTTGGTTCATATACCAAGGTTAGACCTGGGAAAATCTTTACGTACTTGAATTATTAAACTTATATAGTAAATACTTCTCAGCACATTGGGGGATAGAAAAGGGGGAAGACAAGTGAATTTCAGAGAAAACAAGGATGGAAAGTCTGTGCTCTCTGCACAAATACACTGGTATATCATGATGTTCTAGCTCTAAGTTGGGCGATGGGTTCACAAGTATACAGTCTATTTTGTTTTGAAACACATAGATATTTCAACTTTTTTTGTGTGTGGTACTGGGAATAGAACCCAGGGGCATTCTACCTCTGAGCTAAACCTCCAGCCCTATTTTTTTTTTTTATTCTTTATTTTGAAACAGGGTCTCATTGAGTTGCAAAGGGCCTCACTAAGTAGCCGAGGCTGGCTTTGAACCTGTGCAATTCTTCTGCCTCAGCCTCCCAAATGCTGGAATTACAAACGTGCTCCACCACGCCTGGCTTATATTTCAAATTTTTATGTTAGACAACACTAACAATCTAGGTTAGTCTCAATCAATCCCACACATGGAGAAAAACTTGATACTCAATTCCAGTATTTTTCATTCTCCTAGGTCCCTTATTAAATTTTATTAAGTGACATATAAAAAGTTTAAAATATACTTATATATTATTGGTTTTAGTTTAGTTTTGTTTGTATTGGGGATTGAACCCAGAGGTGTATTTCTTATTTGGAAACAGTGTCTTACTAGGTTGCTGAGATCCCCCCTAAATTGCTGAAGCTGGCTTAGAATCTGAGATCCTCCTGTCTCAGCCTCCCAATTACTGAAATTATAAGCATGCGCCACTGTACTTGGCTATATATATATGTTTTATTTATTTCTGTTTGTTGTACTGTGGATGGAACCCAGGGGCCTTCTACCTACAGCCTACACCCCTAAATTTATTTATTTATTTATTTATTTATTTATTTATTTATTTACTTACTTATTTATTGTGGGTCTGGTTTAACCTCTGAGCTACACCCCTTGCCCTATTTTTTTATTCTTTATTTTGAAACAGGGTCTCACTAAGTTGTGGAGGGCCTCATTAAGTAGCTGAAGCTGTCCGCGAACTGCGATCCTCCAGTCTCTGCCTCCCAAATGCTGGGATTACAAGCGTGCGCCACCACGCCCGGCTCCCTAGACCTATTTTGCTGAGGCTGGTTTCACACCTGTGATCCTCCTGTCTCAGCCTCCCGAGTACTAGGATAACAAATGTGGACCACCACACGGCCTGGCTTATACATATATATTTTAAGACAAAGCAGACTGTTAATTTGTGAACCCATCACCCAACTCACAAACTAGGACATCGTTAATACTGTTATATCTTTGTAGAGAACACAGATTTTTCATTTAAATTTGAAATACACACTATTCTTTTTCTTCAGGGGGTGGAAATGAGGACTGAACCCATGGAGTATTCTACCTTTCAGTTACATCCCCATCCCTTTTTATTTTAGGTTTTTTGGTTTTTTTTTTTTTTTTTTGGTATTCAGGATTGAACCCAAGGGCATTCTACCTCTAAACAACACTCCCAGTCCTTTGCCAAATTTTTTGGTTTTGTTTTGAAACAGGTTCTCATGAGGTTGCTAAGAGTCTCATTAAGTTGCTGAGGCTGGCCTCAAACCTGTGATCCTCCTGTCTCAGCCTCCCAAGTACTAGGATTATAGGCATATGCTACCACTCCTGGCTCATATGTTTTTTTTTTTTTTCCCCCCTTCTGGTATTGAAGACTAAATCCAGGGATGTTTCATCACTACCAAGTCCTTTTTTTTTTTTTTTTAATGGTACTGGAGATAGAACCCAGGGGCCTTCTACCTCCGGGCTACACCCCTGACCTATTTTATATTTTATTTAGAAACAGGGTTTCACTAAGTTGCTGAGAGTCACTAAGTAGCTGAGGCTGGCTCTGAACCTGTGTGATCCTCCTGGCTCAGTTTCCCAAGTACTAGGATTAGAAGCATGTGCCACCATGCCCAGCTCCCAAGTCCTTTTAATTTTGAGTCAGAGTCTCAATAAATTGTTAAAGCTAGCCTTGAATTTAGGATTCTCTTGCCTTAGTTTCCCATCCCAAGTGGCTGAGATTACAGGCATGAGTCACTATGCCTGGCTTTTAGCTTTCTTTTCTGAATCTTTGTTTCCTAAACAATAGCAGGAAAAAAAATTAACTTAATCATATAAAACCCTTTCCAGTTGACATTCTTTGAGTAAGGTAGTAACTGAAGAGAGAAAACAAAGCATCCCTAATGTTGAAAAAACCAAATCCAGCATTTTTGGAGACTTTTTTCTTTTTTCTTCAGTACTGGGGACTGAACCCTGGGGTATTGTGCCTCTGAGTTACATCCCCAGCTCTATTTTTTATTCTTTATTTTGAAACAGGATCTCACTGAGCTGCAAAGGATCTCTCTAAGTAGCTGAGGCTGTCTGAGAACCACAGTCCTCCTGTCTCAGCCTTCTGAATGCTGGGATTACAAGCATGTGCCACCACACCTAGCTTGTTATACTTTATTTTGAAACAGGATCTAAGTGCAGAGGGTTTCACTAAGTACCTGAGGCTTGCCATGACTTGTCATCCTCCTGTCTCAGCCTCCCAAGTACTGGGATTACAAGCATGTGCCACCATGCATGATGAGACTTTTTTGAATCAGGCCTTCATATCCCCAAGTTCTGACTAATTTCCTGAGATTTAGACTTGTAAAAAAGTGAAAGAAAAATAAGGAAAAGAGTATGCACTTTAGTTGGTTAACTGTTTTCATCATGGGCTACCCTGAACATCTTAAATATATCATTAGTTAACTCTCATTTCTGGGAACATTACAAAGAGCTAATAGTTCTATCATACCTACTTGCCCCCTCTTTTTTTTTCTCTTCAATCTCAACCAGGGAAGAGAATCCATCACAATGGCAGTAATGGTAGCAGCTAGAAAGGAGTTGAGGGAGCCAATATCCTTACCTTTCTTTTAATGTCTATAAATTGAGAAAACATAAGTGACCAATAGAAGGCCAACTCCATGATATAGTAGTAATAAAGCTCTCTTGAGAGAGGCTGGAAGAGAGAAAGTAGTAGTTAGAATACTAGTTAGTCAAAAGTGCATTCTTATCTCTGCAACTTTCTCTGTCTTGGAGATCAATACCCCAAATTATTTGACATTTTTCTTCTTCATTGTTTCCCAAGATCCAAGATTGGCAAATGCTAAAAGTCTTTGGATTGGTATGGAGATGATTTTTTTCCCAGTATGGGGGAATGAACCCTACCCAGGGGCATTTTACCTACAAGCTACAACCCCCAGCTCTATTTTTTATTCTTTATTTTGAAACAGTGTCTCACTAAATTGCAGAGGGCCTCATTAAGTAGCTGAGGCTGGCCTCAAACCTGCCAGCCTCAGCTACTATGATTACAAGTGTATGCCACCACAATGGCTGATACAGAGATTTAAATCTCTTATCTCTGACCATTTACATATCCTCTTTAGCTCATATGTTAAGAGATGACATGAGGTTAATTTATACTATTACATAATCAAATCAGTTACTTAGAATTCTGGTAATTAGTGTTCTTTCTGGTATTAAATATACTCAACCCTCGTTGGGTGTGGTGGTGCTGGCTTGTAATCACAGTATTTGGGAGGTTGAGACAGGAGGATTGCAGGTTTGGGGCCAGCATTGGCTATTTAGGCCCTCTGCAATTTAGTAAGATCCTGTTTCAAAATAAAGAATAAAGCCAGGCATGGCAGCGCACTCTTGTAATCCCAGCATTTGGGAGGCTGAGACTGGAGGATCGTGGTTTGCCGTCAGCCTCAGTTACTTAGTGAGGCACTCCGTAACTTAGTGAGACCCTGTTTCAAATTAAAGAATAAAAAACAGGGCAGGGGGTGTAGCCCAGAGGTCAAATGCCCCTGCGTTCCATCCCAGGAAGGAAGAAAGAAAGAAAGAGCGAGGCATGGTGGTGCACGCTTGCAATCCCAGCATTTGGGAGGCTGAAACAGGATGGCAGTTTGTGGACATCCTCAGCTACTTAATGAGGACCTCTGCAACTCAGTGAGACCTTGTTTAAAAGTAAAGAATATAAAATAGTACTAGGGTGTAGCTTGAAAGTAGAATGTCCCTGGGTCTCATCCTCAGTACTGGAAAAAAAAAAATCCTACTGGGAGTAGCTTGGAGGTAGAATGCCCCTGGGTTCAATCCCCAGCAACACACACACACACACACACACACACACACACACACACACACACACACACAGATATGAAAATGTATAAATATAAAACGTGTGTGTGTGTATATATATGTGTGTGTGTGTGTATACATTACACACACACTCTGCCCTTTCCTTCTTCTCTTCCTTTAGAATTTCCCCAATATTTTTCTAGTATAGATTAGAACCAACATGCTTTTTTTTGGGTGGTGGTACTGAGAAATTGAACCCAAGGGCACCCTACCACTCAGCTGCACCCCCATTACTTTTTTCTTTTTTTCTGCTTGTCATACTGGGGGTTGATTCCAGGGGCATTCTATCTCTGAGCTATACCCCCAGTCCCATTAATCTTTTTCTTTTTATTTTTTTGAAAAAGGGTCTCACTAAGTTGTGGAGGGTCTCACCAAGTAGCTAGCTACAAGCCTGTGACCTTCCTGTCTCAGCCTCCCAAGTACTAGGATTAAAAGTATGCGCCTCCATGACTGGCTCCTTTTCATTTTTTGTAGAGTCTAGCAAAGTTGCAGAGGTTGGCCTTGAACCTTCGATCCTCATATCTCAGCCAGCCAAGTACTGTGATTACAAGTATGTGCACCATGACTGGCTCAAGGTGCCTTTTTTTTAGGGAGGGGACTATACCTCCAGCCCTATTTTATTTTGAAAAACAGGGTCTTGCTAGGTTGCAGAGGGCCTCACTAATTTGCCGAGGCTGGCTGTGAACCTTCAATCTTCCTGTCTCAGTTTCCAAGACTTGGGATTACAGATGTGAGCCACCACACCCAGTTTTGAAGATGTTCTGTTTTTGGCACTGGTGTTGGAACCCAGAGGCCTTCTAAACTGGGATATACTCCCAGCCCTATTTTATTTTTTATTTTGAAACAGGGTCTCCCTAAATTCCTGAAAGCCTCAAAATTGCAGAGGATGACTCTGAACCTTCAATCCTCCTGCCTCAGCTTCCCAAGTAACTGGGATTATAGATGTGTGCCACTGTGCCCAGCTTCTTAAGATGTTCTTAAGGGGATTCTAAGTAGTTCTCAATACTAAAAGAACACCTGGTCCAGAAAGAACTTTACAAAGTTTCAACAAACTGTTTTCTTTCTCATCCAATTAGGTAAATATAATGGGGATTCTAGAATAAAAAGCTGAATTTTAGCCAGGCATGGTAGCGCACGCTTGTAATCCCAGTACTTGGGAGGCTGAGACAGGAGGATCGGGCAGGTTTGAAGCCAGCCCCAGCTACTTAGTGAGGCTCTCAGCAACTTAGTGAGACTTTGTTTCCAAATAAAATAGAAAATAGGTCTGAGTGCTGGGTGTGGTGGAGCATGTTTGGAATCCCAGCGCTTGGGAGGCTGAGACAGGAGGCTCATACAGGTTCAAAGCCAGCCTCAGCTACTTAGTGAGGCTCTCAGCAACTTGGTGAGACCCTGTTTCCAAATAAAGTATAAAAAAAAGGTCTGGGAATATAGTCCGGAGGTAGAAAAGCCCCTGGGTTCCACCCCCAGTACCACACACACACACACACACACACACACACACACACACACACACAAAAAAAAAAAAAAAAAAAAAAAAAAGAAAAGAAATAGGTCTGAGAGTATAGCCCGAAGGTAGAAAGCCTCTGGGTTCTATACCCAGCAACACACACACACACACACACCACACACGCACGCGCGTGCAATTATAGAGGGCTCCAGAATTAGATACCTTGAATACATGACTCAAAGGGACTCAGTCCCTACCCCCTCAGAAATATCAAGGAAATGTGCTACCTGTCCTGGACTGACAATGCATTCTCATCCACCCTCTCACACACACAAGGCCCATCTTGAAACTGCTCAGGTCCTACCTACCTGGTATGGATAGTTATGCCAGCACTGTCGAGTGTCCCAGAACCAAGGTGACTAAGAAAAAACAGATCATCCAGGTTAGGCTTCTGGACTCTCCTCATTTGTTTCAAGACCTGCCCTGTATAATCTCTTTCTCTCTGGGTTAGAGGCAAAAGAAAGATAGCAGAGAAGAAAGAATCCTCCTTGACAAACTTCAGGGATCCCTGAAGGATCAGTAAGTGACTACATTTTTCTTCTATAATAAAGAAGTATTATAAATAGAAAAACTATGCTTTAGGTAAATAAGAGCTAGCCAGGCATAGTGGCACATGCTTGTAATCTCAGTACTTGGGAGGCTGAGACAGGAGGACTGCAGGTTCCCAGCCAGCTCAGCTACTTAGTGAGGCTCTCCACAATTTAGTGAAACCTTGTTTCAAAATAAAGAATAAAAAATAGGGCCGGGGAAAGCTAGGCATATTGACCCACACAATCCCTGTGCTTGGGAGGCTAAGACAGGAGGATCGCACAGGTTCAAAGCCAGCCTCAGCTACTTAGTGAGGCTCTCAGCAACTGAGTGAGACCCTGTTTCCAAATAAAAATATAAAATAGGTCTGAGAGTATAGCCCAGAGGTAGAAAGCCTCTGGGTTCCACCCCCAGTACCACACACACAAAAAAAAGAAGGGCTGGGGGTGTAGCTCGTGGATAGAATGCCTCTGGGTTCAATTCCTAGTACTGCAAACAAAAACAAAAACCATAAATAAGAGCAGGAATAATTTTAGGATAGGTTTAGAAAACATCACTACCTGTGATATATGAACAAGGAGAAAGGAAGACAATCATCCCACTAAATAACCAAGAGTGAGATCTCTATGTTAGGTTCAAGTCAAAAGTAAAAATCTAGTGAAGATACAGTTGTAAGTTTTAAGGAGTTTGTCCATTTCATGTATGCTATTGAATATATTATCATTAAATTGTTCAGAACACTGTCTTTTCAGTGTCTTCATACTCTAAAGATAACCTCTACCCCATACTGATAATTCATATTTTCTTCCTCCCAGGAGTTTATAATTTTTATCCAATGTTTGCTTAAAGATATTTATTTCATTTTCTGTTTCTGTTTCATTTCTGTTTGGATTTTGTGCATGTGAGGTGCCAAGGATCAAACTCAGGGCCTTACTACAGAAACCCTGGGCAAACTCTACCACTGAGCTATATCTCTAGCCCTTAATATTTAGAAAGAGGATCTTGAAAAGTTGCTAGGGCTGGCCTTGAATTTGTGATCCTCCTGCCTCAGCCTCCTGAGTAGCTGGGATTATAGGAATGCAGTGCCATGCCTGGGAAATTTTTCTCATTTCTCTTGTGATACTTGATCCATGGATTGTTTAGAAGTTATTTAACTTCCAACTATCTTCTATGTATTTAATTACTCTTCCCTTTTCTTGTGTGTGGTACTGGGGATTGAACCCCAGTATTTTACCTCTAAACTATATCTCCAGCCCTATTTTATTTTTAATTTGGAAACAGGGTCTTCTTAAATTGCTGAGGGGCTCACTACGTTGAGGAGGCTGGTTTTGATCCTATGATCCCACCTGTCTCAGTCTCCCAAGTACTGGGATTACAGTTGTGTGCCATCATGCTTGGTTTACTATTTGTTTTTTTTTTTTTTTTTTGCAGTTCTGGGGATGTTTGGAACCCAGGGACATTCTACCTCTAAGCTACACCCCTAGCCTTATTTTTATTCTTTATTTTTAAATTACTATTATTATTATTAATTATTATTATTATTATTATTTTGGTGGTACTAGGGTTTCTGGAAACCCTTCTACCTCCGGGCTACACTCCCAGACATATTTTTATACTTTTTAAAATTTGGAAACAGGGTCTCTTAAGCCAGCACGGCTGGCTTCAAACCTGCACGATCCTCCTGTCTCCACCTCCCAAGCATGGGGATTACAAGCATGCGCCACCATGCCTGGCTTTTATTCTTTATTTTGAAACAGGGTCTCACTGAGTTGCAAAGGGTAACTCATTAAGTAGCTGAGGTTGTCTGCAAACCACAATCCTCCTGTCTCAGCCTCCCAAATGCTGGGATTATAAGCGTGCACCACCACCCCTGGCTTTACTGTTTACTTTTAATTTAACTCCATTATGGTCATTTCAATATTTTGAAATTCACTGAGACTTACTCTGTGACTTAGCATATGATCTATCTTAGCTGATATTTCATGTGTACTTGAAAATTACATGTATTCTTTAGCTGTTGGTGCATTGTTCCAATAATGTCAATAAGTGAAATTCTGTGATCAGATTGTTCATATCTTTTATATGCTCAGTGGGTTTTTTTTGTCTAGTGAATCAATTACTGAAAGAGTAGTGAAATCTCCAGCTCTGTGTATTTGTCTATTCTTTTCCTTTAGTCCTGCCAATTTTTGTTTTGTCTACTTTGAAGACCAAATTACATCATTTAGGGGGAAAAATAGTGTGGTACAAGGAAAAAAGCATGTAATCAGGAAACAAAAAGCCTGAAATAATTCTCTGACAACTAATTGAAAATCAGGAATAATATTTATCTTCCTTCTTCACTATTAAAGAGTTATTGAAGCCAGGTGTGGTGGTGCATGTTTATAATCCCAGTAAATGGGAGGCTGAAACAGGAGGATCATAGGTTCGCAGCCAGCCTCAACTACTTGGTAAGGCCCTCCACAACTTAGTGAGATCTTGTTTCAAAATAAAGAATAAGAAAGAGTGCTGGGGATGTAGCTCAGAGAGAATGCCCCTGGATTCAATTCCCAGTTTCACCAAAAAAAAAAAAAAAAAAAAAAGTTATAGATTACATATCTCCTGCTAAGAACAGGATTTTTGTTAAGTACTTTGTAAAGCACTGATTAATATTTTTTTTTTTCCCAGTACTGGGGATTGAACCCAGGGACATCCACTGCCCAATTTTATGCTTTATTTTGAAACAGGGTCTCACTAAGCTGCGGAGGGCCTAGGCTGGTTGCAAACCCGGATCCTCTTGTCTCAGCCTCCCAAGTACTGGAATTACAGCGTGTGCCACCATGCCTGGCTATTCTTTATTTTTTTGGGTCTCACTGAGTTGCAGAGGGCCTCACTAAAGTGGCTAAGGCTGTCCATAAACCATGATCTTCCTGTCTCAGCCTCCCAAATGCTGGGATTGGATTACAAGCGTGTGCCACCAGGTTCTGCACTATTTTTATTATTAGCATTATTAGCATTTAGGGGAGAAACAGTAGGGTTATGAGGTTAGTACAGCTGAATTTCACACAGAGTATAATCTTTTTTTTTTTTTTTTTTTTTTTGTGGGTCTGGGGATGGAACCTAGGGGGGGCATTTGACCTCCAAGCTACACCTCCTGCCCTATTTTTTATTAATTATTTTGAAACTGGGTCTCACTAAATTGCAGAGGGCCTCACTAAGTAGCTGAGGTTGTCCACGAACCGTGATCCTCCTCTGGTCTCAGCCTCCTGAATGCTAGGATTACAAGCGTGTGCCACCACACCCGGCTACACACAGAATATAATCTATTGGCATATAAATAGTAGTAACAAACTGGGCGTGGTGGCCCACACTTGTAATCCCAGTGTTTGGGAAGCTGAGACAGGAGGCAAGTTCACAGTCAGCTTAGTTACTTAGCAAGACTCTTCCCCACAACTCAGTGAGACCCTGTTTCAAAATAAAAAATTAAAAAAAAATTAGGCTGGGAGTGTAGCTCAGAGGTAGAATGCCTCTGGATTCAATCTCCAGTACTTCAACAAACAAACAGACAATCAGGAGTCATGGGCATCACAGGGGAAAACTCAGGGAAAAATAAAAGCTTATCTTCACTGATCTAGAAATCATTAGAACCTAATCAGATGAAGAGAGAAAATTTAGACTCACCAACCACAGAAATCTAATTCCATAGCAGAATACACACAAATAAAAAGTGAATCTCCACCTGAGTAGGCAAAGAGTAGAGGTTAGAAAAATATCCACTCAAAACAAAATCTTTGATGCTATGGAAATCAAAATAGTAGTTTTGGGGATACTATCATTACTGTTGAGAAATAGGATATGTTCTTAGAACAGGGACAATTACTGTTATCTAGAAATCCAAAAGAGCCATCTCCTAGCCTTGGTTTAAAATAGATTTTTACAAGTATGTAATGGCTTTAATCAACTTTTCTTCTAAATCAAATTCCCTCATGATAGTGCCTAATATTTTTCATCACATGACAGTGATTTACTATCTGCTGTTTTTAGAGGATAATTAGTAAAATATGCAGTGAATTTCAGTATAGTACTTTCCAGAAAAGGCATACTTTCCATGAAAATGTCAACCTAGATAAAATGTACCATATTTATCAAAATATACATGGGTATGTATATCTACCTTCATAAGTGTAGTTACAGAAATTCATTCACAGTCTGGAAAAGGGGAAGGAAAAAGAACCATACCTTAGTAGGTGGTAAGTATGTCCAAGAAACTAATGGTAACCATTTTCCAGTTCTAGTCTACTTAAGATTGAGTTAGCCTTCCACATCCACAACTGCTATCCTCATTCCCTTCCTCCCTCTGCATACCTACATGCTTTCACAGAATTTAGTGAGCGTTGGGGGTTTCTCCTGATTCCTCCGATGGCGAAACCAGCACTGGATTTTTCGGACATCCCAGTCCAGTTGCTTTGACAGGCCCTCCAGCCTTTTCTCATCAGGATACTGCAGATGTATGATCAAAGTCAGAATATTCCTTTCTCATCAAGCCCCCATCAAATCCCTCTGATTAGCTGAGTGGCATAGGTGTGATAACCAGAGTGACTCAAGTGGTGTTGATCTTTCCAGGTTTCATTTTTTAGTAAAAAAAAAAAATCATACCTCACACATCAAGGACCCTTACTGTTCACCTATACACTCCCTTATTTGTCTTCTCTTTTTAGCTCAAGCTGAGTAAAAAAGAGTATTAAAAACCTAAACTGCAAAGACTACCAGAATCATCTCCATCTTGATTATGCAGCTAGACAAAGCCAGAGGTGGAGCAAGGAGAAATAAAAACAAGAATAGTGTGTCTCTAGGTTAAAAGAGGAGGAGGTGGCTGCTTGGCCTAAAACTCAAAAGGTATGTAAATTTGGCTCCTTTTAGGATCCTGGCCGAAAGGTATTTCCCCAAGGAGTTGAAGTTCTCCTTATATAGATACTCAAATGTGAAAGATCATCCTATCCTATTCTGATCCTCTCTTACATTCTATCTTTCCCATTCTCTAAAGCAACGCTCCATGTGAATTTTCTTGTTCCTTGGTTCACTTACCTTGGTAATAGAAATAAATACTTTTTCAAGGATGGCATTGGGCTGGGCTTGATCAGGACCACTATCCTCGATGCCAACATGAAGTGCACAGGGCTTGGCAATAAACCTGTATGGGAGAAACCCAAAGACCAATTCTAAGTATGGTTTCCTGAGCATGAAAGAAGGATGTTGATTAGTGGACAGATGAGAGGGAAAAGGGGAAAAGGAAGTTTGGAAGACAGAACTTTATATGGCCCTGGATTCTGCCATTAACTTACTTGAGAATAAACCTGTTTAAAACATACTGGAAGCCGGGCGAGGTGGCACACGCTTGTAATCCCAGCATTTGGGAGGCTGAGACCGGAGGATCGCGGTTCACGGTCAGCCTCAGCTACTTAGTGAGGCCCTCTGCAACTCAGTGAGACCCGGTTTCAAAATAAAGAATAAAAAATTGGGCAGGGGGTGTAGCTTGGAGGTCAAATGCCCCTGGGTTCCATCCCCAGACCCGCAAAAAAAAAAAAATCCTCCCCCCCAAAAAAAACAGACTGGCGCTGGGCATGGTGGCACACCCTTGTAATCCCAGCATTTGGGGGGCTGAGACAGGAAAATCATGTTTCACAGACAGCCTCAGCTACTCAGTGAGTCCCTTTGCAACTGAGTGACACCTTGTTTCAAAATTAAAAAAAAAAAAAAAAAGTAGGGCTAGGGGTGTAGCTCAGAGGTAGAATGCCCCTGGGTTCCAGCCCTAGTACATCAAAAAACAAAAGCCATAACGGAGCTGGACATAGAGGCGTACACTTGTAATCCCAGCATTTGGGAGGCTGAGACAGGAGGATCCGGGTTCATGGCCAGCCTTAGCTACTTACAACTTAGTGAGACCCTGTTTCAAAATAAAAAATAAAGCCGAAGGCAGGCTAGTGGCGCATGCTTGTAATCCCAGTGCTTGGGAGGCTGAGACAGGAGGATCGCACATGTTTGAAGCCAGCCTCAGCTACTTAGTGAGGTTCTCAGCAACCTACTGAGACCCTGTTTCCAAATAAAGTATAAAATTGGTCTGGTGGTATAGCCCAGAGGTAGAAAGCTCCTGGGTTCCATCCCCAGCACCATAAATAAATAAATAAATAAATAAATAAATAAATAAAGCCAGGAGTGATGGCCCATGCTTATAATCTCAGCGCTTGGGAGGCTGAGACAGGAGGATTGCACAGGTTTGAAGCCAGTCTCAGCTACTTAGTTAGGCTCTCAGCAACTTAGTGTGACCCTATTTCCAAATAAAGTATAAAATAGGTCAGAGCCGGGCGTGGTGGCACACACTTGTAATCCCCGTGCTTGGGAGGCAGAGACAGGAGGATCGCGCAGGTTCGAAGCCAGCCTTGCTGGCTTAAGAGACCCTGTTTCCAAATAAAAATATAAAAATAGGTCTAGGAGTGTAGCCCAGAGGTAGTAGGGTTCCATCCCCAGTACCACCATATATGTGTGTGTGTGTGTGTGTGTGTGTGTGTGTGTGTGTGTGTGTACACATACATACATACAAACATACATACATACATATATAAAATAGGTCTGGGAGTATAGATTGAGGTAGAAAAGCCCCTGGGTTCCACCCACAGTACTACCAAAAAAAAAAAAAAAAAATAGGACAGGGGAGCCGCACACGCTTGTAATCCCTGCGCATGGGAGGCCAAGACAGGAGAATTGCACAGGTTCAAAGCCAGCCTCAGCTACTTAGTGAGACTCTCAGCAACTTAGTGAGATCCTGTTTCCAAATAAAATATAAAATAGGTCTCCATCTTTTTTTGGGGGGGGGGTGCTAGGGATTGAACCCAGGGGCATTCTACTTCGAAGATATACCCTCAGCTGACTTTTTATTTTTTATTTTTGTGGTACTGGGGATAGAACCCAAGGAGATTCACCTCCAAGCCACACCCCCAGCCCTATTTTTTATTCTTTATTTTGAAACAGGGTCTCACTGAGTTGTGAAGGGCCTCACTAAGTAGTAGCTGAGGCTGTCCTTGAACTGTGATCATCCTGTCTCAGCCTCCCAAATGCTGGGATTAGTGCGCCACCACACCTGGCTCTGATTTTTTTTTTTTTAATTCTTTATTTGGAAACAGGGTTTCATTAAGTTTGTGGAGGGCCTTGTTAAGTTGCTGAGGCTGGCTGTGAACCTGTGATCCTCCTGTCTTAGCCTCCCAAACACTGGGATTACAAGTATGTGCCACTATGTATGGTTCCTGGAAGCTTCTTTCTCTTCCTCCTTCCCCTCTCTCTCTCTCTCTCTCTCTCTCTCTCTCTCTCTCTCTCTTTCTTCCTCTCCTTCCTTCCTTCTTTTTTTGTAGTATTGGAAATGGAACCTAGGGGCTTTCTACCACCAGGCCACACTCCCAGACCTATTTTATATTTTATTTGGAAACAGGGTCTCACTAAGTTGCTGAGAGCCTAAGTAGCTGAGGCTGGTTTCGAACCTGTGCAATCCTCCTGTCTCAGCCTCCCAAGTGCTGGGATTACATGTGTGTACCACCAAGCCTGGCTCCTGGAAGCTTTTCAAATGTAGAATCTTAGCCCAGCATGGTGGTGCATGCCTGTGATCTCAATACTTAGGATGCTGAGACAGGAGGATCATAGATTCAAGGCCAACCTCAGCAACTTAGCAAGGTCTTCAGTAACTTAGACCCTGTTCCAAATTTTTTTTTGGTGGTATTGGGGATGGAACTCAGGAGCATTCTACCTCTGAGCTACATGCCTAGCCCTATTTTTTATTCTTTATTTTGAAACAGGGTCTGAGTTGCAAAGAGCCTAAGTAGCTGAAGCTCGCTGTGAGCCTGGATTCTTCTGTCTAAGCCTCCCAAATGCTGGGATTACAAGCTTGCACTACCACACCTGACTCTCCAGAATAAAATACAGTGTTGGGGGTGTAAATGGGAGGTAGAATGCTCCTGGGTTCAATCCCCAGTACCACAAAAACCAACCAACCACACAAAAATGGAGAATCTTGAGCCCCATCCCAGACCAGCAAAATCTGACTCTGCATTTTTTAAACAATATCCTCAAGTGATTCATATTTCCATTAAAATGTGAGAAGCTCGCCGGGAGTGGTGACACACGCTTGTAATCCCCACGCTTGGGAGGCTGGAGACAGGAGGATTGCACGGGTTCGAAGCCAGCCTCAGCTACTTAGTGAGGCTTTCAGCAACTTAGTGAGACCCCGTTTCCAAATAAAATATAAAAAAGTTCTGGGAGTATAGCCAGGAGGTAGAAAGCCTCTGGGTTCCACCCCCAGCACCACCAAAAACAAACAAACAAAACCAAAAAAATGTGAGAAGCTCTAGTATGCTTCACAATTAAGTATAATTATACACTACATAATTTAGATTCGTAAGAATCTTAAAAGTATTCAATGAGATAATGTATGAAAGACCCTGGCTTAAGGGAAGTGCTTAATAAACAGTAATAGAGCTGGGGTGCAGCTCAGTGATAGAGCATGTCCTTAGCATGTGTAAAGCCCTAAATTTGTTCCCCACAACGGGCTGGGGTGCGGGTGCGAGGTCTCTTTTGTTTTTTCTTGGTGGTTGATTTGTTGGTGCTAGGCTTGAACCCAGGGCCTCACACATGCTAAGCATGGTATGCTCCAACAGAATATTAGTGTTTTTGTTTGTTTGTTGCGGTACTGGGGTTGCAACCCAGGGGCATTCTACCTCTGAACTATACCCCCGCCCTATTTTTTATTCTTTATTTTGAAACAGGGTCTCACTGAGTTGCAAAGGTCCTCACTAAGTAGCTGAGGCTGTCCAAGGACTGCAATTCTCCTGTCTTAACCTCCCAAATGCTGGGATTACAACGTGCACCACCATGCCCAGCTGGTTTTAAGTAATTTCAAAAGTTGAGATATTTGAAAACTGAGGACTTATTCCTTGGTTTTTCAAGAAAGATTTAGCATTTCCCCTCAGTCATGGATTTCTTTGCAACAGCTCTTGGAAAAGCTATATCAAAACCGGTTTTAGGTGAAGAGTCTATAAAAGCAAAGATGCAGCTAGTCATGGTGGGACAAGCTGGGTGAGCTGGCTCATACCTGTAGTCCCAGGACTGAGACAGGAGGATTACAAGTTTGAGGCCAGCCTCAGCAACTTCATGAGAATCTGGTTAAAAACAAAAAACACAGAGTTGCTAACAGTCCCAATTGACTAAATGAACAATTATGGCTGCTACAGCTAAAACAAAAACAAAAGAGTTTTACTTAGCCTTCTTGGTTTATGGAGTTCTATGATTAAAAACAAACAAACAAAAAGGACTAGGAGGTACAAAATGAAGTGACCTTGACCTATTTTCTATATCTGAATCCAGAATTTATAATCTCTATGAGTGGGATTGAAAATAAGAAGCTATTTTATTATCTTTCTCCATGAAAATGTTTTAATTCTTATCACCAAAATTCCTATGCCTTAAGGAAATATTTATTCATATACTTATATATTTAATTATTTTAAGGAAGTGATATGTGAAATCAGAGCCTTTTCTCCCCTTCTTTTACTGAAATCAAGATTTTTTTTCTTCTTCAGTACTGGGGATGGAACCCAGGGGCATTCAACCTCTGAGGTACACCCCCAGCCCTATTTTTTATTTTTATTTGAAACAGAGCCTAAGTTGCAAAAGGGCTCACTAATTAGTTGAGGCTGGCCACGAACCTTCGATCCTCCTGTCTCAGCCTCCCAAGTACTGGGATTACAAACCTGTGACACCAGGCCCAGCTGAAACCAGAACTTTGTGTGTGTGTGTGTGGGGGGGTACTGGGGGTGGAACTCAAAGGCTTTCTACCTCCAGGCTATACTCCCAGCCCTATTTTATATTTTATTTGGAAACAGGGTCTCACTAAGTTGCTGAGAGCCTCACTAAGTAGCTGAGGCTGGCTTCGAACCTTTGTGATCCTCCTGACTCAGCCTCCCAAGCGTGGGGATTACAAGCGTGCGCCACCACACCCGGCAACCAGAACTTTTTAGAAAGAATTCATTCTACCTTTTGTATAAAAGGCTGGCATTTAGTATAACCTACAAAATAAGTATCTAGCCTGGTTAAATTCCATAGATTCTTTCTTTCTGTTAGGTCTGAAAGTGTGGTCTGGAGATCTGGGGAATCCTGATTTTAGCTGCAAGTTCAAAACTTTTTTTTTTTTTTTGCAGTACTGGGGATTGAACCCAGAGATATTCTACTGTCGAGCTACAAACCCAGCCCTATGTTTTGAAACAGGGTCTCACTAAGTTGCAGAGGACCTAAGTAGCTGAGGCTGGCCAGGAACCTGCAATCCTTTCTGTCTCAGCCTCCCAAATACTGGGATTATAAGCGTGAGCCACCACGCCCGGCTAGGTCAAAACTATTAAAACTGTTTTTTATAATAATTCTGTAATTTTGTGGGGGAAGATGCTGGGGATTGAACCCAGGGACATTCCACCTCCAAGCTATACTCCCAGCCCTATTTTATATTCTTTATTTTAAAACAGGGTCTCACCTAAGCACCTGAGGCTGGCCATGAACTTGTGATCCTCCTGTCTTAAGCCTCCCAAGTACTGGATTACAAGTGTGCACCATCATGCCCAGCTAATTCTGTAATTTTATGACTTCTTTTCTCTCATATTCTTACATGTGTACAAGTGGCATTTTCCAGTTTACATGACATATCTCAGCATACCTAATGCAGAAGCTGACAGAATATAGCTGCCACATATTAAAAGATTTATACAGATGTAAAATAATGTTCATTTATTTTAAAAAAGTTATTTTTCAAAAAAATGTTACTTTAGCTGGGTGTGGTGGTGCATGCTTGTAATCTCTGCGCTTGGGATGCTGAGACAGGAGGATCTCGCAGGTTCGAAGCCAGCCTCAGCTGGCTTAAGAGACCCTGTTGCCAAATAAATATTTTTAAAAAAGGTCTGGGAGTGTAGTCCGGAGGTAGAAGGCCCCTGGGTTCCATCCCCAGTACCACCAAAAAAAAAAAAAAAAAAAAAAAAAAAAAAAAAAAAAGTTACTTTACCGTGGAATTAGTTCATTATTATTTTAAAATATACATTACTTTTCCATTTTAATTCTAAAATAGCATATATATTAACAGACATTATCCACATACACAAAAACTCTTTAGAGTCCTTGATAATTTTTTAAAAATTGTAGAGTCCTAAGATCATTGGTTTGAAAACTACTGTACTGAAGCCGGGCGTGGTGGCGCACACTTGTAATCCCTGTGCTTGGGAGGCGGAGATAGGAGGATTGCGCAGGTTCAAAGCCAGCCACGCTGGTTTAAGAGACCTTGTTTCCAAATAAAAAACGTAAAAATAGGTCTGGGAGTGTAGCCCGGAGGTCGAAGGGTTTCCAGGAACCCCAGTACCACCAAAAAAACAAAAAAACCTACTGTACTAGATACAATGAAAAATCAAACACATCTTGTAGATTTTTCTGACTTCTTCAAGATCAATCTGCTAGCCAATTTTTAAAATAATTTGTTAGCTGGGCATGGTGGCACATGCTTGTAATCCCAGTGCTTGAGAGGCTGGGTCAGGAGGATTGCTCAGGTTTGAAGCCAGCCTCAGCTACTTAGGCTCTCAGCAACTTAGTGAGACCCTGTTTCCTAATAAAATATAAAATAGGACTGGGAGTATAGCCTGGAGGTAGAAAAGCCCCTGGGTCCCACCCTCAGTACCTCAAAAAGAAAAAAATAATTTGTCAGAGAAAACATTCCTTGGCTGTTCGGTTTAAATAAGTAAGCATTTAGTGACCTATGGGAGCTACTCCTTTTTGTGTGCTACTTCAGAACATGAATCTAGTGGTCCCCTTCCCCCGTTACCTGCTTGCCTGCACCACTGTGCCCTGCATTCCTTCTTGCTAGAGTGCACATCCCCTCTTTCTTTCTCTTTCTTTTGGTTGTGGCATTGGAGATTGAACCCAGGGGCATTCATTCTCTTTCTTTGTGCGTGTGGTACTAAGGATGGAACCCAGGAACATTCTACCTCTGAGCCATACTCCTAAGCCCTATTTTTCTTCTTTATTTTGAAACAAGAACCTGCAATCCTCCCGTCTCAGCCTCTCAAGTACTGGGATTACAAATGTGTACTACCATACCTGACTTACCATACCTGACTTTTTAAAAGTTTTTTGTACTGAGATTAAACCTAGGGGTATTCTAGCTCTGAGTTACACCCTCAGCCCTATTTTTGTTTTAAAACAGGGTCTAAGTTGCTTAGGCTGGTCTTGAATCCTTCTATTTCAACCACATAAGTACTGGGATTACAAGAGTATGCCACCACACCTGGCTGAATCTAGGGGTGTTCTACCTCTGAGCTTTATCCCCAGCCCTATTTTAATTTTTTTGGTGGTACTGGGGTTCCTGGAAACCCTTCTACCTCCGGACTACACTCCTAACCTATTTTTATATTTTTATTTGGAAACAGGGTCTATGAAGCCAGCATGGCTGGCTTTGAACCTGCACGATCCTCCTGTCTCTGCCTCCCAAGCAAGGGGATTACAAGTGTGCACCACCACGCCCAGTGCTCTATTTTATTTTTTATTTTGAAACAGGGTCTAAGTTGCGAAAAGCCTTGTTAAGTTGCTGAGGCTAGCTGAAAACATGCAACCCTCTTGTCTCAGACTCCTAAGTACTGGGATTACAAGCCTGTGCCATTATACTAAGCCCCTGCATGGTGTGTGCGCATGCTCGCTCGCTCTCTCTCTCTCTCTTTTGGTACTGGGGATTGAACTCAGAGGCATTTTACCTCCAAGTTACAGCCCCAGCCCTATTTTATTTTTATTTTGAAACAAGGTCTTACTAGGTTGATGAGAGTCTCCCTATGTGCTGGGGCTGTCCTGTCCTTAAACCTGTGATCCTCCTGTTGCAGGTTTTGTTTTTCTTTTGCAGTACTGGGGATGGAATCCAGGGGCATTCTACCTCTGAGCGACACCTCCAGCCCTATTTTTTATTCTATATTTTTAACAGGGTCTCACTGAGTTGTGGAGGACCTCACTAAGTAGCTGAGGCTGGCTGTACATCTGTGATCCTAGTCTCAGCCTCCCAAGTACTGGGATTACAAGCGTGTGCCACCATGCCCAGTTTGCCCCTGCTGTTTTAATAAATGGCAGTAGCTGACCTAAGACTGGATTAGTTAAGATAAAATCACCTACTGCTTTACTTTTTCATGTAAAATACAGAAACTATACTAACAATTCTATCTTTGTGACTTGTTGCAACATTACTGCTCAATATGGACTACACACAAATTTAACAACCTAGTGAGACACTGTTTCAAAACAATCAAAAGGGTTGGGGGTATAGGTCAGATAAAGAATGCCTTTGTACTCAATCCCCAGTAATACACACACACACACCCCTAGATCTTTTTTTTTTTTTTTTTTTTTTGAGGTACTGGAGATGGAACCCAGGGGCATTCTAATTCCAAGCTACATTCCCAGCCCTACTTTACTCTTTATTTTGAAACAGGGTCTCAGTGAGTTGCAAAGGGCCTCACTAAGTAGCTGAGGCTGGCCATGAACCTCAGTCCTCCTGTCTCAGCCTCCCAAATGTTGGTATTAAAAGTATGTGCCACCATACCCAGTTCTAGAACAACTTTCTTAGTTGGTGTCTCATGTGGAGTAACACAAATGAACTATAGTTATGCTGAGAGATTGATCTTGGCTCTCAGAGTGGTTCATGGGACCTGGGGAAGCTTGAGAAACAAGGTTAATTACACTGCCTCAACCAAGTGGAGAATAAGAGGAACATTCAGGAGTGATAGATGAATTTTGAGTATGCTGACTATGAAGTACCTATTGAAAATTGAAATGGACCTGAACATGGTAGCGCATGCCGGTAATCCCAGTACTTGGCAGACCGAGACAGGAGGATAACAGGTTTGAGGACAGTCTCAGCAGGTATAGAGACCCTGTTCAAAATAAAATAAAATAAAATAGGGTTGGAGGTATAGCTCAGAGACAGAATACCTCTGGGTTCAATTCCCAGTACCCCTCCACCAAAACAAAACAAAACAAAAAAAGAAATGGAACTGTCTAGGGGGAAAATAACCTGAAAAAAAAAATGGGGTTGGATATTATATATGAGAAGCAGAAAGAGGGAACATATTAATAAATAGGAACAAATGATGATATAAATGGTAGTTAAATTTGTGGGGAGAGATAATTGAATTAAAAATAAAACCTGAAAAAAAAAACCGAGGTGAGAACCCTTGTAAACAACAACAACAACAATAACAACAACAACAACAAAAGGTGAATTTAGGTGGGCCAGAGGTAAGGTTCATCGAATACAGCAGAGATCATTTAGGGAAGGATTTCAGTATCTATATATTTGGCAATTTGAAGATATTCAATAACCAACCTTCACCAAAGAAATTTTAGTAAAATGAAGACTCTATAAGATAATAGTGAGCCAGGTATGGTGCCACACACTTGTAATCCCAGTACTTGGGAGGCTGAGACAGGAAGATCACAGGTTTGCAGCCAGCCTCATCTACTTAGTGAGGCTCTCCACAACTTAGTGAGACCCTGTTTCACAATAAAGAATAAAAAATAGGGCTGGGTGTATCTCAGAAGTGGAATGCATCTGGGTTCAATTCCCAGTACTGTAAAAAAAAAAAAGAAAGAAAGAAAGAAAGAAAGAAAGAAAGAAAGAAAGAACAAAAAGAATAGTTGCTGGGTATTTTGGTCAATGCCTATAATCCCAGCTACTCAGGAGGCTGAAGCAGTTGAATCACAAGTTCAAGGGCAGCCTGGATAGTGAGACTCTGTCTCAAAAATAAAAAAAGCTGGGCATGGTGACATATTCCTATAATTCCAGTACTTGGAAAGCTGAGACAGGAGGATTGTAGGTTCAAGAACTGACTCAGCAACTTAGTGAGACATAGTTTTAAAATAAAAACAAAACTAAAAAAAAGGGCCAGGGGTGTAGCTCAGAAATAGAATGCCCGGAGTTCAATCTCCAGTACCATAGGGGGTTCAGGTGAGGAAGGCTAGAAATACAGCTCAGTGATTGAGTGACAGAGTGCTTGCCTAGCAGAGCACAGGATTCAATCCTCAGTATCTATCCAAAAAAATATAGGAAGTGAGTAAGTTAAAGTAGTAAAAGACACAGGAGGAGGAAGAAAGAATGGAGCTAATCAGTTGCTCAAGAATTTGGGCTGAAAAAGGTATGCTTCCATCTTCCTGCATCAGAACCACTAGATCTAAAAGTAACCCGTCAGGTGTAGTGAGACACACCTGTAATTCAATACTTGGGAGTCTGAGATAGGAGGACTGCAGTTTTGAGACCAGTCTCAGCAATTTAATTCAGGGAGACAGCAACTTATGAAACCTTGACGGTATAGTCCCTAGGTTCAATTCCCATAATAAAAATAACTAAAACTAGTCACATCTTAAAAGAATCTCTCAGCAGGGCATGGTAGTGCACACATTAATCTCAGTACTTGGGAGGCTGAGACAGTAGGATCACATGTTCATGTCCAGCCGCAGCGACTTAGCAAGGCTCTCCACAACTTAGTGAGACACAATTTAAAAAATAAAGAATAGAGCCAGGCAACTGAAAAACAATTGAATAGAACAGAAAGTTTGAGGTTTGAATCCCAGTTTTGTTACTTATTAACTGTGAGTTGGGTGTGGTATCAAACGCTGGTAATCCCAGTACTTAGGAGGCTGAGACAGGAGGACCGCAGGTAGAATCAGAGGTAGATCAGAGGCCCCTGGGTTCAAGCCCCATTACCACCAAAAAAAAAAAAAGTCTTTTAGAAGATTGAAATGGGGTCACAGGAGGAACTCCAGGTGGAAAAAGAGATCCTATAGAGGAGCAAATAAGACAACTTAACTGTGGGGATGGGAGGTGGGGAGAGGGAAATGCCTTAAAGTGCATGATAAGCCGGGCAGGGTGGCGCACGCTTGTAATCCCCGTGCTTGGGAGGCGGAGACAGGAGGATCGAGCAGGTTCGAAGCCAGCTGTGCTGGTTTAAGAAACCCTGTTTCCAAATAAAAAAGTATAAAATAGGTCTGGGAGTGTAGCTTGGAGGTAGAAGGGTTTCCAGGAACCCTAGTACCACCAAAAAAAAAAAAAAAAAACCCAAACAAACAAACAAAAGAATGAAACATAGGGCTGGGAGTGTAGCTCTGTAGCTCAGAGGTAGAAAGTCCCTGGGTTCAATCCCCAGTACTACAAAAAAAGAAAAAGTCTGGGTAGAGCACCCAGGGTTCAATCCGCACTATCCAGTATGGGAGCAGGTTGAGGAGGGGGACAATAAAGTAAACTCAGGACCAGGTTAGAAAAACCCCTTCCTTCCTTCCTTCTTTTTTTCCCCCCAGTACTGGTGATGGAACCCAGGGGCATTGTACCTCCAGGCTACATCCCCAGCCCTATTTTTACTTTTTTTTTTTTGAAACAGGGTCTCACTGAGTCCAGTAGTGAAGGGCCTTGCTAAGTAGCTGAGGTTGTCCGCACAGTAATACTCTGGGATTACAAGTGTGTGTCACCAAGCCCCAGCCTTTTCTTTTCTTTTTTCTTTTTTAACAGTACTGGGTGATGGAACCCAGGGGCATTTTACCTCTGAGCTACACCCTCAGTCCTGTTTTTCATTCTTTATTTTGAAAGAGGCTCTCACTGAGTTGCAAAGGGAGTAGCTGAGGCTGTCCGCAAACCTACAATCCTCCTGACTCAGCCTCCAAATGCTGGGATTACAAGGGTGTGCCACCATGCAGCTCTTTCCTTTCATCAAATATACCTTGTAGCACTGAAATTTAGTCAAGGGTCGCAAAGGAGGCAAAAACCAGCCAAGTTATTGTGCGAGACCAGCCCTCTTTAATTAAACTGGCACCCATGGGTGAGGCCTGCCAACCATGGGGGAAGGGACCAACGACAGATCAGCAGAGTCATGGTCAGCAGAGTCACGCTGCAGAGAGGAAGTGAGGGTATTTATATACCCAGGGTCTTGAGGTGGGGCTAGCGACATGGGAATGCAGCTCCTTGCAGCATCTGGAGTCTGCCTCACATCATTCTGAGTCTCATGACCTCTGGGGTCTCTTGACCTCTCTGCTTCTGGCTTGGGGGGTAGGGAGGGGTTCTGCCTCCTGTCCCGAGAGGTAAAGGACCTGACCTATCACACTCATCTTTTTAAAATGGATGAATAACTACACAACTTAATGCATTGCTTAAAGTTAAAACATTCAGCCTGGCGTGATGGCGCATGCTTGTAATCCCAGCTTTCAGGAGGCTGAGACCAGAGGATCGCGGTTCGTGGACAGCCTCACCTACTTAGTGAGGTCCTCTGCAACTTAGTGAGACCCTGTTTCAAAATAAAGAATAAAAAACTAAGGCCGGGCGTGGTGGCGCACGCTTGTAATCCCCGCGCTTGGGAGGCGGAGACAGGAGGATCACACAGGTTCGAAGCCAGCCGTGCTGGCGTAAGAGACCCTGTTTCAAAAATATAAAATAGGTCTGGGAGTGTAGCCTGGAGGAAGAAGGGCTTCCAGGAACCCCAGTACCACCAAAAAAAAAAAAAAAAAAAAACAAAAAAACAAAACAAAACAAAAAAAACTGGGCAGGGGGTGTAGCTTGGACGTCAAATGTCTCTGGATTCCATCCCAGACCTCCCCCTCCCCACACACAACATTGAAATACACACAAACATGAGCCAAATAAGTAGATTATAGAAAAGGGGTTAACTGCTGCTTTTCAAGAAGTTTTTACCATTCTTCATAGTCCATTAATCTGTCAGTGAGACACTAAGCCTATATTTTAGTTAACAATTGTTTAAAAAAACTATACTTTCTCCAGACTCCGATAACACTTTTTTTTTTTTTTTTGATGCTGAGGATTGAAATCAGGGGCATTCATCTCTGAGCTACAACCTATACACCAAGCCTGATTGTTTTTGTTTTTGTTTTGGTGGGTCTGGGTATAGAACCCAGGGGCATTCAACCTCCAAGCTACACCTCCTGTCCTATTTTTTATTCTTTATTTTGAAACAGGGTCTCACTAAGTTGTAGAGGGCCTCACTAAGTAGCTGTGACTGTCAGTGAAACTCTGATCCCATCTCAGCCTCCCAAATGCTGTGATTGCAAGCATGCGACACCACACCTGGCTTTGTATTCTTTACTTTGAAAGAGTTTCACTAAGTTGCAGAAGGCCTCATAAGTAGCTGAGGCTGTCCACGAACCAGAATCCTACTGACTCAGCCTCCCAAATACTGAGATTATAAGCGTGCACCATTATGCCCGGCTCCCCAGCCCTATTTTTTATTCTTTTTTTTCTTTGTGGTACTGGTGATGGAACCCACAGGCATTCTACCTCTGAACTACACCCCCAGTTCTATTTTTTATTCTTTATTTTGAAACAGGGTCTCACTGAGTTGCAAAGGACCTCACTAAGTAGCTGAGGCTGTTCATGAATTTCAATCCTCCTGGCTTAGCCTCCCATGTGCTGGGATTACAAGCGTGTGCCACCACATCCGGCTTTTATTCTTTATTTTTAGACAGGCCTCACTAAGTAGCTGAGGGTGGCTACAATAGGTATTTTAGAAGTTGGCTTGTATTTGCCTAAAAATACCTTTTTTTTTTTTTTTTTTTTTTGCGGGTCTGGGGATGGAACCCAGGGACATTTGACCTCCAAGCTACACCCCCTGCCCTATTTTTTATTATTTATTTTGAAACAGGGTCTCACTAAGTTGCAGAGGGCCTAAGTAGCTGAGGCTGTCCACAAACTGCGGTCCTCTGGTCTCAGCCTCCCGAATGCTGGGATTACAAGTGTGCGCCATCACGCCCAGTTCTAAAAATACCTTTGAAGAGGTAGTAAAAATAGGTATATTTCTCTCCACTCTATAAGGAAAGTACAGATTTTACTTTCTGTCTCCCCTTTATTAATCTCTTCTGCACACATCTTGAAGATCCCAGTTTTCTCAATCAGGAAGTGGCTGCAGCAGAAATATCTGGCATGTTTCTTTTCAGTGACAAATAAATTGTCTCTAGGGATAAGGTAGGAACCTGACCACAGGCATGACAGTATTGAGTTGTGTACAGACCATCAACATCCTTTGGACAGAAAAGGCCAAGGAAAAGTTTTCCCAGAGAGAGAGGGATGCAGGAGGCTATGATCATTCTGGAACTTATTAAGAGGTGGGCTGTTAGATAAAGGCTGGGCCATGTGGCCATCTTTTCCAATCTTGCTCCACTTGATCTGCAAACAACATTTTTAGTTACTGGGGATTGAACCCTGAGCGTTCCACTTCTGAGATAAAACCTAGCCTATTTATTTATTTAACTAGGAACTGAACCCAGGGCAGTTATCCTCTAAGCTACACAGCCCTATTTTATGTTATTTATTTTTTGTGGTACTGGGGATTGAATCCAGGGGCATTCTACCTCTGACCTATACCCCCAGCCCTATTTTATTTTTTTATTTAGAAAAACAGAGTTTTACAAAGTTGCAGAGGGTCTCACTAAATGGCTGGTCTGAATTCGAACCTACAATCCTCTCTCATACTCTCAAGTACTTAAGTACTGAGATTACAAGCATGCACCACCATGTCTGGTGCATGGTGATGGGACTGCGGATGGAACCCAGGGGCATTCTACCTCGGAGCTAACCCCCAGCCCTATTTTTTGTTATTTTGAAACAGGGTCTCACTGAGTTGCAAAGGGCCTAAGTAGCTGAAGCTGTCTGCAAATCTCGATCCTCCTTTCTCAGCCTCCCAAATGCTGGGATTACATGCATGCACCATCACACTTGGCTACACACACACACACACACACACACACACACACACACACACACACACACGTATAGCTGGGCATGGTAGCGCACATTTGTAATCCTCGTGCTTGGGAGGCGGAGACAGGAGGATCGCGCAGGTTCGAAGTCAGTCTCGTTGGCTTAAGATACCCTGTTTCCAAATAAAAATATTAAAAAAAAAATAGGTCTGGGAGTGTAGCCCGGAAGTAGAAGGGCTTCTAAGGAACCCCAGTACCAAAAAAAAAAAAAGAAAAAAAAAAAAAAAAAAAAAAAAAAAAGAAAAGAAAGAAACATGTATAGGCCAGGCCTGGTAGCGGTGCTTGTAATCTCAATGCTTGGGAGGCCAAGACAGGAGGATCCCAGGTTATTGGCTAGCCTCAGCTATGTAGTGAGGCCCTCTGCAATTTAGTGAGACCCTGTTTCAAAATAAAGAAGAAAAATAGGGCTGGGGTGTAGCTTGGAGGTACAATGCCCCTGAGTCCAATCCTCAGTACCACAAAAACAAACAAATAAAATGTGTATAAAGCTGGGTGGGCATGGTGGTACACACCTGTTATCCCAGTACTTGGAAGACTGAGACAAAAGGATCACAGGTTTGAAGCCAGCCTCAGCAACTTCATGAATATCTCAGCAACTTTGTGAGACCTGTTTCAAAATTAAAAAAAAAAAAAAAAAATGGACTGAGGGTATAGCTCGGAGGTAGAATGCCCCTGGTTTCAAACCTCAGCACCAAACAAACAAACAAACAAATAAATGAAATGTGCATAAACTGAGCATGGTAGCACATGCTTATAATTCTAGTAATTGGGAGGCTGAAACAGGATTGTAGGTTCATGGCCAGCCTCAGCAACTTAGTGAAGCCTTTTGAAACCTAGTGAGACCCCCCAAAATAAAACAACAACAACAAAAAAATGGCTGGGTATATAGTTCAGAAGTAGAACCAGGAGTAGTGGCACATACTTGTAATCCCAGCATTCGGGAGGATCGCAGTTCATAGCTAGTCTTGGCTACTTAGTGAGGTCCTTTGCAACTTAGTGAGACCCTGTTTCAAAATAAAAAATAGGAGCTTTCTTTTAACACACACTTGTAATCCCAGCATTTGGGAGGCTGAGACAGGAGAATCATGGTTCAAGGACAGCCTCAGTTACTTAGTGAGGCCCTTTGCAACTCAATGAGATTCTTTTTCAAAATAAAGAATAAAAGCCGGGCATGGTGGCACACGCTTGTAATCCCAGCATTCGGGAGGCTGAGACCCGGTGGATTGTGGTTCGTGGACAGCCTCAGCTACTTAGTGAGGACCTCTGCAACTCAGTGAGACCCGGTTTCAAAATAAAGAATAAAAAATAGGGCAGGGGGTGTAGCTTGGAGGTCGAATGCCCCTGGGTTCCATTCCTAGACCCGTAAAAGTAAATAAATAAATAAATAATAAAAAAAAAACCCAGGGCTTGGGCTGTAGCTCGGAGGTAGAATGCTACTGGGTTCCATTCCCATCCCCAGTACCCCCCACACACACACACAAAAAAAAAAAGAATAAAAATAGGACTGGGGGTGTAGCTCAGAGGTAGAATGTCCCTTGGGTTCCATCCTTAGTACTGTCAAAAAAAAAAAAAAAAAAAGTAGAAGGTCCCTGGGGGTTCAATTCTCAGTACTGCCAGGGAGAGAGAGAGAGAGAGAGAGAATTGGAATAACAAATAAGAAGCAGTGAGAGTGCTCATCCATCTACTGTATAACTCAAAAAGTAATAAAATAATTTTCTTCTGACAATATAAAGTTCCTATTGCAATGACATATTTAAAATAAGCAAGCCTAGCTGGGCACAGTAGTACACGCCTGTAATCCCAGTACAGGATTGGGAGGCTGAGTCAGAAGGATGGCAGGTCTGAGGCTAGCAAATGATACCTTAGCAAGCATGTTTCAAAATAAAAAATAATAAGCTGGGCATAGTGGCACATGCTTATGATCCCAGTACTTGGGAGGCTGAGACAGGAGGATCACAGGTTTGCAGGCAGCCTCAGCAACTTGTGAGGCCCTCCACAACTTAGTGAGACCCTGTTTCAATAAAAAAAAAAAAAACCACAAAATAGGACTGGCTCAGAGGTAGAATGTCCCTGAATTAAATTACTAGTATCACAAATAGCCGGACATGGTGGCGCACGCACAGTTGTAATCCCAGCATTCCGGAGGCTGAGCCTGGAGGATTGCGGTTCGCGGACAGCCTCAGCTACTTAGTGAGGCTCTATGCAACCTAGTGAGACCCGGTTTCAAAATAAAGAATAAAAAAATAGGGCAGGGGATGTAGCTCGGAGGTTTAATTCCCCTGGGTTCCATCCCCAGACCCGCCCCCTCCCCCAAAATTACTGGTATCACAAATAAATAAACAAACAAACCTATGCAGATTGATAGTATCAATATTATTTCAAGCTCCTACTTGATCTCAAGAAACCAAAGCTCAAGGAACTGGTTAATCAATTTCAAACAATTTTCTTTTCTTTTTTTGTGTGTGATGCTGGGGATTGAACCTAGGGGCAATCTACCTCTGAACTACACCCCAGCCATATTTTTTATTCTTTATTTTGAAACAGAGTCTCACTAAGTTGCAGAGGGCCTCACTAAGTAGCTGAGGTTGGCCATGAACTTGCTTTCCTCCAGTCTCAGCCTCCCAAGTACTAGGATTACTAGTGTGCGCCACCATGCCTGGCTCAAACACTTTTATTTTTAAGATTTGGTTAAAGCCATGTGTGGGGGTACAAGCCTAACTCAAAAGACTGAAGCAGGAAGATTGCAAATTTGAAGCCAGCCTTGTCAATTTAGAATAAAAAGGGCTGGCTGGGGATGTAGCTCAGTGGTAGAGTGCCCTGGATTCAATCCCCAGGATGAGAAGACAGGATGAGGAGTTGGGTGGTATTTAAAGTCAGATCCAATGGACCTAATTTGGAACATCTTTTCCCTCAGATTTCAAATAGCATTATATTAAAGGATGCAACAAATGGAAGAGTTTATTTCTTTTGTCATAAGAAATGGGGGTAGCAAGCATAGTAAAGCTGTAGAAAAGTACACAACATGCAAATATAGTACGGTGAAATTTAATAATAGAGACAAAAAATTATATAATGTTACTTCTTTCAATCATGCCAATAATCTATTTCAGATTGAAGATCTATTTCCAGGTTACTTCTCTGGGCATCTGCTTGAACCTTGTTCAAGCAGTCAATAAGTACTTTATAATCACACATTATACCTGACACAACATGCCTGGTGCAGGCCACCACAATGCGACCAAGTTGACAGAAGTCCATTCTGGTAATAATGGACAGAGGTTCATTCTGGTAATAAACCTCTGTAGGTTTGTTTGTTTGCAGTACTGGGGATTGAACCTAAGGCCTCACACATGCTAAAAATACACTACCACTGAGCTATGCTCTCTAGCCCCATTTCTGTAGTTCTTTAGCAAAAATAGCTAGCCACAAATTATTTATGGTCAGATAGCATTTCAAGTTATCTCTATCAGATGAGATTGCAGTTCTCTATGGAATATAGAAACAAAAAATAAATGCTCAACATGGCTTATAAGAAAGAAGAGAAAGTAAGAACTGTAAATTTTACATCTGAGAGATTCCTGAAACAATAAAAATAGACACCACTTATAAAGGGAATAGTGTAATATATAAAATAACAATTTGAGCAATTCCCTCCATACAATGCATTAAATAACCAAGAATAAAACTGGGTGTGGTGGTAACAAGTCTGTAACCTCAGTACTTGGGATGCTCACACACAGGAGGAAACAGGTTAAAGACCAAGTTTAAGACCAATGGCAGCAGCTTAGCAAGACTCTCAGGAACCTAGAGAGATCGTGTTTCAAAACAAACAAGCTGGTGAATGCTTGTAATCCCAGCACTTGGGAGGCTGAGACAGGAGGATCACAGGTTTGTGGCTAGCTTATGCAACTCAGTGAGGCCCTCTGAAACTTAGTAAGACCCTGCTTCAAAATAAAAGAATAAAATGGGGTTGGGAGAGTAGCTTGGAGGTAGAATGCCTGTGGGTTCAATTCCCAGTACCACAAAACAAACAAAAAACAAAACTTTTTGGAGGGCTGGGAGGTGTAGCTTGTAGGCAGAGTGCCTTGGGTTCATTTCCCAGTGCCACACATACACATACGCACAAATCAAGACTAGGCTGAGCGTGGATTTGTTTTCTAGGTTAAATTTTTTTTTTTTTTTTTTTTTGTGGTACTAGGGTTCCTGGAAACCCTTCTACCTCCGGGCTACACTCCCAGACCTATTTTTATACTTTTGTATTTGGAAACAGGGTCTCTTAAGCCAGGGCGGCTGGCTTCGAACCTGCGCAATTCTCCTGTCTCTGCCTCCCAAGCGCAGGGATCACAAGTGTGCGCCACCACGCCCGGTGTAGGTTAAATCTTAACACCTGAAGGAGATTTAAGCAATAAGAAAAGATAGCCGTATCATAAAATGGAAAGAACAGTGAGCTGAGCAATATGATCTGGTTCTAACTTCTTTTCCAGGTGGGTAGCATATTCTTTCTTTCGTTTTTTTTTCAGTACTGGGGATGAAACCCAGGGTCATTCTATCTCCAAACTACACCTCCAGCCCTATTTTTTTTTTCTTTTCTTCTTCTTCTTCTTCTTTTTTTTTTTTTTTTGGTGGTACTGGGAGGGGGTGGGGTTGGAACTCAGGGGCTTTCAGCCTCCGGGCTATACTCTAGCCCTATTTTTTATACTTTATTTGGAAACAGAGTCTCACTAAGTTGCTGAGAGGCTAAGTAGATGAGGCTGGCTTTGAACCTGTGCGATCCGCCTGTCTCAGCCTCCCAAGCACTGGGATTACAAGCAGTATGTGCCACCACATCTGGCCCTAATTTTTATTCTTTATTTTGGGTATTGAACTCAGGAGCATTCTACCTCTGAACTACATCTCCATCCTTATTTTATTCTTTTATTTTAATTGCTGGCCTCAAAGCTGAGATCCTACTGTCTCACTCTCCCAAGTATTGGGATTACAGGTATGCACTACCACTTCTGGCTTCCCCAAGCATTTTTTAAATTTATTGTGGAATACAGTCTAAGATCCCCAGGCTGGCCTTGAATTTGTGATCCTCTTGCCTCAGTCTCCCAAGTAGCTGTGATTACAGGCATTTGCTGCCCAGCATCTGTAGGATTTTGTATATGTGTTACTGGAGATTGAACCCAGGGACATTCTACCTCCAGCTACATCCTCAACTCTATTTTTTATCCTTTATTTTGAAACAACTTCACTAAGTTGAGGAAGGCTGGACATGAACCTGAAATCTTTCTTTTCTCAGCCTCATAAGTACTGGGATTACAAGCATGGTCCACTACACCTGGTTAAGGATATTTCTAATACTTTTTGTAATTTACTGTTTGTAAAAGGAGGCTGGCAAAGGCCGAGCATGGTGGCACAAGCTTGTAATCCCAGCATTTGGGAGGCTGAGACAGGAGGATCACGGTTCAGCTACTTAGTGAGACCCTGTTTCAAAATAAAGAACAAAAATAGGGTTGGGGTGTAGCTTGAATGCCCCTGGGTTCCATCCAAAGAACTGCAAAAAAAAAAAAAAAAAAAAAAAAAAAAAAAAGAGGCTGGCATTCTACTTCTTAAGAGTCTAATCTTACAACATGAATCACTTCTAGAAGCTAAACGGAGACTTGAGGAATGGGAAAATGAAGACTAATTGTCCTAATATTTCAGATAGGTTTTAAAAATTATGCTCTAATAACTGATTTCATTTACCTTTATGGGAGACAGGCATATAAAAGAAATTACTAATTATCAGTCAATTCTAATTACTAACTATGGTTAGCTGGTCTTAAAAGGAAACAAAATAGCAAGATTGTTTCCTAGGGTTAAAGTTTCCTAAGAGCATATATGAAACAGACAAGATGCCTGTCCTTACTAGCCAAGAAATATATTAGAAAGCTTTCAGCTCTGTATTCCCATCCACCTCTACTCTTCTGACACTGGAGCACCATAGAAACACTCAGATAGAATTCCCACAGGTAAAGAATTTCCAGCAGCTTTGCCAAGGGATATATGTCTTCAGCCAGGGAGAACCCTTTGGAACATGAACAGATACATAAATTTATATAAGATGGTTGCTTATAAGCAACAAATTATTTTACCACTAACATAGGGAAACTACCATATTGGTATATATTTATATGAAAAGTAGAGAATTTTTCTTATGACAATGAGCTTTGTTTGCCTGTCTTGAATTGTCTTTTGTGTGTGTGTGTGGTACTAGGGATAGAACCCAGGGGCATTCTACAATCGAGCTACACTCCCAGCCTTAATTTTTAGTCTTTTTATATTTTTGAAACAGGGTCTCACTAAGTTGCAGAGGGCCTCACTAAGTAGCTGAGGTTATCCACAAACTGAGATCCTCTGGTCTCAACCTCCCAAATGCTCGGATCACAAGCATGTGTCACCATTCCCGGCTTGTCATTTTCTTTATAATCAATATATTTCCTTTCTCTTTCTTCAGGCCTCCTTATCAGATACTAAGGAAGAGAACACCTGGGTCTAGTTTACTCCTAAGAGAGAGAAGTGGTTTGTGTCTCTACTCCAGGAATGCTTAATACAATGACTATACTTTTATGAATAAACAGATGAAATGACTAGCTACATGTATGTAAATTAAAAATGATTTTGTATCAGAAATAGTAGTCAAATCAAAGCAATAATACAAAATAGATACTAATCTTTCAGAGAGTAACAGTTTATTTTTTGTGAAGCATATTCCCATACTAGAAAGGGTATTCCCGCATTACAGCGACTTCTGTTTTAGATAAAGGTATAATGGACGAGGGCAAAGTGCCACCCTAATTACCTGAGACCTATGCAGAAAGTAGTCTCTTCCTGGAGTCTGAATAGGCTCGATCAAAATCACACAGCTACAAATGCACATTGCAAAATCACTACATCAAATCCTCGGTGAGTATCTTTAGTTAGGAGATATGAACCACTACTTAAAAAGTGAAGTCACTTTTACCAAGAGCACATGGTTAGACAAATATGTTGTGCTTTTCTAACATCACTTTGAAGCTCAACACAGCTGTTCTCTAGTAAACCCTGGACGTCCCTACAAGATGATCGACCTTCCCCTCTTTCCATCTCAGGCCTTCAAGGCCCGTTCTGCAGCTCATTTGACACCTCCCCTCACTTTGAAAGCCTCAGGCTCCACCACACCCCATCCCAATTATATTTCTTCTGTCATACCAACAAACACGTTCCTGAGTTGACAAATCAGAGCTTGGGGCCTTACTCCGTCTCCCTTAACTCTCCGTAAAAGTGCCACAATCTTAGATCCTCATGAACCCACTCCTTTACTGGGAACGTCGTTGACCTCGGCTTCCAGGGCCCCAGCGAGCTCTCTTCCTGTTAACCTCTGCGGGGTCCCTGCCGGCGCTCACAATCAACTCGTTTCCTGTCTGTAGGATTCCTGGAGGTTGGGAGGAGGCCTGAGACCCCGAAGCAAGCTCGGGATCTAACTTGAAGAGCCCCAGCCTGCTCCCGACCCGCACTCTCACTCGCCCACGCCCCCAGTTCCGTCTGCGCGGCGGCGCGGCCGAGGCCGCGGAGCATCCCGCCGCCGCCCGGCTGCCCAGCCCGGCTTCCGGGCTCCTCTCCGGTTCTGCTTCCGCCCTCGGCCGCCCGCGCCCGCGCTCCCGGCCCGCGCCCGGCCCGCGCCCGCCGCTCTCACCGCTCGAAGAGCAGCCGCACGGAGAAGACGCCCGCCGCCAGCGGGAACACCGAGAGCATGTGCCGCGCCTGCGGGTAGCCGTAGCCGTCGCCCGGGCCCTCCAGGTCGGCCCAGCTCACGTTCTGAGGCAGCCAGAAGCGCTCGCTCCACAGCCAGCCCCACAGCAGGCCCAGAGCGCCGGCCGCCGCAGACGCCATCTTAACGCCCGCCCTGCGGCCACCGCCGCCACAGCCTCAGCTACCGCCGCGGCCAACGGAACCCTCGGGGAGGCGGCCCCAGGGCGGGGCCCAGCCGGCGGCCACCCCCTTCCGGCCCCTTCTCGTCCCCAGCGCAGCCGAGCCCAGCCCGCCTCCTCCGCAGCGCCGAGCCTGTTCTCCGCCCATCTGGACGCCTGGCCCACCTACCTCGGCCCTGCCCCTCCGCAGGCCCTCCAGGCCACGCCCCCAGCCGACCCTCCAGGTCACGCCCCCTGCAGGCCCTCCCTGGCCACGCCCTCGGATCCTCCCTGGCCACGCCCTCGCAAGTCCTCCTGGCCAAGCCCTGCCGCGCCCCGGGGGCCCTCCCTGGCCACGCCCCTCGGATCCTCCCTGGCCACGCCCACCTCTACAGCCTCCACCTGGCGTCTTTTCCCTTGTCCTCGCAAGCTCAGTTCTGTCACATGGACTTTGCTCTTTCTTATCCCAGCGGGTACAAATTCGTTCTCACTTCTAGCCTAGCCATACCTAAATCCCCATTCCCGGGGACTATTCTCCACCAGAAGCGTTATTTCCAATCTCTTCTTTTCTTCGTGTCCCTCCGTGATCTCCACCCCCGTTTACTGCTTTACCCCCTTAAAAGTTATCCCTTTTCCTCTGGGGCTGGGGGAGAAAATGGACTTTTAAAAATCCTTTTGTACGGGGCGTAGTGACGCACACCTGATTCCCAGCGACACAGGAGGTTAAAGCAGAAGGATATATGTCTACAAAAGTTTGTATCCCACTATGATGTATGAATACAGTGCACCAATATAATAAAATTAAAAAAAAAAAAAAGCAGAAGGATAGCAAATTTGTGACCAGCTCGGGCAATTAGTAAGACCTCGGCTCAAAAAAAGAACCGCGCGCACGCGCACACACACACACACCCCATAGTGGGCTGTGTATGTAGCTCAGTGGTAGAGCCATCCTGGGTTCAATCCTCAGTACCGCAAAATAAATAAATAAATAAATAGATAAATAAATAAATAAATATCCTTTTATTCTCATGGGGAAAAGGAAATGGAAGAAAAGCATGGAAAGGTAGAGATACACAGGAAAATACAAAGAGAAAAATAGGTTGGGGGTACAACTCAATGGTAGAGCTAATAATATGTGAGAGGCCCTGGGTTGATTCTCAAGGCCAATGTTCAATAAGGTTTACTGTGTGCCAGGTTTTACTCAGGGTTTTTCATTCCTTCACACTTAAGTCTATATTGTTTATCCTCACTATTTTATGGAGGAGGAAACTGAAGGCCAGAGAGGCCAAACAGCTTGTCCAAGGTTATATAGATAAGAAGTGGTAACAAGGAGTCTTTGGACTCCAGAACCCTGAACCCTTATCCTATTAAATGCCTTATTTTTAGGTTCTCACACTACATATTGAACTCATGAATCTACAAAGAGGAGAGCCATAGACTAGGCACCTTCAAAAGACAAAATTGTCCCTCAAGTGACTGTTAAAACCCATCTGCAGCCAGTAGTGGTGGCGCATGCTTGTAATCCCCTGTGCTTGGGAGGCAGAGACAGGAGGATCGTGCTGGTTCCGGGCCAGCCTCGCTGGCTTAAGAGACCCTGTTTCCACATTAAAAAAAAAAAAAAAAAAAAAAGGTTAAAAAATAGGTTTGGGAGTGTAGCCCGTGGGAGTGTAGCCCGGAGGTAGAAGGGCTTCCAGGAACCCCAGTACCGCATAAAAAAAAAAAAAAAAAAAAAAAAAAAAAAAGCTACATGGTTAATTGCCAGAATTTAACTAAAATGATCTTTAAAAATGAAAGAAAAAAAAGATTAAAAGACTAAATCTCAGGGCTGGGGGTTTGGCTTAGCAGTATATTATTTGCCTAGCATGTGTAAGATTATGGGTTTGAATACCCACTACCTCTCCCTTAAACAAAGACAGAGAGAGTGCACACACTAAATATCATCGGAGGGCAGATAAAACTATAATTAGTAAGACATGCTTATACCAAAATAAGGGTTCCAAAGGGAGAGGAAGGCAATGTTGGGTGGGAGTGAGGGGCCCAAGGAGTAGATTAAAAGATTTGCTTTAGCTGGTCCTGGTGGCACATGCTTGTAATCCCAGTAAAGCCAGGCGAGGTGGTGCACGCTTGTAATCCCAGTGTTCTGAAGGCTGAGACTAGAGGATGGTGGTTCGTGGACAGCCTCAGCTACTTTGTGAGGCCCTCTGCAAGTTACTAAGACCCTGTTTCAAAATAAAGAATAAAAAAATAGGGCTGGGGGTGTAACTCGGAGATCGAATGCCTCTGGGTTCCACCCCCAGACCTGCAAAATAAATAAATAAAAATAAAGAATAGAAAATAGGGCTGGGGGTATAGCTCAGAGGAGGAATGCCCCTGGGTTTAATCTTCAGTTCCGCAGAAAAAGAAAAAGAAAAAGATTTGATTTAATATGTATCAGCTAAAGTTTATAAAGTAAACTCCCTCTCTGGTCCTGTGGGAATATAAATCAGAGCCCCAAGAAAGAGGGAACAGCTGGGCATGGTGGCACATGGAGGATCGCAGTTCACAGACAGCCTCAGCTACTTAGTGAGGCCCTCCACAACTTAGTGAGACCCTGTTTCAAAAATAAATAGCCGGGCGTGGTGGCGCATGCTTGTAATCCCCGCACTTGGCAGGCTAAGACAGGAGAATCATGAAGGTTCGAAGCCAGCCTCAGCTGGTTTAAGAGACCCTGTTTCCAAATAAAAAAAAATATAAAATAGGTTTGGGAGTGTAGCCCGGAGGTAGAAGGCCCCTGGGTTCCATCCCCAGTACCACCAAAAAATAAAAACAAAAATAAAAATAAAGCCGGGCGTGGTGGCGCACGCTTGTAATCCCCGCGTTTGGGAGGCTGAGACAGGAGGATCGCACAGGTTTGAAGCCAGCCTCTGCTACTTAAGCTCTCAAGCAACTTAGTGAGACCCTGTTTCCAAATAAAATATAAAATAGGTCTGGGAGCATAGCCCGGAGGTAGAAAGCCTCTGGGTTCCACCCCCAGTACCACCAAAAAATAAATAAAATTAAAATTAAAATAAAAAAAATAGGACTGGGGATGTAGCTAGGAGGTAGAATGCCCCTGGGTTCCATCCCCAGTACTGCAAAAATAAAAGACTAAAAAATATAGCTGGAGGTGTATCTCGTAGGTAGAATGCCCCTGGGTTTCAATCCCAGACCCGCAAAAAAAAAAAAAATCGGTCTCGGGGGTTTAGCTCAAAGTTAGAATGCCTCTGGGTTCAACCCCCAGTAACCACAAAAAAAAAAAAAAAAAAAAGAAAGAAAGAAAGAAAGAAAGAAAGAAAGAAAGAAAGAAGAAAATACTTGGTGCAGCTTTCACTTTGGGAAGGTTTAATACAACCAGCAGTGTGTGTATAAATTCAGTACATATACAGTGTATCATGTGGACAGGTTAGAATAGCAGACACACACGCACCAAGGGCAGCTGAGCTCAAGCCAGAATTGAATGGATATATGCGTGTATGCAGGTGCTACTGAGGACTGAACACAGGGGCTTTCTACCTCTGAGCCCTATTTTAGTTTTTATTTTGAAACAGGGTCTCACTAAGTTGTAGACTGCCTCACTTGAGTTTTTGAGATTGGCTGTAAACCTGAAATCCTCCTGTGCCACTACACTCAGCTGGATCTTTTCTTTTTTTTTGTTATACGTGTTGTTCAGTGATGAGGAATTTCTCAATGACAAGCTCGGGAGTGGAGGCAAGAGCAGCAGTCCCCCGCCGTCCACCAGGGACCAGAGAAGACCTTGGAACATACATTGACCCTGGAAAATATAAAAGGTGACTCAAAAGCATATCTGTTTTTGTCGACTGTGGTGGCAACACGCTTGTAATCCCAGCAGTTGGGAGGCTAAGACCAGAGGACTACGGTTTGTGGACAGCCTCAGCTATTTAGTGAGATCCTGTTTCAAAATAAAGAATAAAAAATAGGGCAGGGGGTGTAGCTCAGAGGTCAAATACTCCTGGGTTCCATCCCCAGACCCCCCCCCCCCACAAAAAACCCCTATTTTCAAGAAAATCCACATTTATTTCCAACTTAATATTAAAAGAAAAAACTATGAGCCAGACGTGGTGGCACACGCTCGTAATCCCAGTATCTGGGAGACTGAAACAGGAGGATCACAGTTTCACAGCCAGGCTCAGCTACTTAGTGAAGCCCTCCACAATTTAGTGAAGCCTTGTTGTTTTTTTTTTTGTTTGTTTGCTTTTTCCTTGTGGTACTGAAGGTAGAACCCAGGGCTTTTTCTACCTCCGGGCTATACTCCCAGACCTATTTTATACTTTATTTGGAAACAGGGCCTCACTAAGTTGCTGAGAGCCTCATTAAGTAGCTGAGGCCTGCGTGATCCTCCTGTCTCAGCCTCCCAAGCGCAGGGATTACAAGCGTGTGCTACCATGCCCCAACACCCTATTTAAAAAAATAGTGTGGGGGTGTAGCTCAGAGGTAGAATGCCTCTGGGTTTAATCCCCAGCACCACACACAACAAAGAAAAAGCTTTGACAATTAGAGCAGTTGCCTCTACAGACAGAAGATACCAAATAACAAAAATGCCTCTACCCAGAGTGTAAAACATACCTATTTTCATCAGAGGCATCTGGAAATTCTATTTAGCATGTTAGGCATAATTGTAAGGTGAATTATTAAATGTTAAATATGGTAAACAATAAAACTGCCATTGGATTTAGAATTGGTAAAACAAACCGCTCATTTTGAATGCCCAAACTAATTCTTTTGCCAAGTTGCTTGCAATTTGAAAAATTTGTCTCCCTTCAGAGTACTGAAGTCCAAATTCAGCTCAACATCACCACCCAATGGTGAAATGTATTCATAGCACTTATCTTCACCTAAAATAGTTTATTTATTTATTTATTTATTTATTTATTTATTTAGTACTGGGGATGGAACCCAGGGGCATTCTATCTCTGAGCTATACCCCCAGCCCTATTTTTTATTCTGAAACAGGATCTCACTGAGTTGCAGAGGGCCTCACTAAGTAGCTCAGGCTGTTCATGAACCAGGATCCTTCTGTCTCAGCCTCCCAAGTGCTAGGATTACAAGCGTGTTCCACCCTGCCTGGCTTTAAAATACAGTTTCAATTGCCTTTTCTTCCCAAACTGCTAAGGTAGATCTTGAGATTAACAATGTAAATAAATAATGGAAAAGTAATACTGAAAAATTCAAATGTAAATTAAAATCTTTATTGAATAAAAATGTTTAAGAACAAGCAAGAGGGTAAGAAAGCAGAATATTTTACATCTCTAAAAATATTAGAACTAAATCTTTATAAATGCGGTACAAAGAGAAGCCTGTATTTTAAAACACCTCTCCCTCCCATACATACAATTTGAAATATTAATCATGTACAACAAACATACTCAAGCTGATAATGTTCCAAAGCCTTAACACTAAAGAAAACCATCCCAAGAAAAAGGCCTATAGGTTTAATTTCACTCTGGGAATACTGTTTGCTATAAAAATCAATACACTTCAGAGCTGATAGGTATTTAAAAAAATTAGTGTCTCAGAAGGGGACATCAAAAGTGGAATACAGGGTTTGGAGTTCAGAGCTCACGTGGCTTAAGGAGGTTCTTTCTGTTATCCCTTCTCCTCTAGGCTTCTTGTTTTGCTAAAGATCTTACAAAAATACGGCAGCCTTCAGTAAACTGGGAGAAGCACAGATACTACCAGAAAAGAGAACACTAACTTTAGGTGTGATCAAGTTCATTGGCAAATACCATAGTGTATTTGGGAGACAGTAGATCTCCAAAGCCCATAGGTTGGTTCTTCAGCTGTCTCAAAAGGTGCCCTGAAAAGTGAGGAGGTGGCTGTATTACACCTCAGTGATTCAGTTCAAGATGCAGAGAGCAGGATGAAAGCAATGAATTCCCCGTATATCTCAGAGTAAGAAAATTTAACCTTTAAAAAAAATTAAAGACTAAATATTTATCTCTTAACAGTTGAATACTAAAAAATTAAATTGATATTCATTAAAAATATACAACTGTGCCCTTTATACTAAAGTGCATTCAGTTATAACATTTCAGTCCCTAAATCCCTTCTGTGTGTTCTCTAATTTCCACAACAGTATTTGTAGTGTAAACATGCACTACTAATCATCCATCTACTTAAATTGTCTTTTGGGAATACAGTGGAATCTGGACTCTATCAGGTGGACTATTTCCCTGTTTATAAGCACTTAGGCATACCCTCATTGTTAAACTGGAAAACTTAAGTAATATTATTTCTAGCATTTAGAATTGGTTCATTAAAGCTGCAAGTTTTGTTGCTGTTGTTTTAAAAGCAGGAATGCATTCCTAATGTTTTTTCCACACAAAGGCCAGTTCATACTAAGACACCTGTTTTTGATGCATCACTTCGATAAGGGCGTGGTTCACTTACACTAACATGAATTTAAAGCCCCGCACCACTGCAACTTATTCTTCATCCTCATCCTCATCGTAGTACCGATTTCTCTTTATCTGCTCTTCCACAGAGAGCTCTTTAACCACTTCACCTTCCCAGAATCCCACATCCTGGCACTTCTGATTCTGAGTAGTAAAATCTTTAGAGGAGGTGCTGTCTACAAAACTGGACCAATTTGAAGACTTGGGTTCTAATGGAGACTGCTTTTTGAAAAGGTTGCTATCATCTTCATCTATATTTGCGCCGTTTTCTATGAGATTCTCACTCCCCATCTCAAAACTATGAATTTCCTTCTGTCTCCTCCCCACCACCTCTCCTTTAGATTCCTTGTTTTGCCAGGTCATTTTCCCCACACTTCCATTCTTCTCGGAGACCTTGGCATTTTCCACTTGTTTCCTTTCTGGTACTACCTCTCCTGCGTCCTCCTCACTCCGCTCTGACATGCTCGAACCTTTCCTGATAGGTGGGGACGACGACGCTTTTGGGCTCTTGATAGAGGAGGTTCGAAATGAGGCTGCGACGGTGAACGGGCGGCTCCTTTCCTTCAGTGAAGAAGACCGTCTTAGCTTCTTCAGATCCAGATCTACATCCTCAGGAGCTTCCGGCTTGCTGATTTCATCCTCGGGAGGCCATTTGGGCTTAGACACTTGGATCCCTTCCTCCAAGGCACTTCCTGAACTGCCAGGTTCAGCTGGGGGTGGCCAGGCGATCCTCAGCTTCTTGGTTTCGGCTGGCCTGTCGCCCTTCTCTCTCTGGGTGGAGGCCTTGGCTTCCATACTTGCAGCCAGCACTCCCACCTTGGCAATGGGGGCATCTTCTACCCCTGGGCTCTGGGGGGTCTCCCCTGCATGTGGAAGCTGAGCTGGTTTCTCCAGTGTCTCTTCATTCTCACTCTTGGTGGCCCAAAGATCCTTGTGTGGTCTGTGCCCAAAGCCTTCATCATAGTTGCCTTTAGATTTAAAGAGTTGACTGAAGTGAGGCTTACAATAGATTTTCCCATGTAAAGATGCGTATGTTCCGAGACTGTCATCAAAAGGAAAAGAAGAAAAGGTTACCAAATCTTCAGGCTCCTATTTACCCCAGCAAGCCAAATCTGGCATTTCCAGTATTTTTAGAAGGTGATAAGTGAGAAAAATATCTTTTTTTACTTTTTTTGGTGGTACTTGGGATTGAACCCAAAGGCATTCTACTTCCAAGCTATACATTTTATTTTTATTTTGAAGCAGGGTCTCATTAGGTTGATGAGAGTCTCAGTACTTGCTGAGGCTGTCCTTGAACCTGCAATCCTCCTGTCTCAGCCTCCCAAGTACTGGGATTAAAAGCATGATGTACCACCATACCCAACTCAGGATAACTTTTTTTTTTGCAGGTCTGGGGATGGAACCCAGGGGCATTCTACCTCCAAGCTACACCCCAGCCTTATTTTTTACCTTTATTTTGAAACAGGGTCTCATTAAGTTGCAAGGGCCTCGCTAAGTAGCTGAGGCTGGCTGCGAACCTGTGATCCTCCTGTCTCGGCCTCTCAAGTACTAGGATTACAAGCATGTGCCACCACGCCCGGCTAATTCTCTATTTTGAAACAGGGTCTTACTATGTTGTGAAGGGCCTCAGTAAGTAGCTGAGGCTGGCTTTGAATCTGCAATCCTCCTGTCTCAGTCCCCCTCCCCAAGTACTGGGATTACAAGCGTGAGCCACTACACTCAGCACCATTATCATTTAATATGAAAGACTAGTCATTAAACAGGATATTTACTTTATTCAGGAACCCTCAATATAATATATTTTAGTATTCCTTATTGAGGGCTAATAAAATAGCCTCAGTAACTTTTACTATCAATATCAATGCCTAAGAGCTAAAGATTCCCTCTGGGGCTCCAAATGCGCAGAGAGACAGCTTACGTAAGTTTGTTGTTGCAGTAAGAGCAACGGAAGCAGCTGATGTGAAACACCTGCTGGTTGGCCAGGAGCCGTTCCATGGGGTAGACTGTCTTCTGACATTCCACACAGGTCTCTCTTGCAGGTGCCTGAAACTTCTAGGAAAAGGAAAAGGACAGCTTTAATTAGAATAGTTGGTGCCGATGAGTTATTAATCTGCTAAGATAAGTTCTAGGATTTATTTATTTAAGGGCTCCCTTAGCTGGCCAGTCAGTTCTCATAGGGACACTAAACCTGCTCCGATTCTGTCAGCTGACTCTAAAGCGAAGAGGCGTTCCTGAATTCCTCTCCCAATTGTCTTTCCTAAGTGTAGCCGTCTCTAAGGATAGGCGGGCTTGGGCTGGACTGTAAACAGGGTGCAGACATGACACCACACAATGTTATGGGTAGCGGATATGGGGCAGGGCTTAGGAGATAATGTCATCACAACACAGAAGAAATTAGTTTGACTCAAGAACCAAGTCAAAGCAGGACAGATTCTGAAGGGGCGACTTTTAAGGAGAAAAGAGCAATTTGGCTTCTTTTTTTGTTTTTTGTTTTTGTGGTACCGGGGGTGGAATCCAGGGGCTTTTTTACTTCCGGGATATACTCTCAGATGTATTTTATACTTTATTTGGAAACAGGGTCTCACTAAGTTGCTGAGAGCCTCACTCAGTAGCTGAGGCTGGCTTCGAACCTATGTGATCCTCCTGTCTCTGCCTCCCAAGCAAGCGTGCGCCACCACGCCCGGCTCAGTAAAGCATCTTTTATTATCTTCTGCTTATAATTTTGACTTGCGAAATCAACTAGGCATATATATATTTTTTTTTTACATTTTTACAGTACTGGGGGCTGAACCCAGTCCAGGGGTTATGGTACCACTAAGCTACATCACCACCCCTTTTAGCTTTTTTATTTTGAGGCAGAGTATTGCCAAGTTAACAAGGCCGGCCACAAACTTGCAACCTTCCTGCCTCATCTCCCAAGGTGCTGGGATTGTAGGTGTATGCCATCATGCCTGGCAGCAAAATATATTTAAACAAGTCAAAGCTGACATACAAAGAACACAAACTATTTTATTAGGCTTCACTAGGAAGAACTGACCAACAAGGGTATAGGTTCTATAATATTTCTAAAAACCAACACAGAATAAAACTAATGTACTGGGGAATTCATTCATTAATGACCAGGATTACATGAGTTATTTGCAAAGTGTAGAATAAGGGTGGGCATACTGGTTCAACCTGATAAACTCAATCCAACAAAACAGAAAATAATTAGTATTCTAGAGCTGTTAAAAAGCCAGAATTCTAAAAATATAAGCTTTTAAATGATAAGAACTGGTTACATGGCTAATAAGGGTAGTTGGGGGTAAGAAGTCCCTAAGTGGGTGTGAATAACCTCTGACATACCTCAACATAAACACCTCAATCAGTAACTGTTTCTCCAGTTACTGGTTGAGCTCGGGGGGCCAGGAAGCTCTCACAGGTACAACTCTTTGATATCAAGAGCAGCCTGGGATTTCACCAGAAAACATATGGTGGTAAATAATGCAAACCAATTTCACAGCTCAGGACCTGAATGAAGCCTAAAAGGACCAGGTTATGGGCAAGATAGATTTTTGATTAAAACAACTAGAAATAGGCCCATTAAAAAAAAAAAAGAAGAAAGAAACAAACAAGCAAGGCATGGTGGCGCACTCTTATAGTCCCTGTACTTGGGAGGCTGAGACAGAAGGATCACACAGGTTTAAGGCCAGCTCAGCTACTTGGTGAGGCTCTCAGCAACTAAGTGAGACCCTATTCCCAAATAAATATAAAATAGGTGTGGGAGTATAGCCCAGAGGTAGAAAGCCCCTGGGTTCCATCCCCCAATACCACATACACACAAACACACACACACACACAAAGATGGGGCTGGGAGCCTGGCATGGTGGCGCATGCTTGTGATCTCAGCATTTAGGAAACTGAGACAGGAGGATTGTGGTTTAAGGACAGCCTCAGCTACTTAGTGAGGCCCTTTGCAACTGAGTGAGACCTTGTTTCAAATAAAGAATAAAAAATAGGGATGAGAGTGTAGCTCTGAGGTAGAATGCCCCTAAAAGTGAAAAACAACAACAACAAACAAACAAACAAACAAAAAAACAAAAAAACCCCAGGCTATTATTATTATTATTATTTTTGTACTGGGGGTTAAACTTAATAGAATTCTACCTCTTAAATACATTTTTATTTATAAAGTAAATAAAAGTAGTTGAGACATTATTTGTAGCTCAGAATTTTTTTTTCTTTTGTGAGCATTTTAACAAGATTTAGCTTAAATGGAAACATCTTTGTAGTTTTAAAAGTTCTAAACCAGGCATGGTGGCACATGCTTGTAATCCCAGTACTTAGGAGGCTGAGACAGGAGGACTGCATAGGTTTGAAGCCAGCCTCAGCTACTTAGTGAGGCTCTCAGCAACTTAGTGAGACCCTATTTCCAAATAAAATATAAAATTGGTCTGGGAGTATAGACCAGAGGTAGAAGGCCCCTGGGTTCCATCCCCAGTATCACACACACACACAAAAAAAAGTTCCAAAAGGGATTAGGTGGTCTGTGCCTAGCAAACAGAAAATATAATGAAGAATAAAATTTGGGTAAAATAATTCAGTTCAAGTCATTGGAGAGAGGCTGCTCAAATCACAATTTGTATAATAGGACAAATATATTTATCAGACTGAAAATCTGTTTCAAGTGCATTTCTAACACTGGTCAGTAAAGACAAGAGTAGGAGACTGAAACTTCACATGGTATGAGAGGGAACTAATATTATTCCATTAGAGGAGAATGGAAAGTTAGAGAACACACTTCCTTACACACATGGAGAGAAGAAACACTCTGTAGGAGAAGGGTGCAGCCCAGGGAGCAGAAAGGAGAACCTGACAGAAAACGAAGGTTGAGCTCACATTAGGAAGAAAGTGGAAGGCAGGAGCAGAAATAGGTACCGGGAGCAGGAAGCAGAAGCTGGAAGAGACAAACAGGAACCTTCAGTGAATACGCATTCGGTGTGCCCGGCAGCGCCGGACTGCAGCTGCGAAACTCAGGAGACTCAGATTCAACAATAAGGCCCCATTTTCTTTCTTTTTCAAGTAACTCTGCTAATTAGGGCAAAATCAGCCTTCCTCATCTCTACCTGAGGTTGGAACATATCCCAGCTTAGGAGTGAGAGCTTTTATGAGCCTTCACTCACAAAAGGAGTGTCTCATTGACAATTTGTCAGTGTTTTACCACCTCCCACACCTGACCCACAATGGCTCCCTTTAATGGCACCTCACTCGCACAAGTGAGAAGTCATCCTCCCCTTTAACACCACATTAACAGACTGTTAGCTCCAACCACGGACACTGACCACACGCTTCTGACTAGGCAGACCTAGGAGGTTTCTATTCCTCCTATGCATTTCTCACATAATCCCCCCTTTCTTTTTTCGGTACTGGGGATGGAGCCCAGGGGCATTCTACCTCTGAGCTACACCCCCAGCCCTATATTTTATTCTTTATTTTGAAACAGGATCTCACTGAATTGCAAAGGGCCTCACTAAGTAGTAGCTGAGGCTGTCGGGGAACTGTGATCCTCCTGTCTCAGCCTCACAAATGCTGGGGTTACAAGCGTGCACCACCATGCCCGGCTACATAATCCCTTTTTGACAATATTTAAGGCTTACGCAGCAGCTGCTCAAGGGACCTTATAGTGTCATAAAGACAAGAGGATCTCAACATGGTGACATGCCAAGTCACAGTGGTTGCTGCTGTGCCTTCCCTTTATTTTCTCTGTCCTGGGCTCTCAGCCACTTTTCTGTAATTGCCCCCATGTCTATTCAGTCAACAGGAAGCACGGGCAGTGCCCAGAGTTCCCCCCTTATCATGGTCCTGGCACATATCCTGCTCATGCCCTCGTGACATGCTCAGACTTGGCACAGCCACCTTTAAAACACTGCCAAGATGAGGGTGTTAGATATTTTTTATCTTTATGATATATTTTTTTCAATTAAGTGAAGATACTTTTTTCATCCTTCGTCTCCTATCATCTTTCACATGTAGAAACTGAAGTATCAGGATGTCAGGTGTCAGGTGCCTTATCAAAGTTACACATAGAACAAAATTAGAATTTCAACCCGGAACTTTGACTTGCAAACCAACAGAGCATTTTATAAATTGTTCTGGAACATTAAATTTCCATAACTAAAGGAAACTCTTTGGGGGAAGAGAGCAGATGCTAACCCATGTGAAAATAATCTCACTCTAGCACTTTAAATAAGCTGGTCTCCTCTTGGTTTCAAATTAAACTGTGTAGATAATATCTTCAGGATATTCTGGAATGAATGAGATAATATATAAATAATTGATGTTCATTAACACAGTCTTTCCTATATGAGGATATCACAGGCGTTCTGTTGATGAACATCTACTTAAAGCTATTTTTTTTTTTAGGACCCACCCTAATCTCTGAGCACTGTGGCCTCTTGAACTTTGGACCTCAGGCACCCATAGGAATCTGGGCCAGTATACTACAGTCTTCATACAATGTTCAAATCCTAAAAATAATCCTAAAAATAAATTTGCATGGCTCTATCTACTCTTTACCCTCTTGTCTTAAATATATTGTTCAGTGCAATGAAAATACAACTGGGGTATATATGTGTGTGCGTGTGACGGGAGAAGGGCATCAGCTGGCAACAGGCTTTAGACATAGTGAAATCAGAAGGAAATTCGGAATTTTTGTTAGAACCCCACTCTTTGGTGAGAACCTGTCTCCTCTCACTGGCCTACTCAGGAAGACCTATGTAAGATGTGTCCCTTCATGGAGGACTCAACCCAGTGCAAGGTCAGTAAAACCCAGTACAAAATAACTTTCATTTCCTCCTTCTACTTGATGCAAAATATCTAGGTAATAAAACTAAAATTCAGCTAGGCATGGGGGCACACACTGTTATCCCAGTACGGGAAGTTGAGACAGGAGGGTCACAGAGTCAAAGCCAGCCTCAGCAACTTAGCAAAGCCCTCAGCAACCTAGTGAGACCCTGCTTCAAATAAAAAATAAAAAGAGCTGGGGTGTAGCTCAGAAGTAGAAAGGTCTGGGCTCAAGTCTCAATGCTGAAAAAATAAAAATGGTTGGTGGTAAGCTGGGCGTGGTGAAGCACACTTGTAATCCCAGCATTTGGGAGGCTAAGACAGGAGGATGGCAGTTCGTGGACAGCCTCAGCTACTTAGTGAGACCCTTTGCAACTCAGTGAGACCTTGTCTCAAAATAAAGACTAAAAAATATGGCTGGAGTGTAGCTTGGAGGTAGAATGCCTCTGGGTTCTATCCCCAGTACTGCAAAACAAACAAACAAACAAACCCCCAAAATATTTACTTTGTCTTTTCATTTTTATGTTTTAACTTTAAGCTATAATCTGAAATCAATTGAGTCTCTACCTTATACATCCCATTTTCAATAACAGAAATGCATTAAGGAACAAGTTTTTTCTAGGATGTGTGGGACAAAAATTCTATTCTGAGTGAGCAAATGTATTCTCAGCTGCATGTCATTTCCCAAAGTGGAGATACAATTCTGTTGCAGAGTCTATAGTCGTGAAACCAGTTATGCCATTAGATCTTCCTGGACACGTTTACTAAAGTATCTTGGTTGTCTGCAGACTATAAAGGGGAAACTTTAAGGAAAGAAAATAAAATGCCTTTAGCCGGGCGTGGTGGCACACGCTTGTAATCCCAGCATTCGGGAGGCTGAGACTGGAGGATCGTGGTTAGCAGACAGCCTCAGCTACTTAGTGAGGCCCTCTGCAACTCCATGAGATCCGGTTTCAAAATAAAGAATAAAAAAATAGGGCAGGGGGTGTAGCGCGGAGGTCGAATGCCCCTGGGTTCCATCCCCAGACAGACCTGCAAAAAGGAAAAAAGAAAAAAGAAAAAAAGAAAAGAAAATGCCCTTAAATAAAAGTGGAGATATAACTGGGTCCCACCCTAATCTCTGAGCACTGTGGCCTCTTGAACTTTGGACCTCAGGCACCCATAGGAATCTGGGCCAGTATACTACAGTCTTCATACAATGTTCAAATCCTAAGGTGTGTGTCTGTGAAGGCAGGGCTCTTTGCCTTCTTCTGCTGAGTGACCAGGGCCAAAGGAGGAGGAATAGGGCTGAGACAAGTGAAAAGAGCTTTACCTCTGTCTCCTTTCACTAGCCTACCCAGGAAGACCTATGTAAGTTGTGTCCCTTACAGAGGACTCTTTTGTTTCCCCCCCCTGTGGTACTGGGGATGGAACCCAGGGGCCTTTTACCTCTGAGCTACATCTCCAGATCTATTTTATATTTTATATGGAAATAGGGTCTCACTAAGTTTCTGAGAGCCTCATTAAACTGCTGAGGCTGGCTTCAAACCTACGATCCTCCTGTCTCAGCCTCCCAAGTACTGGGATTACAAGTATGCGCCACCACGTCTGGCTCTCATCCTGGAGTTTGAACCAGGAGAGATTTCAACCCAGTGCAAAGTCAGTCCAACCCAGTACAAAGGAGAGAGGAGTAAGATTGTACTGAGAATTCAAATATTCTTGAGAATTTAAATAATTTTATGAACAGATTTTAGTTCTTAGGTTGGCCAAGGAACTTCCCCAGGTCCCTTAGTCACAGAAACCATAACCAAGTTAGATTTGCTAGTCTCTCTCTCTCTCTCTCCCTCCCTCCCTCCCTCCCTCCCTCCCTCCCTCCCTCCCTCCCTCTCTCCCTCTCCATATCTATCTCTCTCTCTCTCTCTCTCTCTCTCTCTCTCTCTCTCTCTCTCTCTCTCTGCAGTGCTATGGGTTGAATGCAGGGCCTTGATCTTGCTAAGCAAATATTCTGCCACTGGCTAAGCCCCCAGCCCCTCTAGCCATGTTTGATCCAGAACCACAACCCAAGACTCATATCTGGGCAGGGTTGCTGCTGGAGAGAAAAGAAACTGTGCCTGTGCCATTTGCTACTTTGTTGAACTCCAGATATTGGGGGGGGGGGGAGTGCTGATGACAAGCAGATGTCAAGGCCATAAAAGTCAAGTGGAATGCATGTGCAGATTCATTCACCATAGCCCAGATCTTTCTTCTTCTTTTTTATTTATTTTTATTTTTGGTGTTGGAGGTATTTATTTATTTATTTATTTATTTATTTATTTATTTAATTTATTTATTGTGGTGCTGGGTATTGAACCCAGGAGCATTCTACCTCTGATCTATACCCCCAGCCCAATTTTTTTTATTTTTTATTTTATTTTGAAATAGGGTCTTGCTAAGTTGCTGAGAGTCTCACTACTTGCTGAGGCTGTCCTTGAACCTGTGATCTTCCTGTCTTATCTGCCCCAGTACTGGGATTACAAGTGTGTGCCACCACGCCTGGCTGTTGCCTGGCTGCTGCTCGGGTTTGAACCCAGGGCCTCACCATGTGCTCTACCACTGAGTCACACCCCCAACCTCCCCCCCCCCCCAGTTCTTCCCTATTGTACTTGCTTTCTCTTGCTATTTTCTTCAGCTTTTGTTCCTTTTCAATAAGCCTTACTCTGCCTATCAATCTCTGTTTCCTTTAACATTTTTGTGTTTCTCTCCTTCACTCTCCTCTCCTTTTAATCCACCCTTTAAATCTTGGATTTTGCCGTTTACTCACTTTATTCCAAACCTTTACTTAGGTCCTCTTGTCTTCACTCTTTTGGTAAACTAAAATTTAACATTTTCATCCAAGGACTAATCACATCCACAGTGAAGAAATATAGACAGGGCAGATATGTGCATGACGCTGCAGCAGCACAGACCACCTAAACTAATTCTACTTTTTATTTTATTTTTAATTTTTTGGTGGTACTGGGGTTCCTGGAAACCCTTCTCCCTCTGGGCTACACTCCCAGACCTATTTTATCTTTTTTACTTGGAAACAGAGTCTCCTAAGCCAGCGCGGCTGCCATTGAACCAGCTCGATCCTCCTGTCTCCGCCTCCTAAGCGCGGGGATGACAAGCGTGCGCCACCACGCCCGGCCTAATTCTATTTTTAAAACTGAAACTTTGGAAACAAAACCCAACTATGGAAGAGCATACTCAAGGAGAAAGGCACTGAAGAGGTATGGGATTAAGTTTGATTATTAATCTAAATAGGTGAAGTGGCACTGCATTAACAAAGTATCCAATTGAAACATATCAGTTAACAAGGCTAAAATAAGTTTTGGAACTTTTAAAATTATTTTTGGTTTATTTTTATGGGAATGTATGTTCATAAAAAGGGAAAGATTATATTTATTTGTTTGTTTATTTTTTTATTTATTTATTTTTGTGGTACTAGTAGGAATGGAACCCAGAGGCTTTTCTACCTCCAGGCTACACTCTCAGACCTATTTTATATTTTATTTGGAAACAGGGTCTCACTAAGTTGCTGAGAGCCTCATTACGTTACTGAGAGCTTCAGTAAGTAACTGAGGCTGGCTTTGAACCTGTGCCTGTGCGATCCTCCTCTTTCAGCCTCCCAAATACTGGGGTTACAAGCATGTGCCACCATGCCCGGCTTAGATTATTTTTTTAATTGGGAAATTAAAAGGAGACCAGACATCAAGTATCCTAGTAAGATTTTCCTAGCATACAAAAATTTTGTGCACCACTTAACATCTAATATTGTACCCTAGTACAGCAATTGCTTGAATCCCATTTTTTTAATCCCAATTTTTACAAAAAATGGGCTGATCAAGTTCTATTCTAATGGACACATTCTTTCTTTGTCAATGCTAATAACCAATCTGATTATCTTTAAGGTGGCTTTGTACATTTCCATCCTATGTACTAAAGTTTTAGTTCAACAGATTTCTCATGTTTCCCATTTTGTGGATTTCATTTATTCATGAACTTAGATTTTTCCCAAGTCATATTATTTTACTTAATTTTAGATTTTCTTAAAACATCCATGAGTTTTCCAGATTTCAAACTGAGAAACCTTAGCCTTCCCCGTTCTGGCCCAAACACCTGGGTAGAAGAAAGATTTTCAGGGACAGGGATTCTTTATTGTACCCTCCCTAACTTGGCATTATCATCCTCAGGAATGCAGAAGTAGATTATAATGAGCATAAGGGTACAAGCACAGTTAGTTCTACCAATAAACCAGCATCTCAAGGCTCAGAGATCAGCTGCCATCATACCTTCACTGTTTTGGGAGGAGCACTTTCAGGAAAGCTGGAGGCTCTGGCATCTGCACTCAGTGGCTTGGGGTGCACAGGCTGCTGGGCCTCACTCTTAACCTGGATGTTACCTGCTTGAGTTATAAAAGGAGAACATTTTATAATATCTCATGGGAAATCTCAGAAGAGCTTCTTCCAAAAAGCAAAGTTTGGATCCTTTTCACCAAGGCTGGGTCCTTTCAAACAATACTCTCGTGTTGAAGAATATCCTAACCCCACCGCTGTGCTCTTCAGGTTCACAGTCTCCTCACTAATCAGATTGTCAGACTTTCTCACCCTAAGCCATTCACAGTGGGAACTCAAAGAGATCATCCTGTACGAAGAACTTACTGCCCTGTAAGACCTCTCCCTCCCCCCCACCTCTCTCTGCGGTGCTAGGAACTGAACTCAGGGCCTTTCTTCCTCTGAGCTACTCCCCCAGCTCTAGTGTGTGTGTGTGTGTGTGTGTGTGTGTGTGTGTGTGTGTGTGTGTGTGTTATGAAGGATGGAACCTAGGGGCTTTCTACCTCTGGGCTATACTCCCAGCCCTAGTGTGTGTGTGTGTGTGTGTGTGTGTGTGTGTGTGTGTGTGATGAAGGATGGAACCTAGGGGGGGCTTTCTACCTCTGGGCTACACTCTCAGCCCTAGTGCGTGTGTGTGTGCGCACGTGTGTATGTGTGTGTGTGTGCGCACGCGTGTGTGTGTGTGTGTGTGTGTGTGTGTGTATGTGTGTTACGAAGGATGAAACTTAGGGGGGCTTTCTACCTCTGGGCTTCACTCCCAGATCTATTTTATATTTTATTTGGAAATAGCATTTCTAATTTTTAAAGGACAGTTACAGCCAGGCATGGTGGCGCACACTTGTAATCCAAGTACTTGGGGGCTGAGATAGAAGGATGGCAGGTTCGTGGTCTGTTAGATAATGTAGGGATAAAAGAAAGGGGGAAAACCCAGTTCTACAGACCAGAACAGGCTCTTTGATTGGAGGAAAGAATGGGAAGGAGAACTGACCCGGGAGAGAGCCCATGAACGTCAGAAGAAGCCCCCTTCCTTACAGACTGAGGGCTCTTTATGGGGTATTAGGGAGGAAGGTATAATTACACCGGGGTCTGGACAGGGGGCTGGACAGGTAGGTTTATGGGCTGGGGTTAGGGCGATGGTTAGGGCCATTTTCCCGCCACTGCTGGAGTTCTTTGTTCTCCATCTCCTCCAGCCAGGCCTTGCAGCCAGACCTCACAGTGCCACACGGCCAACCTCAGCTACTGTTCCAAGTTAAAGAATAAAAAATAGGACTGGGGATGTAGCTCATAGGTAGAATGTCCCTGGGTTCCACCCCCAATACTGAAAAAAAAAAAAAAGGACAGTTATAGATGTTGCTAATTGGTACTCCCAATAACTTCTGGGGCGCTTAAATTAAACTTGAGAAATCAGGGGAAAATAGGGCAGAAGTTTCCTATCACGTGTGCTCACATGGGGTTGTGCATATAACCTCACATTGTTCTTTTGGCCAATCGTATAGCAGCTATTAATGGATCAAGATTGCAGGCAAATGCTACATAAAGTTTATTTTTATTTAAATCTCTGAAGTGCCAACTGCATTAAATAATTTCCTACAGGGTATATTCACCCAATGGAATTCAAAAGATGCAGAGAAAAGCCACTTAACACAGCTACTAAGAAATAATTTAAAGATTCCTTATAAATATACAGTTGAATCAACAAAGTACTAAAAGATTAAAGCTTATATTAAAAAAAAAGTTTTGTAAACCTAGTCAAAGCCAGAAATACTTCTAGTTTAAGAAAAATGATTAAAGCCAGGCGTGGTGGCGCACGCTTGTAATCCCAGCATTCAGGAGGCTGAGACCTGGAGGATCGCGGTTCGTGGACAGCCTCAGCTACTTAGTGAGGCCCTCTGCAACTCAGTGAGACCCGGTTTCAAAATAAAGAATAAAAAATAGGGCAGGGGGTGTAGCCCGGAGGTCAAATGCCCCTGGGTTCCATCCCCAGACCCGCAAAAAAAAAAAAAAAAAAAAAAAAAAAGAAAAATGATTAGAGCCGGGCGTGGTGTTGCATGCTTGTAATCCCGGCATTCAGGAGGAAAGCCTCAGCTACTTAGTGAGGCCCTCTGCAACTTAGTGAGACCCTGTTTCAAAATAAAGAATACAAAATAGGGCAGGTGATGTAGCTCAGAGGTTGAATGCCCTTGGGTTCCATCCCCAGATCCACACACATAAAAAAAATTGCAAAAGGAATGTTTCTGGATTCAAGCAGTGTTTTTCTCTGAAAAGCAAAGATCTGTTTACTCTCACACTTCTACTTCATATATTTATATTTATTTTTATTTATATCATCATTATTATTTTTTGAGGTACTGAGGTAGTAGAGGCTGTCAGAACCGTGATCCTCTTATCTCAGCCTCCCAAAAGCTGGGATTACAAACCTGTGCCACCACGCCCGGCTCCCCAGTCCCATTTTTTTTGTTGTTCTTTATTTTTTATTTATTTTATTTTATTTTATTTTTGGTGGTACTGGGGTTCCTGGAAGCCCTTCTACATCCGGGCTACACTCCCAGATCTATTTTATATTTTTATTTGGAAACAGGGTCTCTTAAGCCAGAGCGGCTGGCTTCGAACCTGCGCGATCCTCCTGTCTCCGCCTCCCAAGAGCGGAGATTACAAGCGTGCGCCACCACGCCCGGCGCTTGTTCTTTATTTTGAAACAGGGTCTCACTGAGTTGCAAAGGGCCTCACTAAGTAGCTGAGGCTGGTCATGAATCTGTGATCTTCCTGTCAGCCTCCTAGTACAAACGTGTATCACCCTGCTCCGCTTTTACCCCCCTTTTTTGTGTGCTACTGGGAAGGAACCCAGGGACATTCTACCTCCAAGCCACACCCCCAATTTTTATTTCTATAAATAAATACAGTCCTTCTTGGAAAAAAATCTCTTATCAAAACTTCAAAGTTAAGCTGGGCGTGGTGACGCACACTGGTAATCCCAGCATTTGGTAGGCTAAGACAGGAGGATGGTGGATCGTGGACAGCCTCAGCTGAGAACTACAATAACATATGCATACCCATGTTCAGAGCAGCACAATTCGTAATAGCCAAAACATAGAACCAACCTAGGTCTCCATCAATATATGAATGGATTGCAAAATTATGGGAAATATACACAGTGGAATTCTACTCAGCTATAAAGAACAAAATCGTGTCATTCGCAAGAAGAGGGAAAGACCTGGAGAACATTATGTTAAGTGAGATCAGCCAAGCACAGAAAGAGAAAGGACTTATGTTTTCTCTAATATGCTCAAACTAGGGAGTATTAGGGATACCAGAGGGACTCCAGATAATTAGGGAGAAACCTCACCAAAGCTAGAATGGAAGGATAAAAGAGGAAGAAGGCTGAGGTTGATTAATGAAGGAGATACATCCGAATTTGTGTAAAAATATAAATATAGCATGGTTAACCTGGACACTCATTGTTGGGAGGGGGGGGAAAGGGGAAGGGGGGGGTGGCACCAAGCATAGTCTGAATGTGTGCCATTTTCAATATGTTCCACATAAAAATAAAAATAATAAATTTAAAAATTAAGTCATTCATTTAAAATATAAATAAATAGTGCTGGGGGTATAGCTTGGAGGTAGAATGCTCCTAGGCTCCATCCCTAGTACTGTAAACAAAAACAAAAACAAAAAACTTCAGAGTTAGCCAGGTGTGGTGGCACATGCTTGTAACTCCAGCATTTGGGAGACTGAGACAGGAGGATCACAGTTTGTGGACAGTCTCAGCTACCAACTGAGATCCTGTTTCAAAATAAAGAATAAAAAATAGGGCAGGGGGTGTAGCTCGGAGGTCAAATGCCCCTGGATTCCATCCCAGACACGCAAAAAAAAAAAAAAAAAAAAAAAAAAAAATATATATATATATATATATATATATATATATATATATATATGGCTGGGAGTTTAGTTTAGCTTGGTGGTAGAATGCCCCTGGGTTCCATCCCCAGTACCCCCCCCACAATAAATAAATAAATGAATAAACTTCAAAGTTAGTTTATACAGCTTTCAATCTGAAAGAATTTGGTATAAAAGGTAGGATAAATTCAATGAGAGAATCATCAAATGTATTCTATTTCTGGCCCATGCCTGTAATTCCAGTACTTGGGAGGCCAAGACAGGATGATTCCAGGTTTGAGGCCAGGTCAGCCTCAGCAATTTAATGAAGCACTCGCAATTTAATGAGACCCTATTTAAAAAAAAAGGCATTCCATTTCTGGCATATGCCTATAATCTCAGTATTTATGAGGCCGAGACAGGAGGATTGTAGGGTTGCTTCAACAACTTAGCTCTGCAACTGAGCTACAATTCTAGACAAGCACTAGTCATTAAAACTGAGCAGAAGATTTGAACAGCTAAGTTGTTGAATTTAGTATGTTGCTTTCTCAATACTGACAGTATTGGAGACACCTCTGAACCAATGGACATGGAGAAAGAGGACCTCACCCTCCAGAGCTAGGGGCATATGCTTACGGGAGTCATCTTCAACTTGGGTAGAACGAACTGCCAGGCTATTCTCAGTTGCAGAGACCTACAAAAAAAAAAAAAAAAAAAAGCAAGGGGGATTAAGAATCACATTAAAAATAAAAGAGCAAATTGCTGTTAATGCTATAAAAACCTGCTGACTCCAGTCAGTCACTGACTGCCTGGGGGAATAACGGGCACCAGAACAGCTGAGTATTTAAGCAAGAGGCAGCAAAATGCCTTCTATGAGGGTATTAACATGCCTCTCAATTACAGTGACTCAAGAGACAGACTGCAACCAACTGCCAAGAGTGTGCATCATCTTCTATAAAAGAACTTTTAAACCATATTGTTCCACCCTTAAAAAACAAAGCAGAACAAAAAGTATTTAAATACAGAAACTATTCTTATTCTTTTACATTCCTAATTTCCACTTCCTAATCAAATGCATTCTGATAAAACACACAAGCTTGTCCACACAAACGACTTTTTTTATTTTTACTTTTGGTGCTAGGGGTTGGACCCAGGGGTATTCTACCTCTGAGATGTGCCTCCAGCCCTATTTTACTTCTTATTTTGAAACACAGTCTCATTAAGTTGTGGATGGTCTCACAAGTTGCCGAGGCTGGCCACAACCTATGATCCTCTTGTTTCTGCCTTCCAAGTACTGGGATTACAAGTGTGCACCATCATGCCCAACTCAGAAGACTATTTTTTATTTATTGGTACTGAGGATTGAACCTAAAGGCATCCTACCTCCAAGCTATGCCCCAGCCCAATTTTATTTCTTTATTTGGAAACAGGGTCTCATTAGGTTTCTGAGAGTTTTGCTACATTGCTGAGGCTGGCTTTGAATAAACAATCCTCCTGTCTCAACCTCCCAAGTACTGGGTTTACAAGTGTGCACCATCATACCCAGTCTCAGAAGGCCTTTTTTTTTTTTTGGTACTGGGGTTCCTGGAAGCCCTTCTATCTCCGGGCTACACACCCAGACCTACTTTTACATTTTTATTTGGAAACAGGGTCTCCTAAGCCAGCGCGCGTGGCTGGCTTCGAACCTGCGCGATCCTCCTGTCTCTGCCTCCCAAGCGCGGGGATTACAAGCGTGCGCCACCACGCCCGGCTCAGAAGGCCTTTTTGATAGCTAAAAAATTGAATTTAATTAAAGCTAATTTCTAGTATAATCTTCAAGGTAGTCCTCCCCTCAAAATTTAAAATCTCTGTCTCAGCCAGGCGTGGTGGCACACACTTGTAATCCCAGCACTTGGGAGGCTGAGACAAGAGGATCGCACAGGTTCGAAGCCAGCCTCAGCTACTTAGTGAGGCCTCAACAACTTAGTGAGACCCTGTTTCTAAATAAAAGTATAAATTAGGACTGGGAGTATAGCCCGGAGGTAGAAAAGCCCCTTGGTAACATTCTCACCACAAAAAAATAAAATAAAATCCCTGTCTCAAAATGGCAGTATTTAACAAGATGGCAGATCTTATGGATAGGTTCTTTCCCCAGAGGTCATCAAATTTGTTTGTTTGGGGTTTTTTTGTGGGTCTAGGGGTGGAACCCAGGGGCATTTGACCTCCGAGCTACACCCTCTGCCCTATTTTTTATTCTTTATTTTGAAACTGGGTCTCACTGAGTTGCAAACGGCCTCACTAAGTTGCTGAGGCTGTCCGCAAACTGCGATTTTCCGGTCTCAGCCTCCCGAATGTTGGGATTACAAGCGTGCGCCACCACGCCCAGCTCAAATTTAAATAAAAGAACTTTCTACTAGCTCTCTCCCTCCTGTACACTGGCCCCTAGGCCTTTTCATATCCCCTTAATGTACAAAATCATGAAAGGTCAACAGGTGACCCAATGTACACTCTTCACGTAGTATTCTTTCATTCAGATGTTGGCTATTACGAGCAATATTATGAAATCAGGATATCTAATGTACTGAATAAATTTATAATGGAAATTAAGTTGATGGCTGGCTGTGCTTGAACATCAGTAAAGTCGTGTGTTTTTTGTTTGTTTTTTCTATTCTCTTTTTATTACAGGAATTCTGACATGACATAGCATAAAAAGAGATCAGAATAACAGCTGACATTCTGAGTGTTTATTATGTATCAGGTATTTTATATATTATATTCATTTAATGACATGAAGTAACTATTTCAAAAGTTGTGTATGGCTATAAAAAGCTCTTCAACTCTTGCTAGTTTGTTTGTTTGTTTATTTATTTATTTATTTATTTTTTATTTATTTATTGGTGGTACTGGGGGTGGAACCCAGAGGCTTTCTACCTCCAAGCTATACTCCCAGACCTATTTTTATATCTTATTTGGAAACAGGGTCTCACTAAGTTGCTGAGAGCCTCACTAAGTAGCTGAGGCTGGCTTCGAACCTGTGCGATCCTCCTGTCTCAGCCTCCCAAGCGCGGGGATTACAAGCGTGTGCCACCACGCCCGGCTTCTTGCTAGTTTAATATGTGCATCCATCCCAAGATGTTCTTCTCTCACCTCTAATTTAGTCACCTTGAACCTGTGCTTAATGTCCATCATGACATCATTGTAAATGGCCAACCAGTTGGCTTCACTGCAAGTGCTTCCAGGCAGAGAAACACATGAGATTTTTATCAAACATTTCATTAAAGGAAAGCACAAATTCATTCACATGAGGAGAAAGGAAAGAACAATACCTTGACAAAATATTCTAGTTTTACAAAGTCTACCCTCACATTATTATTATTTTTAAAAATTATTATTATTTTTTGCAGCAAGCCAAAGTTCAAATAGTGCTTAGGTACTAGGCAACAAAAGCTAGGCAAGCAGCCAAAAGGATAGCTGAGGCGCTGAAAAGATTTGCAAATTTTAAGACAGCCAACGGTTTAAAAACCTGCAGCATGTGCTTAGAGAATATCTATTATCTTTATCCTCTTTCTTCCCCGCCCACTGTCCAATTTGTGATTCAGTTGCACTAATGCCCTTTTAGGCTATAATTAAAATGTTCTGATCCTCCAGTTCAGCCCAGAGTTCCAGTTTCTAATCAGCATGAAGACAATTAAGAAGGAAGCCTGAAATTAGATGTAGGGACAACCCAACCATTATTTTCCAGATGATTATTCCTCAAACTATGATCCTAGGGTAAAAACAAGATTCTTTTTTCTTTTTGTGGTACTGGGGATGGAACCCAGGGGCATTCTACCTCTGAGCTCCACCCCAGCCCTATTTTTTATTCTTTATTTTGAAACAGGGTCTCATGGAGTTGCAAAGGGCCTCACTAAGTAACTGAGGCTGTCCGTGAACCGTGATCCTACTGTCTCAGCCTCCCAAATGCTGGGTTTTCAAGTGTGTGCCACCACACTTGGCACGGGATTTTAATGCTGAGAATATTTTTCTCTTCAATTTTTTTTATTCAGATATAAGAAAAATTCCAAACATACTTACTTGTCATGCTTAAGAAATTATCACCCACTTAAAACATGGGAAAACCAGAGAGTTTAAGGAAAGAACTCACTTCACATGAAACGTGTAGCCCCTAAACACCTCAGTACTGTTGTAAGGATATATCTCATAACTTGATGATTTTTGATCGTATAACACATGGCTGCCAAGTACTTTGTCTCATTATTTCAACATACATTTGTGGTGTTTTTATAAAATAAACTGACAATTTTTCTAATTTCTTTTCTGTTCTATGTTGTGAATCAAAATTTATAACCATTAATCTGAGATCATTTTTATGGTTGTCTCCTTTTTATTTAATTTTTTTTTTTTTTTTTTTGGTGGTACTGGGGATAGAACCCAGAGGCTTTCTACCTCTGGGCTATACTCCCAGACCTATTTTTTTTTATATATTTTATTTGGAAACAGGGTCTCATTAATTGCTGAGAGCCTCATTAAGTAGCTGAGGCTGGTTTCAAACCTGTGCCACCCTCCTGTCTCAGCCTCTCAAGCGCATGGATTACAAGCATGCGCCACCACTCCCGGCTTATGGTTGCCTACTTTGATCTAAGTGTACAGTAGAACATATGTGTTCCTATACGTGTTCTGTCAATACACCATACTTTAAAAAGTCTATGGTAGTCAAATGAATTTGAGAACTGTTGCTCTTAACTAATTTTAATTATATCCTCACCTTTTGGAAAAATGACATTAAAAATGTCAATGTGGTCGGGTGTGGTGGCGCACACTTGTAATCTCCCTGCTTGGGAGGCAGACAGGAGGATCGCACAGGTTCGAAGCCAGCCTTGCTGGCTTAAGAGACCCTGTTTCCAAATAAAAATATTAAAAAGTAGGTCTGGGAGTGTATCCCGGAGGTAGAAGGGTTTCCAGAACCCCAGTAAAACACACACACACACACACACACACACACACACACACACACACACACACAAAGTCAATATGCATTAACAAAAGCAATAGCCTGGCTGGGCATGGTGGCGCACGCTTGTAATCCCTGCGCTTGGGAGGCTGAGACAGGAGGATCACACAGGTTCGAAGCCAGCCTCAGCTACTTAGTGAGAGACTGTTTCCAAATAAAGTATAAAATAGGACTGGAAATATAGCCCAGAGATACAAAAAGCCTGGGGTTCCACCCCTAGTACCACACACACACACACACACACACACACACACACAAACAAATGAATGACCTTTCTCTTAAGATTAATCACTATAATAGATTTGAAAGCCCTTTCTCTTCATCTCACTTAACATTTGATTCTCATATTGAACAAAAGATTAAAAAGATTGGGTAATGATTTGGCAGAGAATAAGATAAACTCATCTGCCATAAATACTGTTACTAAAACTAAGCCATTCATCTAATGATTGATATATAAAACACAAATATGATTTTCTTAAAATCTTCCAGCAATTTTCTTATGCTGTCTGACTACACGGCAACACTGTGTGTGTGTGTGTGTGTGTGTGTGTGCACGCATGTGTATACACACATGCTCTTTTCTATCCCCAGCCCTTTTCCATTTTATTTTGAACCTGAGTCTTGCTAAATTGCTCAGGCTGGCCTTGAATTTAAAATCCTCCTGAGTAGCTGGGTTTATATGCATGTGCCACCGTGCTCATTTTACTTCCACACCCTAAATGGTAACATATAAAGTTTTCTAGATCTTGCCTGGCCCTCTACCTGTCTCTCACTATTTCCTATACATGCCTTGCTTCAGCCAAATCAACAAGACTGCAATTCCTAAGCAAGCCACACTCTGGTTTCCAGACTTCCATTGTGTCAACATATGCCTTTTCCTACTCAACCTTCCCCTTATACTTGGCCTAGTTCTGCATATTCATATTCTTTAAGACTTGGCTCAGACATTACACGTGTGTGTGTGTGTGTGTGTGTGTGTGTGTGTGTGTGTAACTGGCGGTTGAACCAGGGGCATTCTACCTCTGGGTCACACTCCCAGCCCTATTTTATTCTTTATTTTGAAACAGGGTCTCACTAAGTTGCAGAGGGCCTCACTAAGTCGCTTAGGCTGGCCGAGAGCCTGTGATCCTCCTGTCTCAGCCACCCAAGTACTGGGATTACAGGCGTGCACCACCACACCTGGCAGACAACACGTTCTTGAGGAAGTCAGGTAAAATGTCCTTATTCTAAGCTTCCATGTTCCTATATACTTCTCTCATGGCACCTGTCACACTGTTTTACAATAGTCAACCTGTTATTCACTGCCCATCTACTGTTAGTTTCCTTACATATAAAGATCACATGGTTTGTCTTTAGTTTAAGCTTAGTATTTCCTATGCTTAGCATGGTGTCTAGCTTTCAAAACACTCTGAGTGAGGGCTGGAGATGGGGCTAAGTGTAGCATGCTTGCTCACTGTGGGTAAGGCCCTGGGTCTGATCCCTAGCATGACAAAAATTTTAAAAAAAATAAAAAATAAAAAACTTTCAGTGAAAGAATAAGATTTTCTTGCAAAAAATGTGTTAAATAATTCAGGCATGGTTAAATAAACCTCTCCAGAAGGCTGAGGCAGGAGAGGAGAATATCCTGAAGGAATGAGTTGAAGACCAACCCGGGCAACATAAAAGAGATTCCATCTCAAAACAAAAACAACAAAAAACAAAAAGGAAAAGAAGCATCTTACCCCCCAAAATGTGCCAAGTGTACATTTAAATTAGAAAAACTAAGTGCTTTACTCCAACAGAGTTTAAAAATCCACTTAAGCGCTATGCCCTCTGAGCATTTGCTGAGCTAAAGAATTTTCCAACGAAGCCTCATTATTTGGTCAGCTATAAGTTGCGGAGCTCTCCAGCTAAAACTGTGTGACCTGCAAAAAAGACAATCTGCCCTGGCAGCTGCTACCAAATTCCCAGACACTCTATAGCCTACAGTTTAGTTGTTTCTAATTTTAAGCATCTAATTCAGAACACATGCTTCCCTGGCAACTGGACATCTGACTTTTCCACCCACCTTTTCTCCTTCCTGATGGGAGACGCAGACCTCAGAACCTGGGGGCACATTCTCCTTTTGTTCCAATTTATGAGTTTTAATTTCACCACCATTAGCTTTCAGCTCATTCTACAAAAGAAAAATGACAAGTGAATCTTTTTTTTTTTCAGTTCTCACCATTCCATCCTCTTCATAGCACATCTTTCAAATAAATTTGACATGTTGAAAACATTCTTCTCAGAGACTTCAGGTCAAATCAACCCCCTAACTCTCACAAGCAAAACCCATTGACTAGTGAAATGACAAAAGCAGCTGTGTGAACACATACCTCAGAGTTAAATATCTGTGTGCTAGTCTCAAACTGGACGCTCATTAGAATACAGACACATGGACATGGAGACACACGCAGACCCCACCCCACCCCCAGTGATCCACTCTTCTAGCAGCAGAGCTTGTGGAAATGCAAAGCTTGTGAGCTTTATCAGAAAAGACCAGTCTGGAGCAGGGGAAAGGTGATGCCAAGTGCCAATAATTAAGAAAATATACTGACCATATATATAAATGCCCGGCCTGGAAAGAGAGACAGGGATGATGTGTATGCATATATAAAAATGGAGGTTATATTTAAAGATATCACAAAACAACCTTTTTCTGTGGGACTTTCAATAACATGTTATTCACATAAAATGTATATATTGTACTAAAGACACACTTTCATCTACTTCTCATAACAAAGTCTCAACATTAAAAAGTATGCACTAGTACTGGCATAAGGAATACGCATGATCACATCTCCCCCAGCAAAGCACATTTGGGGGAGCAGAATATTAAGATTAAAAAAAAAAGATTAATTTACCTACTAGATCTAAAATCAACACAGAGGAGATGAATATAGACATCTCCTACCTTTACTGTTAGTAATCTAGTACTTTTCTGTTTTCTGTGATTTGTGTGTATATGGTTCGTATGTGTGGGGGAGGGGGGGCTAAGGATTGAACTCAGGGGCATTCCACCTCTGAGCGACACCCCAGCCCTTTTATTTATTTATTTTTATTTTTATTTTTTGTGGGTTTGGGGATGGAACCCAGGGCATTTGACCTCCGAGCTATACCCCCTGCTCTATTTTTTATTCTTTTTTTGAAACAGGGTCTCACTAAGTTGCAGAGGACCTCACTAAGTAGCTGAGGCTGTCTGCAAACTGTGATCCTCTGGTCTCAGCCTCCCGAATGCTAGAGTTACAAGCGTGCGCCACTACAACCAGCTTGTTTTTTGTTTTGAAACAGGGTATCTATCATTCCATTGCTGACAGCCTTGCTAAATGGCTGTGAACCTGTGATCCTCCTATTTCAGCTTTCCAAGTACTGGGATTTACAGGTATGCACCATCATGCTTGTCTTGTTTTCTATAATTCTTTAGGTATGGGAAGAAACTAAAATTTACAGGCCCAGGACTAAGGAAGGGAAAGTGAGTATAACTGATCTACCAGTGCCTGGTAGCCCAGATTAAGGCACATTGCTCTGGAGGTGCACCCATGAGGAGGAGCTGGCAGCCAGCACTGCAGACACAAAAAGACTGTCCAGCTTACTCCTTACTCCCAAAGCCACACCTCCAAAGCTATTGCCAGAGATGATGTGCCTTATTACAACCATATTCTGTGAGGAGCCTGAGAAATTCTTTTGGGATGAGATAACATGCAGGGATTTTTTTTGTCTTTTGGGTTTTTTTTTTTTTGGCGGGGGGTGGTACTGGGGATTAAACCCAAGGGCATCCTACCTTTGAGCTATACCTCCAGGCCTATTTTTTATTTTTCACTTTGAGCTGGGGATTTCACTAAGTTGCAGAGGGTCTCACTAAGTAATTGAGGCTGGTGACAAACTTGTGATCCTCCTGTCTCAGGCTCTCAAGTACTAGGATTACAAGCATGAGCCACCACCCTTGGCTTAAAATGTAGTTTTTACAGAAATTCCTAAAGATTTCTCAACTCTTAAAATCTCCAGAGCAGGGAGCTGCAATGCAGAAAATCTGTTGAGAGCTAAAAAGAAGAAGAAGAAAAAAAAAGAGAGAGAGAGAGAGTCATTTAGATGGAATGTTTGCCACAGAGGGGCACAGAGAAGCATCAACCAGATTACCTATTTGCTGAATCTCCTGACCTGCCTTCTAAGGGAAGTATAAAATTGCTTATTTTTCACATTCACTTTAGAATAATGATTCTGGAGTTTTATTCTACTTTTTCTTTTGTTTTTGTGGTACTGGCAATTAAATTCCCAAAGTACATACCGGATCCCTATTTTATTTTGCTTTGTTTTCTCTTTTTTTTGGTGGAACTGGGGTTCCTGGAAGCCCTTCTACATCCGGGCTACACTTCCAGTCCTATTTTTACATTTTTATTTGGAAACAGGGTCTCCTAAGCCAGCGCACGCGGCTGGCTTCGAACCTGCGTGATCCTCCTGTCTCTGCCTCCCAAGCGCGGGGATTACAAGCGTGCGCCACCACGCCCGGCCCCTATTTTATTTTGAAACAGGGTCTAAGTTACTGAGGACCTTGATAAACTCCTGAGGATGGCTTTGAAACTGTGATCCTCCTGTCTGAGCATCCCAAATACTGGGATTACAGGTGTGCATCACCACGCCCAGCTTCTACTCTACTACTGATTTACACACATCATGTCTTATTAAAAGTTCTGTGAAAAAAAAAAAAAATTTGGCCGGGCGTGGTGGCGCAGGCTTGTAATCCCCGTGCTTGAGAGGCTGAGACAGGAGGATCGCACGGGTTCGAAGCCAGCCTCAGCTACTTAGTGAGGCTTTCAGCAACTTAGTGAAACCCTGTTTCCAAATAAAATATAAAAAAGGTCTGGGAGTATAGCCCAGAAGTAGAAAGCCTCTTGGTTCCATCCCCAGTACCACCAAAAAAAAAAAAAAAAAAAAAAAAAAATTTAAATAATAGGAAGCCGAGCATGATGGCGCACACTTGTAATCCCAACATTCTGGAGGCTGAAACCGGAAGAATGCTTTTCGCAGACAGCCTCAGGTACTTAGTGAGGTCCTCTGCAACTTAGTGAGACCCTGTTTCAAAATAAAGAATAAAAATAGGGCAGGGGGTGTGGCTCAGAGGTCAAATGCCCCTGGGTTCCATCCCCAGACCCACAAAAATAAATAAATAAATAAATAAATAAATAAATAAATAAATAAATAAAATAATAGGGCAGCCAGGCATGGTGGTGCACGCTTATAATCCCCGCTCTTAGGAGGCGGAGACAGGAGGATCATGCAGGTTCGAAGCCAGCCTCGCTGGCTTAAGAGACCCTGTTTCCAAATAAAAATATAAGATAGGTCTGGGAGTGTTAAGTGTAGCCTGGAGGTAAAAGGGTTTCCAAGAACCCCAGTACCACCAAAATAATAATAATAATAATAATAATAATAATAATAATAATAATAATAAGGCTGAGGATGTAGCTCAGAGGTAGAATGCCCTGGGTTAAATCCTCAGTACTGCAAAAAAAAAAAAAAAAAAAAAAAAAAAGGAATGAAGCAGAACACATACTGTATAGTTGGCTGAACTACTCTGTTTGGACACAGCTGCCTGGTACTTTGCCATTCGATCCTTTATGGAGGTTTCTGAAAGGCGTGGGAGTTCCAGATTTCGCTTACTCTCATTTTTCTCGGAGTTGAATGCAGAGGATGACAAGTGACCTGGAAGCATGAAAATAACATGCTTTGTTAGAAGATAAAACATGATTCCAGTGGTTTCAAGATTCTGCATTTTGTGCTATTGTAATCAAATGAACAATTTCTTCTACTAACAGGACTAAAAAGGAAATCAGGAATATTATTGTCATATATAAGGTAATCATTCACTTTCCTAATGTTGAAAGAGGGCACTTTTACTATAATTGGGCATTATGCATTTTAAAGTTTTGACTAATTTAACATGTGAGAAAACTGAGATCTCAGTCCTGTTTTAATTTCCATTTCTTTGCTTAACAGGAGGCTGAGACTTTCTTGTGCTTGTTAATTTGTCTCTTTAGTGAGATGCCTGTATGTACCCCTTTCCTAAAACATACTAATTCCATTCTCAAGGTGTTAAATTACCACCAGTAATACAGGATAACCAGTCCTTTTTGTTTATTTTAGGTGCTAGAAGTTAAACATAGGGCTCGTACATGCTAAGCACATGTGATACCACGGAGCTGCATCCCTATCCCTAGGATAGTCAATCTTATAAGTGATATAGCCCATTTATTGAGGATCTCAAGCCCCAAATAACAATATAGCCCCAAGTGTCTGCAGCACTTTTCCTTAATTGCTCAAGGTATCCTTTGGTCATTACAAGTTACTATTGACAAGAATGGATTAAAATATAAGAAAAAGCCAGGCAAGGTAGGGCTTGTAATCCCAGTACCTGGGAGGCTGAGACAGGAGGATCACAGGTTCGTGGCCAACCTCAGCTATTTAGTGAGTCCCTTCAAAACTTATTAAGAGCCGGGTATAGTGGTGCACGCTTGCAATCCCAGCACTTGGGAGGGAGAGAGGAGGATCACACAGGTTCGAAGCCAGCCTCAGCTACTTAGTGAGGCTCTCAGTAACTTAGTGAGACCCTGTTTCCAAATAAAATATAAAATAGGTCTGGGAGTATGGCCCAGAGGTAGAAAAGCCCCTGGGTTCAATCCCCAGTACTAAAAAAAAAAAAAGAATAAAAAACAGGGCTGAGGTATGTAGCTTGGAGGTAGAATGCCTCTGGGTTCAGTATCCAGTAACACACACACACACACACACACACACACACACACACACACGCACACGCGTGCGCAAACGCAAACGCACACACACACACACACACACACACACACACACACGCACACACACACACACGGCATTGGCTTTGAGTCTAGTCCAAAAGGCATGCACATGGAACTTCTGCTTACCTGGGCCTATTTCCAAGTCATCCAGAGAATAACTATTTTCAGAAATCCTCCTTCCACCTGTATTTCGGCTTTGGGCTGAAAGAATCTGTATAGAAAACAAAGGGGAACATGGAAAAATGTTGATGTAATCTTCAAATATCCTTTATTAATATAATCTAGAGAGATTTTATGTTCATTTTTACATTCCACATCTTTTTCTTTTTCTTTAGTGCTAGGACTCAAACTCAGGGCCTCATGCATGCTAGGCAAATGTTCTACCACTGAGCCACATTCCCAGCCCCATCCCATATATATATATATATTTTTTTTTTGGTGGTACTGGGGTTCCTGGAAGCCCTTCTACCTCCGGGCTACACTCCCAGACCTATTTTTACATTTTCATTTTTGGAAACAGGATCTCCTAAGCCAGCGCGCGCGGCTGGCTTCGAACCTGCGCGATCCTCCTGTCTCTGCCTCCCAAGCGCGGGGATTACAAGCGTGCGCCACCACGCCCGGCTAGATGTTTTTTTTTTATTGGTACATTATGATCACAAATAATAGTAGGATTTGTTGTTACATAGCCCCATTCCAGATATTTTTTAAATGTTATAAATATCAAGTACTACATATTCCCAGGTGCGCAGGGAGAAAACAGTTAACTTTATACAGGTAATGCTCTATGCTAATGATCATTGCCTAACCAGGTCAACCAGCAAGCACTGTAATTTATTTTTATTTTTATTTTTTGGTACTGGGGATTAAATGCAGGAGTATTATACCTCTAAGCTACACCCCCAGCCCTTTTTTAAGCCTTTTTTTTTTTTTTGGTGGTACTGGGGGTGGAACCCAGAGGCTTTCTACCTTCGGGCTATACTATTTTATACTTTATTTGGAAACAGGGTCTCACTAAGTTGCTGAGAGCCTCACTAAGTAGCTGAGGCTGGCTTCGAACCTGTGCGATCCTCCTGACTCAGCCTCCCAAGCGCGGGGATTACAAGCGTGCACCACCATGCCCGGCTAAGCCTTTTTTTTTTCCTGAAACAGGGTCTCACTGGGTTGCAAAGGACCTCACTAAGTAGCTGAGGCTGTCCGCAAACCATGATCCTCCTGTCTCAGCCTCCTGAATGCTGGGATTGTAATCCACCAGAACTGCACCACCAGAACTGGCTTTATTTATTTATTTATTTAGTGATTGATTGATTGATTGCAGTACTGGGGATGGAACCCAGGGGCATTCTACCTCCAAGCTATATCCCCATCCCTATTTTTTAGTCTTTATTTTGAAAAAGGGTCTCACTGAGTTGCCAAGGGCCTCACTAGCTGAGGCTGTCCTTGAACTGCGATCCTTCTGTCTCAGCCTCCCAAGTACTGGGATTACAAGTGTGCACCACCATGCCTGGCTACTTTTTTATTTTGAAGCAGGGTCTTGCTAAGTTACTGAGGCTGTCCTTGATCCTGTGATCATGCTGTCTCAGTCTCCCAAGTATTGGGATTACAGGTGTGTACCACCATGCTCAGTAGCACTGTAATTTAAATAATCATTGGGAGGGAATCCTCACATCTCATATGACAAGGACAAAACCCTCCAAACTGCCGAGATCCGATCATGGCATCTACTGTGTCTTGTCCATTCTACTTTCTCCTTGCTGCTCTTGCTGACACTGTCTTGGTCACATCCTCATAATCTTTTCCCTGGACCACTGCATTTCTTTCTTTCTCTTTTTCTTCCTTCCTTTCCTTTCCTTCCTTCCTTTCTTTCTTTCCTTTTTTTTTTTTTTTTTTTTTGTGGTACTAGAGATAGAACCCAGGGACATTCTATGTCCGAGCATTCTACCAGTGCCCGGCTTCTAGACTCAGCAATTTAGCAAAATTTTTGCAAATTCTGGGTATGATAGAGCACACTTGTAATCCTAGCATTTGGAAGGCTAAAACAGGAGGGTCGCAGGTTTGAAGCCAGCCTCAGCAGTTTAGGAAGGCCCTTTGCAATTCAGTAAGACCTTGTTTCAAAATAAAAAATAAGAAGGGTAGACTGTCACCGGGTTCCAACGTTAGTAACACACACACACACACACACACACACACACACACACACACACAAAAAAAAAAAAAAAAAAAAGGCAACAAAGGGAGACTGTTTCAAAACAAAAAACTGGGGGTGTACCTCAGAGCTAGAACGCCTTTGGGTTCTACTTCTAGTACCCCCCCCCCAGAAAAAAGGAGCCAGGCGTGGTGGCACACACTTGTAATTCCATCATTTGGGAGGCTGAGATAGGAGCATTGTCGTTCTCAGACAGCCTCAGCTACTTAGTGAGGCCCTTTGTACTTCAGTAAGAGCCAGTTTCAAAATAAAGAAAAAAAATAGGGTTGGGGGTATAGCTAGGAGGTACAATCCCCCTGGGTTCCATCCCCACTACTGCACAAAAAAAAGAAAAGAAAAGAAAAGAAAAGAAAAAGATAAAGAAAAAAGCCAGGTGTGGTGGGGCACACTTGTAATCCAAGTACTTAGGAGGCTGAAAAAGGAGGATCCAGGGTTTGTGGCCAGTCTCAGCTACTTAGTGAGACCCTGTTTCAAAATAAAGAATAAAACACGCCGGGCGTGGTGGTGCATGCTTGTAATCCCCACGCTTGGGAGGCAGAGACAGGAGGATTGTGCAGGTTCGAAGCCAGCCGCGCATGCTGGCTTAGGAGACCCTGTTTCCAAATAAAAATGTAAAAATAGGTCTGGGAGTGTAGCCCGGAGGTAGAAGGGCTTCCAGGAACCCCAGTACCACCAAAAAAAAAAAAAAAAAAAAAAAAAATCTTGTTCTTTGCTAGATTTTTACTTAATTGCTTGGGTTAATTAAGTTGGGGTTAATTAAGTTAATTAAGTTTGGCCTTAAGTTTTTTTTTTTTAAGCCTGATCTACAAGGGTATCAATACCCTGATTTATTTTCTGCAAGTACTAAAGAAGTGAATGAGCCTAGTGTGGTAGCACACACTTGTAATCCCAGTACTTAGGAGGCTGAGATAGGACGACTGCAAGTTCACAACCAGCCCCAGCTACTTTGTGAGGCCCTCAGTAACTTAGACTCTGTTTTAAAATAAAGAATAAAAATAGGGCTGGGAGCTGGGCATGGTGGTTCGCTCTTGTAAAATCAGTACTTGGGAGGCTGAGACAGGGGGATCTCAGGTTTGAGGCTAGTCTCAGCTACTTAGTGAGGTCCTCCACAATTTAGTGAGACCCCGTTTCAAAATAATGTATAAAAAATAGGGCTGGAAGCCCGGCGTGGTGGTGCACGCTTGTAATCCCCATGCTTGGGAGGCGGAGATAGGAGGATAACGCAGGTTTGTAGCCAGTCTTGCTGGCTTAAGAGACTCTCTTTCTGAATAAAAATATAAAAATAGGTTTGGGAGTGTAGCCCGGAGGTAGAAGGGCTTCCAGGAACCCCAGTACCACAAAAAAAAAAAAAAAAAAAAAAGGGCTGGAATGTAGCTTGGAGGTAGATGCCCCTGGATTCAGTGGGGGCAGGGATAGAGATGGGAGTGTAACTTGGAGGTAAAGAGCTCTTAGGTTCAATACCCAGTACTGTAAACAAAAAACAAAACAGGGCAGGGATGTAGCTCAGAAGTAAAATGGCCCTAAGTTCAGTCCCCAGTCCTGAGAAAAAAACTCATGTAGTTTTAGAAAAAATATGCAGGGAGAAATATCTGTGAAAATCAGTCATACTGACTAAGGAGAAATACAGCTCTGAGATGAAACAGTTTTAATGAGATCCCTGGTGAAGCACTAACATCGACCTGTAAGACGTTTTCACCTCCAAACCAAACAGTAAGAACAGTTAAGATCTCAAATGAATTTAAGATTAAATTTCTGATCTACATTTACAAGTGGTAATCTGAGGTACGGGAAGAAGGAGGGGTTTCCTCCAATATTCTCAAGGAAGTAAAGAAGCAAAAAAAAAAAACAAAACAAAATCCCAACTCTACATGCCTGCACGCCCATACCTCTCCCCAGGAATTCTAATGCCAAAATACTACTCTGTAACAGACTTTTAGCTCATTTCAGCCCTTTTTACTCAGACAGTTGAGGGAGCTTTAATTATCATGCTCTGTCAAGGAAAGAGAAAAAATATAAGACATTGAGACATTTTAAGACTTCCTGGAATTTCCTAAGGCTCAGCTTTACACCAACACACAACTTCTCCTTGTCAGCTGAATGTGTGTGAATGTCCCTTTAGTGTTCTCTGTAATTCCATAAATTAAATGCACTAACATGTACTGTTAAGAGGATAAGAGTTTTGGGATTTTAGCCAGCAGCCTGTGGAATTGATTTTTTTCTAGATTTTGTTTATTTATTTTATGGAACTAGGGATAGAACCCAGGGACATTCTACCTCTGAACTACACCCAGTCCTATTTTATTTTTCATTTTGGTACAGGGTCTCACTAAGTTACCTCACATTGGCCTTGAACCTGTAATCCTCCTGTCTCAGATTCCCAAGTACTAGGAATAGAGTGTGTGTCATCACACACAGCTGGAATTTTCTTTACTTTTTTTTTTTGTTAATTAAATAAATTAGGTTCTACATAAGTAACAAAGTAGGATTTCCTGTCTCCTCTAAGTAACACACACACGTGTGTGTGTGTTAGTGTTATTGGGAAATGAGCCCAGAGGCATTCTACCTCAGAGCTCTACCCCCAGCCCTATTTAATTTATTTATTTATGTATTTTATTTATTTAGCAGTACTGGGGATGGAAACCAGGGGCAGTCTACCTTTGAGTTACACCCCCAGCGTTATTTTTTATTCTTTATTTTTGAAACAGGGGCTCACTAAGTGGAGAGGGCCTCACTAAGTAGCTGAGGCTGTCCTCAAACCACGATCCTCCTATCTCAGCCTCTCAAGTACTGGAATTACAAGCCTGCAAGTACTGGAATTACAAGCCTGCGCCACCACATTTTTTTTTTTTTTTTTTTTTTTTTTTTTTTTTTGCAGTGTTATACCCAAAGTCCGGGATCTCAGGGGGAGAGAGACCACCAACATACAACAATGCAACGGCAGGAAGGGAATTTATTGGGGGACTAGCTCAAGCTCGGGTCCAAGTCCTCCGCGTGGAGTTTTGACAAGGCCCACCAGTCATTGTTTTAAGGCAGTTTTATACATTTCAGTCATTCGGGCGGGCTGTGATTTACATTTCAGTCACTCGGGCTGTGATTTACAAAGGAGTTATCTTTAAACCAAAAGGAATCTTTGCTGCTGTTATCACAAGCAACTGGACAGGATACTTGGTGCCTCCCATTTGGTTCGTGTCTCCTGAGGTTGGGTGGGAGTTTTTCATCCTGACCCCGGTGCCAAAATTGACACTTAACTGTTAGCTGTATTCCTGGGAAACTGAAACTCAGCTTAGCATTTGTTGTATGGATGAAGCCTGTCATGGCTCCGTTCTGGTCCTACGATGGTACTGGGGATGGAACCCAGAGGCATTCTACCTCCAAGCTATACCCTCAGCTCTATTTTTTGCTCTTTATTTTGAAACAGGGTCTCACTGAGTTGCAAAGGGTCTCACTAAGTACCTGAGGCTGTCTGCAAACCTCAATCTTCATGTTTTAGCCTCCCAAATGCTGGGAACACAAGCGTGTGCCACCACTCTTGGCTTGCCACCACATATTTTTAAGAAATATTCTCTTTAAAACTATTTCTCAATTTGGCTTTAATTTGCAGAATTCCTTTCCTCACTCAGACACTTCCTTTAACCTTTCAAACTTTGACCTTAGACTGGCATCCATCCAAAGTCAAGGATTGAGGAAGCATGGCTTTTGGAAAAAGTTAGATTTTGATGAACTATCCATAGGGATCCTGGGATATAGATAAAAAAATCTTGGCTTGATTTTTTAAAGGTTTAAGAAGACTTTGTTTCAAAATTATAAATAAAAAAATGCTAGAGTGCAGCTCAGTGGTAGAGCGCCTGAGTTAAATATCCAGCACCATGGCGGGGGAGGGGGAAGAGTTTATTTATATAATACAATACACATAGAAGGAACACTTATCCTGTGGCAAGTGGTAAGATCTATCTACATTTTCTGTATTTCCAACTGTTCTGCCAAAATTATGTGTTAGTCTTATAAAAAGGAAAAAAAGAAAGGAACTGGGGTGTAGCTCAGTGAGAAAGTACCTATTTAGCATGTATAAGGTTCTGGATTCCATCCCCAGCACCACACACACAAAAAAACACTAATTAAAAAAAGAAAAAGAAAAGGAAGGAGAGGTAGTACTTCATATATATTAAGCTAACATAAATAGATAAAAATAACAAAACCAAATGGTTGATAAAAGTTTCAGAAAAATGTACTTAGAATGTGCTACTTGTGTTTATACTACTGCTCCTTTTTTTTTTTTTTTTTTGTACTGGGGATTGAACCTAGGGGCATTCTACCTCCAAGCGACACCCCATCCCTATTTTTTATTCTTTAATTTGAAACAGGGTCTCACTAAGTTGCTGACAGCCTCACTAAGTTGCTGAGGCTGGCCATGAACCTGAACCCTCCTGTCTCAGCCTCCCGAGTATTGAGATTACTAGTGTGTGTGGCACCACGCCTGGCTTCCCAGCCCAATTTTTTTTTAATTTTTATTTGAAAACAGGGTTTTGCTAGGTTGATGTGAGTCTTACTACCTGGTGAGGATATTGCATACTCTGAGAACAAGCTCAAAATAGGTAAGAATATCCTCTGACTGATATAATTACTTCAGTAATACAGTCCAAAGAAATAACTAAAACCAAAATATTTCTTTAAAGATGTTTAGAGCTTTTCTATTGAACTAGAAGACAATCTAATTATTAGGAATGACTAAACAGTATATTAAAATATCATATTTCCATAAAAGGCTAACTTACATGAATTAGGAAAAAACATACCTAAGTCTATGTAAAAAAGACCAAACAAAAAATAAGGATCACAAAACAAGTACACATAGAATTAAACCACATAAAACCCAGTAATGCAATGAAAAAGGCCAAAAAGGATCTGGAGTTTTGTGTATAACTGATAAGGGTTAATCTACTCCTGTGTGTGTGTGTGCATGCACTACTAAGGATAGAACCCAGGGGTCTTCTACCTACGGGCTATACTCCCAGACCTATTTTATGTTTTATTTGGAAACAAGGTCTCACTAAGTTGCTGAGAGCCTCACTAAATAGCTGAGGCAGGCTTTGAACCTGTGCGATCCTCCTGTCTCAGCCTCTCAAGTACTGGGATTATAAGCATGCACCTCTATGCCCATCAGGGTTACTCTATTTTTTCCTGGTTTTCTAATTTGCTCTTTCTTCGCCTTTCTGGCTCATCCTGGGATGTATTACGATTCAGATGACTATTTAATTTACGTGGTAAGAATAAGAAAAAACAAAAGCAGGGCCTGGTGGTACCCGGTTTGTAATCCCAGCATTTGGGAGAGGATCCCAGGTTCTAGGCCAGCCTCGGCTTAGTGAGAACTTCCACAATTTAGTGAGACCCCTGTTTCATATTAAAGAATAAAAAATAGGGCTGGCAGTATAGCTTGGAGGTAGAATGCCCCTGGGTTCTATCCCTAGCACCCCCCCACACACACACAAAGATAAGAAAAGAAAGAGAAAGAAAAGAAAAAAAAGAAAAACAAAAATACCAAATCTACAAATATCTACAAATTTCAAGCTCTGGAATTTTAGTACAAATTTCTTGTATTCCAATGTTCTTTCTTTCTTTTTTTTTTTTTGCACGTCTGGGGATGGAACCCAGGGGCATTCGATCTCCGAGCTACAACCCCTGCCCTATTTTTTATTCTTTATTTTGAGACAGGGTCTCACTAAGTTGCAGAGGCCTCACTACATAGCTGAGGCTGTCCGCAAACTGCAATCATCCAGTCTCAGCCTCCCAAATGCTGGGATTACAAATGTGCGCCACCACACCCGACTTCCAATGTATTTCTTCATTTCATTGCCCTGATGTTTTTCATCTAATTAACGAAAAATGTGGGAAGACAGAGATCTAATGTCTTTGAGAATGCAACTGTTACTATGTTTTAAATTTCTCCATTTCCTTAGATTTCAAAAATACATAGGACCACGTCCAGTTGTTTCTCAACAATAAGCAGCTATAATAATCCACAAAGACAGCGTTATATGCTTGAAGGAGTACTATACAATTCCAATCCTAGTTTTGTTATTAATTAGCCACATGACACTGGTCATACCAGCTAACTTTTCTAACCTTAGCTGTTTCCAACTATAAAACTGTGTTTTAATATCCTAACTGAAAGCAGTTAAGTTGGATAAAATAACCATTTTAGCTCTAGGATCTAAATGGCAAAGATCTTGATGGGGATTTATCACTCATTGTAACTCATTAATGAGTTAGAAGGCCAGAGGAAATGACTCTTTCATATAGTCATCTGGATACACACCTAGATTATCTAATCCAGAAGTGAGTTCAACAGCAGGAAGCAAAGGTGTTGGTATTTAGGGGGCAGATCATCTTTCTGGCCCTCACAAGTGCTAACATAACCAACATTGCTTTGGGAATGTTCCAGGCTCTGACACTGATTTCCAACATGTTTTACTGTAATAAAACTTGCAAGAAACCAGTAAGCAGTTAGTTGGCATGAAAGTAAGCAGAGACGAGGTGACTAGTCTCTAAGCTGACACACTGAGGTCAGCCATTAGGGACGAGAAAACAGTGAGAAATAGAATTCTTTACACTTGGATCCATTATTATCTTCGCACAAAATATTGGATAATTACTTGGAGCTATGAATTAAGATTAAATAAAACTTTAAGCTGGGCATGGTGGCCCATGCTTGCAATTATGCATTTGGGAGGCCGAGTCAGGAGGATCGTGGTTCATGCCCAGCCTCAGCTACTTAGTGAGGCCCTTTGCAACTCAGTGAGACCCTGTTTCAAAATAAAGAATACAAAATAGAGCTGGGGGTGTAACTTGGAGGCAGGATGCCTCTGGGTCCAATCCCTAATACTGCAAATAAATAAAATAAAATAAAATTTTATACTGGCATGTGGTCTTTATGAAAAATGTACCACTATATAGAGAAATCAGAGTAACACTGAGAGCTGTCTTATCTACATTTTTTAAATTAAGAGGGGAAGCTATAATCTGTAGGTGAAATATTAAACCAGAAAAAAAAAAAAAAGCTTTAATAAGATAAGAGAAAGAGCCAAGTATGGTGGCGTACGCTTGTAATCCCAGTAATTGGAAGGCTAAGACAGGTGGATCACGGGTTCAAAGCCAGCCTTGGCAATTTAGTGAGGCCCTCTGCAAATTAGTGAGACCCTGTTTCCAAATAAGAAATAAAATTGGGCTAGGGATATAGCTCAGAGCTAGAGAGGTAGAATGCCCCTGGGTTCAATACCCAGTGGCACACACATAAGTAAATAAATAAATAAATAAATAAATAAATAAATAAGAAAAAGGACATTGACAGAAAAACAATGATAAAAACTGGGTATGGGCCGGGCGTGGTGGCGCACGCTTGTAATCCCCGCGCTTGGGAGGCGGAGACAGGAGGATCGCGCAGGTTCGAAGCCAGCCACGCTGGCGTAAGAGACCCTGTTTCAAAAATATAAAATAGGTCTGGGAGTGTAGCCCGGAGGTAGAAGGGCTTCCAGGAACCCCAGTACCACCAAAAAAAAAAACTGGGTATGGTGGCACACACCTGTAATCCTTAGAGACTTGGGAGGCGGAGGCAGGAGGATAGAAATTTAGAGACCAAAAAGCGGGGTGTGGTGGCACACACTTGTAACCCCAGTATTTGGGAGGCTGAGACAGAAAAATCGTGGATTCAAACCTATGCTTGAAAACATAGCTTGCTTTCAAGCCGGGAGTGGTGGCGCATGCTTGTAATGCCTGCGCTTGGGAGGCTGAGACAGGAAGAACGCACAGGTTCGAAGCCAGCCTCAGCTACTTAGTGAGGCTCTCAGCAACTTAGTGAGACCCTGTTTCTAATAAAATATAAAATAGGTCTGGGAGTATAGCTCAGAGGTAGAAAGCCTCTGGGTTCCACCCTCAGTACCACACACACACACACACACACACACACACACACACACACAAAATAAATAAATAAAACATAGCATGCTTTCAGAAACCTAGTGAGACCCTGTTCCAAATAAAGAAATAAAATCAGGGGCATAGCTTGAAGGTAGAATGTCTTCAGGTTCAATCCTCAGTACCAAATAAAAAAGTTAGAGACCAGTTGGGGCAACTTAACAAGACCCTGTCTCAAAATAAAAATATAACTGGGGATGTAGCTCAGTGGTAGAGTATCCTTGGATTCAGTCCTCAGTACTGTAATAAATAAATAAGCAAATGAATAAATAAATAAATATTTTTTTTAAATGTCTGTATTTTGAGACAGGGTCTTACTGAGTGGCCCAGGCAGGCCTGGATCCTGTGATCATCCTATCTTAGCCTCTCAAGTTGCTGGGATCACAGACGTACATGACTATGACCAGCTAAGATAATTCTTATGTATATTTAATAATATGTGAAATCAGTTATCTATATTTTTTCTTTTTTTCTTTCTACTTCTGAGCCACATACTCAGCCCTATTTTATTCTTTTATTCTTTTTTAATTTATTGTGGTAGTGGGGGTGAAATGCAAGGGCTTTTCTACCTCCGGATTATACTCCCAGACCTATTTTATATTTTTTTAGGAAACAGGGTCTCACTAAGTTGCTGAGAGCCTCACTGAGTAGCTGAGGTTGGCTTTGAACCTGTGTGATCTGTGTGATCCTCCTGTCTCAGCTCCCAAGCGCTGGGATTACAAACATGCGCCACCACGCTGGGCTTATTCTTTTAGTCTGAAACAAGGTCTCACTAAGTTGTGGAGGGTCTCGCTAAGCAGCTGAGGCTGGCTGTAACTTTTGATCCTCCTGTCATAGCCTCCCAAGTACTGGGATTACAGGTGTGCACCACCATGCAGGGCTAGTTATCCCCATTTAAAGGAGTAGCAATGAAGCGAGGTGTGGTGGCGCACACCTGTAATCCCAGCATTTGGGAGGCTAAAACAGGAGGATCGTGGTTTGTGGACAGCTTCAGCTACTTAGTGAGGTCCTCTGCAACTGAGTGAGACCCTCGTTCAAAATAAAGAATAAACTGGGCTTGGTGGCACATGCTTGTAATCCCTGCGCATGGGAGGCGGAGACAGGAGGATCGCGCAGGTTCGAAGCCAGCCGCGCTGGCTTAAGAGACCCTGTTTCCAAATAAAAATATAAAATGAGGTCTGGGAGTGTAGTCCGGAGGTAGAAGGGCTTCCAGGAACCCTTCTTAGCTGGCTATCCATAAAACATCTGAACACAGATCTGACTTTACCTTGGTTGCCTTACTTTATTAGGGGCTCACTTACTATATCAACACATATATACTATTACATATCAGTGTTATGTTAAAGTAAAAAAAAAATGCTAAAATAGGTACGGTGGTACATGCCTGTAATCCCAGTATTTGGGAGGCTGATATAGGAGAATCTCAAGTTCAAGGTTAGCCTCAGCAACTTAGTGAGGCCCTCTGCAACTTAGCAAGATCCTATTTCAAAATAAATTTTCTAGCCAGACGTGGTGGTGCATGCTTATAAATCCAGCATTTGGGAGGCTGAGACAGGATGATCATAATTTGAAGCCAGCCTCAGTTACTTAGTGAGGCCCTTTGCAACTCAGTGAGACCCTGTTTCTAAATAAAGAATAAAAAGTAGGGCTAGGGGTGTAGCTTGGAGGTAGAATGCCCTGGGTTTCATCCCCAGTACTGCAAAATTAATTAATTAATTAATTTTGTTAAAGGACTGAGAGTATAGTTCAGAGGTAAAATGCTCCTGGGTTTAATTCCCAGTACCAAAAAAAAAAAAACAAAAAAAAAAAACCAAAAAAAAAACCTAAGTGTCATTTCCAAGAACTTACGAGAAGAAAACCACAAAAATGCTGGATGATCTAAAGAAGGATGGTTTGAGTTTCTTGTTGTTTTTTAGTGCTGGGGATTGAACTCCGCCTGTGCTCTACCACTGAGCTACAATCCCAGGCCCTGAAGGATGATTTTACTCTCATGCATCAAGTGAAGCTTTTATTGGCATTTTGATGCTATCCATATATCTGACCCTGGCAATTAGGGAAAACAAAAATCCTTTTTTTTTTTTTTTGGTGGTACTAGGGGTGGAACCCAGGAGCTTTTCTACCTCCAGGCTATACTCCCAGACCTATTTTATATTTTATTTGGAAACAGGGTCTCACTAAGTTGCTGAGAGCCTCACTAGCCGAGGCTGGCTTTGAACCCATGCAATCCTCCTGTCTCAGCCTCCCAAGCGCTGGGATTACAAGTGTGCACCACCACACCCGGCAGGAGAAACAAATTCTGAGAGAAGCTGAGAGGGTAGGAGTCAAAGGATAGAGAAAGCAAACAAGTGAAAAGGGAGATAGGAACGGGGAAACTTCCAGTGTTATTTTATTTTTTCTTTTTGCAGGTCTGGGGTTGGAACCAAGAGGCATTTGACCTCTGAGCTACACCCCCTGCCCTGTTTTTTATACTTTATTTTGAAACAGGGTCTCACTGAGTTGCAGAGGGCCTTACTAAGTAGCTGAGGCTGTCTGCGAACCGCGATCTTCTGGTCTCAGCCTCCTGAACGCTGGGATTACAAGCGTGCGCCACCACGCCCGTCTTCCAGTGTTATTTTAGATCTTTCTATTTTACCTGAATGTATTCTTTTACTTTGGTCATACAAAATGAGCCAGCACATTAAAATATGACTAACTAGGCCGGGCATGGTGGCGCACGTTTGTAATCCCCGCGCTTGGGAGGCAGAGACAGGAGGATCGCGCAGGTTGAAAACCAGCCGCGCATGCTGGCTTAGGAGACCCTGTTTCTAAATAAAAATATATAAAATAGGTCTGAGAGTGTAGTCCGGAGGTAGAAGGGCTTCCAGGAACCCCAGTACCACCAAAAAAAAAAAAAAAAATATATATATATATATATATATGACTAACTAGAAGTATTAAAATATATCATAAATATTAGAAAAAAGGGAGAACCAGGTTGGTGGCACACGCCTGTAATCCCAGTACCTGTGATGCTGAGACAGGAGGAAGGAGGATTGCAGGTTCAATGCCAACCTCAGCAATTTAGTGAGAAACTGTTTTAAAATAAAAATACCAGCCGGGTGTGGTGGTGCACACTTGTAATCCCCATGCTTGAGAGGCTGAGACAGGAGGATTGCACAGGTTCGAAGCCAGCCGTGCTGGCTTAAGAGACCCTGTTTCCAAATAAAAACTATAAAAAAATAGGTCTGGGAGTGTAGCCCGGAGGTAGAAGGGCTTCCTGGAACCCCAGTACCACCAAAAAAAAAGGAATTAGAACTATCACATTCAACTAAATCCCATAACCTGAATAACTCACCTATTTACCAAAGGTATAGAATAAGTAATGAATACCTTTAACAATTCTCATTCCTTATTATTGAACTTAGTTATTTGAAATAAAGACTGGGTAGTAGACGACTATCAAAGAAAGCAAGATACAAAAGAACACAAAAAGCAAGAAGGAAAGCTAATTTCATTTGGGGGAAGCTGAGGTAAGGCCCCAAAAGCTTTGTTTGTTTGGCTTGATTTGGTTTGGTAGGGAGATTAAACCCAGGGGCATTCTACCTCTGAGCTACCTCCCCAGCCCTATTTTATTTTTTAAACAGGGTCTAAGTTATTGAGTTCTGGCCTCAAACCTGGCATCTTCCTGTCTCAGCCTCCCGAGTCCTGAGATTACAGGCATGAACTACCATGCCCAGCTCTCACAGTCTTGAAAGGCCTTATGGAATAACATTTTATTTTATGTTATTTATTATTTATTTATGCGTACTTGGGATAGAACCCAGGCGGCATTCTACCTTTGAGCTACACCCCCAACCCTATTTTTTTAATTCTTTATTTTGAAACAGGGTCTCACTGAGTTGCAAAGGTTCTCACTAAATAGTAGCTGAGGCTGTTCTCGAACTGCAATACTCCTTCTCAGCCTCCCAAATGCTGTTATTATATTTATTTATTTATTTATTTATTGCAGTACTGGGGATGAAACCCGGAGGCATTCTATCTCCAAGCGACATCCCTAGCCCTATTTTTTTATTCTTTTTTATTTTTGTGGTACTGGGGTGTGGAACCCAGGGGCTTTCTACCTCCAGGCTACACCTCAGCCCTATTTTATATTTTATTTGGAAACTCTCACTAAGTTGCTGAGAGCCTCATTAAGTAGCTGAGGCTGGCTTCAAGCCTGAACAATCATCCGGTTTCAGTCTCCCAAATGCTGGAATTACAAGCGTTGCACCACCACACCCAGTGAGGAAGAACATTTTTTTAAATGATATTTATTTATTTATTTATTTATTTATTTATTTATTTATTTATTTATTTATTGGTGGTACTGGGGTTCCTGAAAGCCCTGCTACCTCCGGGCTACACTCCCAGACCTATTTTTACATTTTTATTTGGAAACAGGGTCTCCTAAGCCAGCGCGTGCGGCTGGCTTCGAACCTGCGCGATCCTCCTGTCTCTGCCTCCCAAGCGCGGGGATTACAAGCGTGCGCCACCACGCCTGGCAAGGAAGAACATTTTAAAGTAGCAAATGAGGATGAACATAACATTTAGAGAATGAGGAGTCATCTACAGTTTGAGTGCAAGACTGTCTATAAAAGATGGGAGAATCGCGGTTCACAGACAGCCTCAGCTAATTAGTGAGGCCCTCTGCAACTTAGTGAGACCCTGTTTCAAATAAAGAATAAAAAAATAGGGCAGGAGGTGTAGCTCGGAGGTTGAATGCCCCTGGGTTCTATCCCCAGACGCCCCCACCAAAAAAAAAAGAATGGCCCATACTTGAGAGGTATTTGAGGGTAGACTGAATTCTGAATTTAAAGTAATTGACTAGGGCCAGAGAGATGAGCAGAGGGAAGAACTGGTTCTGTGATTTTATAGATCAAGAAATGGATCGAATGGTAATGCTTTAAGGGATACCAGGGCCTGGCATGGTGGCGCACACTTTGTAATACCAGAATGTGAGAGGCTGAAACAGAAGAATTCCAGGTTCTAGGCCAGTCTCAGAAACTTAGTAAGAACCGGTTTCAAATTAAAATAATAAAAATAGAAAGGGGACAGAGGTAGAATGCCCTGGCTTTAATCTCTAGTACCGAACAAATCAAAATACAAAGGATGCCGGGCGTGGTGGTGCACGCTTGTAATCCCCGCGCTTGGGAGGCAGAGACAGGAGGATCGCGCAGGTTCGAAGCCAGCTGCGCGCACTGGCTTAAGAGACCCTGTTTCCAAATAAAAATGTAAAAATAGGTCTGGGAGTGTAGCCCGGAGGTAGCAGGGCTTCCAGGAACCCCAGTACCACCAAAAAAAAAAAAAAAAAAAAAAAAATACAAAGGACACCAGGGACAGAGCAGGTTTTTACTGGAAAAATAATGAATTCTTTTTTGCCTCCTTAAATCTCAGGGCCTCGGGGATATTCACAAAGAGATGTCTGATCTGGTAGACAATCTGGCAGAGCTGAAGCTTGGGTTGAGTGTTCAGGATTACAATCTAGATTTGGGATTCACCTTTTTTAGTCATGAAAACTCACAAGGAATGAGAAAAAGACAGGAAGACAGAAAAAATCAGAAAGAGAAGTGGACAGGAACAGAAGGCACCTCAGACAAAGGGGGCATGAAAGGCTAAGAAGCTGGCGCTCAGCTCAGCTAGCCTCACCTCCTCCTGTAAATGACTGTGATAAAAGATTTGAGAATGAGACATTAGAGCATTTATTTCCATTATCTATGTACTTCCTGACCTTGTTCAGCTAATTAGTTAAGACTCAGTCCACTTCTCTAAAATTCAAATATGAAACCAAAGATTCACATAGTTTGGACTCAGTACAGTCTTTCAACATACAGAAGTGCTAATTTGTGAGCTCTGAAATACACATTCTTACATGTCTAGTATTCCTACCATATTTCTCAGAATTTCCTTTTGAAAATTTAACTTCCTAATTAAAACTTTATCCAAATGCCAGGTGTGGTGGCGCACGCTTGTAATCCCCGCGCTTGGGAGGCTGAGACAGGAGGATCGCACAGGTTCAAAGCCAGCCTCAGCTACTAGTGAGGCTCTCAGCAACTTAGTGAGACTCTGTTTCCAAATAAAATATAAAATAGGTCTGGGAGTATAGCCTGGAGGTAAAAAGCCTCTGGGTTCTACCGCTAGTACCACCAAAAAAACCCCCCAAAAACTGTATCCAAGTTAAGCCTGGTGTGGTGGTACACACTTGTAATCCCAGTGCTTGGGAGGCTGAGACAGGAGGATCGCACAGGTTCAAAGCCAGCCTCAGCTACTAGTGAGGCTCTCAGCAACTTAGTGAGACTCTGTTTCCAAATAAAATATAAAATAGGTCTGGGAGTATAGCCTGGAGGTAAAAAGCCTCTGGGTTCTACCGCTAGTACCACCAAAAAAACCCCCAAAAAACTGTATCCAAGTTAAGCCTGGTGTGGTGGTACACACTTGTAATCCCAGTGCTTGGGAGGCTGAGACAGGAGGATCGCACAGGTTCAAAGCCAGCCTCAGCTACTGAGTGAGGCTCTCAGCAACTTAGTGAGACCCTGTTTCCAATTAAAGTATAAAATAGGTCCGGGAGTGTAGCCCAGAGGTAGAAGGGTTCCATCCTCAAGACCACACACACACACACACACACACACACACACACACACTCTGTATCCAAGTTAAAGCTGAAATTATATTTATATTTATTTATTTATTTATTTATTATTAACTTTTGCGATACTAGGAATGGAACTCAGGGACATTCTACCTCCGAGTGACACCCCCAGCCCTATTTTTTATTCTTTTTATTCTTTTTAAAATTTTTTTATTTTTTTATTTTTTAAGGTACGGGGGATGGAACCCAGGGGCATTCTACCTCCAAGCTACACCCCCAGCCCTATTTTTTATTCTTTATTTTGAAACAAGGTCTCACTGAGTTGCAGAATCCTCCTGTCTCAGCCTCCCAAATGCTGGGATTACAAGCGTGTGCCACCACGCTCAGCTCTGAAATGATACTAACAATAACCATAACCTAATTTCAAGCTGCTTATCATCATTATTATTGTTATTTAGAACTAGGAAATGAACCCAGGGCATTACACATGCTAGCTAAGCACTCTACTACAGAGCTACATCTTCAGTCCTTGATTTCTTAAAGTAGACAAAATGATTTTTGTCTATTTTTTTCTTAATGGTTTAGTTGAAATATTGGACAAAACTTTTGAAACTAATCTAAACTGTTTCCAATATGAATAATTATGCTTGTTCAGCAACAGCTGTAAAACCAAGGGTAGCTTTCCAACTCTCTATGAAAGTCCATTAAGGACTATTTATCTCTCTCTCTCTCTCTCTCTCTCTCTCTCTCTCTCTCTCTCTCCAGTTGCATCTTAGAACCCTTCTACTGTCCTATAAGTTTACCCACTGGGTTGCCTATTGCCATCAGTGACCTAACAGAATCTTTCTTTGCATGGGGTGGGGGTCTGAACTCTGACCAGAAATAAAGAAGCAGGCTTGTCCTGACCCATCTTTCCCTAGACATTCATGAGAAACGTCTCTCACCAGATTCTTCCACATAATCAGCATTTTTGTTTGCTGCAGTCCCAGTCATTTCCTACCTTGGGCCAGTTGTGACATGCATGAACCCTTCTGCACTGACTGCACATTGTGTGTGCTCTCAGGACCTCAGCTGTGAGGGGAAACTTACAATGGCGCATTGAGTCACAACACAGACCCTTCCTCTCAGAGATTTCTGACATTTTCTCCTTGCATTTAAAATTCTTCTTCCCATTTAAATTTAACAATTTTTTTATTAAGACGATAAAGGAATACGAGGGAGTTGGCAGGCCTAGGGGACTTAAAAATTGAGAGGAAGAGAGAGTTTAAGAAAAGTCATAAAAGTGCTTTGTGGTTACATCTCTTGCCAGCTGGTTTCAGTGTTAAAGCAGAGTATAAAATAAGGGTTCTAGCTTTACAAACCTTTAAAAATTCTTCCTAGGCCTTCAAACAGATAATCCCCAAACAATTAAGAACTTTCTTAAGAAGGAAGTCAAGAGGCACAGCAAATTATGGGAAGGCATTGACAATATCACAGCAAACACAACCGAGGACTAACAGGATGAGCTATCTTTTTTTTTTTTTAAATCTCAGAAAGAATGCTTCAACTACTAGCAAATACAGAGATTTGAGCCAAATATTTAGCTTAAAAATCTCTTTCATCCAGTTGGAATCCAGAGTAAATGATGGCCTTGCTACCCGTTGGATCTGTTTATTTCATTATAATGACTGTTGTAACAAACCATTCCTATGTACAAAGCCAGATATGTAGGAAACTATGAGAAAACTGGAAAAATTTACCAGCTCTGCGGCCCCTGGATTGTGTTATAAGTCACCAGCATATGCAACTCATTTTCTAGTTAAGTAATTCCCTCTGGGGACTCGGTCTGCAATCCACATGAAGGATCAAATTTCATTAGCCGTTGTAGGGAAATGCAACCCTGTGCATTTGCAAGGCAAAACTCCGGAGAGCTACAGCTAGTCTGGCTATCTTCATTGATTTTTCCTGGGAGAGGATTTTAGCTGATAGAAAACATTTGTTGGAAGGCACAGATGAGGAAGTTGAGAAGAGAAGGGAGTCAGCTAGCAGAAAGACAACTAAGCCTCAGTCTTAATGGCAAACTCTGGCCTTAACACTGGTCTGCAGCTGTGTCCAAGCAGAGAGCGATTCAGCAGTAATTCTACCCCCAAGGCTACAAATGACAAAAGGCACAGGAAGACAAGTGTACAAAAACACACACTCCAATCAGGATCCAACTATCTTCATTTCATTTCTAGACAGCAACTTAAATCCCAGTATTAATTTAACATAAAGATGGATCAGAGACCCACAAATCTTAGTATCTATATAAATAATTCACTTGGGACTTCTTAAACTTTAATTTAAAAAAACCTATCGACTACATACTCAACCATACACCAACTGTCCAGATTAGAAAAACAGCTTTGTTTAGTACTAGAATTAGCGTTTTCAAGTTTGAAAGCCACCCAAATCTTACCTTGGTTTGAGTTGGTTCACCTTTCTCAAACATCATCTTCAGCCTGTTCAGTGGAACATTGTATTTCTCTATTTTGGCTGAAGCTTCTGTGTTTTCAGTGGCTTCAGATCTCTCTACTTCGTGCCTGGACTCTCCCAAACAATTTTCCATCTTTTTGCTTTCTGCTGTGTGGTCTTTAAGATTCTCACCGTCGTCTGTGCGGGGATACCGAGAAAGAGCTTCAGGACGTGCTCCAAATCTCGGTGTGGGCTGGGTGTGCTGGTGGCAGTCAGCTCCAGCTCCAGAAGCGGAGCCTGTCACTTCAGCGGGAGGGTGGTCAACTCTGTGCCTGACCTCAGTGCTGTTGTTTCGCAGAGGATCTGTGTGCAGCTCTGCTCCCGGCACTGGGTTCTCCCACTTCTTCTTCAACACCGTCAGGGTCCCCCTTCTAAAGTGCTGGGGGAGATTTTCAGCGTTCTAGAAGAACAAGAAGTAAGTACCAGTTATAACTTGCCTGCTCGGTCAAACATGCTGCTCTTTGTAAAATGAAAGTTAAAACTCCAAGCTGCTCCTGGTCCACAGCCGCTCTGGACAGCTGTGAACAGTTACAGCCCTGCCACATGGAGCAGCATCTACCCCAGGACAGGGAGAGGGAAAAGAGAAAAAGTCGGGAGCTAAAGCAGGAAGTGATAAAAGAGGATAGCCTTATAAGGACAAAATGAGAAGAAAGGACAGCCCAGACCTAATGATAGTTACGTTAGAGACAGAGATTTTTTTTCCCGGAGATTCTTTGGGAAAGCAAGAAAGAAAAAACGATAGATAAATAAATAAATAAATGAAACCAGGTACTTTAAAGTGTAACTATGCATTAATAGAGTTCAAGAAATTATGCCACAGAATCGTGATGAATTCAGCTGGTTATTTTTTTTTTTTCCTTTTAAAACTAAGACACAGTACAGCTGAAACTATACAATACCAATAAGAATGGATAGTAGCATTACAGACTGAAACTATTTGTAGAAACTTAAAGAAGTCACTAGACTTTTGCAAGTATTTATATAAATGATACTTGGTTATATCTGACATAATTTACATGTATACAAACAGTATTTGTTCATTTATTTATTTTTGTGGACCTGGTGGTGGCACCCCAGGGTCTTACATGAAACTATATCCTCAGCCTTCAAATTTTATTTTTAGATAAGAATCTAATCCTCTTATTTCCTGCTCTTCTGTATATGTTTATCTATATCTAAATTCATAGTTATCAGAAAATTTGCTATTTTATAGATCCTCTGGGTGAAGAGCATGTGGTCTAAGAAAACACACCCACCACCCAGACTCTGGATCAGGGGACATATCTACACATCTAAGGGTTCACTTTCACTTGGGCTAAAAGTGGAATTTACACATATGACACTGACTGAAAATGACCTGGAGATGATCTGCTGTTGTAGAATAACAGAGGAAACATGCTTGTTGAAGTACAGCTAAATGCCCCATGCTTTGAAAGTTCTCCTATCTAAATAGAACAGCACCACTTTCCCAATAAATTGTGGCCTCCCATACCTTCTCACTCTCCATTCCTGCAGTCTGACTCCGGGGTTTTCAACTCAGAAAGGACAACCACCTAGGACTGAAAGACTCTGGGGAATTAAGTGGGATTAGCAGCTATATTGGGAAGTAAGTCTCTCGCCCCGGTACTCTTCTGAATACTCCGAGTCACTTCATCAAACAGCATCAAAGCTTGAAAAAGCAAATTATAGAAGAACAAATGCTTGACTCTCACGTTTAAATCATAGCTTCTGAGATAATGATGTGATTCACGGGAGGAAACAGATTAGAGAGAGAAGCAGCATAAAAGGTTTTTGTTGAGAATTTCAAAATGGTTCCTGCTGGGTGTGGGGCACTGCGCCTAGCGTCCCAGCTTTTGGAGGCTGAGGCAAGAGGATCCCATGAACCCGGGATTTCGACCAGACTGGACAACATAACAAGACCCCATCTTGATAAAATAAATATATGATGTCAGATGTGGTGATAAATGCTTATAATCCCAGTACTTGGGAGGCTGAGACAGGAGGATCACAGGTTCAAGGACAGCCTCAGCAATACAGTGAGAGTCTCATCAACCTACCCAGACACTGTTTCGAAATAAAAAATAAAAATGGCTGAGAGTAGCTGGGCGTGGTGGCTCATGCTTGTAATCCCTGGCCTTGAGAGGCTGAGACAGGAGGATCCTGCAGGTTCGAAGCCAGCCTCAGCTACTTAGTGAGGTTCTCAGCAACTTAGTGAGACCCTCTTTCCAAATAAAATAGAAAACAGGTTTGGGAGTATAGCCTGGAGGTAGAAAGTCCCTGAGTTCCACCCCCTAGTACCACCAAAAAAAAAAAAAAAAAGGCTGAGAGTGTAGCTCAAAGGTCGAATGTCCTTGGGTTCAATGTTCAGAATCACCAAAAAATGAAATAAACAAAAAATTAAAAACCAGCTCCAGAAGCTGATATTTCAGTGACAGCAGCACTGCTGGCCCCCCCACTACCTCCTGCCACACAATGAGTGACCTCAGCCCCCCGCCTTCACCTTCCCCACCATACTCATACAGGAACCCCAGATCAGAGTGGCATTTTGCCTTGGTAAGTGGGCACTACTTTTCATGGATACATATCATGGGATCAAAGTATATTTATTGGTGTGGAAAGATACTCTTTGGATATTTTTGAATGAAAAATGCAAATGACAAGTCACCAAGATCCCATTTAATAATAGCATGCATATTTAGAAATATAAACATAGAAAAGTAGTCTAGAAAAAAAGACATCGAGATATTAACAGGTTATCTCTGGGGAATGGATTTTGGCACTTGTATTTCTTTTTATAATAAAATACATATTCATGCCGGGCGTGGTGGCGCACGCTTGTAATCCCGGCATTTGGGAGGCTGAGACCCGGAAGACCGCGGTTCGCAGACAGCCTCAGCTACTTAGTGAGGCCCTCTGCAACTCAGTGAGACCCGGTTTCAAAATAAAAGAATAAAAATGAGGGCAGGGGGTGTAGCTAATAAACATGAATACAAAACAAAATGATACGTCATCTTTATATCACAATAAAACTTTCATGTCACAAAAAAGCTTTTATAGAATATTAAATAAACTTGATGTTAGTTTAAGCAGCATGAAGCTGTCGTTTTATTTCACTGTGAGAAGCAGAAAGAGGGGGATTCGGGTGGTGTCCCAAACAAGGCCTGGGTGGAGGACATCCCCTTAGGGAGCATTTCTGGAGCAGTAAATTTGCTCTTTTATTAAAAGGAGCTCCTAAGGATACAAATTCAAGAGTGCTGAGGCAGAGGTGGGGGACTTGTGGCCGGAAGGACAAAAATGGGGACAGGCAGGGCAGAGTTGTCTGACAGGATTAAAGGCCCCACAGCCTTAAATCACTCTTGGGAGTGCTGCCCAGGCCAGGGCAGTTATCCACGCCTTTAAGATGTGAGGCAAGCAAAGATGGAGAAGAAAGAGAAGAAGTTACACAACAAAAGCAATTGCCAAAAGCACCACAATGAACGGAGAGTTAGGCTGAGAGGCCTGGCTATCGTGGGGTGATGGTACCACTTATGCTTGCTTCTCCTGGTGTTATCCACAGTGCACACGCATTACTCGTACAATCGAGCTCCAAGCTTGTCCTTGGACACGCTTCCCAATTTCTAGAAACTACTATACAGAGCTATTGTGGAGAATAACTGAGTGTGTATTAATGTATAGTGTTAACGTACATAGGCGTCCAGCAAGAGGTGATGATTACTAATAAAGTTAGTACGCCATCCCTCAAAATGGTGACCAGCCATGGTCCAACTACACTGCCCAGTCACCCTCCCAAATTCTGAAAATGAGTTATAGTTTCTTACTGTTCTTTCTATTTGCTGTAGAGGTTGGGGTCAGGGAGCATAAAGTGAGGTGAAATTCTGGGCTGGGGGATATAGCTCAGAGATAAGAGTGTTGCTCAGAATGCGTGAGACCAGGGGCTCAATCCTCAACACTGTAAACACACACACACACACACACACATACACATACACACACACACACACACACACACCCCACAAAAGGCGAAATTCTAATCAATGTCATTTGTATCAAGGTTTTAGCATTTTCCTAATTATTTTCCTTGCATAGGGAACTGGAAAGTCAAGAAGGCTGAAAGTTTTCAAGGATGGCTGGGTGTGGCCAGCATTCGGGAGGCTGAGACAGGAGGACCACGGTTCGCGGACAGCCTCAGCTACTTAGTGAGGCCCTCTGCAACTCACTGAGACCCGGTTTCAAAATAAAGAATAAAAAAACAGGGCTGGGGGTGTAGCTCGGAGGTCGAATGCCCCCGGGTTCCATCCCCAGACCCGCAAAAAAGAGACTCGCAGCCACTTAATGCGACCCAGCCTCAAAGTAGAAAATAAAATGAGGCTGTGGGTGTCGAGTGCCCATAAAGACACACATTTCAAGAAGTGGCACATTCCAATATTCCGTACTTGAAAAGAATCTGAAAATGTACCTGATGGTAATTCTGTGTTTCTGTGTTCTAGGGAGGGAAGTGGAGTAAATTTCTGGGAATCCAGGCAATTATGTAACCCAAACCCATTATTTGAAAGGAGCAAATTTATCCATTTGCTCTCTCAAATTTTTTTTTTGTGGTACTGGGGATCAAACCCAGGAGCATTCTACCTCCAAGCTATACCTGCAGCCCTTTTAACTATTTTTTGTTTTAGAAACAGGGTCTCACTAGTTGCTGAGTGTCTGGCTACACTGCTGAGGCTACCCTTAAACCTGGGATCCTTTTGTCTCATCCTCCCAAGTACTGGGTTATTTTTTATTTTTTATTTTTTTATTTTGGGTGGTACTGGGGGGTGACCCAGGGGCTTTCTACCTCCGGGCTATACTCCCAGACCTATTTTATATTTCATTTGGAAACAGGGTCTCACTAAGTTGCTGAGAGCCTCACTAAGTAGCTGAGGCTGGCTTGGAACCTGTGCGATCCTCCTGTCTCAGCCTCCCGAGCGCGGGGATTACAAGCGTGCGCCCACGCCCGGCAAGTACTGGGTTTAGAGGCATGAGCTACCACGCCTGGCTCTGACTTACTTTTAATGGCAAACTGTCGGTATTCATTAACCTGGTCAATCACTTCATAAATTTATTTATGTGAACATTTGTGTGTGTGTGTGTGTGTGTAACTAGAGACTGAACCCAGGCACAGTCTACCTCTGAGCTATACCTCTAGCCCTATTTTATTTTGAAACAGGGTCTTGTTAAGTTGCTGAGGTTGTCTCAGACCTTAATCCTGTTGTCTCAGCCTCCCAGGTACTAGGATTACAGAAGTGTGCCGCTTTTGTCCAGCTTCCCTCTATTCTTTAGAAGGAAAAATAATCCTGTCACCAGTGAAAAACTGGCGAAACTAAAGTCTAGTTTAGTAATAGCATTGCACTAATGTTAATTTTTTGGCTTTGAGAAATGTACCATAGTTCTATAAGATGTCAGGATTAGGGAAAGCAAGATAAAGGTATATGAGAGCTCCATCTTCTTATGTGTGTGGGTATGGGTGGGGATAGTGCTGGAGATAGAAACCAGGGGCATTTTACCCCTGAACTATACCCCAGCCCCGTTCTATTTTTTATTTTGAAATAGGGTCTTGTTGCTGGGCATGGTGGCACATGCTTGTGATCCCAGTACTTCGGAGGTTGAGACAGGAGAATCACAGGTTCCAGGCAGCCTCAGCTACTTAATGAGGCCCTCCACAACTTAATGAGACCCTGTTTCAAAATAAAGAATGAAAAAAAATAGGGCAGGGGTATGGTTTGGAGGCAGAATGCCTCTGGGTTCAATCTCTAGCTCTGAAAAAAAAAATATAGAATCTTGCTAAACCAGGTGTGGTGGCACATGCCTGTAATCCCAGTACTTGGGAGGATGAGACAGGAGGATCATAGGTTTAAGGACAGCCTCAGCAAGTACTGAGACTCTCATCAACCTAAGGAAACTTTGTTTCAAAATAAAAATAAAATATGGCTGGCAGTATAGCTCAGAAGTAGAATGCCCCTGGATTCAATTCCTGGTACCAACACATATAAACACACACACACACACACACACACACACAACAAGGTCTCACTAAGTCGCAGTCTCACAAGGTGCTGAGGCTGGCCAAAAACCTGTGATCCTCCTGTCTCAGACTCCCAAGTACTAGGATCTCAAGCATGTGCCACCATGCCTAGCTAACCCAGGCCCCATTTTAATTTTTATCACTAAGTTGCCCAGGCTAACCAAAAACTTGTGAACTTGTGATCTTCTTGCCTCAGCCTCTCAAATAGCTGGGATTAGATACACTTTTTTCTTTGGGGGGGGTGGTACTTGGAATTGAACTCAGGGGCATTCTACCTCCAAGCTACAACCCAACCTAACCTTTTTTTTTTTTTTTTTGAAACAGTCTTGTTAAGTGGCTGAGACTGGCCTCAAACCTATGATCTTCCTGTCTCAGCCTCCCAAGTACTGGTGTTACAGATATGAGTCACTATGCCTGGCTCTTCCTCTTCTATTTTATTTATTTATGTGTGTGTGTATGTGTGTGTGTGTGTGTGTGTGTGTGTGTGTTACTGAGGGTGGAACCCAGAGGCTTTCTACCTCCAGGCTATACTCCCAGACCTATTTTATATTTTATTTGGAAACAGGGTCTCACTAAGTTGCTGAGAGCCTCACTAAGTAGCTGAGGCTGGCTTCGAACCTGTGTAATCCTCCCATCTCAGCCTCCCAAGTGCACAAGTGCAGGGATTACAAGTGTGTGCCACCACACCCGGCCTTCCTCTTCTTTTTAGAATTGAAGTCCAGTGACATCAGTCCTTTGCATACAAACCCTTTAAAGGCCTCCTTTCCTTCAGAGTTAAGGCCCGGGTCTTCCCAAAGAGCCTGTACAACTTTTCCTAGTCCTCAAATATTCTAAGACTGCTTTTGCCTCCTGGCATTTGCATATGCTATTCCTTCTGCCTGAACTTTTCTTCCTCCTGGCTAATGTCCTCACCTCAGATTTCTGCCCAAACATCGCCTCATCAGAGGTCAACATCTAAACTCTATCCTCTTTACCTGCTCCATGTCAGTCGCTCCCTGACACAGTCCTTTGTTATCTGTGTCTCCCACTTAAAACATAAACTCTATGAAGGAGGAGTTGTAACCCATACTCATAGTGCCTAATACAGTGTTTGACATGTACTAGGTGCTCTGTGAAAACTTGCTAAAAAACCCAGGCGTGGTGGCGCATGCCTGTAATCCCAGCACTTGGGAGGCTGAGACTGGAGGATCATGGGTTCTCGGACAACCTCAGCTACTTTGTGAGGCAACTTTGCAACTCAGTGAGATCCTGTTAAAATAAAGAATAAAAGATAGGGCTGGGGGTGTAGCTTGGAGGTAGAATGCCCCTGGTTTCCATCCCCAGTACTGCAAAAATAAATAAATAAATAAATAAATAAATAAATAAATAAATGTATACAAGTTAGTTTAAAAAAACTTGCAAAGTAAATAAGTGAAAAGATGGAAAGAAAGAAGAAGGGGGAAAAACAGGCAAGAGAGAGCAGGACAGACGAAGCCAGCAGTTGAATGAAATGTGGTAGCTCTTTTCTTATAATGCACTGGTGTAGATCCATTTTCAATTTATAGAGATATTAAATTAAAGACCCAGTATTACTCCCTTAAAGAGAACAGATAGGGTGTATATATATATATATATATATATATATATATATATATATATGTATATATATTAAATAGGTTAAATTCTAAAAACTGCCAGAAGGAATGTTTTCATAGTGCTAACCAAAATATTCTTGTCCAAATATGTGAGGTTTATTTCTCAAGAGATTAAATCAAGGAGCCAGGCACAGTGGTGCGTACTTACAATCCCAACTATTCAGGAAGCTGAAGCTGGAAGATCACTTGCTCCCATGAATTTGAAACCGGCCCAGAAAGCATACCAAGACCCCATCTCAAAAACACACAAAGAACTGGGTGTAATGGTGCATGCTTGTAATTCTAGTACTTGGGAACTGAGACAGGAGGATAGCAGGTTTGCAGCCAGCCTCAGCTACTTACTGAAGCCTTCTGCAACCTAGTGAGACTAAGTTTCAAAATAAAGAATAAAGCCAGGCTTGGTGGCTTATAATCCTGGAGTTCAGGAGGCTGAGACAAGGAGGATTGACAGGCCAGCCTCAGCTCAGTAGTGAGGCCCTTTGCAACTCAGTGAGACCCTGTTCAAAATAAAGAATAAAACATAGGGCTGGGGGTGTAGCTCGGAGGTAAAATGCACCTGGATTACATCCTCGAAGCAACAACAACAACAAAAGAAGTGTTTGCCTATTATACATGAGATCTTGCTTTCTGGTTGGCTGACGTGGAAAAAAGGATGGCAGCCTAGGAAACCCTGTGTTCTCATTGGAGCAGAAGTAGTAAGCCAGTTTATTAACTTCAGGCAAAGCATTTGACCTTCCCTCCTTCACTCAGCACAGGAAAGAAAGAGGCCCAAAAGAAACAGCTCAGTGAAAAAATAATATTCCCTGCACCTGAGCCAAGTTCTCCTGGGCAAATGGCTCACACATCAGAGCAGCTAGCACAAATGCTCAGCTCAGCGAACACAGCCCAAGCTCGCAGAGCTGCTGGTGGCCGCACAGACTTTGCTCATGAAGTTCCGAGTGCCCAGGACTTCTGAATACTTACAGTTCTCTTCTTTTCCATGTTTGCCTCTTCAGCTGCTTTCTGGTACCTTCAGAGGAGAGAAAAAGAATATGTCCTCAAATTAAACTTACATTCTTACTCTTTTAATCTTTAGGAAAACCGCCTCTGCCTATCTATTTCTGCCAACATTTGTCTTGAATCAATTCTATCAGAAGCAGCAGAGAATCAGAGCAGCCCTCACTTCCTGGGGCTGTTGCAGTCATCTGCTCTGATACAAGACAAAACCCAGGGGATAAGGTCAAATGCTGAAAAGCTATTGAATAGAACAGAAAGTTTGAGGCTTAAATCCTACTTTTGTCACTTATTAACTGTGAGCTGGGTGTGGTGAACACTTGTAATCCCAGTACTTAGGAGGCTGAGACAGGAGGAATGCAGATTTGAGGCCAGTCTCAGCTACTTAGTGAGGCCCTCTGCAACTTAGTGAGACCCTGTTTCAAAATAAAGAATGAAAAATAGGGCTGGAACTGTAGCTTGGAGGTAGAATGCCCCTGGTTCAATCCCCTGTACTGCAAAAGAAGGAGGAGAAAGGGGGGGAGGGGGAGGAGGAGGAGAAGATTACACTATGAAGACAGACATGGTGGTGCATGCTTATAATTCCAGTACTTGGGAGGCTGACACTGGAGGATGGAAGGTTCACAGCCAGACTCAGCTACTCAGTGAGGTCCTCTGTGACTTAGTGAGACTCTGTTTCAAAAATAAAGAATAAAAAATAGGGATAGGGGTATAGCTCAGGGGTAGAATGTCCCTGGGTTCAATCTCAGGTCCGCAAAAAAAAAAAAAAAAAAAAAAAAAAAAAAAAGAAAGAAAGAAAGAAGGAAGGAAAGAAAGAAAGAAAGAAAGAAAGGATTACACTATGATTTGACTTTTAAGGAAAAAATATTTTACTATTGTCTGTGGGTGTGTGTGTGTGGGGGGTACTAGGGATTGAACCCAGCAGCATTCTAGCCATGAACTACACCCTCAACCCTGTTTTACTTTTTATTTTGAGACAGGGTCTTGCTAAGTTGCCAAGGATGGCCTTGAAACTGCCAACCTCCTGTCTCAACCTCCCAAGTACTAGAATTATAGGTGTATACCACCACACCTGGCAATTTTTATTTTTCTGTGTGTGCTATGGTTAGGGTAAATGTCCCCAAAGGCCTATGTGTTACATACTTGCTCCTCAGGGAGGCGCTATCAGAAGGTAATAGAGCTACATAGGCATAGGGCCTAGCAGGAGGTCCTTAGGTTACTGGCACCATAGGGCCCCGTTCGCATCTTCCTTTCTCTTCCTTTGTGGAAGAGACATATGACATATGACTTGTGACATAAGTGGTTTTCTCTACCACAGTGCTCCTGGTGTGCTACTCTTGCCCAAGCCTCAAAGCAACAGAGCTACTATCTTAGATTGGAACCTCAATGACTTTTAGAAGAAAACATAAGAGCCAGGTGTGATGGCACACACCTATAATCCCAGTACTTGGGAGGCTGAGACAGGAGGATCGCAGGTTCAAGGACAACCTTAGCAAGTAGTAAGATTCTCATCAACCTAGTGAGACCCTGTTTCAAAATAAAAATAGGGCTGCAGGTGCAGCTCCAAGGTGGAATGCACCTGGGTTCAACCCCAGTATGAAAGAAAAAGAAGGAGGAGGAAACAGTGATGATGACAACATAGAGAGAAGCTTCATGATTTGGCAATGATTTCTTGGATATGACACAAAAACAAAGAGAAAAAAAAAAAAAAAAAAAAAGAAGCCAGGCCTGGTAGTGCATGCTGTCCCAGCTACTAAGCAGGCTGAGGCAGGAGGATCACAAGTTTGAGACCAGCCTGTGCAACTTGGCAAGATCCTGTGTTAAAATAAATAATTATATATTTTTAAAGAATCACCAAGCTGGATATGGTGGTATACTTGCAATCCCAGCATTAGCGAGGCTGAGACAGAAGGATCACAGTTCGTGGACAACCTCAGCTACTTACTGAGGCCCTCTGCAACTTAGTGAGACCCTGTTTCAAAATAAAGAATAAAGCCTGGCGTGGTGGCGCACACTTGTAATCCCTGCACTTGGGAGGCGGAGACAGGAGGATCACACAGGTACTGGCTTAAGAGACCCTGTTTCCAAATAAAAAAGTATAAAACTAGGTCTGGGAGTGTACCCCAGAGGTACAAAGGTTTCCAAGAACCCCAGTACCACCAAAAACAAAACAAAACAAAACAAAAACCTGGCCATGGTGGTGCATGCTTGTAATCCCAATATTTGGGAGGCTGAGACAGGAGGATTGCAGGTTCATGGACAGCCTCAGTTGCTTAGTGAGGCCCTTTGCAACTCAGTGAGACCTTGTTTCAAAATAAAGAATAGCCGGGCATGGTGGCGCACGCTTGTAATCCCCGCGCTTGGGAGGCGGAGACGGGAGGATCGTGCAGGTTTGAAGCCAGCCTCACTGGCTTAAGAGACCCTGTTTCCAAATAAAATATAAAAATAGGTCTGGGAGTGTAGCCCGGAGGTAGAAGGGTTCCATCCCCAGTACCACAAAAAAATAAAAATGAATAGCCTGGCGTGGTGGTGCACGCTTGTAATCCCCACGCTTGGGAGGCTGAGACAGGAAAATCGCACAGGTTCGAAGCCAGTCTCAGCTACTTAGTGAGACCCTGTTTCCAAATAAATATATAAAATAGGTCTGGGAATATAGCCTGGAGGTAGAAGGCCTTTAGGTTCCACCCCTAGTACCATCAAAAAAAGAATAAAAAATAGGCCTGACAGTGTAGCTTGGAGGTAGAATGTCCCTGGGTTCCATCCCTAGTACTGCAAAAAAAAAAAAAAAAAAAAGAAGAAGAAGTGCAGGTACCTGAAATCAATTCCCAATACTGCAAAAACAGAGAGAGAGAAAGAAAGAAAGAAAAGAAAAGAAGGAAGAAGAGAGGGAGAGAAAAATCGATAAATTGGACTTTAGAAAATTTAAAATTAAAAAAATGTACATCAGCCAGGCATGGTGGCGCACGCTTGTAATTCCAGCACTTGGGAGGCTAAGACAGGAGGATCGCAGGCTCGCAGCCAGCCTCAGCTACTTACTTAGTGAGGCCCTCCACAACTCAGTGAGACCTTATTTCCAAATAAAGAATAAAAAGTAGAGCTGGGGGTGTAGCTTTGAGGTAGAATGCCCTTGGGTTCAACCCTCAGTACCTCAAAAATGTATGTACATCAAAGAACATCATCAACAGGGTGAAAAGTCCCCATAGAATAGGAGAATATATTTGGAACTCATATACCTAAAAGGGGATTAATCCAGAATGCACAATTTTTATTCCATTTTTATTCTTTTTCTCTTTTTTTGCGGTAGTAATGATGGAACCAAGGGGCATTCTAACCCCAAGCTACACCCCCAGCCCAATTTGTTATTTTTTATTTAAAAACAAGGTCTCACTGAGCAGCTAAGAGCATCACTAAACAGCTGAGGCCGTATACAAACTGCGATCCTCCTATCGTGGCCTCCTAAAATGCTGGTATTACAAGCATGAACCACCACACTCACCTGAAGAATGCACAAATTTTTAAAAATAACCAAATGAAATAATATTAAACATACTATTCTGTATCTCCATTTCTCTGTTTCAGAAAGAAATTCAAAATAACTTAAGTTTTCATTCAAGAAATATTTACTGGTGCCTACTATGGTCCAAGGACTAGAGAAAAAAAATAGTAAGAGAAATACCTAAAACATAATTCTTAATTTCAAAGAACTTACAGTTTAGAAATTATAACACATAAACATGTTCATGCACATGTACATGCATGCACTCATACAGACTGACAGACACTTTGGACAAAAAAACCAGAGTTTTAGCCGGGTGTGGTAGTATATGCTTCTAATCCTAATACTTAGGAGGCTGAGACAGGAGGATTGCGCAGGTTCAAAGCCAGCCTCAGCTACTTAGTGAGGCTCTCAGCAATTTAGTGAGGCCCTGTTTTCAAATAAAATATAAAATAGGTCTGGGGGTGTAGTCCGAAGGTAGAAAGCCCCTGGGTTCCATGCCCAGTACTACCAAAACAACAACAAAAAATAAAAAAACAGAGTATTAAAACTTATTAAAAGCTGGGCGTGGTGGCGCACGTTTGTAATCCCCGTGAGGATCACGCAGGTTCGAAGCCAGCCTCAGCTACTTAGTGAGGCTCTCAGCAACTTAGTGAGACCCTGTTTCCAAATGAAAATATAAAATGGGTCTGGGAGTATAGCCCGGAGGTAGAAGGCCTCTGGGTTCTACCCCCAGTACCACCAAAAAATAAAAATAAATAAATAAAACTTAATAAAAGAACTAAATTGAGAATGGGGGAGGAGGTCAAGGGTCAAGGAAAGCCTTGATATGTTAATTATTCTGCTTTAATGATTCTACAGTGTATTCACTTTTTTTTTTTCTTTCTGCGGGTCTGGGGATGGAACCCAGAGGCATTCGACCTCCGAGCTACACCCCCTGCCCAATTTTCTCTTCTTTATTTTGAAACAGGGTCTCACTAAGTAGCTGAGGCTGTCCGCGAACCGCGATCCTCTGGTCTCAGACTCCTGAATGCTGGGATTACAAGCGTGCGCCACCACCCTTGGCTTGTATTCACATATTGAAATATCACACTATACCTCAAATTACACACAATTATTATTTGTCCTTTAAAAATTATATTAAATTGAAGAAAAAAAAAGGAAGCCAGGCGTTGTGGCACATGCTTGTAATCCAAGTATTTGGGAGGCTGAGACAGGATGATCAAAGGTTTGAGACCAGCCTCAGCAACTGAGAGACACTGTTTCAAAAACAAAAAAGGAGCTAGGTGTGGTGGCGCACGCTTGTAATCCCAGCGCTTAGGAGGCTGAGACAGGAGGATTGTACAGGTTCGAAGCCAGCCTCAGCTACTTAGTGAGGCTCTCAGCAACTTAATGAGACCCTGTTTCCAAATAAAATATAAAACAGGTCTGAGAGTATAGCCCAGAGGTAGAAGGCCTCTGGGTTCCACTCCCAGTACCACCAAAAAAAAAAAAAAAAAAAAAAAAAAAGGAGCCAGGGCAGAGCGTGGTGGCACCTTTTTGTAATTTCAGCGCTTGGGAGGCTGAGACAGGAGGATAGCACAGGTTTAAAGCCAGCCTCTCAGCAACTTAGTGAGACCCTGTTTCCAAATAAAGTATAAAATGGGTCTGGGAGTATAGCCAGGAGGTAGAAAAGCCCCTGAGTTCCACTCCCAGTACCACACACACACACACAAAAAAAAAGCATGCACAAAGGCCCCAAGGAAGGAAAGCATATCTTGTGAATGAGGTACACAAAGAACTCCACTGTCGCTGATGCACCAAGGAAGGGACCAGCAGGAGATGAGATGAGAATGAAGGCAGAGGTGGACTGGGTTGAGTCTTGTAGGCCATGCTAATGATTCTTAATTCAATGCTAGGTTACAATAGTTGGTCACTGATCCAATTTATGTCTTTAAAAGAATGCTTTCAAATGTGGAGAATAGACTGGTAACCTGAGAATGGAGGTCTCATTAGTAAGAGACAGTGCTGGCTTGGCCTAGGGTGGCAGTCATTGGAAATAAAGAAAAATAAATAGATTTGCGATAGATTTCAGAGGTAGAATCAACAGATTGGTTAAACTATGAACTCGGGTCTCTGGTCATCGAGTAAGTTGGAAATAATGCTCACTGGGATAGGGAATTCTGAAGGAGGAGCAGACTGAGAGTCGAGGAAAATCAAGAGCTCAGTGTCAGCTGTGCCAAATAAAGCATCCATTTGGTGCTAGCGATAATTAGATACACACATCTAGAGCTCTGAAGAGACTGGAGCTAGTCACTTACACTTAGGATATGTATGCCCACACACAGTATGAAAGCCACAAAAGGAGATGATATCTACAGACAGTGCTCTGGTGAATGTCCTTGTGCATCTGTTTCCCCATTTCTACTAATAGTGTATATCTAGGAATTGCTTCAAAGCGGGAATTCAGAAAGACAGTGGACTGTGATGAAACAGGAACTCAAAATGGGCCTTGAGCTTGTGTTTCCACACCCTTGAACAATCATCTACAGTGTATTATAGCCATAATAAAATATATAAAAGCCAGAGCCAATCAGCAGATAGATTTACAGTTTAGTCAATTGTTCACCAAGGCAAAGTATTTACACTGTGGTTAGTTGAGTAAATGAGTTCAGATTTTCTCTTCCCTTTATCATTCTAACAGAAAGGTAGACTTTAAAAGATCAAAATAGTTTTCTTCTTCAGCCCTGTCCTTTTAATGCTGAGGTGTATGAAAGACCAGGTGTACACACTGATGGCTGTCTTGAACACTGGGGTTTTTTCCTTGTTTGTTTTTTGTACTGGGGAATAAACCCAGGTACATTCTTCTTCTTCTTCTTTTTTTTTTTTTTTTTTTTTGCCATACTGGGGATGAAACCCAGGGGCATTCTCCCTCTGACCTACACCTTCAGCCCTATTTTTTATTTTGAAACAGGGTCTCACTAACTTGCAAAGGGCCTTACTAAGTAAGCTGAGGCTGTCTGCAAACTGCGATCCTCCTGTCTCAGCCTCCCAAATGCTGGAATTACAAGCATGTGACACTGCCCGGCACTTATTCTTTATTTTGAAACAGGTTCTCACTGAGTTGCAAAGAGCCTCATTAAGTAGCTAAGGCTGTCTGAGAACCTGTGATAATTCTGTCTCATCCTGCCAAATGCTGGGATTACAAGTATGAGCCACCATGCCAGGCTTAACCCCAGGTACATTCTACCTCAAAACTATACCCCAGCTGTTTTGATTTCAAATTAATTAATTATTTCTTTATTTATTGTGTTAATGGGGACTGAACCCAGAGGGGTTTTACCTCCAACCTACACCTCCAGCCCAATTTTTATCTTTATTTTGGAACAGGGTTTTACTAAGTTGCTGAGGCTGGCTGTGAGCCCATGATCCTCCTGATACTCCTGTCTCAGCCTCCCAAGTACTGGGATTGTAAGTGTGTACTACGACGCATGGCTTATTTTTTATTTTGAAAGAGAGTCTCAATAAGTTGTTGAGGGTTTCACTAAATTGCTGAGGCTGGCTTCAAACTCCTGATTCTCTTGTTTCACCCTCCCATGCACTAGGGTTACAAGCATGCACCACTGTGCCTGGCTTTGAAGAGTTTGGAAACTCCGACTCAAATGTCTCAGCCCTTTATTCATAATCAGGTATCTGCTAAATAGTTGATGCACAGGAAGAAAGGCTCTGGACCACACTGCTTCTTTCTAGGTAGGTCCTTGGTACTTTTATATTTTGTGACACTCTGAACCTCAGTACTTTTTTCGTTTTTAACAAAGTCTCATTATGTTGCCCAGGTTGTGACAGACAGGTGCTGTGAGTGACTGGCAGACGACCGAGGCTCATTACTTCAGTATGCAGTGTCCCACTAGGATGGATTCAGGTCTTAGCATTCCTCAAAGCCACAGATAGGAACTGGCATTATTCACAAACAAATTGTGAAATGCTTCTATTTGAGGAGAGGGAGCAATTTTGAAGACTTAGTTTGAGCTGGGTGTGGTGGTACAGGCTTGTAATCCCAGTAAGTGGGAGGTTGAGACAGGAGGATTGCAGGTTTGAGGACAGCCTCAGCTACTTAGTGAAACGCTTATCAACTTAGCAAGACCCTGTTTCTAAATAAAAATAAGCCAGGCATGGTGGCACATGCTTGTAATCCTAGTACTTGGTGGGCTGAGACAGGAGGATCAACAGGTCCAAAGCCAGCCACCATTACTTAGTGAGGCCCTCCCCAACTTAGTGAGACCCTGTTATCCAAATAAAGAATAAAAAGTGGGGCTGTGATGCCGGGTGTGGTGGCACACACTTGTAATCCCAGCATTCTGGAGACTGACACAGGAGGATCACCATGGTTCGTGGACAGCCTCAGCTACTTAGTGAGACCCTTCACAACTCAGTGAGACCCTGTTTTAAAATAAAGAATAAAGCCGGGTATGGTAGCTTACGCTTGTAATCCCCGCGCTTGGGAGGCTGAGACAGGAGGATCGCGCGGGTTCAAAGCCAGCCTCAGCTACTTAGTGAGGCTCTTAGCAACTTAATGAGACCCTGTTTTCAAATAAAATAGAAAATAGGTCTGGGAGTATAGCCCGAAGGTAGAAAGCCCCTGGGTTCCACCCCCAGCACCACCAAAAACAAAACAAAACAAAAAAATAATAAAGAATAAAAAATAGGGCAGGGGTTGTAGCTCAGAGGTCGAATGCCCCTGGGTTCCATCCCCAAACCCCCACACACAAAAAATAGGGCTGGAGAGCCAGGCGTGGTGGCACAATTTTGTAATCCCAGCATTTCGGAGGCTGAGACAGGAGGATTGCAGTTTGTGGACAGCCTCAGCTACTCAGTGAGGCCCTCTGCAACTCAGTGAGACCGTTTCAAAATAAAGAACAAAATAATAGGGCTGAGGGTGTAGCTCCAAGGTAGAATGCCCCTGGTTTCCATCCCTAGTACTGAAAAAAAAAAAAATCAAGAAATTCCATAACTAAAATCTTACTTTCTCCCTCCCTAGATTTCTTCCTGGTCCAGGCTTCTTTTCTTCACATATGGGACTTAATCACAAACTGCTCATTAATGCACAGCTGTGAGGCAGGCAGCTGATGGAAGATACTAAAATTATCTGGGGAGTAATAACAGTGTCTCAACTTTTTCTAAGGCCAGAAAACAGAGTTCCTGAACCATGACTCTTGCTTGATGCCCTCAAAGAGCAAAGAAAGCACCGAGCCAAAAACAGGAAGAATGGAAACTCCCACGGTTTAGGCAACGTATTTTCTTCTGAAATAAATTCACCACTAAAATGTTACAAGGGAGCTGGGCGTGGTGGCGCAAGCTTGTAATCCCAGCATTTGGGAGGCTGAGACCTGGAGGGTCGCGGTTCGCGGAAGCCTCAGCTACTTAGTGAGGCCCTCTGCAACTCAGTGAGACCCTGTTTCAAAATAAAGAATAAAAAATTGGGCAGGGGGTGTAGCTCGGAGGTCAAATGCCCCTGGGTTCCATCCCCAGACCCGCAAAAAAAAAAAAAAAAAAAAAAAAGTTACAAGGAAGCAAAGAGGTTAACTAAGAAGACTTGAAGATCCTTGTGAGAGGGAGGGAGAGAGAAAAAGAGAGAGAGGATGCACACGCAGGTGTATAACAGGAATGGAACTCGAGGCCTTTTTTGTGTGTTAGGCAAGTGCCCTACCACCGAGTTACCTACTCAGCCTCCTTTTTAAATTTTTTAAAATTCTGAGACAAGAGCTGGGCATGGTGGCACACGCTTGTAATCCCAGAATTTGGGAGGCTCAAACAGGAGGATCACAGTCGGCAGACAGCCTCAGCTACTCAGTGAGGCCCTTTGTAACTCGGTGAAACCGTGTTTCAAATTAAAGAGTAAAAACAGCCGGGCGTGGTGGCACATGCTTGTAATCCCCACACTTGGGAGGCTGAGGCAGGGGGATCGCACAGGTTCGAAGCCAGCCTCAGCTACTGAGTGAGGCTCTCAGCAACTTAGTGAGACCCTGTTTCCAAATAAAATATAAAATAGGTCTGGGAGTATAGACTGGAGGTAGAAAGCCCCTGGGTTCTGCCCCCAGTACGACAAAAAATAAGTAAATAAATAAATAAATAATAAAAATAAAAATTAGGGCTGGGGCTGGGCATGGTGGCGCATGCTTGTAATCCCAGCATTTGAGAGGCTGAGACTGGAGGATCATGGTTCGAGGATAGCCTCAGCTATTTAGTGAGGCTCTCTGCAACTCAATGAGACCTGGTTTCAAAATAAAAGAATAAAAAATAGGGCTGGGCGTGTAGCTTGGAGTTAGAATGCCCCTGGGTTCCATCCCCAGACTCGCAAAAATAAATAAATAAATAAATAAATAAAATAAAAATAGGGCTGGGGATATAGCTCGGAGGTAGAATGTCCCTGTGTTCTATCCCTAGTACCACAAAATAAATAATAAAAAAATAAATATCCTGAGACACGTTCTCACTAAGTTGCCCTCGCTGGCCTTGAACTTGTGATCCTCCTGCCTCCGTCTCCCTCCCTCATACCTGCTGTTACAGATCTGTGCCACTCCACCTGGCTAAGTTTTTTTCTTAAGGAAGAATAGCCCACACAAACACATACACAAAAACTAAATATAAATGCTATTTTCCCTTGGGACTCAGAATAAGTAAAATATCTGGCGTGGAAGGAGCTGTGATAAGGTGGAGACACACTGGCAGGAGGTGGGGGATCAGTGTCCTGAATTCATCCAATCTACATCTTGGTGTGTGACCTTCAGCCTCAATTGCTAGACCACAAGTTCCTTATCTGTCAAGGATGGTGACAAAGGTTAACCAAAGCAGTGGTTTCAAACTCTTAATGTGGAACCTTCCTTTTAAATGCTATCCTATTAGATTAAAGCAGGGCAGCTGGGGTAGAAGGTCTAGGATGCCCTTAGATCTCCCAGTCTCTCCAGAACTGGCCGCTGGTATGCCTCTAAAGAATTCATTGAAGATGATTCAAAAACTACCAGGCTAACTGGGCATGGTCGCCCATGCTTGTAATTCTAGTATGTGTGAGGCTGAGACAGGAGGATAGCAGGTTCACAGCCAGCCTCAGCTACATAGTGAGGCCCTCCACAACTTAATGAGACCCTGTTTCAAAATAAAGAATAAAAAAATAGGTCTGGGGGTAGCTCAAAGGTAGAATGCCCCTGAGTTCAATCCCTACTACCACAAAAAAAAAAAGAAAAACAAAACAACAAAACAACAAAAACTACGAGGCATGGTGGTGTATGCCTGTAATACCAGTACGTGGGAGGCTGAGACAGGAGGATTGCAGGTTCGTGGTCAGCCTCAGTTAACTACTGAGGCCCTTTGCAACTTAGTGAGACCCTGATTCAAAATAAAGAATAGAAAAAAAAGTTAGCTGGGCATGGTGGCACATGTTTATAATTGCAGCATTTGGGGGGCTTAGACAGGAGGCTCTCAGGTTCACAGCCAGCCTCTGTTACTTAGTGCAACTCACTGAGACCCTATTTCAAAATAAAGAATAAAAAATAGGGCTGGGGTATAGCTCGGAGGTAGAATGCCCCTAGGTTCCATTCTAGTACCAAAAAAAAAAAAAAAAAAAAGAATAAAAAAATTGGGCTGGGGGGTGTGTGGCTCTGAGGTAGAATGTCCCTGGGTTCAATCCCTGTTACTGCAAAACAAACAAACAAACAAATAAATAAATGAGTCAGCTGGGCATGGTAGTGCATGATTGTAATTCCAGTACTTGGGAGACTGAGACAGGAGGATCGCAGGTTCTCAGCCAGCCTCAGCTACTTAGTGAGGCCTTCTGCAACTTAGTGAGACCCTGTTTCAAAAATAAAGGATAGAAAATAGGGCTGGGAGAATGCCCCTAGATTCCATCCCCAGTACCATACAATAAAATAAAATATATGAGTCAAAGACCAACTTTTTCATAAGAAACCAAATTCCACCAGGTGTGGTGGCACACGTTTGTAATCCAGGTACTTGAAAGGCTGAGACAGGAGAATCGCATGTTTGAAGACAGCCTCGGCAAGTAGTGAGGCTCTCATCAACCTAGCAAGACCCTGTTTCAAAAAAAATAGAGCTATCAGGGTGTAGCTCAGAGGTAGAATGCCCCTGGGTTCAATCCCCAGTACCACAAAAATAAAAATAAAATTTTTTAAAATAAAGAAACCAAATGCCACTCAAATGGTCCTTTATCAAGTAAAGAATTATGTTATGCTGAAGGCTTATGTGAATGAAACCAAAGCTAGCTGTTCAAACTGACCCATCGACCTTCTTTTTTTTTTTTTTTTTTTTTGGTGGTACTGGGGTTCCTGGAAGCCCTTCTATCTCCGGACTACACTCCCAGACCTATTTTTACATTTTTATTTGGAAACAGGGTTTCCTAAGCCAGCGCGCGCGCGGCTGGCTTCAAACCTGCGCGATCCTCCTGTCTCTGCCTCCCAAGCGCAGGGATTACAAGCGTGCGCCACCACGCCCGGCCCCATCGACCTTCTTTACCTCAAGTTTATTTATATAGAGCTTTAGTCAGTGAAAACAGCGCTATGAAGGATTCATCAGATCTAAGCGCTGATGGTAGAAAAATTATTCTTCTGTACATAAAGTGTGAAATGTATTCATAATTAGCATGTAAAGTCTGATTAATCTACAAACAATGACCAGATTAAACTTCTTCCAAATACCACTCTTTTTGTTGTTGTTAAGCTAGGGATTGAAACCAGGACCTTGAGCATGCTACACATGTAATATGCACTTCCACTGACCCCAACCCCAGCCCCAAATACCACATTTATATTAGTCTTTGATCAGAAACCTCCTAAGGTTTTTACAGCCTCTTAATGAAGCTTGTTGAGAGCTACTTAGTGAGGCTCTCAGCAACTTAGTGAGACCCTGTTTCCAAATAAATTATAAGATAGGTTTGGGAGTATAGCCTGGAGGTAGAAAAGCCCCTGGGTTCCACTCCCAATAACACACACACACACACACACACCAAATTCCAAACCTCATGACAGAGAGTATCTCAAAATTAGAGAAAATACTAGGTGTTGGAAATGGAAATTAGTAGATGCTGTGTTGAAAATAGTCTTGCATTTTTCTTTGAAAACCTACAGTGAGTGAACCCTAAAAACCTTAAGCAGCTGGGCCTTGTGGCGCACGCTTGAAATCCCAGTACTTGGGAGGCTGAGACAGGAGGATCACAGGTTCACTGCCAGCCTCAGGTACTTAATGAGGCTGGCTGCTACTTAGTGAGACCCTGTTTCAAAATAGAAAATAAAAATAGGGCTAGGGTGTAGCTTGGAGGTAGAATGCCCTAGATTCCATCCCTAGTACTGGAAAAAAAAAAATCAGGCAATTTTAGCAACAGGTCCCCACTGAGTATGAAGTTTGGTCAAGAAATCCAGGCTAGCCGGGCGTGGTGGCACACACTTGTAATCCCCGTGCTTGGGAGGCTGAGACAGGAGGATTGCACGGGTTTGAAGCCAGCCTCAGCTACTTAGTGAGGCTTCCAGAAACTTAGTGAGACCCTGTTTCCAAATAAAAAAGGTCTGGGAGTATAGCCTGGAGGTAGAAAGCCTCTGGGTTCCACCCCCAGTACCACCAAAACAAAACAAAACACAACAAAAAAAGAAATCCAGGCTGATTGGTTCCCTGAGTTTCACTGTTGTAAGTATGTGAACAACATTATTTGTCCCACCTGTGTGTGTGTGTGAATGGGATGGAATTGGGGATGCAATCCAGGGGCATACTATCTGTGCGCTAGATTCCTCAACTCTATTTTAATTTTATTTTGAACCAGGGTCTTTCTAGGTTGATGAGAGTCTCACTACTTGCTGAGGCTGTTCTTCAATGTGTGATTCTCCTATTTCAGCCTCCCAAGTACTGGGATTATAAGCATGCATCACCACACTCGGTTGGTTCCCAGCCCTATTTATTATTTTATTTTTAAATAGGGCCTTGCTAAGTTGCTGAGACTGACCAGAAGCCTGAAATCTTCCTATCTCAGCCTCCCAAGTATTGGGATTACTGGCATGTGCTGCCAGGCCCAGTTTACTTGTCCCACTTCTGTTCCTCTGGAATGTCTCCACCATTCTCCCAGCCCATCAAATAAAACTGTATTCTTAAAATCACTTTGGAGCTGGGCATGGTGGCGCACGCTTGTAATCCCCGCACTTGGGAGGCGGAGACAGGAGGATCACGCAGGTTCGAAGTCAGCCGTGCTGGCTTAAGAGACCCTGTCTCCAAATAAAAGGGTCTGGGTATAAAATATAAAAATGAGTGTAGCCTGGAGGTAGAAGGGTTTCCAGGAACCCCAGTACTACCAAAAAAAAAAAAAAAAAAAAAAAGTTTAGCACAAACCTGTAATCCCAGCTATTTGGGAAGCTAAAGCAGAAGGATGACAAGTCTGAAGCTGCCCTGAGCAATTTAGCAACACCGGCTCAAAACAAAACAAAAACAGCTAGGGATAGCAGGTGTAGATGGTGTATGCTTGTAATCCCAGTACTTGGGAGGCTGAGATAGGAGGATAAGGATAGCCTTATTTTTATTTTTTATTTAGAGACAGGGTCTCACTAAGTCGCCCAGGTTGGCCTCCTACTTGCAATCCTACTGCCTCTCTCTCCCAAGTAGCTAGGATTACCGGCATGTACCATGGTGCCCAGCCCAAATATTAACTTCGGCAGATTACTCTCTACACTTCTGCTTACTCAACTATAAAACAGGGATAATGCCTCTCCCTCTTTTTTTTTTTTTTTTTTTTTTTTTTGTGGGGATGGAACCCAGGGGCATTCTACTTCCAAGCTACATCTCTAGCCCTATTTTTTTATTCTTTACTTTGAAACAGGGTCTCACTAAGTTGCTGAGGGCCTAAGTAGCTGAGGCTGGCTGCGAACCTGCAATCCTCCTGTCTCACCTTCCTAAGTATTGGGATTACAAGTGTGCACCACCAACAAGAATTCTACCTCTTGTTGGGGACTGAACCTAGAGGCATTGTATCTCTGAGCTATAGTCCCAGCCCTATTTTGTTTTTATTTGAAAACAGGGTCTCACTAAATTTCTGAGTGTCATGCTAAGTTGCTAAGGTTGCCTTCAAATCTGCAATCCTCCTGTCTCGGCCTCCCCAGTACTGGGATTACAAGCCTGGCTTTGGCATACTTCTTGGCACACTGATTCTGACTAATGTGTTCAGGATTTATAACTCTGCATCACTGCCATTTGCCCTTGTAACCTTCATAGGGAAGACAGTTAACCTATTAAACTATAAAAGGTGAGTGAACTTTAAGATCCTTTATACTTTCTGCAAAACCAAAAAGGCTCCCTGGGGGGAAATACACTAAGTGATGTGTGCATGTATGATTGTATCATTCTGAATGCCATTATAATGTATAATTACATTGTACCGATAAAAGTATAAAAAATAAGACTCCCCAGATGAGTATCCTCTTTCAACTTCCTACTCTCATCAGTGCTACTAAAAGACTCAAATCCTCATGAAAACTGGCTGGGCTGGACAATGACAGAGTACAAGGATGAGGAAGTCACCGAGGAAGAGGTGAGATCATCACTAAGGTGATGACGAGCTGGGCAGGAGAGGAGGTAAAGCAGGAAGGACACTGACATCCAGGGCAAAGCACAGGGTCCCTGGGAACAAGAGACAGGCAAACAGAAGGACAAGAGGCTCTAAACAGAAAGCAGGTTTTCCAAACATACCATTTCCAAGAAGGATTCTGGGTGATGCCAAGGTTGAGGCTGAAGGCAGGAGGGGCACCGGAGACAACATGCAGCTTGAGAAGTAGAGAAGATAAGAAATTATGAAGAAGCTCGACGTGGTGGCGCACGCTTGTAATCCCAGCATTCTGGAGGCTGAGACAGGAGGACCGCGGTTCGCAGACAGCCTCAGCTACTTAGTGAGGCCCTCCGCAACTTAGTGAGACTCTGTTTTAAAATATAAAGAATGCCGGGCGTGGTGGCGCACGCTTGTAATCCCCGCGCTTGGGAGGCAGAGACAGGAGGATCGCGCAGGTTCGAAGCCAGCCGCGCGCGCTGGCTTAGGAGACCCTGTTTCCAAATAAAAATGTAAAAATAGGTCTGGGAGTGTAGCCCGGAGATAGAAGGGCTTCCAGGAACCCCAGTACCACCAAAAAAATAAAAATAAATAAAATATAAAGAATAAAACAAAAAATAGAGCTGAGTGTGTAGCTCAGAGGTAGAGTGCCCCTGGGCTCGAACCATCCCCAGTACTTAAAAAAAAAGAAAAAAAGAAAAAGAAAAAAGGGAAAAGAAAAGAAAAAAAGAAAGAAAGAAATTATGAAGAAATTCCAAAGTATGAAGTCGTTGATAGGAGGCCTCAGAGGACATTTGGTAAAGTATGGGAATATTGTTGGCCCTTCTTTCCCCACCCTTTTCTTTTTTAGTGGTCACTGGATGTTACTAGTGACATTTGGGGGCATGTAAATGATAAATACACTGTGCCAGGATGATGCACCTTACCCCAAATGCCAATAACACCCCAATGAAAAGCACAGAGAAGTAAATGACACTGGAAGCTGATGTCCCCAGAGAAGGCAAAGAGCTTGGCCAGATGTTGGCACACCACTGCAGCAAAAAGGAGGAGAAGGCCGTGGTGTGGTTACATGTGAGCCTCAAAGCACAGGTTCAGAACTTCAGAACCAGGCACTAGTCAGGCGTGGTGGTACACACTTGTAACCCCAGTACTTGGGAGACTGAGACAGGAAGACTGTGGTTCAAAGCCAGCCTCAGCAACTTAGTGAGGCCCTCTGCAACTTAGTGAGACCCTGTTTCCAAAAAATAAAATAAAAAGGGCTGGGAGTAGAATTCCCCTGAGTTCTTTTTTCTTTCTTTCTTTCTTTTTTTTTTTTTTTTTTTTTTTTTTTTTGCGGGTGTGGGGATAAAACCCTGAGGTATTTGACCTCCGAGCTGCATCCCCTGCCCAATTTTTTATTCTTTATTTTGAAACAGGGTCTCACTGAGTTGTGAAGGGCCTCACTAAGTAGCTGAGGCCGTCCAAGAACCGTCATCCTCCTGTCTCAGCTTCCCAAATGCTAGAATTACAAGCGTGAGCCACCATGCCTGGATAGAATTCCCCTGAGTTCAATGCACAATACCACACACACAAAAAGAACCAGGCACTGAAAACAATGTATGGAAATCAGTATTGGAAATGTAGGGGAGCAGCAACTCTTGACTACTAGCCCAAGAATATTTTAGGCTGGATGTGGTGGTGCATGCCTATAATCCCGGTACTTGGGAGGCTGAGATAGGTGGATTGTAAGTTTGAGGCCAGCCTCAGCAATTTAGCGAAGTTGAGACTCTGTTTTAAAATTTAAAAAAAATTAAAAAGTCGCCGGGCGTGGTGGCGCACGCTTGTAATCCCCGCGCTTGGGAGGCAGAGACAGGAGGATCGCGCAGGTTCGAAGCCAGCCGCGCGCGCAGGTTCGAAGCCAGCCGCGCGCGCTGGTTTAGGAGACCCTGTTTCCAAAATGAAAATGTAAAAATAGGTCTGGGAGTGTAGCCCGGAGGTAGAAGGGCTTCCAGGAACCCCAGTACCACCAAAAAAAAAAAAAAAAAAAAAAAAAAAAAAAAAATTAAAAAGTCTGGAGCCAGGCATGATGGCACATGCTTATAATCCCAGAATATGGAAGTCTGAGACAGGAGGATCGCAGGTTCAAAAGCAGCCTCAGCAATTTAGTGAGACCCTGTTTCCAAATAAAAGCTAAAAGAGGTCTGGGGTATAACCTTGAGGTAGAAGGCCCCTAGGTTCTATCCCTAGTCCAAAAATAAAAATAAAAAAAGAAAGAAAGAAGAGGTCTTCGAGTATAGTTTAGAGGTTAAAAAAAAAAGGCTCCCGGGGTCCAATCCCCAGTACCCCTCCTCAAAAAAAAAAAAAAAAAAAAAAAGAAAGAAAAGAAAAAAAGAAAATTTCAGGGAAGCATGTACAGAAAGAACAGACGCAGCATGTGTTGACAAAGGAAAGCCAAGTTTAGTTAAAGGTGGGTGGAGCTAAGGGGGGGTGAAAAGGGCAAGAATGTGAAGACGTTTCTGCACAGAACAGGGGGTTTCCACGTCCCATTAATCACATCTCTACACTGTCTCCTATGCCTTCCCCATTCCCATCGGCCCCTCCCCAAACAGCTCTAATTTGGGTTCCTGAGAGAACCCCACAGACTGTCTCCGTGCTCTCTGCCTCTCACCTCTCCAGCATACCTTTTACACTGTGCCAGAAGCATCTTTCTAAAGTACAAGTCCAGTCACGTCACTCTCCCCGTTATGTAACTCCACACTCGCTCAGCGCAGCACTGGAGGCCTCCCACCATCCGGCCCTGGCCGAGCCTCTCCCTCTTGTTTCTGCCACACTGCTTGCTTTTCTATTCCCTTTGCCCCTGTTCAGCTTCCACAATCTTTTCCTCATTCATTTTGCTTTTTCTTCAAGCTCACTTCTTTGATTTCATAAGTCAATTTCTTCTACTACCAGTAATTCCTAAACTTCCCTAGAGATAAAAAATCACTTGCAAGCCAGGTGTTGTGAAGCATGCCGGTAATCTCAGGACTTCAGAGGCTGAGAGAAGATTCCAGGCTCAGGCCACCCTTGGCAATTGAGTGAGACCCTGAGTAACTTAGTATGACCCTTTTTGTGTGTGTGACAAAGTTTTTATTTTTTCATTGTGGAAAATCAACTCTGTTTTAGTAATAGAACATCTCAAAGCCATGAAACTGAAAAATTAAAAAAGCAAAAAAACTGATAAGCATTCCTTTTTATACTTTCAGCTGCCATCTGAACATGATATATTATTAATTCACCTACTAAATTCCAACTTCTTTGATTTGGTGGGGATGCTGGAATTGAACCCAGGACCTCACTTGTTTGCTATGTACCAATTGGGTTATGTACCAATCCCCCCTTTTTTTTTATTTGAAGACTTTCTTGAATTTCTGATTTCTTATGATACTTTAACCTGAACGCCATTTTCAATATGATCCACATTAAAAAAAAAAAAAAAACACAAAAAAAGCCGGGTGTGGTGGCACACGCTTGTAATCCCAGCATTCGGGAGGCTGAGACCAGAGGATTGTGGTTCGTGGACAGCCTCAGCTACTTAGGCCCTCTGCAACTCAGTGAGACCTGGTTTCAAAATAAAGAATAAAAACTAGGGCAAGGGGTGTAGCTCAGAGGTAGAATGCCCCTGGGTTCCATCCCAAACCCGCCAAAGAAAGAAAGAGAGAGAGAGAGAGAGAGAGGAGAGAGAAAAAGAAAGAAAGAAAGGAAGGAAGGAAAGGAAGGATAGGGCAGGGGGTGTAGCTCAGAAATCGAATGCCCCTGGGTTTCATCCCCACACCTACCAAAAAAAAAAAAAAACCCACAAAAAAGACATGACCTTATGCTAAATTTTTCTAAACAGGTAGTTTCAGAATCTTTTCAAATATTTGATTTAAATAACTAACTTGCAAATTTATCAGAGCAGGAAAAGAATATATTTTTGGTTTTTACATATACTGTTTATAAAATTGTACAAAAATTAGTAGTTTTTTTTTTTTTTTTTTTAGTATGACCCTTTTTCAAAATAAAAATACAAAAAAGGACTGGGGGTATAGCTCAGAGGTAGACTGTTCCTGGGTTTACTACCTAATACCAAAGGGGAGAAAAATAACTTGTAATTTTTTTGTGTGTGTGTGGTACTTAGGGGTAAAAACACATGGCTTTCTACCTCAGGGCTATATTTCCAAACCTTTTTTATTCTTTATTTGCAAACAGGGCCTCACTAAGTTGCTGAGAGCCTCACTAAGTAGCTGAGGCTGGCTTCGAGCCTGTGTGATCTTCCTGTCTCAGCCTCCCAAGTACTGGGATTATAAGCGTGCGCCACCACGCCCAGCTTGAGGCACTTAAAAAAAAAATTCCTGAGCCCTCGTGCAAGCACAGAATCAGAATCTTTACAGGAGTCTGGGAAACCATGTAGGATGATTTTAAAACAAACATGGTCAAAATATCTTTGGCATTCCTCCTATCAGAAGACGGAGTTACATTCCCCTCTTCCTAAATAATGAGCCAGGTTCATCCCCCACTCCAACACTGGGGAGCAAAGCCAAGGCCTTGTGTATGCTAGGCAAGTGCTCTAGCACTGAGCTACATTCCCAGCCTTAGTGACTCACTTCTAAGAAGAGAAGAGAATGCGGTAAAAGTGATAGTGTTTGACTCCCAAGGCTAAGGTCATAAAGGGAAACACAATTTCTAGCTTCTTTCTTCCTTTGTTCCCTCCCTTCCTCTGTTTCTGGATGCTTGCCCTTGGAACCCAGCCACCAAGTCAAACGAGTCACATGGAATGGCCATGTGTAGGTGTTCCAACCATGGCCCTAGCCGAGATCCCAGATGACAGCCAGGATCAACTGCCTGGCTTGTGAGTGAGCGAGTCTTTAGTTGACGAAGGTCTCTAGCCTTTGAGCCACCCTGGCTGATGCTATCTATATAGCACAGAGATAAGCCCTCCTACCCAAATTGGAGACTCACAAGCAAAATAAATGCTGTCATTATTTTATGCCTTTAAATTTTGGAGATCTTTGTTTTTGTAAAACTTGGGATCAAACTCAGGGCCTCAATTGAGTAGGCCCTCTTCCACTGAGCTACATCCACAGCCTAAGATTTTTTTTTTGGGGGGGGGGCAGAACTAAGAATTGAACTCAGGGCATTCTATCTCTGAGCTACACTGCAGCTCTATTTTTATTTATTTTGAAACAGGGTCTCACTAAGTTATGGAGGGCCTCATTAAGTAGCTGAGGCTGACTATGAACCGCGATCTTTCAGTCTCAGCCTCCCAAGTACTGAGATTCCAAGCATGTGCCACCACGCTCAGCCCAAGTTGTTTTGTTTGTTTTTGTTTTTGTCTTTTTGGTGCTGGAGTTTGAACTCAGGGGCATTCTATCTCTGAACTCAACTCCCCAGCCCAATTTTTTATTCTTTATTTTTGAAACAGAATCTCATTAAGTTGTGGAAGGCCTCACTAAGTAGCCCCAGTTCATGAGGCTGGTCACGAACCCAGATCCTCCAGTCTTAGCCTCCCAACTACTGGGATTATAAACCTGCACTACCACACCTGGCTTAGCCCAAGATTTTTTTTTTTTTTTTTTTTTTGGTGTGTGTGTGGTACAGAGGATGGAACCCAGGGGCATTCTATCTCCAAGCTACACCACCAGCCCTATTTTTTTAAATTTTTTATTTTAAAACAGGATCTCAGCCAGGTGTGATGGTGCATGCTTGTAATCCCAGCACTTAAGAGGCTGAGACAGGAGGATCACACAAGTTCAAAGCCAGCATCAGCTACTTGGTGAGGCTCTCAGCAACTCAGTGAGACCCTGTTTCCAAATAAAGTATAAAATAGGTCCTGAAGTATAGCCTGGAGGCAGAAAAGCCCCTGGGTTCCACCCCCAGTACCACACACACAAAAAAAAATAAAATTTTTTTTTAATAAAACAGGATCTCACTGAGTTGCAAAGGGCTCACTAAGTAACTGAAGCTGTCCATGAACTCCAATTCTCCTGTCTTAGCCTCCCAAATGCTAGGATTACAAGCATGGTATACCACCATGCCCTGCTCCAAGATTTTTTTTTTTCTTTTATTTTTGCGGGTCTTGGGATGGAACCCAGGGTCATTCGACCTCCAAGCTACAACCCCTGCCCTATTTTTTTATTCTTTATTTTGAAACAGGGTCTCACTAAGTTGCAAAGGGTCTCACTAAGTAGCTGAGGCTGTCCAAAAACTGTGATCCTCTGGTCTCAGCCCCCTCCTAAATGCTGGGATTACAAGCGTGCGCTACCATGCCCAGCTCTCCAAGATTGACTGATTGATTGATTTTTCAGGGGGTGCTGAGGATTGAGCCCAGGGGCATCCTACCTCCGAGCTACATCCCCAGCCCTATTTTTATTCTTTACTTTGAAGCTGGGTCTCACTAAATCATGGAAGACCTCACTAAACTGAGGATGGCCTCGAACCTGATATCCTCCAGTCTTAGCTTCCCAAGTACTGGGATTACAAGCGTGCGCCACCATGCCCAGCTTTTCCAAGACTTTTTAAAATCAAAATTATTAACTTGAGCTTGTGTGGTGGTGCATGCTTGTATCCCAATACCTGAGAGGCTGAGACAGGAGGATCACAGGTTTGGGGCTAGCCTCGGCTACTTAGTGAGGCCCTCTGCAACTTAGAGAGACCCTGTTTCAAAATAAAGAATAAAAAATAGGACTGGGGATGTGGCTCAGAGCCCCTGGGTTCAATCCCCAGTACTGCAAAAAGAAAAAATAAGAAAGAAGAAAAAAAAAAAAGAAAATTATTAACTTGAGCCAAAGTTGGATAAATAAAGAAGGGAATGAGATGGGGGAGGGGAAGAATGGAGGGCAATAAAGGATTATAGGGAAGGTGGATTGAACAAAGTACAATATATGTATATGTGGAAATGTATTAATCTGTATAATTAATATAAGCTTATATATAATATATATGTACATATACATATATATTTTTTGGGGGGTGGCGGTGGTGCTAATGATTAAACCCAAGTGCATTCTACCTCTGAGCTACACTCCCAGCCCTATTTTATTTTTTAGTTTGAAACAAGAGTCTCACTTAGTTGCAGTAGCTTCCTATTAATGAACAAACTGTACTGATGAGATAATCTTATTGCCTCCCCTAGGTGCCTCCTGAGCATGGCATTTCTATTTGCCACCTCTGGTATATAAGTACATAGAGCATTTTCTGAATATTTGTTGAGTGCCTACTATGTTCCAGTTACTGTGCTACTCACTTAATAAAATGAGCGGGGAAGAGGTTTTCATATCAAAGAACTCACAGTCCAGAGGAAGAGTCTGCAAACTTTTTCATAAAGAGCCAGACAATAACTATTTTAGACCTTAAGGGTGATACGATCTTTATTGTCACTAGTCATTCTGCTATTGTAGCATGAAAGTAGTCCTAAACAATCCACAAATACACATAGCTGTGTTCCAATAAACCCTTCTTTACTAAACCGGCAGCAGTGGGCTGCAGTGTGCCCAGGTAGTTTGCACTGTTCAGCAGAACTCTGTGCAATGGCGAAATGCTTCTGTGCTGCTCAATATAGTGGCCGCCAGCTTTGAGTAGCGATTGGGCATTTGAAATGTAACAGGTGTAGCTGATAAAGTGAATTGTAAATGTTATTTAAAACTCAATCTAGCTGGGTGCAGTGGCACACGCTTGCAATCTCAGTACTTGGGAGGCTGAGACAGGAGGATCATGCAGGTTTGAAGCCAGCCTCAGCTACTTAGTGAGGGGCTTAGCAACTTAGTGAGACCCTGTGTCCAAATAAAATAGAAAATGGGTTGTAGACCGGAGGTAGAAAGCCCCTGGGCTTCATCTCCAGCACCACACACAAAAATAAAATAAAGTAAAACTCAACCAGAAAGCCTTTCTAAATTGCTCCTGCCCATGATGATCACTCTCTCTGATTCCATCTCCAATCCTCATTCTTATTCACTTTGATGACACTTTGCTTTATAACTATGTGCTTTATAGTTATCTTTTTCTGTTTGTACCTTTTTCTCTCCCCCCTATTAAAAAATAAAAGGGAACCTGTCTCCTGATTATTATCATTCTTCTTCAGAGCAGTCTGTACAATGTGCAATAAAGCCATTTTACACTACCTACTGTCTTTACCAATGTCCCTGACAGGTGGTGATATGTGCTCAAGACAGATGGTCTTTTTGGACTATGGTCAGAACTTACTTGGAGAATATTTCCACAATCGCTGATGACTTGTTCTTGTTAACAAGAGAAAGCTCTTTGGCTGTGACCCTCAGTGATAGTGAAGTCCACTGCCGTCTGTTAAATGGACTTGATTCCATCTTGTCTACAGTTCCTGAAGTACCTGTGTGATAAAGAAAGTCAGAACATTAGACATAGGATTCTCCAGCACCCAAAGACTGACAACAACACAGGACAGGTGAGAGAGCAGAGAGCTCACACTAACAGACCACATTCCTCTGCTAGTTTTCCCCAAACCTGTGTAACTGTGATCATACGATTCTGTATCATTGAGGTTGAAGTTTATTGTAAAAGGAGGAAGTGAGACCAGATGATCTCTAAAGTCCCTTCCAGTTCCATCATTTTATGATCGACCCCACTGTGCAAACACTGATTGGTCTTTCCCTGAACTTAAGTCTGTTTCAAAGTCACTAGGGTGAAATGTTCCCCTCTTCTGGATTACCCCAGAAGAGGTATAATCATCTCAGTAGAGTCAGGTCCAAATTAGGCTCCACCTACATCCAAGTTTCCTTGGCTGCCCCCTTTCCCCACACTCCGCAGCACTGACTACTTGGTGTTGGGAGGAGAGCTAAGGATACTGTGTGGCACAGTAGAAACAGAATGGGTTTTAAAGCTAGGCAGACTTTGGTAAAATCATTAACTTAATACCATGAACAAATTATGTAATTTTGGGGCTGGAGGCTTAGATCAGTGACAGCATATGTGCCTATCATGAGTCCTCAGGCCCTGGGTTTAATTCCCAATACTACAGGAAAAAAAATTGTTTTATTAAAGCTGGGAATGGTAGCACACACCTGTAGTTCTAGTACTTGGGAGGCTAAGAGAGGAGGATCAAAGGTTTGAGGACAGCCCCAGCAAGTAGTGACACTCTCATCAACCTAGTGAGACCATTTCAAAACTAAAAAAAAAAAAAAAAAAAAAAAAAAAAAAATTGGACTGGGGTATATCTTGAAGGTAGATTGTCCCTGAGTTCATCCCCTAGTAACACAAATACACCTGAGCAAGATAGTGCACACCTATAAATAATCCCAGCTACTTGGGAGACTGAGACAGGAGGATCACAAGTTTGAAGCTAGCCACAGCAATTTAGGGATACCCTGTCTCAAAATAAAAAATTAAAAGTCTGGAGGTATGAGCCGGGCATGGTGGTACAAGCTTGTAATCCTAGCATTTAGGAGGCTGAGACACGAGGAACACAGGTTTGTGACCAGCCTCAGCTACTTAGTGAGGACTTCTGTAACTTAGCAAAATCCTGTTTCAAAATAAAGAATAAAAAATGGGGCTGGAAGCCAGGTGTGGTGGCGCACACTTGTAATCCCCGCGCTTGGGAGGCAGAGACAGGAGGATCGCGCAGGTTCGAAGCCAGCCGCGCGCACTGGCTTAGGAGACCCTGTTTCTAAATAAAAATATAAAAATAGGTCTGGGAGTGTAGCCCAGAGGTAGAAGGGCTTCCAGGAACCCCAGTACCACCAAAAAAAAAAAAAAAAAATGGGGCTGGAGGTATGGCTCGGAGGTAGAATGCCTCCTGGGTTCAATCCCCAATACCACAAAAAAGAAAAAGAAAAAGAAAGATCTAGAGGTACAACTCTGTAGTAGTGAGTATACCACTAGATTCAATCCCCAGAATTGAAAAAGAAAGTAATCTTTTTAGTTTCTTCAGCTGAAAAATAATAATATTCATCTTTCTGTGGCTTAATATACTTATAGAGATAATACATAAAAATACTGGGCACATTAGAGAAGTATGAGGAGCACATTAAATATAATATACTAATGTTGGCTCTTGTTATAATTCTTCTTCTTTTTTTTTTTTTTTGGTGGTACTGGGGTTCCTGGAAGCCCTTCTAACTCCGGGCTACACTCCCAGACCTATTTTATACTTTTTTATTTTTGGAAACAGGTTCTCTTAAGCCAGCGGGGCTAGCTTCGAACCAGCTCAATCCTCCTGTCTCCGCCTCCGAAGTTGGGGGATTACAAGTGTGCACCACCACGCCCGCCCTTGTTATAATTCTTACAACTGTAAAGCCTTTTAACAATTGGGGAAGTAGAATGTACTTTAAATTCAGAGACTAAAACCTCCATACTTCAGTTATTTTCTAAAATTTCTGAGAATACATAAAGTTGTATACCCTTAACATCACTTAGTCTCTCCCCATTAAACTGGATTCTTTGTCGTCCCCCCCACCCCCGCCCCAGTATTATCAAAGGAGTTCCAACCTTTGTCCAGAAGAGGTGAGATTAGAAATGAGTCAATAGTTTCCTTATTTGAAGAGTGAAAAATACATATTAAAGTACTGCTTGCAACCCTCTTAACAACTGCAGAGCATAACTGATCTGGTAGAATGTATACTTTCAACAGCCCTAGCAACAGTAGAACCCACAGGGAGCTAGACCATTGCACACTTAAAGGCCCAGGGCAAAGGAGGTGAGAGGCACTACTTGCCTACACAAAAAACTACGTTCATCCAACTAAAGCTTTATCTGAAAATAATACTAGTTTTATTGTTTTTGTCGGCTTGCTTGTTGTTGTGGTTTTTTTTTTTCATTTTTTTGTTTTGGGGGCTTTTTGTGGCACTGGGGATTGAACTCGGCATTCTTCCTCTGAGCTATATCCTCAACCCTATTTTTATTTTTGGAACAGGGTCTCACTAAGTTGTAGAGGACCTCACTAAGTGTCTGAGGCTGGTGGTGAACCTGGGATCCTCCTGTCCCAGCTTCCCAAGTACTGGTCTTACAAGCCCCGCTGACTTGTATTTTCTAATGTTGGAAGGAAGCACAGTCCACGGCAATGGTAAGAGCTTTGGCATTAGAGACAGAAATGCCCAAGTGTTAGCGTTGGCCTTACCACTCAATCCTGTGTGCCTTCCTAAAACTTAGATCTCTCACCTATATTAAAGTGTTCTTATAAGGGATAAATAAAATAAAGAATAAATTGCTCTATTCCAAATAAGCAAACAAGTGTTAGGATTTTATATATCTAATCGCTTCTTTCTGGACAAAATTATATATATATATATATATATATATATATATATATATATATATATATATATGTGTGTGTGTGTGTGTGTGTGTGTGTGTGTGTGTGTGTGTGTGTATGTGTATATGTATATTTTGTGGGGGGGTACTGGGGATAGAACCCTTCTACACTCCAGGCTACACTCTCAGACCTATTTTATATTTTTATTTGGAAACAGGGTCTCTTAAGCCAGAGAGGCTGGCTTCGAACCTGTGCAATCTTCCTGTCTCCGCCTCCCAAGTACAGGGATTACAAGCCTGTGCTACCACGCCCGGCGACAAAATAATATTAACACTAATTTTTTTTTCTGTACTGGGGATTGAAACCAGAGGCTACACCTCCAGCCCTATTTTTTATTCTTATTTATTTATTTTGCAGTACTGGGGATGGAACCCAGGGACATTCTACCTCTGAACTATACCCCCAGTCCTATTTTTTATTCTTTTTTTGTAGTACTGGGGATGGAACCCAGGGGTATTCTGCCTCTGAGGAACATCCCCAGCCCTATTTTTTATTCTTTATTTACCGTGATCCTCCTGTCTCAGTCTCCCAAATGCTGGGATTACAAGCATGTGCCACTAGGCCTGGCTCTATCCTTTATTTTGAAACAGGGTCTCATTAAGTTACAGAGGGCTTCACCAAGTAGCTGAGGCTGGCTGCAAACCTGCAATCCTCCCTACGATCCTCCTGTCTCAGCCTCCCAAATAATAGGCATGAATCACTACACCCAGCAATACTATTTTTTTAACAAAATTGAATGTACCAAATGATATATGAAACCTACTTGTGTATTTCTTTCTCAGTTTGTAACTGACAGACTCAGCAAACATTGTTAGCTTTGATGATTAGTGAGGCCTTCTGCAATTTAGTGAGACCCTGTTTCAAAATAAAGAATAAAAAATCCGGCTGGGGGTGTAGCTCAGAGTTAGAATGCCCCTGGGTTCCATCCCCAGTACTGCAAAAAAAAAAAAAAAAAAACTATTGATTTTAGCCAAGGCAGAAAATTGAGAATCGGGTGTAGTAGTGCATGCCTACAATCCCAGCACTTGGTGGGCAGGAGAGGAGTATCTCAGGTTTGAGGACAACCTCAGCAAGTTAAGTAGGAGAGTAATGGCAAATAATCAGGCCCTCTGTGTCTGTGCATTGTGCAACCATGGAATAAACCCACCCTGGAATACTCAGGTAAAAAAAAATAAATAACCCGCCGGGAGTGGTGGTGCATGCTTGTAATCCCCAAGCTTGGGAGGCGGAGACAGGAGGATCGCGCAGGTTCGAAGCCAGCCATGCTGGCTTAAGAGACCCTGTTTCCAAAAATAAAAAATAGGTCTGGGAGTATAGCCCGGAGGTAGAAGGGCTTCCAGGAACCCCATTACCACCAATAAATAAATAAATAAATAATAAATAAATAAATAACCTTTTTTTTTGGTGGTACTGGGGTTCCTGAAAGCCCTCTACCTCCGGGCTACACTCCCAGACCTATTTTTTACATTTTCATTTTGGAAACAGGGTCTCCTAAGCCAGCGCGCGCGGCTGGCTTCGAACCTGCGCGATCCTCCTGTCTCTGCCTCCCGAGCGCGGGGGATTACAAGCGTGCGCCACCACGCCCGGCAATAACCCTAGTTTCTAAGGTGGGTGTGGTCATGCACAACTGTAATCCAGGGACTCAGGAGGATCACAAGATCAAGTCCAGCTTCAGCATGAGACTCTGTCTTTAAAAAAAAAAGAAAGGCTGGGGGTATAGCTCAGTGGGGGCAGAGCTCAGTGGGGGCAGAGCTCGGTGGGGGCAGAGCTCAGTGCCAGGGCATTCCTGGGCTCAATTCCCAGTCCATAAAAATGAGGCAAAATATTGAACCTGTAATGAACATGTTTAGACTTTTTTTTTCTTGTCATTCTCTGAACAATATAGTATAACAACTATTTATATCACATTTATATTAGGTAATATAAAGTAATGTAGACATGATTTAAACTATATGGGAGGATGTGTATAAGTTATATGCAAGTTCTACACCATTTAATTGAAGGGACTTGAGAATCCACAGATTTTGGTATCTGTAGTGGTCCTGGTACCAACTCCCTATAGATATCCAGGACAATCATATCTTCCAGAATGGTAAACATTTGAGATAATCAGTCCTACTTCCAGGGAAACATAGTTACCCAGGGCCAGCTTGACATACTCTCCACTGTAAAAGGTTATCGTGGCTTCCCTGGGCTTGCATTAAAGGTGTGGTAATGCTCCTCATCTACCTTGTCTGGCTCAGATAAGAGTCCCATTTTTTAGACTTTCAGACTCCAGAACCTGTCCTCTAAAGCCATATGCATACTACTGGCACTTAAACCGTGAAGGAAGAACTGCTGGCTTAGTAGATGGTTAAATACAAGAGTTAAAAGAAACAAATATGCAGGGCGTGGTGGCACACGCTTGGGAGGCTGAGACAGGAGGATCGCGCAGGTTCGAAGCCAGCCTCAGCTGGCTTAAGAGACCCTGTTTCCAAATAAAAAATATAAAAATAGGTCTGGGAGTGTAGCCCACAGGTAGAAGGCCCCTGGGTTTCATCCCCAGTACCACAAAAAAATACACACACACACACACACACACACACACACACACACACATAAGATTTCTAGCTTCAGAGACCAGAATAGTGGTAAAACAAATAATAATGGGACGTTAGGGGAAAGGAATGTAGTATGAGGCACAGTGTGGTGACATATGCCTGTAATCCCAGTACTTGAAAGATTAAGGCAGAGGATCACAAGTTCAAGGTCTGCCTCAGCAACTTAGTCAGACCCTGAACAATTTAGTGAGACCCTGTTTCAAAATAAAACAGGGATGGGGTGTAGCTCAGGGATAGAATGCTCCTTTCATCTGCAGTACCAAAAGAGAGAGAAAAAGAGAGAAAGAGAGAGAGAGAGAGAGAGAGAGAGAGAGAGAGAGAGAGAGAGAGAGAAGGAGAGAGAAAGAGGGGCTTTCTTAAGAAGAAAAATGCTTTTGGTTTATTTTTATTTACCTATTTGCTTTTTTTGTTTTTTGTGGGGTTTTTTTGTAGTACTGAGGATTGAACCAGGGGCATTCGACCTCTGGGCTATACCCCTAGCTCCATTTTATTTTTACTTATCATTATTATTATTATTATTATTATTATTATTATTATTTGCAGTACTGGGGATGGAACCCAGGGACATTCTACCTCTGAGCTACACCCCCAGCCCTATTTGTTATTCTTTATTTTGAAACAGGGTCCCACTGAGTTGCAAAGGGCCTCACTAAATAGCTGAGGCTGTCTGGGAACTACAATCCTCCTTTATCAGCCTCCCAAATGCCGGGATTACAAGCATGTGCCACCACGCCCGGTTTATTTTTACTTTGAAACCAGGACTTACTAGGTTGATAGATACTAGGTTGATAGATACTTGCTGAGGCTGTTCTTGAACATGTGATCTTTCTGTTTAAACCTCACAAGTACTGAGATTACAAGTATGTGCTACCACATGCAGCTCCCAGTCCTATTTTATTTTTTATTTTCAAACAGGGTGTCATTATGTTGTGGAGACATGAGGATTGTAGGTTTATGGCCAGCCTTAGCTACTTATACCCTCCACAACTCAGTGAGACCCTGTTTCAAAATATAGAATAAAAAAATAGGGCTAGGGGTGTAGCTAGGAGGTAGAATGCCCCTGGTTTCCATCCTGAGTAACACACACACACACACACACACACACACACACACACACACACAAATTAAATAACCACATCCCCTTTTATACCGTAAGTAATTGGGCCACATAAAGGTCCAATAAAAGGTCCCTAAATCACCAGCTAGTGAGTAGTAGAGGTACATTTCTAACTCAATATTCTTTGATCAGACCAGGTGGCTTTAAGTGGGACAACCAAACTGTCCTGTGGGTGAGCTGGAGCTTTAGAGATAAGATCTCTGGGACAAAGGTCCTTGAAAAGCAAGGGTTGGGCAGTGAGTCACTGAGAAATTTACCCCTGGTATCTGCTTCCTCAAGCTAAGTCTTGAGGAAGGGCTATTTACAGGCCCACCTGACCAAGAGAACTATCTCTCAGAAACCACCAGACTGGGTTGAAAGCAGATGAGCTGCCTGTCCTTAATCGCTTTCTCTCTCCTCCCCCTTCCCCTTTCACCAGAGGCCTTCTTGGGCAGCTTCAAAAATTTTAAGAACAAATTCTATGAACTCACTTATTAAGAGAAAAAACATTTTTTAGAAAAAGATTATAAGGTTTTACAGTTTTTCTACCCATACCTCTTCTCAATTTGAATATCAAAAGGTATTTGCTCTACTCCTACCCTGGAGTCATTCAACCACTTCATCAAGGAGCCCTGCTTCCTTTTATGAAAGAAACCATGATCTGGGCACTAGGTGTGCTCCTTACTACTGAATTCTCATGATTCTACGATCTCTGGGAGAAGAGAACCAGGAAAGGCATGCATCCATACTAATACATTTTATATTTATCTCTCTATCTATCTACCCACACATTTACATACATTTTATTTATAAACAATAAATTCATGTTGATACTTCTAACTCTAATCCAGCCACACAAGATTGATTCCAGTATTCCCTGATTATTTATAATTTCCTTCTCTGAGAGTAAAAAGTCTAGCCCCCAGCTGGGCACGGTGGCACATGCTTGTAATCTCAGTACTTGGGAGACTGAAATAGGAGGACTGCAGGTTCAAGGCCAAAGTATGGTAATTTAGGGAGAGCCTGCTTCAAAATAAAAAAATGGGGTAAAGGGAGATATGCAGATGTAGCTCCGAGATAGAATACCCTTGGGTTCAATCTCCAATAACACACACACACACACACACACACACACACACACACACACCACAAAAGTTTGACTTCTAGCCCAGTATGGTGATGCACGCTTATAATCCTAGTACTTGGGAGGCTGAAGCAGGAGGATCACAGATTTGTGGCCAGCCTCAGCTAATTACTGAGACCCTGTTTCAAAATAAAAGAAAAAAATATAGGGCTGGGGTATAGCTCAGGGGTAGAATGCCCCTGGGTTCCATTCCCAGTACAAAAAAAAAAAAAAGTTTGATTTCTGAAGAGAGATCTAGAATCATTAAAATTATGCCACAGAGCCAGGCGTGGTGGCGCACCCTTGTAATCCCCGCACTTGGGAGGCTGAGACAGGAGGATCGCACAGGTTCGAAGCCAGCCTCAGCTACTTAGTGAGGCTCTCAGCAACTTAGTGAGACCCTGTTTCCAAATAAAATATAAAATAGGTCTGGGAGTATAGCCTGGTGGTAGAAAGCCCCTGGGTTCCACCCCAGTACCACACACACACACACACACACACACACACACACACACAAAACAACCTGAGAGACTTTTTTTTGGGGGGATGGGGGAGAGTACTAGGGATTAAGCTTAGAGGCACTATATCATTCAACTACAATTCCAGCCCTTTTTTGTTTTAATTTAGAGACAGGGTCTTACTAAACTACCCTGGCCTGGAACTTGCAATCCTTCTGTCTCAGCTTCTGTCTCAGTTTCCCAAATTGCCGGGATTACAGGCATGTCCAACCTTGCCTGGCCTTTCACAGATCCCTTTCCTGAACTGCTCCAGCTCTATTCCCCATCAGCACAGGTGACCTCTGCTATCTTGTCATAATTCTAACATTCCACTCAACAGAAAATTTCTTGAGCTAAGAGAACAGATATATTCTTGTCCTCTGGGATCTACTATATTGTGTTTTTGTTGTTGTTGTTGTTGTTGTTGTTGTTGTTGTTGTTGTTGTTTGTGGTACCAGAGATGGAATCCAAGGGCATTGTACCTTTGAGCTACACCCCCAGACCTATTTTTTATTCTTTATGTTGAAAAAGGGTCTCTTAGCCAGGCGTGGTGGTGCACGCTTGTAATCCCAGCATTCGGGAGGCTGAAACCAGATGATAGCGGTTCGCGGACAGCCTCAGCTACTTAGCGAGGCCCTCTGTAACTCAGTGAGACCCGGTTTCAAAATAAAGAAAAATAGAGCAGAGGGTGTAGCTCGGAGGTCGAATGCCCCTGGGTTCTATCCGCAGGCCCACAAAAAGAAAAAAAGAAAAAAGAAAAAAGAAAGAAAAAGAAAAAGAAAAGAAGCAGGGTTTCACTGAGTTGCAAAGGGCCCCACTAAGTAGCTGAGGCGCTGATGCTGTCCGTTTTACTATATTGTTACTATATTTTAATATGTTGTTACTATCGGGAGGCTGAAAGGAGGATGGGGCTTGGCTTGCAGACAGCTTCAGCTTCTCAGTGAGGCCCTTTGCAAGTCAGTGAAACTCTGTTTCAAAACAAAGAATAAAAGATAGGGCTGGGGGTATAGCTCTGAGTTAAAATGCCCCTAGGTTCCATCTTCAGTACCAGCAAAGAAAAATGCATGAGGCTTTAAGTTTTTTCCAAAATGCAATTAGTACAGAAAATATATACTCCTGGAGCCAGGCGTGGTGACACATATGCTTGTAATCCCAGAACTTGGGAGGCTGAGACAAGGAGGCTCACAGGTTCATGGTTAGCCTCAGCTACTTAGTGAGGTCCTCCGCAACTTAGTGAGACCCTGTTTCAAAATAAAGAATAAAGCAGGGCATGGTGGCGCACACTTGTAATCCCCGCACTTTGGAGGCGGAGACAGGAGGATCGGGCAGGTTCAAAGCCAGCCACGTGTGCTGGCTTAGGAGACCCTGTTTCCAAATTAAAAAAAATATAAAATAGGTCTGGGAGTGTAGCCTGGAGGTAGAAGGGCTTCCAGGAACCCCAGGACCACCAAAATAATAATAATAATAATAATAATAATAATAATAATAAGGAATAAAAAATAGGACTGGAGGTATAGCTCAAAGGTAGAATGCCCCTGGGTTCAATCCTCAGTACAGGGGGGAAAAAAAAAGAAGAAATACTCCTTATCCAGACCCCAAACTAGCTGTTGAGAAAACATATTGTTTTTCAGACATAAACTCAAGTGATATGAAAAAAACTGGAGCCACTAAGTAACTTTAAACACCATACAAAAAAGGTTCATTATTTTACTATTATCAGCATTATGATGATAGACAAGTCTGTAGGCATTTTGGAATGATCACTGCCCTTGTTTTTGGCTGAGCTTCTGCCAGATATCTGTAGAAACGTGTGTCAAGACAATAGGACGATTGTAATACTGACCACATTCCCAGGAGTCATTAAGGATGTAGATGTTTGCATCAGGACAAAGTCACTTTAATAACACATGATCCTTTTTTAAAAAAATCTCCTTTTAGACAGGCATGGTGGCGCACACTTGTAATCCCAGCATTTGGGAGGCTGAGACAGGAGGATGATGGTTTGCTGGTTCGCGGACAGCCTCAGCTACTTACTGAGGCCCTCCATAACTCAGTGAGACCCTGTTTCAAAATAAAGAATAAAAAACAGGGCAGGCGGTGTAGCTCAGAGGTCAAATGCCCCTGAGTTCCAGACCCGCAATAAAAAAAAATAAATAAATAAATAAAATAAACACTAAAATCCGGGGCAAGAGATATGAGGAAGAGATTGTGTAACTGAGAAGCAATCTCACTTGTAGAAATTGCTCACCAAAGAATCATGGAATAAGGTTAAGCTTTCAGAGCAATCTTCACTAAGCACTTACAAACATTCACCCTTGCTGATTCACATTTCACCACTCCAGGGATAAAGATGGAAAAAAGCAAGCACCTGCAGATCCTCAGATACAATCTCTTCCCCTTCTTGCCTAAGTCAGTAGACGAAATAAATGTTGTTACATTCCAGTTTGTTTGCTTGGTTGCCTTTTTTTTTTTTTTTTTTTTTTTTTTTTTTGCGGGTCTGGGGATGGAACCCAGGGGCATTCGACCTCCGAGCTACACCCCCTGCCCTATTTTTTATTCTTTATTTTGAAACAGGGTCTCACTGAGTTGCAAAGAGCCTAAGTAGCTGAGGCTGTCCGCGAACCGTGATCCTCTGGTCTCAGCCTCCCGAATGCTGGGATTACAAACGTGCGCCACCATGCCCGGCTGCCTTTTTTTTTTTTTTTATGTTTTTTTTTTTTTTTTTTGTGGTACTGGGGTTCCTGGAAGCCCTTCTACCTCCGGCTACACTCCCAGACCTATTTTTACATTTTTATTTGGAAACAGGGTCTCCTAAACCAGCACGCACAGCTGGCTTTGAACCTGCACGATCCTCCTGTCTCTGCCTCCCAAGCGCGGGGATTACAAGCGTGCGCCACCACGCCCGGCTTTTTTTTTTTTTTTTTTTTTAATGTGGTACTGAGGATTGAACCCTGGAACATTCTACCTACAAGCTCCACCTCCAGCCTTTTTTTTTTAATTCTTTATTTTGAAACAGAGTCTCATTAAGTTGTGGAGGGCCCCAATAAGTAGCTGAGGCTGTCCACAAACCTGTGATCCTCCTGCCTCAGCCTCCCAATTACTGGGATTACAAGCATGTGCCACCACGCCCACTGGACTTTGTCTCCCCAGTGACCCCTGTATTTTACCACTGAGCTATACCAGAGTCGCACCCCAAAAGCCTAGACTCAATCTTCTCCAGAATCTCACTTTATCTCACCTTTGACTTTGCTCTTCTACCTAAAATGTGCTACGTTTTCTTCTTCTTTTTAATTTTTTTTTTTTTTGTGTGTGTGTGTGTGTGTGGTACTGGGGATTGTGCTATACCCCTAGCCTGATTTTATTTCTTATTTAGAACAGAGTCTGGCTAAGCTGATGAGTCTTGCTACGTGGTGAGGCTGTCCTCGAACTTGTGATCCTCCTATCTCAGCCTTCCAAGTATAGGACTTTTGTAGATGTGTGCTACCACATCAGGCTAAGTGCTAACATTTCTTCTTTTCTTTTCTTTTTTCTTTTTCTTTTTTCTTTTGTAGTACTAGGAATTAAACCCAGGGCTATTCTACCTCTGAGCTATACCCCAAGTCCCCCCGCAGTTTTTTTTTTTTTTTTTTTTTTTGGCAGTACTGGGAATGGAACACAGGGCATTTTACCTCCAAGCTACAACCCCCAGTCCTGTTTTTTTTTTTTTTATTATTTATTTTGAAACAGAGTCTCACTGAGCTGCAAAGGGCTTCACTAGTAGCTGAGGCTGTCTGTGAACCGTGATCCTCCTGTCTCAGCCTCCCAAATGCTGGGATTACAAGCATGTGCCACCATGCCTGGCTACTATTTTTTATTCTTTTGAAACAGGGTCTCACTGAGTTGCAAAGGGCCTCACAAGTAGCTGAGGCTGTCCGGAAACTGTGATCCTCCTGCCTCAGCCTCCCAAATGCTGGGATTACAAGAATAAATTATTATTATTTTTTTCGTGGTACTGGGGTGGAACCCAGGGGCTTTCTACCTCTGGGCTATACTCCCAGACCAATTTTTATATTTTTATTTGGAAACAGGATCTCACTAAATTGCTGAGAGCCTCGCAAAGTAGATGAGACTGGCTTCGAACCTGTGCGATCCTCCTGTTTCAGCCTCCCAAGTGCGAGGATTACAAGTGTGCACCACCATGCCTAGCTATAAATTTTTTATTTTGGTGGTACTGGGGTTCCTGGAAGCCCTTCTACCTCCGGGCTACACTCCCAGACCTATTTTTGCATTTTTACTTAGAAACAGGTCTCCTAAGCCAGCATACATGGCTGGCTTCAAACCTGAGCGATCCTCCTGTCTCTGCTTCCCAAGCACGGGGATTACAAGCGTGTGCCACTATGCCCGGCTTAAAATTTTTATTTTGAAACAAAGATCTTACTTGGTTTCTGAGGGTCTAAATTGCCGAGGCTGGCTGCAAACCTGTGGTCTTTTTGTCTCAAAGAAAATAATAGAAAATGGAAGCCAGTATAATATTAACATAATGTGCACAAGGTTTGAAGTTAAAAAGAGGACTTACTAGTTCTCTGCTCCTTTTTTAATTTCCCATGTGCAAGTTTCTTCACCTCTTTAAAATATATGCTATCGCCGGGCGTGGTGGTACATGCTTGTAATCCCAGCATTCGGGAGGCTGAGACAGGAGGATCGCGGTTCGCAGATAGCCTCAGCTACTACTTAGTGAGGCCCTCTGCAACCTAGTGAGACCCTGTTTCAAAATAAAGAATAAAAAATAGGGCAGGGGGTGTAGCTTGGAAGTCGAATGCCCCTGGGTTCCATCCCCACACCCACACACAAAAAATAAAAATAAAAAAATAAAATATATGCCATCACTTACCTTAGCTACCAAAAATTCTATATAAAAGTCTAACACAGTGACACACAGTAGAGAGAGAACTAGGCCATGAATTCGAATCTAGTTGTTTGAATTTCATACCTCTTACTGCTACAGCTCTATAAATTGGATTTGTGTGTGTGTGTGTGTGTGTGTGTGTGTGTGTTATTGGGAGTGGAACCCAGAGGCTTTCTACCTCCGAGCTATACCTTCCAGACCTATTTTATATTTTATTTGGAAACAGGGTCTCACTAAGTTGCTGAGAGCCTCACTAAGTAGCTGAGGCTGGCTTCGAACCCGTGCGATCCTCCTGTCTCAGCCTCCCAAATGCGGGGATTACAAGCGTGTGTCACCATGCCCGGCCTATAAATTGGAAATTTAAAAAAAATTGTTGTAAAAAAAAAAGTGCTTAAGAATCAAGTATGTATAACACTACTGAACATCTAATAAATGTTCAATAAATCTCTAACATTATTATTATTCATCAATAAATGTTACTTTACATTTCACCTATGCTCTTGTGGAGGGGATGCTGGGAATTGAACTCAGGGGTATTCTGTCTCTGAGATATACATTCTTTTCTTCCTTCCTCTCTCTCTCTCTCTTTCTCTCTCTCTCTTTCTCTCTCTCTCCTTATTTATTTATTTAGAAACAAAGCCTTACTAGGTTTCTGAGTCTTGCCAAGATTCTAAGTCTGGCCTTGAAGCTGAGAACCTCGTGTCTGAGCCTTCCAAATACTGGGATTATAGGCCACCACAGCACAGCTTCTCTGTTTTTATAAAGTAGTGCTTTGGGAGAAAAGAAAATTAAATAATAGTATATTGTATTTGCTTATTCCAAAATCATTTCAAATTATGAGACCAATGAATATAAAATTTTAATTTTATTTACGTGTGTGTGTGTATGTGTGTGTGTGTGTGTGTGTGTGTGTGTGTGTGTGTGTTACTGGGGATTGAACCCAGGGACATTCTACCTCCAAGCTAGAAAGCTAGACCCCCAGCCATATATATATATATATATTTTTTTTTTTCCAGTACTGATGATGGAAACCAGGTGCATTATACCTCTGCGCTATACCCCCAGCCCTATTTTTTAGTCTTTTCTATTTCTGAAACAGTCTGAGTTTCAAATGGCCTTGCTAAGTAGCTGAGGTTGTCCACGAACCATGATCCTCCTGTCTCAGCCTCCCAAATGCTGGAATTACAAACATGCGTCACTACGCATGGCTTTTTATTCTTTATTTTGAAACAGAGTCTCACTAAATTACAGAGGGCCTCACAAAGTAGCTGAAGCTGGCTGAGAACCTGCCAACCTTCTGTCTTAGCCTCCCAAGTACTGGAATTACAAGCGTACAACACCACACCCAGTTTAGAATTTTTAAAAGGTGGTCTTTAAGCCAATTGTAGTGACACATGCCTGTAATCCTAGTATCTGCTAAACTGAGACAGGAGGATCCCAGATTCAAGGACAGCCTCAGAAAGTAGTGAGATTCTCATTAACGTACCAAGATCCTGTTTCAAAATAAAGTATAAAAATAGGGCTGGGGATATAGCTCAGAGGTAGAATGCTCCTGAATTCAAACCCTGATATTACATGTACATATATACACAAAAAAAGGTCTTTAGCACTAAACTCAGGTAGAATAAGACTGAACTCAATCAATACAGACTGAACTCAATCAATACAGACTGAACTCACTCAATACAGGTGTTTTCTTATAAATGCTACTGAGGCTGGGCGTGGTGGCCCACACTTGTAATCCCAGCATTCGAGAGGCAAAGAACTGAGGATCATGGTTTGCGGACAGCCTCAGTTACTTAGCAATGCCCTTTGGAGCTCAGTGAGACCCTGTTTCAAAATAAAGAATAAAAAATAGGGCAGGGGGTGTAACTCAGAGATAGAATGCCCCTAGGTTCCATCCCCAGACCCGCCAAAAAAAGAAAAGAAAAAAAAAAAGATGAGACATAAAGGGGGAGGGCACTTAATTCAGTAGGTCTCAATCTTAAATATTCATAAGAATCACCTAGGAAATGTATAAAATACTGACCTTCAGCCAGGTGTGGTGCCACAGGCACCCAGTACTTGGGAGGCTGAGACAGTAGGCTCATAGGTTCAGAGACAATGTCAGCTACCTAGTGAGCCCCTCCACAACTTAGTGAGACCCTGTTTCAAAATAAAGAATAAAAAGTAGGGCTGGGGGTGAAGGTCAGAGGTAGAATGCCCTTGGGTTCAACACCCAGTTTCACCACACACACAAAAAAAGCCTTCCAGGTCTTATCCCATGATTGTGATTCATCAGACTGGAAGAGGGCCCAAGAAGAACACATTTTAACAAGAACTTTGAGATGCTTCTTCTGTCCAAGATTTCCCCATCAAAAACCAGAAAATGCTGAATTAAGGTTTTAAAAGCTGTATGTACTCCAAGAAAAATGGAAAAAGACTGCAACATGAAATTTTTTTATATTGCTTGCCTTGAATTTTGTATTGCCATTCAAATTTGGCAGTTGTAAGGAAATGGCTGCCCTTAAAAAAAAAAAAAAAGACTGAGGATTGGACAAATTTAATCTGTAACACAGAACTGATAAATTTGATCTGTCTAGTTTAATACCCATCATCTAATGATCATCTAGAACTTCCTTAACCCAGAGAATATAAAAACATTGTGTAGGCCAATGACTCCTGATAATAAAATCAGGTTATTATCTGGGGCTAGGTGTGTAATTTGGGGGGTAGAATGCTTACCTAGCAAGCTTGAAACCTTCAACCTCAGTATCGCCACAAAATTCATAATCATATAAATTCAGGTTATTCATTCTTTTTTCCTCTAGTTTGGTTTGTTGCTGTATTTAAAATGCTATGTATGGGCTGAGGATGTAGTTCAGTGGCATAGTACTTGCCTAGCATGTAGGAGGCAACTTAGTGAGACTCTGCTTCAAAATAAGAGAATAAGCTAGGTTGGTGGCGAACACTATAATCCCAGCAATTGGGAGGATCGCAGGTTTGCAGCCAGCCTCAGCTACTGAGTGAGGCCCTCTACAACTTAGTGAGACCCTGTTTCAAAATAATGGAAAAAGAAATAGGGCTGGGGTGGGGGTCAGAAGTAGAATGCCCCTGGGTTCAATTGCCAGTTCCACAAAAAAAATAAATAAATAAATAAAATTAAAATAAAAGAATAAAATAGGACTGGTGGTATATCTCAGAGGTAGAATGCCCCTGGGTTCCATACCCAGTACTACACACACACACACACACACACACACACACACACACACACACACACACTAAAAACACGGTACTGAGCCGGGTGTGATGGCACACACTTGTAATCCAGCATTTGGGAGGCTGAGACAGGAGGATCGTGGTTCACAGTCAGCCTCAGCTATTTAATGAGGCCCCTTTCAAGTCAGTGAGACCCTGTTTCAAAATAAAGAATAAAACATAGGCAGGGGGTTTAGCTCAGAGGTAGAATGCCCCTGGGTTCCATCCCCAGACCCGCAAACAACAACAACAACAAAAAAAAACAAGGTACTGAACAGAAATTCTATTTTGTTTTTATCTACTGAATATAAGGGAATTATAATTTATTGAGATATTAAAATTAATGCAAGGTGCCAACAGGCTAGTGCTCTAATCTTAAATCTGCTACTAATTAGCCATGTGACACTGAACAAGACACCTGTCTGGGCCTCACCTTCCTCTTGTGTAAATGGAGAGGTTACAATAGCCTAGTGTTTTTCTAACTGCAGGTTACAATTAGTGAGTTGCAAAATCGGATTTAGTGGCCAGAACCAGCATGCATGCTGGTTTGTTTGCAGTACTGGAAAATGAACCTGGGGCCTCCCACATGTTAGGTGATGTTAGGTGAGTGTCCTACCACTGAATTATTCTCAACCCCTATGGAATGAGAAAGAAACAGAATGCAACGGAAAAGTCAGAGCGCATCACAGTACCATAGTTGAATATTATCCCAAGGGCATTCTTCTACCTCTAAGCTATACCCAGCCCTTTTTATGGTTTTTTGTTTGCTTGTTTTGTGTGTGTAGTACTACGGATTGAACTCAGAGGCAGTCTGAGCCATACACACCCCCAGTTCTATCTTATTTTTTTCTTTTCTTTTTATTTTTTATTTTCTGGTCATACTGGGGTTCCTGGAAGCCCTTCTACCTCCGGGCTACACTCCCAGACCTATTTTTTATTTGGAAACACGGTCTCTTAAGCCAGCACGGCTGGCTTCGAATCCTGTCTCTGCCTCCCAAGTGCGGGGATTACAAGTGTGCGCCACCACGCCCGGCTTTTATCTTTTATTTTTAAAACAAGGTCTCACTAAATTGCACAAGGCTTCACAAAGTAGCTGAGGCTGGCCGTGAACCTGTGATCCTCGTCTCAGCCTTTCAAGTACTAGGATTACAAGTGTGCGCTGCCACGCCTAGCTGAGAACTATAATTGACAAGTGCTGACAAGAACATAGAGAAACTGGAACCCTCATATATTGCTGCTGGGACTGTAAACTGGTATAATTTATTTACCATTTAGATTGCTTTGGGTTCATCATTATGAACAAGACTGCAGTGAATGTGCTTGTGCTGGAGCTAGAGCCTACTGGAGGCTTACAATGATGGTATAAATTCATAGACGCAGCATTTATAGTTCAAAAGCCTTAAGCATTAAATTTAATATTATTATTATTATTTTGTGTGTGTGTGTGTGTGTTACTAAGGATTGAACTCAGAAGCATTTTACCACTAAGCCACACCTCTACAACCCCAGACCTATTTTTTTTTTTAATTTTTATTTGAAACAGTGTCTCACTAGGTTGATGAGAGTCTTACTACTTGTTGAGGCTGGCCTCAAACCTGCGATCCTCCAGTCTCAGCCTACCGAGTACTGAGATTATAAGCGTGTGCCACTACACCTGTTTCTTTCTTTTTTTTTTTTTTTTTAATGCAGTACTGGGGATGGAACCCAGGGGCATGCTACCTCCGAGCTATACCCCAGGTCTATTTTTTATTCTTTTATTTTGAAACAGGTTCTCGTTGAGTTGCAGAGGGCCTCACTAAGTAGCTGAGGCTGTCCTCGAACCACAATCCTCCTGTCTCAACCTCCCAAATGCTGGGATTACAAGCGTGTGCCACCATGTCCAGCTTTTATTTTTTATTTTGAAATAGAGTGTCACTAAGTTGCAGAGGGCCTCACTACGTAGCTAAGGTTGGCTGCACACCTGTGATCCTCCTGTCCCAGCCTCCAGAGTACTAGGATTACAAGTGTGCAGGTACCACCACGCCCAGCTAAGCATTAAAATTTTTAATAGATATCCCCTCAATTTATACATTATAAGAACCATTAGCTATATAAGAAAGCTTACATTATTATTTTTATTTTTTTCTAACCTGACAAAAGTAAGAAACATGGTACATTATTTCATCGGTTTTCATTCCTTTAACCTTGAGGGAGGTTGAGCACATTTTCAAAAGTGTATTGGCCACCCAATACATTCCCTTTCTGAGACTACATTTATTTTTTAAATCTCATTTATAAATTGTTTATTATCGCTCAACTTAATTACTCTTTTTAATTGCACACGGACTTTCTGAATATCATGTGTAACTCCTAGGACAATGAAAGTTGCCTCTCACAGCAGCTGTCCTTTCCTGGTGTCTGATTCTTATCCAGATCTCATTAATATTCTTTCCAAACAGAAATGGTGCTGCCTATGAGAGCCTCGTTTTTATAGGGCACCTGTCCCTGACTGCTCATTAGTATTACCTCCAGAACACAGCCTGTGAGGAGTCGGAGTGATGCGAAGTGGGGAGTCGGCAGAAAGAGATCACTCCTCATCCCTGTGCTTCCGCAGCAGCCCGCTGCTAGCCATTCCTGTGCTTCCAAGTTGAGCCGGGGCCCAGTCTCCTAAGATTCCAACGCCAAGAGCTGTGGTACTCAGTTCTGGCTCACAGGGTCAACAGGCCAGGGCAGGGAGGCGGACACAGAACCCAAATGGCCACCACCTACCGACCATATCAGAATCAGATAAAGGCCAAGCCTAATGGTGTATGCTTTTCATCTCAGTATTTGGGAGGCTGAAACAGAAGGGTTGCATGTTCAAAGACAGCCCCAGCTACTTAGTGACCCTCTGCAACTTAGTGAGACTGTTTCAAAAAAATAAAGAATAAAAAATAGGACTGGGGGTAGAATGGCCCTGGGTTCAATCCCCAGTCTTTCTCTCTCAAAAATTAATCAATTAAGCCGGGCATGGTGGTGCACGCTTGTAGGCCCCGCGTTTGGGAGGCGGAGACAGGAGGATGGCGCAGGTTGGAAGCCAGCTGTGCGCGCTGGCTTAGGAGACCCTGTTTCCAAATAAAAATGTAAAAATAGGTCTGGGAGTGTAGCCCGGAGGTAGAAGGGCTTCCAGGAACCCCAGTACCATAAAAAATAATTAATTAATTAATTTAAAAATAATCAGGTAAAATTTTGAGCCTCTTTTGTATAAGAATGGGGATTGGTTATTAAGCGCTGGCCATATGCCGGGTGCTATATATATTTATCTCATTCCATTTGATGTCTCTCACTTAATCCTCATGCTACCATGAAGCAAATATGGTTCTTCTCTTCTTACAGAGGAAGAAACTGAGGTTCAGAGATTTAAGTGACTTACTCAAGGTCACACAGCCAGAAAATAGTAGAACCAGGATTTGAAACAGTTTGTCAGACTCTAATGTTCATGCTGTAACAACATCCTGCAAACCATACCTTCGGAGTATCTAGGGGTGACTGGGGCCAGTCTTCTTTTTTTAGAGTCTCAAAACTAGAAATGTTAAGGGCTAGGCCATAAGCCCCAACCTGGTTCATATCTAAGCCTACTATACCTAAAGTTCTTTACAGCTCAGGCCAACATGAGTCTACTACTTACTGGGGAGCATTAGGAAAATTCCCTAAACTTCAATCTCAGCATCTCTCGAATCTTCTTTTATCTCACTGCTAAAGAAAGTGCATAATAAGTTATGGAAGTAGCAGTGGTAACAAAAATGCCTAGACAGCTGGGTCTAGTAGCACACACTTGTAATCCCAGTCCTGGGAGGCTGAGACAGGAGGACTGCAGCCTCAGCTACTTAGTGAGGCCCTCTGCAACTTAGTGAAACTCTGTTTCAAAATAAAAAATTAAAAATAGGGCTGGAGTTATAGCTTGGAGGGAGAATGCCCCTGGGTTCAATCCCCAGTGCCACAAAAAAATAAAAATTAAAAAATTAAAAATAAAAACCTAGCCCAGTGTGGTGGCACACACTTGTAATTTCTCTTGGGAAGCTGAGACAGGAGGAATGCAGATTTAAGTACAGCCTCAGCAATTTAGTGAGGTTCTCCAATGTTTCAAAATAATAATAAAAAAGCCGGGCGTGGTGGCGCATGCTTGTAATCCCAGCATTCGGGAGGCTGAGACCAGAGGATCCCGGTTCACAGACAGACAGCCTCAGTTACTTAGTGAGGCCCTGTGCAACTCAATGAGACCTGGTTTCAAAATAAAGAATAAAGGGTGTATTCATTTCGAGTCACCCCTTCATGCCAGTCTGGTATGGAGCTGTGTTTCTATTTTCTGTATTTCTATCTTTCTAATAAACTTCTTTAAATCATCAAAAAAAAAAAAGAAAGAAAGAAAGAATAAAAATTAGGGCAGGGGGTGTAGCTCGGAGATCGAATGTCCCTGGGTTTCACCCCCAGACCCGCAAATAACAATAATAATAATCATAATAATAATAACAACAACAACAATAAGAAGAAGAAGATAGTGTTGGGTATGAAGGCTCATTCTTGTAATTCCAGTATGTGGGAGGTTGAGACAGGAGGATCAAAGGTTTGAGGACAGCCTCAGCAAATAGTGAGACTCCCATTAACTTAGTGAGATCCTGTTTCAAAAAGAGAGCTGGGCATGGTGGTGGAGGCTTGTAATCTCAGCGTGTGGAGGCTGAGACAGGAGGATCCTAGTTTGCAGACAACCTCAGCTACTTATTGAGGTCCTTTGAGGAACTGGTAGTTACTACCAGGAACACCATACCTGTTCAAAACTCTGACACCATTTCTCTGTACCAGAAATCTAAATCTGTCAAAGTATACCTTGTAAAGACCACATTTCAGGTGTTATCAACACCTCTAAAGAACTCTCAGTTGTAAAGCCGGGCATGGTGGTGCACACTTGTAATCCCTGCGCCTGGGAGGCTGAGACAGGAGGATCTCACAGGTTGGAAGCCAGCCTCAGGTACTTGGAGAGGCTCTCAGCAACCTAGTGAGACCCCATTTCCAAATAAAGTATAAAAAATTGGTCTGGGAGTATAGCCCGAAGTTGAAAGCCTCTGCCCCCCCCCAGTACCAAAACAAAAACCCAAACAAAAAAACCTCTCAGTTGTAGATATCACCTTCCTGTGTGGTTTCTAATACTTTATTCACTCATTTGAATATTTTAACCTCTTTTTTTTTTTTTTTTTTTTTGGTGGTACTGGGGTTCCTGGAAGCCCTTCTACCTCCGGGCTACACTCCTAGACCTCTTTTTACATTTTATATTTGGAAACAGGGTCTCCTAAGCCAGCGCGCGCGGCTGGCTTCGAACCTGCGCGATCCTCCTGTCTCTGCCTCCCAAGCGCGGGGATTACAAGCGTGCGCCACCACGCCCGGCATTTAACCTCTTATATTTTTGAAACCCAACTTAGCTTTTTATATAATTGTGGTAATCTTCCCAAATCTTATTGGAAAAGATAAAAGTATAGAGAGGATTTTTTTTCCCAGTACTGGCAATTGAACCCTGGGGCATTCTACTTCCGAGCTATACACCTCTAGCCCTTTTTTAAAATCCTTATTTATTTTGTTGTGGTACTGAGAATTGAACCCAGAGGCATTCTACCTTCAAGCTATACCCTCAGCCAATTTTTATTTATTTTTTATTTTTTATTATTTTTTTGTTTTTTTGGTGGTACTGGAGTGGAACCCAGAGGCTTTCTACCTCCAGGATATACTCCCAGACCTATTTTATACTTTATTTGGAAACAGGGTCTCACTAAGTTGCTAAGAGCCTCACTAAGTAGCTGAGGCTGGCTTCAAACCTGTGTGATCCTCCTGTCTCAGCCTCTCAAGCGCAGGGATTACAAGCGTGGGCCACCACGCCCAGCATAGCTAATTTTTATTTCTTATTTGGAAACAGTGTCTTGCTAGGTTGATGTGAGTCTCACTACTTGCTCAGGTTGTTCTTGAACCTGCAATCCTCCTGTCTCAGCCTCCCAAGTACTAGGATTACAAGCCTGTGCCACCACATCCAGCCTTTATTCTATTTTTTTCTTTTTTCTTTTTTTTTTTTTTTCTTTAGGTCTGGGGATGGAAGGAACCCAGGGGCATTATTCTATCTCCGAGCTACAACCCCTTCCCTATTTTTTATATATTCTTTATTTTGAAACAGGTCTCACTAAGTTGCAGAGGGCCTCACTAAGCAGCTGAGGCTGTCGATGAACTGTCATCCTCCGGTCTCAGCCTCCCAAATGCTGGTATTACAAGCATGCACCACCACGCCTGGCTTATTCTTTATTTTGAAACAGGTTCTCACTAAGTTGTGGAGGGCTTCACCCAAAATCTTCCTGTCTCAGCTTCCCAAGTACTAGGATTATAAGTGTGTGCCAATTACAACCTTTAAAAACTGAGTTTGGTCTATAATTTGTAGGTCATTAAGAACACCCAAGAATCTTTCTAATCTTTTTGTTTTCTTTAAATCAAAGAATTACCAGTTCTAATCTAACTCCACTTCTCTCCCAAATAAACTCATTTGTTTTGTATCCACTTGGTTCCTTTCTGCCTCTCCCTTCCCACTGATAATTAACTCATTGTAAGAGCAAACATACTTCAATGGAGGTATTTTTTGCAGTAGTTTTTATTTATTTATTTATTATTATTGTTATTTTTTTTTTTTTTGGTGGTACTGGGGTTCCTGGAAGCCCTTCTATCTCCGGGCTACACTCCCAGACCTATTTTTACATTTTTATTTGGAAACAGGGTCTCCTAAGCCAGCGCGCGCGGCTGGCTTCGAACCTGTGTGATCCTCCTGTCTCTGCCTCCCAAGCGCGGGGATTACAAGCGTGCGCCACCACGCCCGGCTGCAGTAGTTTTTAGTAGTAAAAAAATAATGAAGAAACAGTAAAGAAAATCTCTTTTAGTGGATAGAAAAACAGATCATTATGTCAGTAACTCTAAATTTAAAGTGAAATGTAGAGATAAAAGCATACTTAATTTAAAAAGAAATGTAGAAATTTGTAGTTGACCAAGGCTATTACACAAAGTCTAGATTTTCGCAACAGTTTGTTGCTCCTTTAACTTTTTAAACATTTTGAACTTTAACGTTAGATGTATCAAATATCAGCACTTAGAGCAGGGTTTGGTGGCACATGCTTGTAATCCCAGTACTTGAGAGGCTGAGACAGAAGGATCACAGGTTCAAGACCAGCCTCAGCAACTTGTGAGGACTTCTGCAATTTAGTGAGACCCTGTTTCAAAATAAAGAATAAAATAAGGTTGGGGATATAGCTCGGAGGTAGCACGTCCCTTGGTTGGATTCCTGTTTAGATTCCTAGTACCACTACCAAAAAACAAAAAAATCATCAATATAGTGTAGGGACTGCCGGGCATGGTGGCGCACGCTTGTAATCCCTGCACTTGGGAGGCTGAGACAGGAGGATCGCACAGGTTCGAAGCCAGCCTCAGCTGGCTAAAGAGATCCTGTTTCCAAATAAAATACAAAATAGGTCTGGGAGTGTAGCCCAGAGGTAGAAGGCCCCTGGGTCCATCCCCAGTACACCAAAAAGAAAAAAGGAAAGAAAAAGAAAAAAATATATATATATAGTGTAGGGAAAACATATTTTATGAATAAAAACCAGTGCTATTACAAAGCCCAACCTACCTAACTGAATAGCTGCCTACATGCTCTCAAGTCTTGCCAATTTATGCTTAAATAAGAAAAAGTAGCTAATTAAAGAATGGTTTTGGGGGGGCACTCTGTAATCCCAACATTTCAAAGACGGAGACCAGTTCACAGACGGGCCTCAGCTACTTAGTGAGGCCCTTCACGACTCAGTGAGACCCATTTCAAAAAAAAAAAAAATACAAAATACAAAATAGGACCAAGGATATTGCTTGGTTCTATTTTGTATTTGGTCCTGGGTTCCATGCCCAGTACCACACACACACACACACACACACACACACACACACACACACACAATGTTCTTTACAGTGCCAAAGCAGAAGAAATATATACACTTATTTTAGGAAGGTTGCTTCTGTAAAGATACAACCTTCTGTACCAGCTCTTTGTCTTTAATAATTAATCAGGTTTCCTCTAAACACTGGACTTCTTAGTTTCACTCCTGGCCATTTCCAGGAAGAGCCTTGCTTCTGTTCTTATCTGAAATTTTAGATGATGTGTTTTTTTTCCAGGGCTTGCTCAATCTGAAGAGCCAGTCCAGATCCTTTTAACCAATCCCTTCAAGCAGGAGAATTAAAACAGGTTTACTGAAAAGTGATTCTTCTAGAGGCGAGTTCTCTAATCTTTCCTTTCTGTAAAAATCTGAGAAGCTAACACAGAACAATGCTTTCATCAAGGACAAGGAGAGCTAAGGCTGCTCATGTAAAGCATTACCAAATCACACAGCTGCAGAAGAAAAGTTTTGCTATTTATCCGCACTAATGCCATGCATTTTATTTCTTAAGGGGTGGTTACAAACATATTTTATTGAATATTAATACCTTTCTCTTAAAAAACCACACCAAATTATGGAGCTGTTTTAAAAAAGTAAGAGGCAACCAGGCATGGTGGTGCACTCGTGTAATCCCAGCACTTGGGAAGCTGAGACAGGAAGATCGCGGTTCAAGGAAAGCCTCAGCTACCCAGTAAGGCCCCCCACAACTTACTGAGACCCTGTTTCAAAAGAAAGAATAAAAAATAGGCTGGGGGTATAGCACAGAGATAGAATGTCCCTGGATTCCATCCCCAGTGCCGCAAAAAAAAAGAAAGAAAGAAAGAAAGAAAGAAAGAAAGAAAGAAAGAAAGAAAGAAAGAAAGAAAGAGTAAGAGGGATTTGAGCCAGTTATCGTGGTGCATGCTTGTAATCCTAGTACTTGTGAGGCTGAGAGAGGAGGATCACGAGATCACGGCCAGCTTCAGGTACTTAGTGAGACCCTCAAAACTCTGTAAGACCCTGTTTCAAAAACTAAATAGACATTATGATGTATGACAATGCACCAATAAAAATATAATAAAAATGAAAAGCATAAAAAATAGGACTGGGGGTGTAGCTCGGAGGTAGAATGTGCCTGTGTTCAATTCCCAGTACTGCCAAAAAAAAAAAAAAAAAAGCTTTCAGCTGGCATTGGGTCAACTTCTTTCAGTCTCAATTTCTTCTCTTTATTTCTTTTTTCTTTTTCTTTTTCTTTTTTGTAGTACTGGGGAATTGAACCCAGAGGGACTCTACCTTTGAGCTACACCCCCTGATGTAGGATAGAATTAAGTAGGTAGAAACAGACAGGAAGGAAAAGTAAAATATATAACTTCTTTTTTTTTTTTTTTTTTTGCGGGTCTGGGGATGGAACCCAGGAGCATTTTACCTCCGAGCTACACCCCCTGCCCTATTTTTTATTTGAAACCAGGTCTCACTGAGTTGCGGAGGGCCTCACTAAGCAGCTGAGGCTGTCCGTGAACTGCAATCCTCCTGTCTCAGCCTCCCGAATGCTGGGATTACAAGCGTGCGCCACCACGCCCGGCTCCAAAATATAACTTTTATAGAAGATCCTAGAGCTGAAGTGCTCCAGCCTCTTGTTCACTAACCAGTTCTCTTTCATAGGCCTGACTCTCCCAAAAATTCCTGGAAAACCTGTAGGTCCTAGAGTTAACTACCTGTCAATCAGCTAATGAGGACCCCGATCAGCCTGAAGACCCTAAGGCTGACCAGACCACAGCCCCTCAGGAAGCGCCTCGGGACCACTGGGCTGAGCTCATCCACCCTACGGCCGACCAGACCACCTGCCCACCATAAACCGCCTCGGGACTACAGGACTGAGCTCATCCTCGCATACCTTCTCTAGCCCACCCCTCACGAAAGTCCCTATAAGAAGAGAACCCTGAACTCCCCAAAATGCCTTCCTCATCGTGAGGGGCCCGCATTCTCTCTTGAATGTGTATTTCCGCCCTTTTCCCTAATAAACCTCTGTCCCTGTCCCTAACTGGCACGTGCTGAAATTCTTTTCTGTCACATTAGCCAAGGACCCTGCAGACCCCGAGTTCCTGAGCTGAGGGCTCACTCCAACATCCCCGCCTGACTTTAATTTGGAAATAGGGTCTCACTCGGTTGATGAGAGTCTCACTACTTGTTGAGGCTGTCCTCAAACCTGCAATCCTCCTGTCTCAGCATCCCAAATACTGGGATTACAGGGGTGGGCCACCACACCCAGCTTGGATTTCAATTTGTCTCAATTCCAGATATTTACTCACACAAAATGCTTATGGAAGCCAGGTGAAAATGGTTATGAAGATTAAATGATCACCACGCCCAGCCTGAGAAGTCTGCCTTTAAGGCTTATTCATTCATTCAACAAGAGTACTTTGAAAATTATAAACTGCAATAAAAAGTGTATGGGGGGGGTAACCATTCTATCTCCGGGTTACACTCCCAAACCTATTTTATATTTTTATTTGGAAACAGGGTCCCTTAAGCCAGCGAGGCTGGCTTTGAACCTGCGCGATCCTCCTGTCTCCACCTCCCAAGCGCAGGGATTACAAGTGTGCGCCACCACGCCCGGCTCAAAAAATGTTTTTTTTTTTTAATAAAATTCCAAGGATGTGTTAAGAATAAAAAAAAGTCTAGGATTCACAAGGTTGGATTCAATCCCCAAAACTGACAAAAGAAAGAAAGAAAGAAAGAAAGAGAGAGAAAGAAAGAGAGAAAGAGAGAAAGAGAGAAAGAAAGAAGTAATAATTGAATTATAAGATAAGGCCACTCAACAAGGAGAAAATTTAAAAACTAGAAATAATCTACTACTTAGTGAGGCCCTCCGCAACTTAATGAGACCCTGTTTCAAAATAAATAATAAAAAAGCCGGGCGTGGTGGCGCACGCTTGTAATCCCCGCACTTGGGAGGCAGAGACAGGAGGATCGCGCAGGTTCGAAGCCAGCCGCGCGCGTTGGCTTAGGAGACCCTGTTTCCAAATATAAAAATGTAAAAATAGGTCCGGGAGTGTAGCCCGGAGGTAGAAGGGCTTCCAGGAACCCCAGTACCACCAAAAAAAAAAAAAAAAAAAAGAATAAAAAATATAGGAATGATGGTGTAGCTTGAAGTTCTGTAGAATACCATTGGGTTCAATCCCCAGTAAGTTCTTCAAAACAAAACAAAACAAAACAAACTTTGGACTGCAAACCCAAACAACACTCATTAAAATAAAAAGCTACCTTTTGTTTGTTTGTTTGTTTGTTTTGGTACTGGGGATGGAACCCAGGGGCATTCTACCTCTGAGCCACCCTCAGCCCTATTTTTTCTTCTTTAATTTGAAACGGGGTCTCACTAAGTTGCAGAGGGCCTCACTAAGCTGAGGCTGGCTGCGGACCTGCTGTCCTCTGGTCTCAGCCTTCCATGTACTGGGATTATAAGTGGTGACCACCACGCCCACCCTGAGACGTCTACCTTTAAGGCTTATTCATTCATTCAACAAATATTTATGAGTTCTTACCACGTGATGGGCAGTGCTCTAAGTGCTAAGACTGTAATGTTAACAATGCCAGACAAGGTCTCTCTAATACAATTTCCATTCTACTAGGGAAACAGAACAATTAAAGACTGATTAGTGCTATGAAGGGGGAAAAAAAAGTAACTGGAGTGGTAGTAGGAGGGGGCATCTACATCAGATAGTGGGTAGGGGAGGCTTCTTTGAGTGAAAAATATTTGAGCTGAACCCTAATGAACGAAGGATATAGACAGCCAGCCAGGTGCAGAGAAGAGATGAGCGAGTTTTCTAGGCAAAGGAAATGCAAATGCAAAGGCCCTGAGGCAGAAACAATATGAAAAAATAGTGAATAAAGAGAGAATTATGAGATGACACAAAGATGAGTGGCAGCCAAGATTAAACAAGGACTTATGAGCAACTTATGAGTGATGTAAAGTCAAGGTTGTTATATAATAGTAAGTATGAAAGATCTGAATACTTCATACACTGTATTTAATCTTGTTACATGTATAATGAATAAAAAATAAAAATAAAGGTTTTTAAGGTTTACTTTTTTTTTTTTAGGTAGTGGGGAATGAACCCAGGAGCATCTACCTCCGAGCTACACCCCCAGCCCTAATTTTTATTCTTTATTTTGAAACAGGGTCTCACTAAGTTGCAGAGGGCCTAAGTAGCTGAGGCTGGTTTCAAACCTGCAATTCTCCTGTCTCAGACTCCCAAATCTTGCGATTACAAAGCTTACCCAACCATGCCAACTTTTTTTTTTCCTCAGTACTGGGGATTGAACCAATAGGCATTCTATCTCTGAGCTACACCCCTAGCCCTATTTTTTTAATTCTTTATTTTGAAACAGGGTCTTAGTAATTTACAGAGGGTCTCACTAAGTAGCTGAGGCTGGTCGAGAACCTGCAATCCTATCTCAGCCTTCTAAGTACTGAGATTACAAGCATGTGCCAACATACCCAGCTTTTTCTTTTCTATGTATTTATTTTTCTTTTTTATTTGGTACTGGGGATTGAACTGAACTATACCTGAGTATTTATTTATTTATTTACTTATTTATTATTGTGGTAGTGGACATTGGACCCAGGGGCATTCTACCTCCAAGCTATACACCCAGCCCAATTTTTTTTTTTTTTTTTTTTTTGGTACTGGAGTGGAACCCAGGGGCTTTTCTACCCCTGGGGCTATACTCCCAGACCTATCTTATACTTTATTTGGAAACAGGGTCTCACTAAATTGCTGAGAGCCTCACTAAGTAGCTGAGGCTGGCTTCAAACCTGCATGATCCTCATGTCTCAGCCTCCCAAGCATTGGGATTACAAGTGTGCGCCACCACGCCCGGCCCCAGCCCTATTTTTTTATACATGCGATCCTCCTGTCTCAGCTTCCCAAATACTGGGATTACAAGTGTGCACCACCACGCCTGGGTACTTTTTTTAATTAATTAATTAATTTCTTTAGTTTTGCGGGTCTGGGGTTGGAACCCCCAGGGGCATTCGACCTCTGAGCTACACCCCCCTGCCTTATTTTTTATTCTTTGTTTTGAAACAGGGTCTCACTAAGTTGCGGAGGGCCTCACTAAGTAGCTGAGGCTATCTGTGCGAACCGGGATCCTCCTGTCTCCTCCTCCCAAATGCTGGGATTACAAGAGTGCGCCACCACGCTGGCTCTAAATTTTTATTTTGAAACAGTCTCACTAGATTGATTGGTCTCACTATTTGCTAAAGCTTTCCTCCAATCTTCAATCTTCCTGTCTTGGCCTCCCAGGTACTGGGATTACACACGTGCCCTACCATGCCCAGCTAAAAGAGTTTTTATTTTGAATCACGGTCTTGCTAAATTGTTGAAGCTGGCCTTGAACCCACAATCTTCCTGTCTCAACTTCCCAGTACCAGGATTACAGGCATGCACCACCATGCCTGGCTAGAAAGTTGCTTATAATCTTACAAGGAAGCAGTAATTCATTAGTTGCGACATTGATAAGAAATGAAATAAAAATAAAGTGCTAAGTGAAGATGGAAGAGGGAGCCACTAATCCAAATAGAAGAACTTAGAAAATGCTTTATTTTTTTTAAATCATAAATTATTTGGGCTCTTAAGGAACAGAGTTTCAATGGGAGTGGAGCAGAAGGAGGAGCCTGAGGCGGTGGGAACTGCCTGAGCAAAGGCACAGAGGCAGGAAAGGTCAGGGTGGGTCCAGGAAATAGTGAATCATTGTGTGGCTGTAGTGCCAGGAGAAAGGGCCTCAGGAGATAAGCCTGGAAAAATAGGCTGGGGGAGGGGACAAATCTTGAAGGGCAGACACAGAAATCACTTAAATTTATTGGCACCGGTTTACCTTAAGTGTGCATCTCTTGAAGTACTTGTTAAAACTTAGATTACCAGACCCATTCTTCAGACATACTAATCTGCAGGTCTAGGTAGGACCTGAGAATCTACCTTTTTAACCAACACCCAGCTGATTCTAATACAGGTAATCAAGGAAACTATACTTTGAAAATCAGTGCACCGAGTAAGGAAAAGTGGCGCAGGCCTATAATCCTAGTACTAGGGAGGCTGAGACAGGAGAATCAAAGGTTTGAGGCCAGCCTCAGCAATTTAGCAAGACCCTCAGCAACTTCATTTCAAAATAAAAAGGGCTTGGGATGTAGCTTGGAAGTAGAATGCCCCTGGGTTCAATCTCTAGAAAAGAAAGGAATGAAAGAGTAAAACTTTAAGAATGAGAATAGGATGAAAGTGAATATTTAACCTATCTCTGATGAAGACTTTGTAGATGTAAAAGTAACCAAAGACTTCTCAAATAAAAAGGTCTCTAAAGCTGGGCGTGGTGGCACACGCTTGTAATCCCAGAATTCAGGAGGCTGAGACTGGAGAATCCCGGTTTGCGGTCACAGCTTCAGCTACTTAGTGAGGCCCTCTGCAACTCAGGGAGACCCGGTTCCAAAATAAAGAATAAAAAATAGGGCAGGGCCTGTAACTCGGAGGTCGAATGACACTGGGTTCCATCCCCAGACCCACACACACAAAATAATTAATTAATTAATTAAATAAAGGGGTCTCTAGATAATAATATTTCATATGCAAAGTTAATAGGCAAATAACTGGTTAAATAATTGACCACAGGACTAAGAACATTCCTAAAAACGAAGAGCTATGAAGTCAGGTGTGGTGGTGCACGCTTGTAATCCCAGTACTTTGGAGGCTGAGACAGGAGGACCACAGGTTCAAAGCCAACCTCAACTACTTAGTGATGCCCTCCACAGCTCAGTGAGACCCTGTTTCAAAATAAAAGAATAAAATAAGGCTGGGGGAGTAGCTTGGAGGTTAGAATGCTCTTGGATTCCATCCCCACTATATTTGAAAAAAAAAAAAAAAAAGGCATACACATTTAAACTAAAGAGCTACAAACCTGGCGTGGTGGCGCATGCTTGTAATCCCAGCATTTGGGAGGCTGAGACCAGAAGATCAAGGTTCTAGGACACCCTCAGCTACTTAGTGGGGCCCTCTGCAACTTAGTGAGACACTGTTTCAAAATAAAGAATAAAAAATAGGGCAGGGGGTATAGCTCGGAGGTTGAATGCCTCTGGGTTCCATCTCCAGATCTGCAACAAATAAAAAATTAAAAAAGAGCTACAAATCACTAAGACACTAAAAATAGTTTCTGTATGGAATAGTGGGAGTTCTTAAATTACTTGGCAGGGCAACATCCACTTTCTTGTCATAAAATGAGGCCTGCTTCACAGCAACTATAGATGATGGTTGTGTGGCATGATTAGCAGGGTTCTTTGGACTTATTTTTCCTGGTTCCCAAGTATCAGTCTATTAGACTACCTAAAAATTATTAACTACAAGCCGGGCGTGGTGGCGCACGCTTGTAATCCCAGCATGGGAGGCTGAGACAGGAGGATCGCAGTTTGCGGGCAGCCTCAGCTACTCAGTGAGGCCCTTTGCAACTCAGTGAGACCCAGTTTCAAAATAAAGAATAAAAAAAAGAGGTCAGGAATGTAGCTTGGAAGTTGAATGCCCCTGGGTTCCATCCCGACTTGCAAAAAAAGTAAATAAATAAACAAGAATTATTTACTACAGCAATCCTTTGTGTGTGGAAGGGGGTACTAAGGGTTGAACCCAGGGACATTCTACCTTCTAGCTACGCCTCCAGCCCAATTGTGTGTGTGTGTGTGTGTGTGTGTGTGTGTGTGTGTGAGAAAGTGGGGATGAAACACAAGGGCCTTCTATCTCTGGGCCAGGCCTGTTTTATATTTTATTTAGAGAGAGGGTCTCATGAAGTTGTTGAGAGACTCACTAAGTAGCTGAGGCTAGCTTTGAACCTACACGATCTTCCAGTCTGCCTCTCAAGTACTGAGATTACACCCAGCTTCAATTTTTTATTTTTTATTTATTTATTTTTTGGTGGTACTGGGTGTGGAACCCAGAGGCTTTCTACCTCCCGTCTATACTCCCAGACCTATTTTTGGAAACAGGGTCTCACTAAGTTGCTGAGAGCCTCACTAAGTAGCTGAGGCTGGCTTCGAACCTGTGTGATCCTCCTGTCTCAGCCTCCCTAGTGCAGCGATTACAAGCGTGCGCCACCACGCCCGACTCTTTATTCTTCATTTTTAAAACAGGGTCTCACTGAGATGCAAAGGGCCTTACTAAGTAGCTGAGGCCGGCCACAAACCTGGATCCTCCTGTCTTGGCCTCCCAAATACTGGGATTATAAGCTTGTGCCACCACTCCCACCTCTATACCAATATTTTTTACTTCTACTGTCCTGAAAGTTTAAGGACTAAAACAAACTAAATGCTCCAGGCTCTGTGAAGCCTTGCTACTCCAATAGAAAGTGGAAACCCACCTTGACTGCATTCCAGCTTTCCTCAGGCTCTAGACACTTAAAACGGAGGAAGGATCAGGCACAGGACAAGTAATTCCAGAATTTCTTGTGAACAATAGCTCTAAAAAGTCATCTTTTCAAGACCGAGGTTGTATGAACTTTGAGATCAACAAGCCCAAACACCTCAGTTTACAGAGAAAGGACTACGGATGTAAGCTCAGTGGTCGAGCATTTGCCTTGCAAGCACAAGGCCCTGGGTTCAATTCTCAGCACCACAAAAACAAAACTATTTATTTTACAGAGGAGGCTCTGAGTTAATGAGTGACTTGCACAAGATCACCTAACAAAGTGATCACAGCGAGCTGGGCTTTCCCTGAGGCTGTGCCCTTTCTACTCTGCAGTTGATGACAGCGAGCTGGGCTTTCCCTGAGGCTGTGCCCTTTCTACTCTGCAGTTGCAACACTGATCACAAGCTCTGGCTTCCGAACACTTCCCACTTTATCATGCCACGCACTGAATTTTGTCTATTAAAAAATAAATAAGCAGGTGTATTCATTTCGAGTCACCCCTCTATGCCAGTCTGGTATGGAGCTGTATTTCTATTTTCTGTATTTCTATCTTCCTAATAAACTTCTTTAAATCTTCAAATAAATAAATTAATAAGTAAGGCGTGATGGTGCACCCTTGTAATTCTAGCATTTGAGAGACTGAGACAGGAGGATCATGGTTTGTGGACAGTCTCAGTTACTTAGTAAGGCTCTTTGAAACTCAGTGAGACCCTGTTTTAAAATAAAGAACAAGCCGGGCGTGGTGCGGCACGCTTGTAATCCCAGCATTCAGGAGGCTGAGACCAAAGGATCATGGTTTGTGGACAGCCTCGCCTACTTGGTAAGGCCCTCTGCAACTTAGTGAGACCCTGTTTCAAAATAAAGAACAAAAAATACAGCAGGGGGTGTAGCTCATAGAATGCCCCTGGGTTCCATCCCCAGACCTGCAAAAAAATAAAGGATAAAAAAAAAAAAGGACAGGGGGTAAAGCTTGGAGGTAGAATGCCCTAGTCTCCAGTACTAAATAAATAAATAAATAAATAAATAAATAAATAAAACTGATGCTTCTCCCTAAAACATTTTTATTAAGCAAAAGATCAACAATCAAAAACACCAACATAATTAAAACATTAGGAGCCAGGCATGGTGGCGCACACTTGAAATCCCAGTACTTGGGAGGCTGAGATGGAAGATCGCAGGTTTGCAGCCAGCCTCAGCTACTTACAAAGCCTCTGCAACTTAGTGAGACCCTGTTTCAAAATAAAGGGTTAAAAAGAGGGTTGGAAAAGCTGGGCATGGAGGCGCATACTTGTAATGCCAGCATTTGGGAGACTGAGACTAGAGAATCACAGTTGGAGGACAGCCTCAGCTACTTAGTGAGGCCCTGTGCAACCCAGTGAGACCATTTCAAAAATAAAGAACAAAAATAGGGCTGGGAGTGTAGCTTCAAGGTAGAATGAGAATGCCCCTGGGTTCAATCCTCAGTACTGAAGAAAAAAAAAGGGGGGGGACTCAGGGTGTAGCTCCAAACAAATGCCCTTGGATTTCATCACAGTACCAAAAAAAAAAAAAAAAAAAAAAAAAAAATTAGGACCCAAACAGAACCGTGACTAGGATTAACCAAAACACAGTGTACAGAAAAAGAAATAGATATGGGAATAAATGCATGAAAAATATTGACTCTGGCACACGCCTGTAACTGCAGTGCTTAAGAAGCTGAGGTAGAAAGATCACAGGTTCAAGGCAGGCCTCAGACACGTGGTGAGACGCTCAGCATTCTGGCACTAAGTACCTGGGGCTGTCTACAAATGCTGGGGTTACAAGCTCGCACCGCCACGCCCAGCTCCTAGTTTTTATTCTCTATTTTGAAACAGGGTCTCACTGAGTTGCAAAGGCCATCACTAAGTAGCTGAGGCTGGCCGCGAACCCGGATCCTCCTGTCTCAGCCTCCCAGATGCTGGGGTTACAAGTGGAAATCACCACTCCCAGCTTCTTGCGTATTTTGATTGTGGCAACATTATTATTTTCTTTGGGGGGGTGGTACTGGGGGTGGAACCCAGGGGCTTTCTACCTCCGGGCTATACGCCCAGACCTATTTTATACTTTATTTGGAAACAGGGTCTCACTGAGTTGCTGAGAGCCTCACTAAGTAGCTGAGGCTGGCTTCGAACCTGTGCGATCCTCCTGTCTCAGCCTCCCAAGCGTGGGGATTACAAGCGTGCGCCACCATGCCCAGCGTTGCAACATTATTAATAATAGCAAATTTATGCATAAGTCTTTATGTAAATTGCTCATAGTTGGTTAGATTCCCAAAAATAAAATTGTGGATTTAAGGGCACAAAAAGTAATTAGGCAGTCTAAATTACTTTTCACAAAAGACCAGACTAACATTTTCACCTGCAGTGATTTCGAGTGCCCATCTTAGTCCATCTTTGGTAGTATTAAATATATTTAATTTTTACTAATTTAATAAGCTAATATGACTTAATTTGTATTTATTTAACTTCCGGTCTAAGTGAACTCCCCCCACCCCTTTCCAACACTGGGGATAAAACGAAGAACATTTTACCTCAGTGAGAACATGAGAATATAATTATGCAACATCAATAAAATAAAGCATATGCTATGCAACAGCCTTTAAAACTGTTTTCAAAGCCAGGTGCAATTTAGTGAGACTATCAGTCTATCAGCAACTAGCAAGGCCCTGTTTCATAATAAAAGACAAAATAGGGCTGGGGATATAGCTCAGAGGTAAATATTCCTTGGTTCAATTCCCAGCACACACATACAAACATACACACACACACACACACACACACACACACACACACACACACTATATATATATATATGTCTGAATATATTATATATATTCAACGTATATATTCAACGTAAATATACTATATACATACAATATAGTATATATACACATTTATATATATACATGTATGTATATATTTTTATATATTGTATGTATATACAGACATGTATAGAGAGAATAGAACTGAGTTTGTATCTCTGAGTAGAATGTCCCTAGGTTCACTCCCTAGTACCCCCCCAAAAATGTTTTTATATTGTTTTCAAATAGTTTTTGTGGCTGGACATGGTGGCGCACACTTGTAATCCCAGTACTTGGGAGACCAAGACAGGAGGATTACAAGTTCAAAGCCAGCTTTGCCAATATAGTGAGGGTCTCAGAAACCTAGGGAGACCGGTTTCCAAATAAAAAAATAAAATTGGGCTGGGGGTGCAGCTTGGAGGTAGAATGCCTCTGGGTTCAATCCCCAGTACCACACATACACACACAAAAAAAGATGGAAAACCATTAGTATGAACTCAATTACCTATGTTTGTGTTTATGTGTATATCAGAGCGGGGGAAGGAAAATACATCAAATGACAGTTCTTTCTGGAACAGATTGTAGAATATGAGTTCTTTTTTTCTCCAGGTTTTCTATAATGAACATATATAAAAAAAATATTTTTTGGTACTAGGAGTTGAACCCACTCTACCTCCAAGCTACATCCTAGTCTTTTCTATCTTTCTTTCTATCTTTCCTTCCTTCCTTCCTTCCTTCCATTTATTTTTACAGTACTGGGGATGGAATCCAGGGCCATTCTACCTCTGAGCTACACCCCCAGCCCTATTTTTTTATTCTTTATTTTGAAATAGGGTCTCACTAAGTTGCAAAGGGCCTCACTAAACAGCTGAGGCTGGCCATGAACCTGAACCTTTGATTCTCCAAGAATGTGCCATTTCTCCCAGTTGAAAAAAGTTTTTGAAAAAGATAATTTTGAGCCAGGTCTGGTTATAAAATTGCAAATCACTCACATGGAGTTAATGGCTAAAGTCATGGAAATAGATCCAATTGCATAGAGTGAAAACAGGATGCTGGACCTGGCTAAGGCAAACATCTGCATTTATGAGGGGGAAAAAAAGAGAGAATATAGAGAACTGCATAGTCACATGGAGAAAACCAAAGGAAAGGAAGAACCAGAAAAGTTGTTCACTAAAAGCCGGGCATGGTGATGCACGCTTGTAATCCCAGTACTTGAGAGGCTAAGACAGGAGGATCATGGTACTTGGCCAACCTCAGCTACTTAGGCCCTCCACAACTTAGTGACACCCTGTTTTAAAAATAAAAGAGTACGTGGTGGCGCACACTTGTAATCCCTGCACTTGGGAGGCGGAGACAGGAGGATCACTCAGGTTCAAAGCCAGCCGTGCTGGCTTAAGAGACCCTGTTTCCAAATTTAAAAAGTATAAAAATAGATCTGGGAGTGTAGCCCAAAGGTAGAAGGGCTTCTAGGAACCCCAGTACCACCAAAAAATAAAAAATAAAAAAATAAAGGCCGGGCGTGGTGGCACACGCTTGTAATCCCAGCATTTGGGAGGCTGAGACTGGAGGATCACGGTTCACAGTCAGCCTCAGCTACTTAGTGAGGCTCTCTGCAACTCAGTGAGACCCTGTTTCAAAATAAAGAATAAAAAAATGGGCAGGGGTGTAGCTCGGAGGTCAAATGCCTCTGAGTTCCATCCCCAGACCTGCAAAAAATAAAAAAATAAAAATAAAAAATAAAAAATAAATAAAATAAATAAAAGAGTAAAATAGGGCTGGGGATGTAGCTCAGAGGTAGAATGCCCCTGCATTCAATCTCCAGTTCCACAAAAATAAATAAATAAATAAATAAATAAATAATAAGAAAGAGAAAGAGAAAGAAAAAGAAAAAGAAAAGTTGTTCATTTCATCAAATATTGCCAAGTGGTAACCGGAAGACAATGATGAGGCCATTGGAAGTAAATCAAAGGATACTATGCCTGAATCAAAAGGTTTCCTCTAGCGCTAGAGATAAGATCCAAATCTGAGTACATGATACCTGTTTAGTAAAATTGACAATGAGGAAACAGTCCTGAGGCATTAGTTTGAATTTCCATTTATCAAAAAAAAAAAAAAAAAAAAAAGGCCGGGCGTGGTGGCGCACGCTTGTAATCCCCGCGCTTGGGAGGCAGAGACAGGAGGATCGCGCAGGTTCGAAGCCAGCCGCGCGCGCTGGCTTAGGAGACCCTGTTTCCAAATAAAAAAGTATAAAAAATAGGTCTGGGAGTGTAGCCCGGAGGTAGAAGGGCTTTCAGGAACCCCAGTACCACCAAAAAAAAAAAAAAAAAAAATATGTATATATATATATACATATATGGATGATGGCTGGGACTGGGCTGTAGCTCAATGGTAGAGCTCTTGCCTAGCATGTGTGAGGCTGTGCAAAGAAAAAAAAATTGGTAGTACTTTAGTGTGCAAGACAAAATACCTTTTAGGGATTATAAGTTTTCTGTATCATTAACTCTGGAATACATATGGGAAAAAGCTCCACACAAAAATGTTGCATCTTTAAGATGAAAGTAAGCCGGTCGTGGTGGCACACATTTGTAATCCCTGCATTTCGGAGGCTGAGACAGGAGGATCTTGGTTCAAGGCCAGCCTCAGCTACTTAGTGAGGCCTTTTGCAACTCAGTGAGAACCTGTTTCAAAATAAAGAATAAAATATAAGGCTGGGGTGTAGCTTGGAGGTAGAATGCCCCTGGGTTCCACAAGGGGAAAAAAAAAAGTTTGAGGCCAATTTAGTCTACTTAATGAAATTCTGTATTAAAACAAAAAAAAGTCAGGGCATGATAAAGCATGCTTGTAAGCCCAGTATTTGGGAGGCTAAGATAGAAGGATCATGGTTCATGGAAAGCCTCAGCTACTACTTTGTGAGGCCCTTTGCCACTCAGTGAAACCCTGTTTCAAAATAAAGAATAAAAAATATAAGGCTGGGGGTGTGGATCAGAGGTAGAATGCTCCTGGGTTCCATCCCCAGTACAGCAAAAAAAAAAAAAAAAAAAAAGTCTGGGATGTAGCTCAATGATAGAGCACCCCTGGAATCCAATCCTCAGAAGGAAGAAAGAAAAGAAAAGAAAAGAAAAGGAAAAGGAAAAGAAAAGAAAGAAAGGGCTTTAAAAAAAATTAAAAATGTAAAATTCCATAGTATCATGGTAACATCTTATGAATGTATTTGTGAAGTTTCTAATTTTTTTTTGTGTGTGTGGTACTAGCGGTAGAACCCAGAGGCTTTCTACCTCCGGGCTATATTCCCAGACCTATTTTATATTTTATTTGGAAACAGGGTCTCACTAAGTTGCTGAGAGCCTCACTAAGTAGCTGAAGCTGGCTTTAAACCTGTGTGATCCTCCTGTCTCAGCCTCCCAAGTTGGGGGGGGGGGGATTACAAGTGTGCCCCACCACGCCCGCCCGGCATTCTAAAATATTTTTAAGCATCAGGAAATCATTTAACATGTTGAATAATGGATTGCTTGTTGGGTCAGACCTCATCTTTCTTATGAAAAGAGGTTTGCATTAACACAATAATTGAATCTCCAGGGTTTTGCATACAGATTCATCAGTATGGTCCTACCATGAATACCATTTACCACAGAAGCTCAACTTCACAATTAAGTAGAAATTACTCTTTTTTTTTTTTTTCGGTATTGGGGATGAAACCCAGGGGCATTATACCTTTGAGCTACAGCCCTATTTTTGTCTTTTTTTTTTTTTTTTTTAAACTGGGTCTCAGTGAGTTGCAAAGGGCCTCTCACTAAGTAGCTAAGGCTGTCACAAACCTCAATTTATTTATTGTTATTTATTTATTTATTTATTTATTTATTTATTTATTTGCAGGTCTGGGGATGAAACCCAGGAGGATTTGACCTCTGAGCTAAACCCTCTGCCCTATTTTTTATTCTTTATTTTGAAACAGGGTCTCACTGAGTTGTTGGGCCTCATTAAGTAGCTGAGGCTGTCCACTAACCGCCAATCCTCCTGTCTCAGCCTCCGGAATGCTGTAATTACAAGAATGCGCCACCACGCCCGGCTACAAACCTCGATTTATTTATTTTATTTTGTGTGTGTGTGTGGTACTGGGGGTGGAACCTAGGGGCGTGTTCTATCTCTGGGCTACACTCCAAGACCTATTTTCTACTTTATTTGGGAACAAGGTCTCACTAAGTTGCAGAGAGCCTCACTCAGTAGCCGAGGCTGGCTTTGAAACTGTGAGATCCTCCAGTCTCAGCCTCCCAAGTGCTGGGATTACAAGCGCCTGCCACCACCGGCTACAAACCTCAATTTAAAAGCACTGGTTTGCTATAATGAACCTTGAGAGGATATATTAAGTAATTTAGCCTCACCTTGAGATTACTGTATACAACCTAAAATTAAGTTCTTTAAATTGGGCGTTGAGGTGCATGCTTGTAATCCCATCATTTGGGAGGCTGAGACAGAAGGATCTGGACAACCTCAGCTACTTAGTGAGGCCTTTCACAACTCAGGGAGACACTGTTTCAAAATAAAGAATAAAAAATAGGGCTGGGGGTGTATCTTGGAGGTAGAATGCCCCTGGGATCGATCCATCCCCAGTACTGCAAAAAATTAATTAAGTACTTTATTTATTTAATTTATTTAATTAAGAACTTTATAAAGCAAAATAATAAATAAAATTTTGTACTTTAACTTTCTGTCAGTGAAAGACCATAGCAACCTCAAAAAAAAAACCAACCTTTTCTTATGGAAATTATGATTTAGGAACTAAGTTATGCATTTTACTATTTGTAAAAGGGTGCAACTCCAATGCAAATGAGAGTCATCTATTTTATAGTACAGGGAATTAAGACAGCTTGAAAACTAGTTTCACTGTCAACTTAAATAATAACAAATTCAATATGTGGCCAGCTGACCATTCATGATAAAAGTATCTAATGATCTTAATAGACACATTTGTGTGTGTGTGTGTGTGTGTGTGTGTGTGTGTGTGTGTGTGGTACTGGGGACTGAACCCAGGGGCATTCTATCTCTGAGCTACACCTCTTTAATCTTTATTCTGACACAAAGTCTCACTAAGTTGTGGAGGGCCTCACTAAATTACTGAGGCTGACCCTCCTTTTTCAGCCTCCCAAATTCTGGGATTACAAAATGTGCCACCGCACTTTCAACATTCTTTTGTGCCTCTGTGTGTCTTTGATGAATGTCCTGGTAAAGAGGCTCTAAGTACATTACAATTAATTGGTGAAAAATAGCAAAGGAAAGCCAAGAATTTTAAATCTTTAACAGAAACAGTACGTAAAATTATACTTGGAAACAGTCTAAGAAAACAAAGCATCATTGTAGAGACCAAAAATACATGCAACTAAACCAGGCATGATGGCGCAGGCTTGTAATCCAGCATTTGGGAGGCTGAGACAAGAGGATCGCGGTTCCCAGACAGCCTCAGCTACTACTTAGTGAGGCCCTTTGCAAGTCAGTGAGACTCTGTCTCAAAATAAAGAATAAAAAAATAGGGCTGGGGGTGTGGCTTGGAGGTAGAATGCCTCTGGGTTCCTTCCTCAGTACTGCAAAAATAAAAAATAAACCACGCAACTATAGCTGCTGACTTTCCATAAATTTCTGGAGGAGACCTCTTTCCTGGAGTATAAACAGAAGGAAAAGAGATAAGCAATGTCAAAGAAATGTGTTCACCAAATGCCATGGCTCATTCCCAAATGAACCAACTACAATATGTATTATTAACTCAAAACCTCTACTTTAAGCCGGGCCTGGTAGCGCACACTTGTAATCCCCGCGCTTGGGAGGCTGAGACAGGAGGATAGCACAGATTCGAAGCCAGCCTCAGATACTTAGTGAGGCTCTCAGCAACTTAGTGAGACCCTGTTTCCAAATAAAATAGAAAATGGGTCTGGGAGTATAGCCCAGAGGTAGAAAGCCTCTGGGTTCTACCCCCAGTACCACCAAAAAATTTAAAAAAATAAAAATAAAAATAAAAAGCCTGAAGTTAGGGGAGTGGTGAGTTGGCCCGGACCACCCTCCCCCCTCATGCCATTTTGGCATGGGGCTGTAATTATTTTCTGTATTTCTATTTTCTGTATTTCTATCTTTTTAATAAACTTTTTTAAATCTTCAAAAAAGAGACTTCCGGGAAGATGGCGAACGAGAAAAGCGGGGCTTAAGAGTCCCGCTAACAACCAATCTCCATTACCACAAAAAGAGCGACTTTCATAGCCAGAAAACACCATCACCAGAAAAACAAAAAAAACCACCAGGCTCCAGAGAGAAAGCGGACTGAGAACAGAGCTCAGGGCCACAGAAGAGACACACGCGCCCGAGGACGCGGCAGCAGCGCCATACTGCCGGCGGCAGCGGCGAACTCAACGGACGGCTACAGCAAGCCAGGAGAGCCGCTGCGGAACAGCCAGGCGGGATCTTTCGGCGCAGACAGCATTTAAAGCTCCCAGTGGCTGAGCTCAGCACACGCTGCAGGGATTCAGAGTGGAAATCAAAACCAGAGAAGAAAAAATACGCCAGCCTCATGGCCGAGGGCGTGGCAGAGGCGCCAATATTGCCACCGGCGGCGGCAGCAGCAGTGAATTCACCGAGTCCAGTACAGCTACATCTGCGTACTCAAGAACAGTGAGTCAAATTGCGGGCCACAGAGGAGAAATCGCAGTATTGGGCCTCCTGGGACTTGACCCAGTGAGGGAGTGGTGGTGGCAGAGATATCACACCATAGGAGAACGTGCAACCTGGCACCCCCCATAGTTTAAAGCAGCCTCTATCGACTCCCTGGGTCGGAGACTCTGTGATACAACCCAGTAAAGGAGTAGTGGGGTCTGAGATAATACAGACTCGAGATCCAGAGCACCTTAAGTGAAGCCATAGTGACCCAAGGGAAGAACCCAGAGAAGGCACAAACCTCCGAAATCATGGGAAAGAGGAATAACACTGGAGCAATGAATGTGCACAACCCCACAACATCAGAACCTGATAAAACAGAAAATCAGAGATTTCTAGAAGATCAAATCAGGAAAATAACTGTAGAAATAATAGAGGTGCTTCGAAAAGAACTCAGAGAGAGCCAAAAAGAGATAAAGGATGCAATTAATGAAGTAAAGGCCTCAATTCAAAGCACAAACAACCGATTAGACCACATGGGGAACAGAATCTCGCTCTTAGAAGATGAGCAATCCAAAAATGAATGCATAGTTTCTAATCTAGAAAAAAATATCCGACAGCAGGAATCTGATATTGAAGAAATATGGGCCCGTTTTAAGAGAGCTAACCTAAGAATAATTGGAATAGAGGAGGGAAAAGAAAGTGATACCAAAGGGATCAACAATCTCTTCAAGGAAGTAATAGCAGAAAATTTTCCAAATATAGAGCAGGAGGTTGATGCACAGATCCAGGAAACTTATAGAACTCCCTTTAGACAGGATCCGAGAAGAGGATCCCCACTCCATATAATTGTCAAAATGACCAATGTGGAAGCCAAGCAGAGAATCTTAAAGGCAACAAAAACAAAGGGCCAACTGACATTCAGAGGCAAACCAATTAGAATCACTCCAGACTTCCCAAACCAAGTCATGAGAGCCAGAAGGGCTTGGAGTAACATATTCCAAACTCTGAAAGAAAACAACTTCCAGCCAAAAATTTCCTACCCAGCAAAACTTTCTATCAAATTAGATGGAGAAATAAGAAGCTTCCATGACAAACAGAAACTGAAGGAATTTATGTCTTCAAAACCAGCGCTAGAGAAAATACTCAAAGAGATTAACTACAAAGAAGAAATAGGTAACACTCACCAGAACCAGAGAAACAAGAGTTTCCATCCAACAGACAACTAAGATTGGTTATCTGTGGAGATTCATTATTTATGTTAGTCTTTTACCTATCTCTAAGTTGTATTGTTTGCCTTTATTGTTGTTAATTTTTAGGATTTCTAGTTGGAATATTAATATACCTTCAGATATAGCATTTGGAAATATTTTATCCAATTCTATTAGTAACTTTTAACTCTGTTTACATTGTCTTTGGATATACAATATTTTCTTTTATTTTTTAGGGAGTTTGTATATTCTTCTGTTGCCTGTGCCATTGAAATCATATCCAAGAAATCACTGCCAATTTCAATGTTGTGAGGTTTTATGACCCAGATTTTCTTCTAAAAGTTTATAGTCTTAAGATTTATATTTAGGTCTTTTATCTATTTTGAGTTAATACTTGTATATGGGATTAGGTAAAGGTCCAATTTTATTCTTTTCCATGTAATTATTATTTTTCAACAATATTTAGTTAAAAGATTATTATTTCCACCACCAAATGTTCGTGGAAACCTTGTCAAAAATAACTTGACAATATAGGGAAGAATTTAGCTCTAGGCTTGTATTTAACTCCAATGGTCTGTATATCTGCCTTTAGAACAGTACTACACTGTTTCAATTATTGTAGCTTTATATGGTTTGAAATCAGAAAATATATATCTGCTAGCTTTGTTCTTTTTCAAGATCGTTTTGGGTATCTAGAGTCCATATTCCATATTAGGATAGATTTTTTTCTGAAAAATAAATATATAAATATATGATAGTTTCACCTAAAAAAACAGAAAAAAATATGCTCTAGTAAGAAAGAAAGCAAAAAGAAATATTGAAATGCTATCTTTAAATCATCAAACGCTTGGTATCAGACAAATGAAACTGTTATGTGAGATTATCATTTTTAATTTTGGATAAATTGCTATAATACTAGATGTCAACCACTAAGCCAAGCATGGGAAGGAGGGATGGGGAGAGAATGGGGTGGGGATCGGGTGGGGGCTGACTGGGCGATGTGTGCATATATGTCTACAAAAGTTTGTATCCCACTATGATGTATGAATACAGTGCACCAATAAAATAAAATTAAAAAAAAAAATCTTCAAAAAAGAAAAAAGCCTGAAGTTATATTAAGAACATTCAAGGACACTATAAACTTCAGATCTTTAAAACTGCAAAGAATCTTCAAACACTTGAACCCTTTCTCTCTCTTTCTCTCTCTTCTTTTCTTTTCTTTCTTTCTTTCTTTCTTTCTTTTTCTTTCTTTTTTTTTTTTGCAGTATTGGGGATGGAACCCAGGGGCATTCTACCTCTGAGCTACACATTCAGCCCTATTTTTTATTCTTTTATTTTGAAACAGGGTCTTGCTGAGTTGCAAAGGGCCCCACTAAGTAGTAGCTGAGGTTGTCCACGAACCATGATCTTCTGTCTCTGCCTCCCGAATGCTGGGATTACAAGCGTGCGCCACCATGCTCGGCTGACCCTTTCTTCCTAGCCCATATACCTACATTATTTCTTCCACCCATTTTCCTGGTGCTGGAAATTGAACTCAGGGCTCATATATGCTAAGCATGAATTCTACTTCTGACCTACACTCCTAGCCAAAAAAGACATTTTGAGGGCACTTTAGCAGGGAAAAAAATCTGTCACCAAGATATGCTGGTAATAAATAGAACTGTTTTCACATCTGAAGCTTTCTCTTCCTAGAATTATTAAATTAAAATTCGGCCCCACCTTTAACCAGAGTCGGGAACAAAGCTTGGATGTACCAAATTAAACAAAGTTATACAATGAGGTAATTTTTACAAAATGGCCCTATTTTGCTAGTGTTGCCAGTATACTGATCTCTTCCCAGATCCTCTCCAGTTCAGGGACTACCTGATAACACTTCCCAGCCTAATATATTAACTGTGAAAATAGCTCCATCAACTCTTAGCTGCCACAAAAGGAAAGACACAATTTAACCCCACCTTCAAAAGGCCAAGATGGTGGAAGACAAGGTAAGAAATACGAGTGATACAAATATAGGTACTGAAGAGAACCATGCACTATTACTCAAATGTTTTTGTTATGTTGTTAGTGGTTTTTGTTTGTTTGTTTTTAAGGAAAACCAGAAGATACAATTTTTTTCTATCTATTTTTCTATTTTTTTCTGTACTCCTACATCCTGGAATGACCTCTAGTATAGAACTGACATCACTTAAATTATAGTGTATCTATGGTTCTACCTAACTAATTTGATTTTAAGCTCTTTTAGGTGGAAATGTTTGAAACTTTGAATCTATAGAATTGACACAAGAGGCACTCAATAAATACTTTGCTCAAAAAATGAGCCAGATGCCAGGCATGGTGGCGCACACTTGTAATCAGAATGCTTGGGAGGCAGAGACAGGAGGATCGTGCAGGTTTGAAGCCAGCCTCGTTGGCATAAGAGACCCTGTTTCCAAATTAAAATATATTTTAAAAAATGGATCTGAGAGTGTAGCTGGAGGTAGAAGGGTTTCGAGGAAGCCCAGTACCACCAAAAAAAAAAAAAAAAAAGAGCCAGGCATGGTGGCACACGTCTGTAATCCCAGTACTTAGGAGGCTGAGATAGGAGGATTGCAGATTCAAGGACAGCTTCAGCAAGTAGTGAGACTCTCATCAACCTAGCAAGACCCTGTTTCAAAATAAAAAATAAGCTGGGCATGGTAGTGCACACTTGTAATCCCAGTACTTGAGAGGCTGAAATAGGAGGATCGCAGGTTCGAAGCCAGCCTCAGCAACTTGGCAAAGCCCTCTGAAACTTAGTGAGAATGTTTCTAAGTAAGAAATAAAATCATAGCCGGGCGTGGTGCTGCACGCTTGTAATCCCTGCGCTTGGGAGGCGGAGACAGGAGGATCACGCAGATTCGAAACTAGTTGTGCTGGCTTAAGAGACCCTGTTTCCAAATTTAAAAAAAAAGTATAAAATAGGTCTGGGAGCATAGCCTGGAGGCAGAAGGGTTTCCAGGAACCCCAGTACCACCAATAAATAAATAAATAAATAAATAAATAAATAAATAAAATAATAATGATAATAATAATAATAAAGTATAAATAAAATCAGGCTGGGTATATAACTTGGAGGTAGAATGCCTATGGGTTCAATCCCCAATACCAAAGATAAATAAATAAATAAGCCGGGTGTGGTGGCACACACTTGTAATCCCCGTGCTTGGGAGGATGAAACAGGAGGATCAAAGCCGGCCTCAGCTACTTAGTGAGGCTCTCAGCAACGTATTGAGACCCTGTTTCCAAATAAAATATAAAATAGGTCTGTGAGTATAGCCCGGAGGTAGAAAGCCTCTGGGTTCAACCCCAAGTACCACCAAAAAATAAATAAATAAATATAATAAAATAGAGCTCAGAGGTAGAATTCCCCTAAATTCAATACCTAGTACCACAAAAAAATTACTAAAGTAATTACCTAGTACCACATTATTTGTTCCTAGCAATGTAAGATTCTCTTTCTCCCTCCCTCCCTCTCTGTATACATGCCTTTTAAAGAAACTTTTTCTTCTAGCAACTTTATAACTCTTGGAAGGTCTACCTAAACATGATCATCCTTCATTCAGGCTCCACAGGAATTTAAAAAATGTTTGTGAAGGGGATGGTGGTGCATGCTTGTAATCCCAGCATTTGGGAAACTGAGACTGGAGGATCACTGTTTGCGGACAGCCTCAGCTACTTAGTGAGACCATTGCAACTCCAGTGAGACCCTGTTTCACAATAAAGAATAAAAAATAGGGCTGGGGGTGTAGCTCCGAGGTAGAATGCCTCTGGGTTCAACCCCTAGTATCGCAAAATAAAATAAAATAAAATAAGAAAAAAGAAAAAAGAGAGAGAGAGAGAGAGAGAGAGAGAGAGAGAGAGAGAGAGAGAGAGAGAGAGAGAGAGAGAGAGAGAAAGGAAGAAAGAAATCCAGGCGTGGTGGCACGCTTGTAATCCCCGCGCTTGGGAGGCGGCTTGGGAGGTGGAGACAGGAGGATTGCACAGGTTTGAAGCCAGCCTCGCTGGTTTAAGAGACCCTGTTTCCCAATAAAAATATAAAAAATAGGTCTGGGAGTGTGGCCCGGAGGTAGAAGGCTTTCCAGGAACCCCAGTACCACCAAAAAATAAAAAAAGGAAGAAAGAAAAAAGAAAATGTTTGTTAAGGGTCATCTTTTGTATCTACGTGAGATATCAGAAGAAAGTGTAATTTCATCATTCCTGAAATATTTATCATTTGTGAATAGGATTCGTAACTATGTAGATTAAAAAGTATTCCATTTCACTATTTAAAGTGAAAGACTAATACAAACTAAGACCTCTCCCCCCAAAAGGAGCACTGTCTTTAAAACTGATAACTCCCTTTGACTAACTTGAAAAGTCAACTCAATAGAACCATCTGGATTAGGCAGATTTTGAAAGCTGGAATCAGGTGCAAGACAAGAGTAGTTTAATATCTCTCACTCGGATCTGTTAAACTTGTGAACACCAATAAAGGAGGTTAGGAAGCGTGCCAGATGGTTCGCTCCTAGCACCCACAACTTCAAACTTGAGTATGTGTAGCCAGGAGGGTACAATTACCGTATATTAACCCCTACATATGTGGGCGACCGCTGCCAGCATATGTACAGAATAGCGACTTGAGAATGAGAGATCAGCTGCAACGACTGCTGTATTCTCCACATACCTCAAAAGGGCGTGAGATCTTAAACCCAGATCAGGATATTGGAAGGGGGGGGGGCGAAGAGAGGGAGAATGGCTGAAAAATGAAGAAGGAAAAGGCGCAGTTGGATATTAGAGTATTTCTCGGGGAGCATATTTTGACTTGTGATGGGCTGCCACCTTACTCATAACCAAAAAAAATAAAATAAAATAAAAAGGTTGCGTTAGAAAGGAGTGTTCCCGAAGGAAGATAAGGGGGTCCTAAGAACTCCCGCCCCAGGCAGCAGAGACTGAGCCGCGTGGGATCACTCCACCCGCCGCGCGACGCCCAGACGCGAGGCGCGCCGAGGACGGGGACTCGGACCCTGACTTCCAGGCGAGCTCGCGCTTCTTCGCCCTCCCCTCGCCTCAGAACTCCGAAGTCGCGGGAGAAACAGGGTATGGAGGGAGGTCGGGGTCTCCGCGCACGCTCGGGCTGTGGAGGATGTGGAGCGAGAAGGCCCTTACCTGCCTAAAAGCCGTCAGCTCTCTGCACAGCCCCGCCGCGGGTCCCGGGCGCTCTGCCTGGCGCACCTGTCGCCACCCAGCCGCAACACCTACAGCTCCTGCGGCCCCGCCCCGGTCCGGCTCTGAGCCCCGCCCCGGACTCCGCCCATCGCCGCGAGTGCGCGCACGCACGCCCGCCTCCTGCACGGCCTGGGGCGAGCGTGCGCGCCGCCGGCTGCGTGCGCGGAGCTCGCGGCTGCTGCGGCGCCGGGCGCGCCGGCGTTGCGAGGGGCGTGGCCTTGCCTGAGGCCCGGCCCCCGAGTCGGGCTGCGCGGCTTTAGCCTTATCCTCCCTGACTCATGGGTACCACACTGTTGGACTCAGAGGTTTGGCCTAAACTCGGCTGTAGGTCACCTAGGTTCCTGGTGCCGTCAGGGTAAGTTCTGTGCAGGGAGGATGTTTTTTTTAGGTGGTACTGGGGGTGGAACCCAGAGGCTTTCTACCTCTGGGCTATACTCCCAGAGCTATTTTTTTTTTTATATTTTTATTTGGAAACAGGGTCTCACTAAGTTGCTGAAAGCCTCACTGAGTAGCTGAGGCTGGCTTCGAACCCGTGCGATCCTCCCAAGCGCAGGGATTACAAGCGTGCGCCACCACGCCCGGCTAGGAAGGCCGTGTGGTGTAGCGGAAGGAGCTTATAAATGAATCCTGCCTCTTCCTCCTGAACGAGTGAGTTGGACAAGAGCAGATAATGCCTAAGTTCTCAAACAGCTCTGTGTTTGTTTGATTGATTTTTTTTCCCTTTGTGATGCTGAGGATTGAACTCAGGGGCATTCTACCTCCGACCTACACCTCCAGCCTGATTTATTCTTTTTCTTTTTTTGATGTTGTTGCTCTTTATTTTGAAACAGGGTGTCACTGAGTTATGAAGGGCCTCACTTAGTAGCTGAGGCTGGCCACCAACCCGGAACCTCCTGTTTCAGCTTCCCAAGTACTGGGATTACAAGGGTGTGCCACCACACCTGGTTTATTTTCTTTTTTCTTTTTTTGGTGGTACTGGGGTTCCTGGAAGCCCTTCTACCTCCGGGCTACACTCCCAGACCTATTTTATACTTTTTTTTTTTTTAATTTGGAAACAGGGTCTCTTAAGCCAGCACAACTGGCTTCGAACCTGCGCGATCCTCCTGTCTCCTCCTCCCAAGCATGGGGATTACAAGTGTGCACCACCACACCCGACTTCCGGTTTATTTTCTGTTTTGTGTGTCTCTGCACAACTCCTCTTTCATCGTAATCAATAGTAACCATAAGCCAGGCATGTACTTGTAATACTAGTACTGGTAGGCTGAGACAAAACAATTACAGGTTTAGCCTCGGCAACTTAATGATCCACTCAGCAACCTAGTTAGACTCTGATTCCAAATAAATAAAATTGGATATTGTGGCACACACCTGTAATCCCAGGATTTGGGAGGCTGAGACAAGAGAATCACAGATTCAAAGCTAGTCTCAGCAACTTAGTGAGGTTGTTAGCAACTTGGCAAGACTGTGTTTCCAAATAAATAAAATATGGCTGGGGATGTAACTCGAAGATAGAATGTCCCTGGGCTCAACCCCCAGCACTACAAATAAAAAAAAAAAGAGCCATCATGTTCATCCAATTAAAATAGAAGTACATGCCCATATTCCTGAGAAAGGGATTTAGGGTTACAGAGAGAACACTGAGCCTCAAAAGAGAAACATTCATATGCCCGAATGCAGAATAAAAGTAAGCAAACCATCTGGTGTCCTTATGAATGTGTCCTTGCCACAGTTTGCCCTATTGGCTGATGAAAAACCACAAAACTGCACTGCATTGAAGACTCTTTGGTGTCCAAGAGATGATCCTAGGCTCATAATAGTAAGATGCACTCCCCTGCATGTAAATTTAAGATGTTAATGAGATACGAAGTAACAGGATCAGAACATTCAAAGATAATGTGCAATCCCAAAGAAAACTGAGGTAAACTGCAGAACACTGCCCTGACTCCATCTTCTAGTTCAGTCCCTTCAGTCCCTTAGCTACTGTCCCCCAAAAAATGTTAAAACCCCACACCAGCTGGGCAAGGTGGCGCATGCCTATAGTCCTAGTACTTGGGAGGCTGAGACAGGAGGATCACAGGTATGCAGCCAACTTCAGCTACTTATGCCTTCTATAGCTCAGTGAGACTCTGTTTCAGAGTAAAGAATTTAAAAAGTAGGGCTGAGAGCCAGGCGTGGTGGCGCATGCTTGTAATCCTAGCATTTGGAAGTCTGAGACTGGAGGATTGTGGTTCATGGACAGCCTCAGCTACTTACTGAGGCCCTTTGCAACTCAGTGAGACCCTGTTTCAAAAAAGTAAAAAATAAGCCGGGCGTGGTGTCACACACTTGTAATTCCAGCATTCAGGAGGCTGAGACCAGAGGATCGAGGTTTGCAGACAACTTCAGCTGCTTAGTGAGGCTTTCTGCAGCTTAGTTAGACCAAGTTTCAAAATAAGTAAAAAATAGGGCAGGGAGTGTAGCTTGGAGGTTGAATGCCCCTGGGTTCCATCCCCAGACCCGCAAAAAATATATAAAATGCCTGGCGTGATAGCACACGCTTGTAATCCCAGTACTTGGGAGGCCGAGACAGGTGGATCACACAGGTTCGAAGTCAGCCTCAGCTACTTAGTGAGGCTCTTGGCAACTTAGTGAGACCCTGTTTCAAAATAAAATATAAGGAGACTTCCGGGAAGATGGCGACGGAGAAAAGCGGGGCTTATGAGCCCCGCTAACAACCAATCTCTATTGCCACAAAACCAGCGCCTTTCATAGCCAGAAAACACCATCAGCAGAGAAACAAAAAATATAATTACAAGGGACAGAGAAAAAGAGGGCTGGAAAAACGAGACACCAGAAAGAAACCAGACCGCAGTGCTGTGGCCGGAGCCACGGCGTGGAACGGCGTGAGCGCCATCTTCCCTTGCAGCACCAGGCCCCAGAGAGGAGGGGGGACTCAAAACGGAGCTCAGAGCCAGAGAGGAGATACGCCGGCCTCACGGCCGAGGACACAGCAGCAGTGCCATACTGCCAGCAGCAGCGGCGAGTTCACCGGACGGCACCAGACCAACGCACTCAACAGCCCAACAAGCTCCAGAGAGGAGCAGCGGACAGCGAGCCGAGGTGAGCCACTGCAGAACAGCCGGGAGGGATTCAGCAGATTTTTCGGCACAGGGAGCATCTAAAGCTCCCAGTGGCTGAGCTCAGCACACCCTGCAGGGACTCAGAGCAGAGCTCAAAACCAGAGAAGAAATACGCCAGCCTCACGGCCAAGGGCGTGGCAGTGGTGCCATATTGCCACCAGCAGCAACAGCAGTGAATTCACCGAGTCCACTACAGCTCCATCGGCACACTCAACAACAGTGAGTCAAATTGCGGCCCCTAGAGAAGAAATCCCAGTACAGCATTCCCAGGTACTTGACCCAGTGGGGGAGTGGTGGTGGCAGAGATGTCACACTATAGGAGAACACACAACCTGGCACCCCCCCATGGTCTAAAGCAGCCTTGATTGACTCCCTGGGTCTGAGACTCTGCGATACAACCTAGTAAAGGAGTAGTGGGGACCGAGATACCACAGACTCGAGATTCAGCACCTTAAGTGAAGTCTTAGTGACCCAAGGGAAGAACCCAGAGAAGGCACAAACTCCTGAAATCATGGGAAAGAGGAATAACAATGGAGCAATGAATGCCCACAACCTCACAGCATCAGAACCCTATAAAACAGAAATTCAGAGGTTTCTAGAAGATCAAATCAGGAAAATAACTGTAGAAATAATAGAGGTGTTTCGAAAAGAATTCAGAGAGAGCCAAAAAGAGATAAAGGATGCAATTAATGAAGTAAAGGCCTCAAAAGTACAAACAACCGATTAGACCACATGGAGAATAGAACCTCGCTCTTAGAAGATGAGCACTCCAAAAATGAACGCATAGTTTCTAATCTAGGAAAAAATATCCGACAGCAGGAATCTGACATTGAATAAATATGGGCCCATTTTAAGAGAGCTAACCTAAGAATAATTGGAATAGAGGAGGGAAAAGAAGGTGAAACCAAAGGGATCAACAATCTCTTCAAGGACGTAATAGCAGAAAATTTTCCAAACATAGAGCAAGAGGTTGATACACAGGTCCAGGAAACTTATAAAACTCCCTTTAGACAGGATCGGAGAAGAGGATCCCCACGCCACATAATTGTCAAAATGACCAATGTGGAAGCCGAGCAGAGAATCTTAAAGGCAACAAAAACAAAGGGCCAAGTGACATTCAGAGGCAAACCATTAGAATCACTCCAGACTTCCTAAACCAAGTCATGAGAGCCAGAAGGGCTTGGAGTAACATATTCCAAACTCTAAAAGAAAACAACTTCCAGCCAAAAATGTCCTACCCAGCAAAACTTTCTATCAAATTAGATGGAGAAATAAGAAGCTTCCATGAGAAACAGAAACTGAAGGAATTTATGTCTTCAAAACCAGCACTAGAGAAAATACTCAAAGAGATTAACTACAAAGAAGAAATAGGTAACACACACCAGAACCAGAGAAACAAGATTTCCATCCAACAGACAACTAAGATTGGTTATCTGTGGAGATTCATTACTTATGTTAGTCTTTTACCTATCTCTAAATTGTATTGTTTGCTTTTATTGTTGCTAATTTTTAGGATTTCTAGTTGGAATGTTAATATACCTTCAGATATAACATTTGGAAATATTTTATCCCATTCTATCAGTAACTTTTAACTCTGTTTATATTGTCTTTGGATATATTTTTTTATTTTTTAGGGAGTTTGTAGACCCTTCTGTTGCCTGTGCCATTGAAATCATACCCAAGAAATCACTGCCAATTGCAATGTTGTGAGGTTTTATGACCCAGATTTTCTTCTAAAAGTTTATAGTTAAGAATTATATTTAGGTCTTCTATCTATTTTGAGTTAATATTTGTATATGGTGTTAGGTAAGGGTCCAATTTTATTCTTTTTCATGTAATTATTATTTTTCAACAATATTTAGTTAAAAGATTATTTCCTCCACCAAATGTTTGTGGAAACCTTGTCAAAAATAACTTGACAATATATGGAAGAATTTATCTCTAGGCTTTTATTTAACTCCAATGGTTTATATATCTGCCTTTAAAACAGTACTACACCATTTCAGTTATTGTAGCTTTATGTGGTTTGAAATCAGAAAATATACATCTTCTAGCTTTTTTCTTTTTCGAGATCGTTTTGGGTATCTAGAGTCCATATTCCATATTAGGATAGATTTTTTCTGAAAAATAAATAAATAAATATATGATAGTTTCACCTAAAATAAAGAAAAAAATATTCTCTGGTAAGAAAGAAAGCAAAAAGAAATATTGAAATGTTATCTTTAAGTCATCAAAAGCTTGGTATCAGACAAAGGAAACTGTTATGTGAGATTATCATTGTTAATTTTAGATAAATTGCCATAATACTAGATGTCAATTACTAAGCCAAACATGGGAGGGAGGGTTAGGAAGAGAATGGGGTGGGGATTGGGTGGGGGCTGACTGGGAAAAGTGTGCATGTATGTCTACAAAAGTATGTATCCTACTATGATGTATGAATACAGTGCACCAATTAAAAAAAAATAGAAAAAAAAAGAAAGTAAGAAGCTATTTTATTATCTTTCTCCATGAAAATGTTTTAATTCTTATCACCAAAATTTCTATACCATAAGGAAATATTTATTTATATACTTATATATTTAATTATTTTAAGGAAGTGATATGTGAAATCAGAGCCTTTTCTCCCCTTCTTTTACTGAAATCAAGATTTTTTTTCTTCTTCAGTACTGGGGATGGAACCCAGGGGCATTCAACCTCTGAGGTACACCCCCAGCCCTATTTTTTATTTTTATTTGAAACAGAGCCTAAGTTGCAAAAGGGCTCAATAATTAGTTGAGGCTGGCCACGAACCTTCGATCCTCCTGTCTCAGCCTCCCGAGTACTGGGATTACAAACCTGTGACACCAGGCCCAGCTGAAACCAGAACTTTGTGTGTGTGTGTGTGTGTGTGTGTGTGTGTGTGTGTGTGGTACTGGGGGTGGAACTCAAAGGCTTTCTACCTCCAGGCTATACTCCCAGCCCTATTTTATTGTTAATTTTGGATAAATTGCTATAATACTAGATGTCAACCACTAAGCCAAGCATGGGAAGGAGGGATAGGGAGGGAACGGGGTGAGAATCGGGTACACACACACACACACACACACACACACACACACACACAGGACAGTCTCAGCAAGTACTGAGACTCTCATCAACCTAGTCAGACTCTGTTTCCAAATAAAAATAATAGGGCTGGGGGTGTAGTTCAGAGGTAAATGCCCCTGGGTTCCAACCCTAGTACCACAAAAAATAAAATAGAGCTGGTGGTGTAGCTTGAGCCTGGGCTCAATTTTCAGTACTACACACACACACACATGAACATGAGCCAGGTATGGTAGTGCATATCTGTGATCTCAGTACCTTGGAGGCTGAGAAAGTAGGACCACAGGTTCAAGGATATCCTCAGCAAGTAGTGAGATTCTCATCAACCTAGCAAGACCCTATTTCAAAATAAAAATAAAATAGGGCTGGTGGTATAACTTGGAGTTAGACTGCCCCTGAGTTCAATCTCCAGTACCACAAAAAAATAATAAATAAAAAGGTCTGGGGTGTTACTTAGGGATAGAATGCCCCTGGGTCTCATTCCCAGTATCACACAAACACACAGACACACAGTTTCTAAAATTCAATATTTATAGCCAGGTGTGGTGGCACACCCATGTAATCCCAGCATTCGGGAGGCTGAGACTGGAGTATCATGGTTTGAGGACAGCTTCAGCTACATAGTGAGGTCCTCTGCAACTCAGTGAGACCCGGTTTCAAATTAAAAGAATAAAAAATAGGGCAGGGGGTGTGGCTCGGAGGTCGAATGCCCCTGGGTTCCATCCCCAGACCCACACATACCAAAAAAATTCAATATTATTTATTTATTTATTTATTTATTTATTTATTTATTTATTTTGTGAGTCTGGGATAGAACCCAGGGGCATTACACCTCCAAGCTACATCCCCTGCCCTATTTTTATTCTTTATTTTGAAGCAGGGTCTCACTAAGTTGCAGAGGGCCTCACTAAGTAGCTGAGGCTGTCCGCGAACCATGATCCTCTTGTAATTCCAGCCTCCTGAATGCTGGGATTACAAGAGTGCACAACCATGCCTGGCATTTGTGTGTGTGTGTGGGGGGGGGGTACTGGGGATGGAACCCAGGAGCATCCTACCTCTGAGCTACAACCCCAGCCCTATTATTTTATTCTTTATTTTGAAACAAGGTCTCACTGAGTTGCAAAGGGCCTCACTAAGTAGTAACTAAGGCTGTCTTCAAACTGCGATCCTCCTGTCTTAGCCTCCCAAATGCTGGGATTACAAGCGTTGGCCACCACACCAAACTAGCCCAATTTTTTATTCTTTATTTTGAAACAAGGTCTGACTAAATTGTGGGGGCCTCACTAGCTGAGGCTGGCTGCAAACCTGTGATCCTCCTGTCTCAGCTTCCAAGTACTGGGATTACAAGCATGTGCCACTGTGCCTGGCTCAAACTACTTCTATTTATGTATGTATGTATGTATGTATGTATGTATGTATGTATGTATGTATTTAAGCAGGGTTTCACTTAGTTGCTAAGGTTCTCACTAAATGCTGAGGTTGGCCTCAAACCTGTGATCCTCCTGTCTCAGCCCCACAGATACTGGGATAACAGACTTGTACCACCCTACTTTTTATTATTTTGAAACCGGTCTCACTAAGTAGCTAGCTGAGGCTGTCCACAAACCACGATCCTCAGATCTCAGCCTCCCAAATGCTGGGATTACAAGCATGTGCCGCCATGCCTGGCTTTATTATTTATTTTGAAATAGGGTCTCACTAAGTTGTGGAGGGCCTCACTAAGTAGCTGAGGCTGGCTGGGAACCTGGATCCTCCTATTTTAGCCTCCCAAGTACTGGAATTACAAGCGTGCGCCACTGAGCCTGGCTAGTAATGAATATTTGAAAGTGAATTTAATTGCATTTTGTTCTAACAAGTGGGAAAGAAGATGGGAGTGGCTACAAATTTGTTAGAAAATGTTTTTTTTTTCTTTTTTATTTATTTCTTTTTTTTTTTTTTCTGTAGTACAGGGGGCATTCTACGTCTGAGCTACACCCCGCCCTATTTATTTTTTTCTTTTCTTTTCTTTTCTTTTTTTGGTGGTACTGGGGATGGAACCCAGGGGCCTTCTACCTCCGGGCTATACTCCCAGACCCATTTTATATTTTATTTGGAAACAGGGTCTCTTAAGCCAGCTGAGGCTGGCTTCGAACCTGCGTGATCCTCCTGTCTCAGCCTCCCAAGTGCTGGGATTACAAGTGTGTGCCACCACGCCCGGCTTTATTCTTTATTTTAAAACAGGGTCTCTCTGAGTTGCAAAGGGCCTCACTAAGTAGTTGCTGAGGCTGTTTGCAAACCATGATCCTCCTGTTTTAGGCTCCCAAATGCTGGGATTACAAGCTTGCACCACCACACCCAGCAGGAAATGTTCCTTAAGTCATCATTTAGCACTAAGTTATCAATTGCAACTCAATATCTGAAATAAAACAAGCCAATAATTTAAAAATTTTCTGGATAGAATTCATTCTACTTATCATTCCAATTAAAATGAGGCTGAATTAGAAGTTGTAGCCAAACTGTGTGTGTGTGTGTGTGTGTGTGTGTGTGTGTGTGTGTGTGTGTGTTACTAGGAGTTGAACCCCAGGGGCATTCTACCTATTAGCAACACCCCTAGTTCCTGTTTTTATTCTTTATTTTGAAACAGGGTCTCACTAAGTAGTTGAGGCTAGCCGCCAACCTGCAATCCTCTTGTCTCAGTCTCCCAAATACATGCCCAGCTAGCTGAAATATTTGAAATTGATTTGATTAAAATTGAATTTAGGGGTGGGCAGGCGCTGGTGGGGCACTCTTCGGCAACCCCCTCTCCACCCGGAAAGACCCTGTGGTCCGGGTCTCTGGCCCCGACCCTGGGAGGCTGGGCAGGCGCTGGCGGGGCACCCCTAGGCGACCCCCTCCCCACCTGGAAGGACCCTATGGTCCGGGCCTCTGGCCCCAACCCTGGGCGGGTGGGCAGGTGCTGGTGGGGCACCCGTAGGCAACCCCCTTTCCACCTGGAAGGACCCTGTAAAAAAGGAAAAGAAAAATTAAAAAGGAAAATATCAGAGAGGGGTCAAGGAGGCCGTGGCAGATGCCAGGATACTGGAGATGCAGACAAAACTTATCCAAATGAACTGGAATTATTGGAAAAATTCCCCGTTAAGGAGGACTGCTTCTTCTCTACATTGTTAAGAATCTTGGACATCACCTGTAAGGAGAGAGACTTTAGCAGAGACCAAGGAGAAAGGCGGTGCTGAGAGCGGTCTCCGCGTTGGCGGTGGAGACTTGTATTCAGGAGAAGCAGAAATCGGATCCTACCAACCTTATTTTCTTTTGGAGAAATTACACCAAAGGTTGAATGCTACCGTCGCGCATGCTTAGGAACACTGGACAACATTCAGAGTGGAAAAAGAGCTTGGGAAAGATTTGAAATGATGGAGGCAGTGGCAATGGCAGTGGCCAGTACTCAGGGGAGGCAGAGATCTGATGCATTACACCTGGAACCTTTGAAGTAATGACACCAGAGGCAGAAGGCTATCACCACGCACCCTCGAGAACGTGGGACAATGGGCGAAGAGGGTGCTCGGATTAGAGCCTGCCGAGGGATGAGGCCGGCGACGGACACAGCAAAGCTGGGATTGGAGCCTGCTGTGAGGCAAGGCTGGTGCTGGAGCCTCCAAGGTCGGGATTGGAGCCTGCCGAGGGGTTAAGCCGGTGCCGGGGCCAATGGCCAGCATCGGAGCCAGCTGTGAGGCAAGGCCGCTACTTGGGCCTCCAAGGCTGGGATCAGAGCCTGCTGAGAGGTTAGGCCGGTGCTGAGCCCAGCAGCCGGCATCGGAGCCTTCTGTGAGGCAAGGCCGCTATTGAGGCCTCTGAGGCTGGGATCGGAGCCTGCTTAGGGGTTAGGCCGGTGCTGGGGCCAGCGAGGCTGGGATCGGAGCCTGCCGTGAGGCAAGGCCAGTGCTGGGGCCTCCAAAGCCGGGATCGGAGCCTGCCGAGGGGTCAGGCCGGTGCCAGGGCCAGCATGGCTGGGATTGGAGCCTGCCATGAGGCAAGGCCGGTGTGGGGCCTCCGAGGCCAGGATCAGAGCCTGCTGAGGGGTTAGGCCAGTGCCAGGGCCAGCGGCAGACATCGGAGCCTTCCGTGAGGCAAGGCCGCTCTGGAGGCCTCCGAGGCCAGGATCGGAGCCTGCCGAGGGGTTAGGCCGGTGCTGGAGCTAGCGAGGCTGGCATCGGAGCCTTCCATGAGGCAAGGCCGCTATTGAGGCCTCCGAGGCCAGGATCAGAGCCTGCCGTGAGACAAGGCCGGTGCTGGGGCCTCCGAGGCCGGGATCGGAGCCAGCTGAGGGGTTAGGCCAGTCTCAGGGCCAGTGAGACCAGAATCGGGGCCTCCCATGAGGCAAGGCCGCTGCTTGAGCCAGCGAGGTCTGGATCAGTCCACCGGGTAGCCAGGCCACAACTGAGGCCGTCAAGAGTGGGATCGGTACTTGCAATGCAGCATGCACAGAGAAATATCGCAGAAAATTAAAACCATATGCTTCCCCTAATCAGCAATAACTAGGAGGAAAGGGGCAACAGGAAGTGGTTGAGCTATAGAAAGGGCCCTATAGTGAAGCAAATAAGGTGACCAATCAGAGGTTATGGAATAGGGGAGTATGGAGCCTCTTTAAAAAGCAGGAAGTACATAAACAAATGTATCAAAGTTAATCACCAAACAAGCATGGGATCGAGGGAGGGGGAGGGAATGGGATGGGGGCTGGATGAGGGCTAATTGGATGATGTGTGCTTGTATATCCTCTCAAGTCTTGTATTCCAATGTGATGTATGATTACAATGCGCCAATAAAAATAAATTTTAAAAAATAAAAATAAAATTGAATTTATTAAAAGTGGCCAAGTTGAACATGAGATTCTCATCAACCAATAGAGGCCCTGTTTCAAAATAAAAATAAAGCCTGGCATGGTGGCACATGCTTGTAATCCCAGCATTTGGGAGGCTGAGACAGGAGGATCAGGGTTCATGGACAGCCTCAGCTACTTAGTGAGGCCCTTTGCAACCAGTGAGACCCTGTTTCAAAATAAAGAATAAAAAATAGGGTTGGGGGTATAGCTCAAAGGTAGAATGTCCCCAGCTTCCATACTCAGTACCACACACAAAAAAGTAGGGATTGTGTAGCTAAGAAGTAGAATGCACTGGGTTCAATCCCCAACAGGCAAAAAAAGATCAATAGCATGTAGTTTGTTAGTTTGTGAACTGCCTCTGTCATATGGCATATATTATGCATATAATAAATACATTGTACGTGCATTTTCCTCATCTTTTTTTTTGGGGGGGGTTTACTGGGGTTTCTGGAAGCCCTTCTACCTCTGGGCTACACTCCCAGACCTATTTTTTATATTTTTATTTGGAACCAGGGTCTCTTAAGCCAACGCGGCTGGCTTCGAACCTGCGTGATCCTCCTGTCTCTGCCTCCCAAGCACGGGGATTACAAGTGTGCGCCACCACGGCTTTCCTCGTATTTTAAAATTCTGGTTTGGCAAAGAGATCAGCTAACATTAATTTCTTAGGAGATCTTTTTATTTTCCCTTAATACTGAAAACTGAACCAAGAGGCATTCCACCTCCTAGCTATACTCCCTGCCCTTTTTTTGTTGTTATGAAAAAATTCTCACTAAATTGCTGAGAATGGCCTTGAACCTCCTGTTTTAGCCTTCCAAGTACTGGCATTACAAGTGTTGCACCACCATAACCAGCTTCTCCCCCTCCACTTTGGGTACTAGGGATTGAACCCAGGGGTATTCTACCTTTGAGCTATACCCCCAGTCCTTTTTTTTTTTTTTTTTTTGAAACAAGGTTTGAGACAGACATGGTGATACACACTTGTAATCCCAGCATTTGGAAGGCTGACAGGAGGATTGCAGTTCGCGGACTGCCTCAGCTACTTAGTGAGGCCTTTTGCAACTCAGTGAGACCCTGTTTCAAAATAAAAGAATAGGGCTGAGGGTGTAGCTCAGAGACAGAATGCCCCTAGTTTCCATCCCCAGTACCAAAAAAAAAAAAAAAAAAAAGCTAGACATGGTGGCACATGCTTGTAATCCCAGTACTTGGGAGACTGAGACAAGAAGATCGTGCTGGTTCGAAGCCAACCTCAGCTACTTAGGCTCTCAGCAAATTAGTGAGATTCTGTTTCCAAATAAAATATAAAATAAGTTTTGGAGTGTAGCCTGGAGATAGAGAAAGCCCCTGGGTTCTATTTATTGGTACTAATAAATGAATGAATGAATGAATGAATAAATAAATAAATAAAACAGGGTCTCACTAAGACTGTATAATGCTAGACTCAACCCTGCGATTTTTCTGTCTCAGCCTCCCAAGTATTGGGATTACAAGTGTACACCACCCTGCCTGGCTAAGATCTTGCTTCAATATTGGATTTTCTTCAATAATTTTCATATCTGTATGGGTACACATTGTAAACCCATCCTTTGGGAGGCTGAGAGAGGAGGATCACTGATTTGAGGCCAGCCTGAACAATTTAGTGAGACCCTGTTTCAAAATAAGAAAATAAAAAGAACTGAGAGTGTATCTTGGAAGTAGAATGCCCTTGGGTTCAACCCCTAGTGGGCAGGGGAGGAAAAAAAATTAATTTTCATTACTTTTGTGTTGTATTTGAGAAAATCTAACATTCAGAAAATAGAAAAATCAATCAAATACACCACAAAAGCTATGAAAAACTTAAAAATTAGTATTATAAAATATAAATCTCAAATCAAATATTTAATTAAGTTACACATTCCACTTAATAAAAAAAATGTAAAGCTCTGTCTAGAATTCTGTTACTAAAAGTAATAAATTTATGTGTTATTAGGAATAAGGCTAGCCAGGCATGGTGGTGCATGCTTATAATCCAAGTACTTGGAAGGCTGAGACAGGAAGATCCAGGTTCATAGCCAGCCTCAACTACTTAGTGAGGCCCTCTGCAACTTAGTGAGACCCTGTTTCAAAATAAAGAATAAAAGCTGGGCGTGGTGACACACACTTGTAATCCCAGCATTTGGGGGGCTGACACAGGAGGATATCGATTCGCAGAGAGACTCAGCTATTTAGTGAGGCCCTTTGCAACTCAGTGAGACCCTGTTTCAAAATAAAGAATAAAAAATAGGGCTGTTAGGTCTGGGGGTATAGCCCAGAGGCAGACTGCCCTTGGGTTTCATCCCCAGTACTGCCACAACAACAACAAAAAGAATAAAATATAGGGCTGGGGGTGTAGCTTGGAGGTAGAACGTCCTTGGGTTAAATGCCTGACACCACAAAAGAAAAAAAAAAGGAATGAAGTTTTTGTTTTTGTACTGAGGATTCAACCAAGGGGCATTCTATATCTGAGCTACACATCCAACCCGATTTTTTATTTTTATTTTGAAATAATAGAGTCACACTACTTTCTAAGACTGTCCTCAAACCTGAAATCCTCTTGTCTCGACCTCCCCAGTACTGGGATTACAGGCGTGTGCCACCACACTCAGCTTGTTTTTTCTTTTTTAGGTACTGGGAATAGAACCCAGGCCTCATTTGTTCTAGTCAAGCCCTCTACCACTGAGTCACATTCCTGTCCTGAATAGTGGTTTTATATATTTATTTATTTATTTATTTATTTATTTATTTATTTGTGTGGTACTGGAGATTGAACCTAGAAGCATTCTACTCCAAGCCACACCCCCCAGCCTGATTTTGTTTCTTATTTGGAAACAAGGTCTTGCTAGGTTGCTGAAAGCCTCACTAAATTGCTGAGGATGGCTGTGAACCTCTGGATCCTCCTGTCTCAGCCTCCCAAGTACTGGGATTACAAGCATGCACCACCATGCCTGGCTTCCTATATATTTTTTAAATTATTTATTCTAAAAAAGTGTCTTCCCACCGGGCGTAGTGGCGCACGCTAGTAATCCCAGCATTTGGGAGGCTGAGACCAGAGGAATGGCGGTTCGCGGACAGCCTCAGCTACTTAGTGAGGCCCTCTGCAACTCAGTGAGACCCTGTTTCAAAATAAAGAATAAAAAATTGGGCAGGAGGTGTAGCTTGGAGGTCAAATGCCTCTGGGTTGCATCCCCAGAAATGCAAACAAACAAACAAACAAACAAAAAACACTGTCTTACTAAGTTGCAGAGGATGTCACTAAGTAGCTGAGGCTGGCTCCACCTGTCTCAGCCTCCCAAATACTGGAATTAAATAATGCGCCACCACAACTGGCTCACCTACGTGAAATTTTAAACTATGAAATTAATTTTGTGTGTGGGGGGGTCTGGGGATGGGACCCAGGGGCATTCGACCTCTGAGCTACAACCCCTGCCCTATTTTTTATTCTTTATTTTGAAACAGGATCTCACTGAGTTTCAGAGAGCCTCATTAAGTATCTGAGGCTGTTCACGAACCACCATCCTCCTGTCTCAGCCTCCCGAATGCTGGGATTACAAGCGTGCGCTACCACGCCCGGCTACTATGAAATTAATTTGAATGATTTTCAGGTTTTTATAGATAATGTAAAATCAATGTTACAATCACTGCAACTATGCAAAAAGTTTAAAAATGTGTTTCTTTAATCAGTGCTAAAGCTAGAAAGTTTTCATTTTAATGAATTTGTGTGAGGATAAGAAATAGTAGCTTAATAATAGAGTTAATGACAAGTAATATGGTGAAAAAAAGTTTTTTTTTGGTACTGGGGAATGAACCCAGAGGCATTCTATCTCCAAGCTACACTCCTAGCCTAGTTTTATTTCTTATTTGGAAACAGGGTCTCACTAGGTGCTGAGAGCCTGGCTAAGTTGCTGAGGCTAGCTTTGAACCTGATCTCCTTCTATCTTACCCTCTCAGTTACTAGGATTACAAGCATGCACTACCATGCCTGGCTGAAAAATCTTAAAAATTAGAATTGTCTAATGCTGATTGAATTGCAAGCAAAGTTGGCTGTAGTTAGAAGAATTCAGAAAAATCACTGAAAGTATGTGGAATCAATTGGCTGTGGAACTGTGGAAATTACCAGAGTATATTTATTATTTCTTTGTGTGTGTGTGTGTGTGTGTGTGTGTGTGTGTGTGTGTGAGTGATACTGGGGATTGAACCCAGGGGTATTCTACTTCTGTGCTAGACCCCCAGCCCTATTTATTTTTATTCTTTATTTTAGAACAGGTTATAACTAAGTGATGGAGGGCCTCACAAAGTAGCTGAGGCTGGCCACGAATCTGCAGTCCTCTTGTCTCAGCCTCCCAAGTGCTGGGACTACAAGCGTGCACCACCACACCCAGCTTTTGAATATATTTATTATTCCTAAGGTATATGTTACACACACTTTATATCAGTAAATTTTTTGTAGCCGGGCATGGTGGCGCACGCTTGTAATCCCCGCGCTTGGGAGGCAGAGACAGGAGGATCGCGCAGGTTCGAAGCCAGCCGCGCGCGCTGGCTTAGGAGACCCTGTTTCCAAGTAAAAATGTAAAAATAGGTATGGGAGTGTAGCCCCGAGGTAGAAGGGCTTCCAGGAACCCCAGTACCACCAAAAAAAAAATTTTTTTTGTAAATATATGTATGTGTAAATACACATTATCTCTCTGGAGAGCTGGTTGTCAGCCCACCCATGAGTAGTATATATTTTTATATGTCTATAACTAGGGATATGGCTCAGTGGTAGAGCACTTGCACAGCATCCGCGGGGCCTTTGGTTCTGTCCCCCCAAAATAAACACTTGATATTGCATATTACAGAGTTGATACATGTTGATTCTGAGGGGATAGGTATGTAGCTCACTCAGCAACCCCCCTTCCAAAAAAAAAATCTGTTCTTTTTCTTTTTCTTCTTCTTCTTCTTTTTTTTTTTTTGCCTTAGTACAGATTGAGTGCAGACCTACACCCCCAGCCCTATTTTTTATTCTTTATTTTGAAATAAGGTCTCACTAAGTTGTAGAGGGCATTATGAAGTAGCTGAGGCTGGCTGCTAATCTGTGATTCTCCTATCTCAGCCTCCCAAGTACTGGGATTACAGATCTGGGCCGCCACACCCGGCTTTTTTTTTTTTTTTTTAAACAAGATCTCATTAAACTGCTGAGGGCCTCGCTAAATTGCTGAGGCTGGCCTCAATCTTTCTGTTTCAGCCTCCCAAGAACTGGGGTTACATGCACCACCACACTTGGTTTAATTTGGCACATTTTTGACACATTTGACAATGTGTACAACAGTGAAATCACCACCACAATCCTGATATAGTTGTCATTCCCCAAACTCCTTTTTACCCGTTTACCATCTTCTCCCCCAGTCCTTCTCCCTAACCCAGGTACGCACTGATCTGTTTTCTGTTCTTATAATTTTTGTATAAATTTCATATAAATACATGTTATTTTTGTTCTGTGTTTTTGCTTGTTTTTTCAAAATGGAGTTTCACTGTGTTGCCCAAGACTGGTCTTGGACTTGGACTCTTGGGTTCTAGCCATCCTCTTGCCTTAGCCTCCTGAGTATGGGAACCATAGGCACATACCACCATGCCTGGCTTTCATATAAATATAGTTGATACTTTGTGCCTGGCTCTTTTTTTCACTTAGCATTATCCATGTTATTATATGTATCAGTAGTTCATCTCGTGTGTGTGTGTGTGTGTGTGTGTGTGTGTGTGTGTGTGTGTGCACATGCACCACATGCATATGCATGGTTTTGGGGATTAAACCCAAGTTTTCTACCACTGAGCTATAACCCAGCCCTTTTTTTGTGTGTGTGTGTGGGGGGGTGGGTCTGGGGATGGAACGCAGGGACATTCGACCTTTGCGTTACACTTCTGTCCTATTTTGTATTCTTTATTTTGAAACAGGGTCTCACTGAGTTGCAGAGGGCCTCACTAAGTAGATGAGGCTGGTGGCGACTGTGATCCTCCTGTCTCAGCCTCCCAAATGCTGGGATTACAAGTGTGCGCCACCACGCCCAGCTTGTTCATTCTTCTATTAGTGGTACTGGGGTTTAAACCCAGGGGCATCCTACCTTGAGCTATACCTCCAGACCTATGTTATTTTATTTTGGTACTGGGGTTAAACCCAGTGGCGTTCTACTTCTGAGCTACCACTACCCCCACCCTGCTGCCCTAATTTATTTTTATTTTGAAATGGTCTCACTAGACTTGCTGAGGCTGTCCTTGAAACTGAGATCTCCTGTCTCAGCCTCCCAAGTACTGGGATTACAAGTGTGCACTACCACACCTAGTTCTATTTTAGTTTTTATTTTGAAACAGGATATCACTAAGTTGCAGATGGCCTCACTAAACTCCTGAGGCTGGCCATGATCCTGCAATTCTCCCGATTCAGCCTCCCAAGTACTGAGATTAGAGGTATGCACCACCATGCCAGGCTTGTCCATTCCTTTTGTGTGTGTGTGTGTGGGGGTACTGGGAGTGTAACCCAGGGGCCTTTTCTACCTCTGGGCTATATACTTCCAGACTTATTTTTTTATATTTGGAAACAGGGTCTCACTAAATTGCTGAGAGCCTCACTAAGTAGCTGAGGCTGGCTTTGAACCTGTATGATCCTCCTGTCTCAGCCTCCCAAGGGCAGGGATTACAAGCATGCGCCACCATTTTTAATGCTAACTTGTATATTCCATTGTGTGGACATAGCATAATTTGTCAGCTCACTAGTTGATAGACATTTGGTTTGTTTTGGGTTGTTTCTCTCTTTAGGTAACTTCCCAGTTAAGCTGTTATGAACATTTACATTACAGTCTTCATAAAGACATGTTTTCATTTCTCTTGGGTAAATATTTAGGAATGAGTTTGCTGGGTTGCTATGATATTGTGCTTTTTTTTTTTTTTTTTTTTTTTTTTTTTTTTTTTTTTGCTGTGAAGACGTTTATTTAGTGGGGGGGGGGGGCTCGGTCCTTCTTGGCCGCCGCTTTCCTCATGGCGGCCAGGACGCTGCTCAGCTCCTCCTGCTTCCTCTTGGCGCGGATGTGTGTGCCCACCCTTTTCTTGATGAACTTGAGGGTCCGCTTGTCCTTGGAGACCTTGAGCAGCTCCATGGCGCGGCGCTCATAGGGTGCAAAGCCGCACACCTCGCGGATCATGTCCCCGCACGAACTTGGTGTGCTTGGGGAGACGCCCGCGGGCGGCCGTGCCTCGGCCGGCTCACGTTCTTGGTCACCTTGTGGCCCTTGTTGAGGCCCACGGCCGTGGGGTAGCGCAGAGCCATGGCTGCCGCTCGTCAATGGCTGCTGGGGCGGAAGCGATATTGTGCTTTTAACTTTAAAAAAAAAAAAAAAAACACCGAAAAACTTTTCAGAAGTGGGTCTACTGTTTTTGCATTCCCATCAGTAATGTATGAGAGTTCTGTTTAGTTGCTCCTAATACTACTGAGTGGTTATTGCAGGTTTTTACATTTTCCACCTGCCGTTCTAGCAGGTGCCATGATATCTCTTTGTGGTTAATTTGCATTTTTTCTAATAACTAATGATGTTCCAATTTCAGTGTCTCTGCCTTCTTTTCTATAGTTTATCTTTCTAATTTTGTTAATATTCTAAACAAATGTTAGACTCATGCTTTTTATTTCTTATTTTCAAAGTAAATTCTCTAAAGCCGGGCGTGGTGGCGCACGCTTGTAATCCCCGCGCTTGGGAGGCAGAGACAGGAGGATCGCGCAGGTTCGAAGCCAGCCGCGCGCGCTGGCTTAGGAGACCCTGTTTCCAAATATAAAAATGTAAAAAGAGGTCTGGGAGTGTAGCCCGGAGGTAGAAGGGCTTCCAGGAACCCCAGTACCACCAAGAAAAAAAAAAAAAAAAAGTAAATTCTCTAAGTTGTTTACTGTAAAAACTAATGATGTATATATATTGATGTACATATATATACATATACATATACATATACATATACATATACATATACATATACATATACATATACATATACATTTCAGTACTGGGGATGGAACCCAGAGCCATTCTACCTCCAGTCTACACTTCCAGACCTATTTTTTAGTCTTTATTTTGAAACAGGGCTTCACCTAGTTGCAAAGGGGCTTTGTAGTAGCTGAGGCTACCCAGGAACTGCGATCCTTCTGTCTCAGCCTCCCGAATGCTGGGATTACAATTGTGTGCCACCACACCCGGCACTGTTGTACATATTTTCTTTTCCTTTTTTTTTTTTGTGGGTCTGGAGGTGGAACCCAGGGGCATTCAACCTCTGAGCTACACCCCCCCTGCCCTATATTTTTTTTATTCTTTACTTTGAAACAGGGTCTCACTGAGTTGCAGAGGGCCTCACTAAGTAGCTGAGGCTGTCTGCGAACCGTGATCCTCCAGTCTTAGCCTCCCGAATGCTGGGATTACAAGTGTGTGCCACCACGCCCGGCTTATATTTTCATGTGTTTATTTGCCTTTCATATGTCTTCTTTAGAGTATCTGTTCAAATTTTTTTCATTTATTAATTGGATTATTTGATTTATTATAGATTTATAAAAAGTTTGTATAATCTGAGCCAGGTGTGGTGACACACACTTGTAATTCCAGTACTTGGGAAGCTGAGAGAGAAAGACGTTGGTCCGTCTCTTCTTCCTTATATTTTAATTAGGAACTCATGGCTATAAATGTCTCTCTATATTGTCCCAATCAGATATTAAACCAAAATCTGATGTCTGGGGTTTCTCAGAGGAATACCTGTTCTATTTGGCCGCTGCCAGCTATTGTTGCTGCGGCCGCCGCCATCTTCCTGTCCATCTGAAGTTTTACAGTTTTAAGCCAGGGATGATGCTATACTCCTGTAATCCTAGTACTCAGGAGGATGAGACAGCAGGATTGCAGGTTTGAGGCCAGCCTCAACAATTTAGCAAGCCCCTCAGCAACTTAGTGAGACCCTGTTTCAAAAATTTTTAAAAATAAAATAACCAGCCGTGGTGGCTCACGCATGTAATCCCAGTCCCTGGGTTCCACTCCCAGTACCACCAATAAAATAAATAAATAAATAAATAAATAAATAAATAAATAAATAAATAAATAGGGCTGGGAGTGTAGCTCAGAGATGGAATACTCCTGGGTTCAGTCCTCAGTATCACACACACAGATGCCTAGAAATTTTATAATTTGTTTTTTATTGTTGGGGTTGTTGAGCTATACCTTCAGCCCTTTTCATTTTTATTTTATTTTTCTTAAACAGGGTCTCTCTAAATTGCTGATACTATGATCTTCGTGTTTCAGTCTCCCAATTACAGGTGTGTGCCACCATGCCCAGGAGAAATTTTATAGTTTTACCTCTTACCTATAGGCCTATGATCCATTTCAAATTAATTTTCGGTTCATGGTGTGAGACAGGGATCAAGTTTTTTCTATGTTGATATCCAGTTGTTTTAGCACCATTTGTTGAAAGGCTATCATTCCCTTCATTGAATACACTGATAATTTTTTTTCTTTTTTGCAATACTGGGGATGGAACCCAGGGACATTGCATCCCTGAGCTATACCCCCAGCCCTATTTTTTTAGTCTCTTTATTTTTTATTTTATTTATTTATTTATTTATTTATTTATTTATTTATTTTGTGGTATTTGGGGTGGAACCCAGGGGCTTTTGTACCTCCGGGCTATACTCCTAGACCTTTTTTATGCTTTATTTAGAAAGTCTCACTAAGTTGCTGAGAGCCTCACTAAGTAGCTGAAGCTGGTTTCAAACCTGTGCCATCCTCCTGTCTCAGCCTCCCAAGGCTGGGATTACAAGTGTGTGCCACCACGCCCAGTTTACACAGTTAATAAAAATAATTTATTTTAGTTAAAAAAGAAAATTCAGCTGGGCATGGTTATAATCCCAGTACTTGGGAGGCTGAGACAGGAGGATTGTAAGTTCGTGGCCAGTCTTAGCTACTTAGTGAGGCACTCCACAACTTAGTGAGACTCTGTTTCAAATATAAAGAATAAACCATAGGGCTGGGGGTGTAGCTTGGAGGTAGAATGCCTCTGGGTTCAGTCCTCAGCACCACACACACAAAAACTTCAGGCTATTTTTGGATATTATAAAAAAAGGGATGAATTTTTGTTGCTAAAAATGTATGAAACTTTTTTTGTGTGTGGTACTGGGGGTAGATCCCAGAGGCTTTCTACCTCCAGGCTATACTCCCAGACCTATTTTATATTTTATTTGGAAACAGGGTCTCACTAAGTTGCTGAGAGCCTCACTAAATAGCTGAGGCTGGCTTCAAACCTGTGCAATCCTCCTGTCTCAGCCTTCAAAGTGCTGGAATTATAACCATGCTTATTTATTATTATTATTATTATTATTATTATTATTATTATATTTTATTTTATTAAAATATTGCATAAAATATTACATAAAATATTAAATAAAATATTACACAGTATCACAAAATATTAAATAAAAAATAAAATAAAATAAAAAGGAGCCAGGCATGGTGGTGCACGCTTGTAATCCCAGCATTTGGGAGGCTGAGACAGGAGGATTAAGGTTCAAGGACAGCCTCAGCTACTTAGTGAAGCCCTCTACAACTCATTGAGACCCTGTTTCAAAATAAAGAATATAAAATAGGGCTGGGGGTATAGCTCAAAGGTAGAATGCCCCTGGGTTTCATTCCCAGTACCTCAAAACAAATAAGTAAATAAAAATAAATAAAAAGTGCTGGGGATAGCTGTGTGGTGGCCTACGTTTGTAATTCCAGTACATGGGAGGCTGAGACAGGAGGATCACAGTTCATGGCCAGCCTCAGCTACTTAGTGAGGCCCTATGCAGCATAGTGAGCCCCTGTTTCAAAATAAAGAATAAAAAGTCAGGCTGGAGGTATAGCTTGGAGGTAGCGTGTACCACGATGCCTGGCTAAAAAATAAATTCTTCTAATGTAGAAACTTTTAAAGTAACCAAAACTATGTTCTATTAAAGAAAAATGAAAAAAATGTTGAAAATTTCAAAGGGCAAAACATAAAAATTCTGTTCTTTGGGTAAAACAACCACATAAATACCACAAGTAAAGCCGGGTGTGGTGGAATATACTTGTAATCTCAGTACTTGGAAGGTTGAGGCAGGAGGATTGAAGGTTCTCAGCCAGCCTCAGCTACTTAGTGAGGCCCTCTGCAACTTAGTGAGACCCTGTTGCAAAATAAAGAATAAAAAGTAGGGCAGGGGGTATAGCTCGAGGTTGAATGCCCCTGGGTTCCATCCCTAGACCGGCAAACAAACAAACAAACAAATTGTAAACTAGGCGTGGTGGCACATGCTTGTAATCCCAGCATTCTGGATGCTGAGACCAGAGGATCACCTCAGCTACTTAGGCTCTTTGCCACTCAGTGAGACCCTGTTTCAAAATAAAGAATAAAAAATAGGACTGGGGGTGTCACTCAGAGGTAGAATGCCCCTATATTCGTTCCTCAGTACTGAAAAAAAATCTAATTGTTGGCAAGATTAATGTACTTCCTTTCACTTTTATGATTTTTTAAAATTATTTTTGTTTTGTTTTGTTTTGCGGGTCTGGGGATGGAACCCAGGGGCATTCGACCTCCGAGCTACACCCCCTGCCCTATTTTTTATTCTTTATTTTGAAACCGAGTCTCACTGAGTTGCAGAGGGCCTCAGTAAGTAGCTGAGGCTGTCCGTGAACCGCAATCCTCTGGTCTCAGCCTCCAAAATGCTGGGATTACAAGCGTGCGCCACCACGCCCGGCTCACTTTTAGAATTTTTTTTTTTTTTTTTTTTTTTTTGTGGTACTGGGGTTCCTGGAAGCCCTTCGGGCTACACTCCCAGACCTATTTTTACATTTTTATTTGGAAACAGGGTCTCATAAACCAGCGCGCGCGGCTGGCTTCGAACCTGCGCGATCCTCCTGTCTCTGCCTCCCAAGCGCGGGGATTACAAGCGTGCGCCACCACGCCCGGCCACTCTTAGGATTTTAAAGATGTGTATACTAATATTCCTGCAGGTCAATAAACCATTGTTTGAGATTTTTCAGATTCTGAATATGCAGAATTTTTATTATTATTTTTTTTTTAGTAAAAAGTTACCCTTGTATTGTGGAAATGATACCAAGCCAAAGTGACGGTGCATTACTAACAAAGATAAACATTCGGAAGCCAGGCATGGTGGCACAGACTTGTAATCCCAGTACTTGGGACGTTGAGACTAGAGGCTCACAGGTTTGCAGCCAGCCTCAGCAACTTGATGAGGCCCTCTGCAATTTAGTGAGACCCTATTTCTTTTCACTGGGGATGGAACTCATGATTGTTCTATCTCCGGGCTACACTCCCAGACCGATTTTATATTTTTTATTTGGAAACAGTGTCTCTTAAGCCAGCGGAGGCTAGCTTCGAACCTGAGTGATCCTCTTGTCTCAGCCTCCCAAGCATGGGGATTACAAGCATGCACCACCACACATGGCTAGTGAGAGCTTCCTTCCTTCCTTCCTTCCTTCCTTCCTTCCTTCCTTCCTTCCTTCCTTCCTTCCTCCCTCCCTCCCTCCCTCCCTCCCTCCCTCTCTTTCTTTCTTTCTTTCTTTCTTTTTTTTCTTTTTGGTGGTACTGAGGTTCCTGGAAGCCCTTCTACCTCCGGGCTAGACTTCTAGACCTATTTTTTTTTTTTATATTTTTATTTGGAAGCAGGGTCTCTTAAGCCAGCTCGGCTGGATTCAAACCTGTGCGATCCTCCTGTCTCCGCCTCCCAAGTGCGGGGACAATAAGCGGGAGCCACCGTGCCTGGGGAGACCTTATTTCTAAATAAAACAACAAAATAGGACTGGGAGTGTAATTTGGAGGTAGAGAGCCCATGGGTTCCCTCTCCAGTACCACCCCCCCCATACACAAAGAAAGAAAGATTTAGGCATAAACACTTACTGGGAGGACCCTTACTCTGGTAGAATAAGCCTAAGTTTTGAAATCAGAATTCATTTGCATTCTGTATCTTGGACTTCTAAACCATGAGTTAAAGGGCAAGTTTCTTGGCTTCTCTAAGCCTTAGCTTCTTCCTTGGCAATTATAATACTAGGTTGACAAGTATTATCATGAGAATTAAATTCAATGACACCCACTACTCTGCTTAGCTTATAGTAAACACTTAGTAAATAAAGATTTCTTTCTCACTTCTCCCAGGCTAAAGTTTTCTGGAGGTAAATTTCATGCCTCACAGCAGAAGCTGATCAGTTAGTTCTTCCTCATTCTTTTTAGTAACAGAATGATAGAAGTTTGAAAGGTACTGGAGAACAGAACACCTGAGCTCAGGGATCAGACTCGAGGATAAGAAACTAGTTCAGCAGGAAGAGTGCACTGTCAGCCCTCAAGGATCATATGCTCAAGGTGTCCAATCCCCTCTCACATGTTTAATACCTCAAATGTCACTTGATGGTGGAAGGCTCTCTGGGGAACTCTCTGAGAACAGTACCCACCTGTAGTAGAAGGCTGACCTGAGAGCACCTTTTAGTCTTTCTCTATCCCTCTTTGTCCTCATGTAATTTAATTATGTCCTCTCTTGCTACAGGTTTTAAATTCAAAGACACTTATTATTAGTGTCTGTCACCTTAAATTACCAGATTCTGGCCCTCTTCACCTCCTTCTACCTTTATCCTGTGAAAATGACAGTGGTACTAATTTAAGTTGCTTCTGGTTCTTCCCCCCATTTCTCCAATGCACCTATGCCCCTTCAAGATTGATTTTATTAAAAAAAAAAAAAAAAAAAAAAAGGAGCTTGGCGTGGTGGCGCACGCTTGTATTCCCAGCATTCGGGAGGCTGAGACCAGAGGATCGCGGTTCGCGGACAGCCTCAGCTACTTAGTGAGGCCCTCTGCAACTCAGTGAGACCTGGTTTCAAAATAAAGAATAAAAAATAGGGCTGGGGATGTAGTTCAGAGGTAGAATGTCCCTGCGTTCCATCCCCAGTACCGGAAAAAAAAATAAATAAATAAAAAGGGCTGATGGGGGGAGTGTAGCTCAGAGGTAGAATCCGCCTGAGATCCCCAGTACCACAAAAAGAGAACACCCCAGAACCAAGTTCATTGGATAAGAGGATTGTGTGGAACATTGGATCCTATTTTTTTTTTTTTTTTTGGTGGTACTGGGGTTCCTGGAAGCCCTTCTACCTCCGGGCTACACTCCCAGACCTCTTTTTACATTTTATATTTGGAAACAGGGTCTCCTAAGCCAGCGCGCGGGGCTGGCTTCGAACCTGCGCGATCCTCCTGTCTCTGCCTCCCAAGCGCGGGGATTACAAGCGTGTGCCACCACTCCCGGCATATTGGATCCTATTAAAGCATGCTGGAGCCGGGCGTGGTGGCGCACGCTTGTAATCCCCGCACTTGGGAGGCTGAAACAAGAGGATCGCACAGGTTCGAAGCCAGCCTCAACTACTTAGTGAGGCTTTTAGCAACTTAGTGAGACCTTGTTTCCAAATAAAATATAAAAAAGGTCTGGGAGTATAGCCCAGAGGTAGAACGCCACCCCCAGTACCACAAATAAAATAAATAAATAAATAATAAAGCATGCTGGAGTAAATATGTATGATCCCTTTCCAAGGAGTTGAGAAAAAAGGTCAGCAATCTCACCCAACCCATATCCTATGGGAACTGACTTCATCTGAAAGGCAGACTGTTTATTCCAATAATTTAGTTGGGATAGAAGTTTGTGGTAATCGTACTTGGGTAGATAGGGTTTTGTTTTATTTTGTTTTGCAGTACTGGGGATTGAACCCAAGGGCATTTTGAAATAAGGTCTCACTAAGTTGCAAAGGGCCTCACCGAATAGTTGAGGCTGTCCTCAAACCACGATCCTCCTGTCTCAGCCTCCCAAATACTGGGATTACGAGAGTATGCCACCATCCCTGGCTCAGGTAAATAGTTTTGTTGTCGTTGTTGTTTTGCGGTACTAGGGATTGACAACAAGGACATTCTACCTCCTTGCTACATACCCCCAGCCCTATTTTTTATTCTTTTTTGTTGTTGGTGGTGTTGTACTGAGGATGGAACCCAGGGGCTTTCTAACTCCGGGCTATACTCCCAGACCTATTTTATATTTTATTTGGAAACAGGGTCTCACTAAATTTTTCTCACTAAGTTGCTCAGGCTGGCTTTGAACCTGTGTGATTCTCCTGTCTCAGACCCCCAAGTACTAGGATTACAAGTGTGTGCCACCACACCGACTTATTCTTTTATTCTTTATTTCGAAACAGGGTCTCACTGAGTTGCAAAGGGCCTTACTACCTGGCCTAGGCTGCCTGGGAACCATGATTCTCCTATCTCAGCCTCCAAAATGCTGAGATTACAAGCGTGTGCCACCACGCACAGCTCTGGGTAAATAGTTTTAAAATAAGCTGAGCGTGGTGGCGCACACTTGTAATCTCAGCATTCGGGAGGCTGAGACAGAAGGATGACGGTTTGCGGACAGCCTCAGCTACTTAGTGAGGCCTTCCGCAACGCAGTGAGACCCTGTTTCAAAATAAAGAATAAAAAATAGGGCAGGGATGTAGCTCGGAGGTCAAATGCCCCTGGGTTCCATCCCTAGACCTGCAAAAAAATTAAAAAATAGTTTTAAAATAGTCATCTGTAGATGTTTTTTGTCCTGAAAGGAGTCTCAGATGTGTTCAAGTTATCTCTTTTCTCAAAAAATTTGGAATTAGATTAAAGGGAAGCATAGTACTATGCTTTAATGTTGCTTGATTGCTTTTTGGTTTTTGTTTGTTTAGGGTTTTTTTCTTCTTTTTGTTACTGGAGATAGAACGCAGGGGCGTTCTACTTCCAAGCCACACCCCAGCCCTATTTTTTATTTTTTATTTTGAAACAGGGTCTCACTGAGTTGCAAAGGTCCTCACTAAGTAGCTGAGGCTGGCCACGAACGGTGATCCTCCTCCTCTCAGCCTCCCAAATGCTAGGATTACAAATTTGCGCCACCACGCCCGGCTTGTTGTTGTTTTTTTAGGTGATAGGGATTGAGCATAGGAGTATTTTACCTCTGAACTACACCCCTGTCTTGTTTTTTAAAGTTTTATTTCAAACAGGATTTCCCTAAATTGCTGAGACTAGCCTTGAACATGTGATCCTTCTGTGTTAGCCTCCCAAGTACTGGGATTACAGGCATGTGCCACAATGCCCAGCTGTTTGTTTTTTAATATTAGATAATGCCAGAATCTTCTAAACCTGGGTGTTTGTAAAGCATGTGAACAGAATTAGAACTATGAACTCCATAGCTCATTTTTGTAGCCGAACTGGGAGTCAGGGCTTCAGTTTAAGCACTCATGTAATTATAAATTAGCATTTAAAAATAAATAAATTAACATTTTAACTAAAGGCTAGCCATAATTTAATATTGATTTTTATTAATTCATTTATTGAGCAGCTAAACTTGATAGTAAAGAAAGGAAGAAAAAATACAGTCTTCTATACATAGCTTTTATCCTAGTTGGAGATAATCACCACATACATGAAAGAAAGACTTAACACTTTTTACTTATCCTTAACATTTTACTTATTCTTAACATTTTTTACTTATTCTATCCTCTGCTGGAGGCTTGGATCAAGGCAAAACCCCTTTATCTCTCCTCCCCCAAATACCAAGTTCATATATTTATTTATTTATTTATTTTTGCGGGTTTCGTGATGGAACCCAGAGGCATTTGACCTCCAAGCTACACCCCCTGCCCTATTTTTTATTCTTTATTTTGAAACAGGGTCTCACTAAGTTGCAAAGGGTCTCACTAAGTAGCTGAGGCTGTCCGCGAACCGTGATCCTCCAGTCTCAGCCTCCCAAATGTTGGGATTACAAGCGTGCACCGCCACGCCCAGCTCAGATCTTTAAATTGTACTATGCCTTAAAGGTCTTTGCTTTCAAAGAAAATCCGGTAATTATGGAGCAGTCAGATTAGTGAGTAATGCTGACCGAGTGTAGTTTGTATAAAGTTGTGTGCATGTGTGCACATGCACAGAATTAAAAAACTTGCTCTTTGGTGTTTTTTGTTTGTTTGTTTGTTTTGTTTGTTTGATTTTTTTTTTCTTTTCTTTTTCTTTTTCTTTTTTTTTTTTTTTAGGTGGTACTAGAGATGGAACCCAGGGGCCTTCTACACTCCAGGCTACACTCCCAGACCTATTTTATATTTTTTTATTTGGAAACAGGCTCTCTTAAGCCAGCTGAGGCTGGCTTCGAACCTCTGTGATCCTCCTGTCTCAACCTCCAAGTGCAGGGATTACAAGCGTGTGCCACCATGACTGGCTTTTATTCTTTATTTTGAAACAGGGTCTCACTGAGTTGCAGAGGGCCTCACTAAGTAGCTGAGGCTGTTGGTGAACCTGCCCATCTCGGTCTCAGCCTCCCAAGTACTGGGATTATGAGCTCACCACCACGTCTGGCTCCTATTTTTTTTTTTTTAAATTTGAAATGAGCCTCACTAAATTGCTGAGGGCCTTGCTAAGTTACTGAAACTGGCCTCAAAATTATCATCCTCTCTCAGTCTTCCAATACTGGAATTACAGGCTTGCACCACCATGCCCGCTCCCTTCGTGTGTATATGAGGGCGGGAAGTGCACTGGAAGTACACTGGGCATTGAACCCAGGGGTATTCTACCTTTCAGCTACGCCAGTAGCCCTATTTTTAAATTTTATTTTGCTTATTTATTTTGGTACTGGGAATTGAGCCTAAGGACATTCTTTTTTTTTTTTTTTTTTTTTTTTTTTCAGTACTGGAGCTGGAACCCAGGGCATTCTACTTCCAAGTGACACCTCCAGCTCTATTTTTTATACTTTAGTTTGAAACAGGGTCTCTTAGATGCAAAGGGCCTCACTAAGTAGCTGAGGCTATCCGCAAACAGAGATTCTCCTGTCTCAGCCTCCCAAATCCTGGGATTACAAGTGTGTACCACCACATCCAGCTCTTTTCTTTTCTTTTCTTTTCTTTTTTCTTTTCTTTTTTCTTCTTCTTCTTCTTCTTCTTCTTCTTCTTCTTCTTCTTCTTCTTCTTCTTCTTCTTCTTCTTCTTCTTCTTCTTCTTCTTCTTTTTTTCCTGTACTGGGGATAGAATCCCAGGGCATTTTCCTATTTTTTATTCTTTATTTATTTTTTCTTTCTTTCTTTTTTTTTTTGCAGTACTGGGGATTGAACCTCAGGGGCATTCTACCTCTGAGTTACACTGGTAGCCCTATTTTTTATTTTAATTTTAAATTTTTATTTTTTGGTACTGGAGTTGAACTCAGAGGCATTCTATCTCCAAGTTATACCCTTAGCCCAATTTTATTCCTTACTTAGAAACAGGTTCTTACTAAATTGCTGAGTGCCCCACTGAATTACTGAGGCTGGCTTCAAACCTGCAATCCTCCTAGCTCAGCCTCCCAAGTACTGGGATTACAAGTGTGCACCACTATACGTAGCTTATTTTTTTATTTTGAAGCAGGGCCCAAGTTACAGATGTCCTCACTAAGTTTCTGAAGCTGGCTGCAAACCTGCAATAATCCTATCTAAGCCTCCCAAGTATTGTAAATTTGTGCCACCATGCCTGGTTAGCGCTTTTTTTTTTAATCTTTTTTTTTGGGGGGGGGTGTACTCAAGGTGGAACCCAAGGGCATTCTACTTCCAAGCTACACGCCCAGCCCTATTTTTTATTCTTTATATTGAAACAGGGTCTCAATGAGTTGCAAAGAGCCTCACTAAGTAACTGAAGCTGTCCTCGAACTGTGATCCTCCTGTCTCAGCTTTTTCTTTCTTTTTTTTTTTTTGGGGGGGGGGGATTGTACTGGGGATGAAGCCCAGGGACATTCTACCTCCAAGCTACACTCCCAGCCCTATTTTTTAAATTGTTTTTTATTTTGAAACAGGGTCTCACTGAGTTGCAAAGAGCCTCACTAAGTAGCTGAGGCTGTCTGCTAATCGCGATTCTCCTGTCTCAGCCTCCCAAATGCTGGGATTACAAGTGTATGCCACCATGCCCTGCTAACCTTATCTTTTTTTTTTTTTTTTTTTTTGGTGGGTCTGAAGTCTGGGGATGGAACCCAGGGGCATTCTACCTCCAAGCTACACCCCTGCCCTATTTTGTATTTTTATTGTTTTATTTTATTGCAGGTCGGGGATGGAGCCCAGAGGATTTTGACCTCTGAGCTACATCCCTTGCCCTATTTTTTATTCTTTACTTTGAAACCAGGTCTCACTAAGTTGCAGAGAGCCTCACTAAGTAACTGAGGTGTCTGCGAATCGCGATCCTCCAGTCTCAGCCTCCCAAATGCTGGGATTACAAGTGTGCGCCACCACACCCAACTTTGTATTTTTATTTATTTATTTATTTATTTATTTATTTATTTATTTATTTGTGTTTGTTTGTTTATTTGTTTTTGGTGGCACTGGGGTTCCTGGAAGCCCTTCCACCTCCGGGCTACACTCCCAGACCTATTTTTTATATTTTTATTTGGAAACAAGGTCTCTTAAGCCAGCGAGGATGGCTTCGAACCTGCGCGATCCTCCTGTCTCCGCCTCCCAAGCGTGGGGATTACAAGCGTGCGTCACCATGCCCGGCCTTTTATTTTTATTTTGAAACAGGATCTCACTAAGTTGCAGAGGGCCTCACTAAGTAGCTGAGGATGTTCTCGAACCGCAATCTTCTGGTCTCAGCCTTCCAAATGCTGGGATTATAGACGTGTGTCACCACACCTGGCTTTAGCCTGTGTGTGTGTGTGTGTGTGTGTGTGTGTGTGTGTGTGTGTGGTACTGGGGATGGAACCCAGGGGCATTCTATCTCTGGGCTACACTCCTAGACCTATTTTTTTTTTATATTTTATTTGGAAACAGGGTCTCACTAGGTTGCTGAGAGCCTCACTAAGTAGCTGAGGCTGACTTTGAACCTACGTGACCTCCTGCCTCATCCTCCCAAGTACTGAGATTACAAGCCTGCACCACCACTCCTGGCTTATTTTTTAATTAAAAAAATTTTTGTGCGTGTGTGTGTGTGTATGTGTGTGTTACTAAGAGTTAAATCCAGGGGAGTTCCCCAACCGTATTTTATTTTTTAGTTTGAAACAGGGTCTTGTCAGGTTGCTGAGTCTCGCTATATTGTCATGGCTGTTCTCTAACCTTCAATCCTCCTGTGTCAGCCTCCCAAGTGCTGGGATTACAAACGTGTGCTGCCAGGCCTGGCTAATCTTTTAATTTTTCTTGGTGCTTCTTATTTGCATCTGCCATACATTTTCTACCAACTGTTGTTGTTGTTGACTCAGATCTCATTCCATGAGACAGAAACACAGATGTGTATGCACAGAGTTTATTGAAGACCACCCTTGGGATTAACAATGGTGACAAAGTGAAAGGAGGTTTGGACAGAAGGAGCAGCTGAACTGCAGCTCTGCTGTATTGGTAAATGTGTAACAAACAGTACTCAGGGGAAAACCTTTGATTTGTAACATTCAATAATTTCCAGTGTGTAAAGACTTCCATCATGACATACATACATACACACACACACACACACTATATATATATATATATATATATATATATATATATATATATTTTTTTTTTTTTTTTTTTTTTTTTTCGGTACTGGGGATGGAACCCAGGGGCATTGTAGCTCTGAGCTACACTCCTATCACTATTTTTAAGTCTTTTTTTTTTTTTTTTTTTGGTGGTACTGGGGTTCCTGGAAGCCCTTCTATCTCCGGACTACACTCCCAGACCTATTTTTACTTTTTTATTTGGAAACAGGGTCTCCTAAACCAGCGCACACGGCTGGCTTCGAACCTGCGCGATCCTCCTGTCTCTGCCTCCCAAGCGCGGGGATTACAAGCGTGCGCCACCACGCCCGGCAAGTCTTTTTTTTTTTATTAAAAAAAATTTTTTTATTTGGTGGTACTGGGGATGGAACCCAGGGGCCTTCTACCTCCGGGCTACACTCTCAGACCTATTTTATATATTTTTATTTGGAAACAGGGTCTCTTAAACCAGCTGAGGCCGGCTTCGAACCTGCGCGATCCTCCTGTCTCAGCCTCCCAAGTGTGGGGATTACAAGCGTGCGCCACCACGCCTGGCATTAAGTCTTTTTATTTTTGAAACCGGGTCTCACTGAGTTGGGAAGGGCCTCGCTAAGTAGCTGAAGCTGTCCGGGAACTGTGATCATCAGGTCTCCGCCTCCCAAATGCTGGGATTAGAAGCGTGTACCATCACACCCGGGCATCATGATTAATATTAAACTAGCAACATGACATACTCTGCATGGAGCAGCCATTCAGATATGACAGACATGGCTTCTGGAACACAGATAAGCAGTAAAGGTTGGGAAGTGATAAATGTTTATTGCATTGATTTTCTTTTTCTTTTTCTTTTTTCTTTTTTTTTTTTTTTTTTTTTTTTTGTGGTACTGGGGGTGGAACCCAGAGGCTTTCTACCTCCGGGCTATACTTCCAGACCTATTTTCTATTTTATTTGGAAACAGGGTCTCACTAAGTTGCTGAGAGCCTCACTAAGTAGCTGAGGCTGGCTTGGAACCTGTGTGATCCTCCTGTTTCAGCCTCCCAAGCGTGGGGATTACAAGTGTGCGCCACCACGCTTGGCTCTACATTGATTTTCAATATAATTTTCCTTCCTTCCTTCCTTCCTTCCTTCCTTCCTTCCTTCCTTCCTTCCCTTGCAGTACTGGGGATGAAAGCCTAGAGTGTTCTAATTCTGAGCTACATACCCAGCCCAATTTTTAAAAATAATTTATTTATTTATTTATTTATTTAATTTGTAGTACTGGGGATGGGACCCAGGGACATTCTATCTCCGAGCTACAACCCCAGTCTTATTTTTTATTTATTTTTTGTATTTTTTTTTTGTTTTTTTGGTGGTACTGGGGTTCCTGGAAACCCTTCTCTGGGCTACACTCCCAGATCTATTTTATATATTTTTTAATTTTGGAAACAGGTTCTCTTAAGCCAGCAAGGCTGGCTTCGAACCAGCGTGATCCTCCCTGACTCCCAAGCTCGGGGATTACAAGTGTGCGCCACCATGCCCGGCTTTATTTGTTATTTTGAAACAGGGTCTCACTGAGCTGCAAAAGGCTTCACTAAGTAGCTGAGGCTATCCACGAACCATGACCCTCCTGTCTCAGCCTCCCAAGTACTGAGATTACAAGCATGTGCCACCACACCCGGAATTTTTTTTTTTTTTTTTTTAGATAGGGTCTCAGTAAATTGTGGAGGGCCTCACTAAGTTGCTGAGGCTGGCAACAAACTTGAGATCCTCCTGTCACAGCTTCTCAAGTACTAGGATTATAGGCTTATGCCACCATCCCGGCTGGTTGTTGTTGTTGTTGTTATTATTATTACTATTGCAGTACTAGGGATTGAGCCCAAGGGCTCTACCTCCAAGCTCCCCTCCCAGTCCTATTTTTTATTTTGAAACAGGGTCTCACTAGGTTGATGAGAGTCTCACTAGTTGCTGAAGCTGTCCTCGAACCTGCCTGTCTCAGCCTCCAAGTACTGAGATTACAAGTGTGCATCACCACCCCGGATATCTAGGTTAATTTTAATAGTGGCCACAGATTCCTTGCAAAGTTCCTAAGAAATTTAACAGATGGCTTTCACAGGCCAGTAGGAGCCAAGTCCCATACACCACTGGTCAAGGTACACTTGCAACAAAGGTCTCCACGCATCTGAGAAGCTCTGAAGTCAGGTTGGTCCTTCCAAGATGTCTACCTCTTGGCAAGGGCTTCTGTTTCCTGGCATGGGCCAGTCAGTTTTGTAGGTGAACCTTTGGGGAAGGGTGGAACCTTGGGTGAGGAGGTTCTCTTTGGCTCAAAGAAATTCCCAGAGAAGGATTCTGCTACCAACATGACCAGTAACTAGGGCATGAGAGCTTCCGCTTTCTGGGAAGCACATCAGAGAATTCTCCACAGTGCTGAAACTTGTAGTTTTGTCTTTATTTCTGCTTCCGAACGGGAGTTTTTCATGTTTTTATCTGTTATAACTTGTGGTTCTTCTCTTTCTTTCTTTCTTTCTTTCTTTCTTTCTTTCTTTCCTTCTTTCTTTCTTTCTTTCTTTCTTTCTTTCTTTCTTTTTTCAGTACTGGGGATTAAACCTGAGGCATTCTACCTCTGAGATACACCCAGCCCTATTTTTGTTCTTTTTTTTTTTGGGGGGGGGGTACTAGGGGTGGAACCCAGAGGCTTTCTACCTCCGGGCTATACTCCCAGGCGTTTTTGTATATTTTATTTGGAAACAAGGTCTTGCTAAGTTGCTGAGAGCCTCACTCAGTAGCTGAGGCCGGCTTCGAACCCGCGCCATCCTCCTGTCTCAGCCTCCCAACGCGGGGATTACAAGCGTGCGCCACCACGCCCGGCTTGTTCTATCTTTTGACACAGGGTCTCGCTGAGTTACAAAAGGCCTCACTGCGTAGCTGAGGCTGCCCGCGAGCCACGAACCTCCCGTCTCAGCCTCCCGAATGCTGCGATTATGAGTGTGCGCCGCCACGCCCGGCTTTTACTGTGGTTCTTGTTTCTGTGATTTTTTTCCTAATAGGGACTTTGAGTGGACACTGATGTTTTTGTTGTTATTGTTATTCATATTTGAGTATGTTGGATTTTTCTGGCCCAGCTTTTAACAGATCTTTTCGAGAAAATGGAGATGGTATTGAGGGTCTTTCCTGGATTTATAGCTCAAGAGCGCCCTCTTCTGTTGTTATGTTGAAGAGTTTTCTTAGTTAATGGTGTGCTTTTCTTTTTATGTAATTATGTGATTCTGTATTTATATAATTGTGTGTGTATGTATGTATGTATGTATGTATGTATGTATGTATGTATTTACTTATTTATTGTGGTTCTTGGGATTGAACCCACAGGCATCTACCTCTTAGTTGAATTCCCAGCCATATTTTTTTTTATTTTTTATTTGGAAACAGGGTCTTACTAAGTTGTGGAGGACCTAAGTAGCTGAGGCTGAGGCTGGCCTCCAACCTGAGATCCTCCTGTCTTTTTTTTTCGGGCCTGGGGATGGAACCCAGGGGCATTCAACCTCCGAGTTACACCCGCTGCCCTATTTTTTATTCTTTATTTTGAAACCGGGTCTCACTGAGTTGCAGAGGGCCTTACTAAGTAGCTGAGGCTGTCCGCGAACAGTGATCAGCCTCCCAAATGCTGGGATTACAAGCGTGACCCACCATGCCTGGCTATGGGGTTCTTTTCTTGTTTTTATTTATTTATTTTATTTATTTATGTGGGGGGTACTGGAGGGGCTTTTCTACCTCCGGGTTATACTCACAGACTTATTTTATTTTATTTTGGTGGTACTGGTGTTCCTGGAAACCCTTTTTACCTCTGGTCTACACTCCCAGGCCTATTTTCTTTTTTTTTTTTTCTTTTTTTTTGGTTTTTGTTTGTTTGTTTGTTTGTTTGTTTGTTTGTTTTTTGGTGGTACTGGGAATGGAACCCAGGGGCCTTCTACCTCCAGGCTACACTTCCAGACCTATTTTATTTATTTATTTTTCTTATTTGGAAACAGGGTCTCTTAAACCAGCTGAGGCTGGCTTTGAACCTGCTCAATCCTCCTGTCTCAGCCTCCCAAGCACAGGGATTACAAGCGTGTGCCACCACGCCCAGCTCCAGACCTATTTTCTATTTTTATTTGGAAACAGGGTCTCTTAAGCCAGCGAGGCTATCTTCGAACTTGCGCTATCCTCCTGTCTCTGCCTCCCAAGTGTGGGGCTTACAAGCATGCACCACCACTCCCGGCTCAGACCTATTTTATATTTTATTTGGAAACAGGTTCTCACTAACTTGCTGAGAGCCTCACTCAGTAGCTGAGGCTGGCTTTGAACCCGTGAGATCCTTCTGTCTCAGCCCACCAAGTGCTGGGATTACAAGCGTGCACTACCACGCTCGGCTCATTTTCTTGTATTTAAACTTCCAGATCTCTTTTTTCAGTGGGATTTGTGAGTGTGTGTGTGTGTGTGAGTGTGTGAGTGTGTGTGTGTGTGTGTGTGCATGCGCACAATGAGGATTGAAGTCATAGGTGTTCTATTTCTGAGGTAGAACCCCTAGTTTTATTTTATTAATTAATTGATTTATTTATTAATTTATTTATTTTATTGCAGTACTGGGGATGGAACCCAGGGGCATTCTACCTCTGAATTACACTATACCTTTTTTTTTTTTTTTTTTCAGTACTGAGGATGGGGTGTTGCTCGGAGATAGAATGCCTCTGGGTTCCATCCCCAGTACCAAAAAAATTAAAAAATAAAAAATAAAGAAGCCGGGCATGGTGGTGCAAGCTTGTAATCCCAGCATTTGGGAGGCTGAGACAGGAGGATCACAGTTCATGGACAGCCTCAGCTACTTAGTGGAGGCCCTTTGCAACTCAGTGAGACTCTGTTTCAAAATAATAAAAAGTTCAGTTGGGGGTGTAGCTCGGAGGTAGAATGCTCCAGGGTCAACCCCAGTACTGCAAAAATAAACAAACAAACAAACAAACAAACAAATAAGGCTGGGGATGTAGCTGAGAGCTAGAACTCCCTGGGTTCAGTCCCTAGCACCCCCCTCCAAAAAAAGAAAAAGAAAATTTCCTGAATCAAACAGATATCCTTGTACATTTTCTTCCCTGAGCATCACAGTTTTATTTTTCCATTCATATCTTTAATCCACATAAAGTTCATCTTGTATTTAGAGTATTAGAAGGATGTAACTTGATTTTTCTTCACATTACGAACCAGTTTTATCAACACAATTTCTAAACAATGTCCCTTTCTCATAAAGATGGCTTTGCCCCCGCCCGCCTTATGGTGCCATGTTGGGTTCTGTGTTTCATGATCTATTCCTGAACTTTGCGTTTGTTTACTTGTCCTTGTGTCTGTCTAGTGGTTTTTGTTTTGTTTTACAGTGTTGTGGATGAAACCTCGGCCTTGAGCATGCCTGGCAAGCTCTAAACTATATCCCCAGACCTAGGTTTTTGGTTTAATTTTTTATTTTTTGTTTTTTGGGGTGTGTGTGTGTGTGTGTGTGTGTGTGTGTGTGTGTGTGTTACTAAGGATTGAACCCAGGGATTGTGTGGTACGGAGGATTGAACTCACCTACATCCCCAGCCCTTTTTTATTTTATTATCTGGAAATAGGGTCTCAGTAAGTTTGCTGATAGCCTCACTAAATTTCTGATGCTGGCGTTGCTTCGAACTTGTGATCCCTGTTTTAGCCTCCCAAATACTGGGATTACAATTGTGCACCACCACGCCCACCTTCGTGTGTGTGTGTGTGTGTGTGTGTGTGTGTGTGTGTGTGTGTATGTGGCAGTAGGGATTGAGCATTCTACCCCAACCCTATTTTTTTAATTTATTTTGAAACAGGGTCTCAATAAATTGCTGAGGGTGTCACTAAGTTACTGAGGCTGGCTGCAAACCTGTGATCCTCCTGTGTCAGCCCCACTCCACTCAGTTGTTTGTTTGTTTGGTACTAGGGATTGAACCCAGGGCATTTTACCTCTGATCTCAAGACTCACTAAGTTTCTAAAGCTGGGCTTGAACCTGTAATCCTCCTGTTTTAGCCTCCCACATACTCAGATTTCAAGCATGCAGCACCACACACATTCCTCACATTGACTGCATATATGTGTGTGAGTGTGTGTGTGTGTGTGTGTGTGTGTGTGTGTGTATGTATGTATGTATATATATATAGCGGGTCTGGGGATGGAACCCAGGGGCATTCACCTCCCATCTACACCCCCTGCCCTATTTTTTATTCTTTATTTTGAAACAGGGTCTCCCTAATTTACGGAGGGCCTCACTAAGTAGCTGAGACTGTCCACGAACTGCAATCCTCCGGTCTCAGCCTCCCAAATGCTGGGATTACAAGGGTGCGCCACCACACCTGGATTCTAAATACATTTTTTTCTTTTTTTTTTAAATTTATTTATTTTTATTGGTGCACTGTATTCATACATCATAGTAGGATACATACTTTTGTAGACATACATGCACACTTTTCCCAGTCAGCCCCCACCCAATCCCCACCCCATTCTCTCCCTATCCCTCCCTCCCATGCTTGGCTTAGTAGTTGACATCTAGTATTATGGCAATTTATCTAAAATTAAAAATGATAATCTCACATAACAGTTTCATTTGTCTGATACCAAGCTTTTGATGACTTAAAGATAACATTTCAATATTTCTTTTTGCTTTCTTTCTTACCAGAGAATATTTTTTTTCTATTTTTTAGGTGAAACTATCATATATTTATATATTTATTTTTCAGAAAAAAATCTATCCTAATATGGAATATGGACTCTAGGTACCCAAAACGATCTTGAAAAAGAACAAAGCTAGGAGATATATATTTTCTGATTTCAAACCATATAAAGCTACAATAATTGAAACAGTGTAGTACTATTCTAAAGGCAGATATATAAACCATTGGAGTTAAATAAAAGCCTAGAGCTAAATTCTTCCCTATATTGTCAAGTTATTTTTGACAAGGTTTCCACGAACATTTGGTGGTGGAAATAATAATCTTTTAACTAAATATTGTTAAAAATAATAATTACATGGAAAAGAATAAAATTGGACCCTTACCTAATCCCATATACAAATATTAACTCAAAATAGATAATAGACCTAAATATAAATCTTAAGACTATAAACTTTTAGGAGAAAATCTGGGTCATAAAACCTCACAACATTGAAATTGGCAGTGATTTCTTGGTTATGATTTCAAAGGCACAGGCAACAGAGGAGTATACAAACTCCCTAAAAAAAAAAATTGTATATCCAAAGACAATGTACACAGAGTTAACAGTTACTAATAGAATGGGATAAAATATTTCCAAATGCTATATCTGAAGGTATATTAATATTCCAACTAGGAATCCTAAAAATTAACAACAATAAAGGCAAACAATACCCTTTAGAGATAGGTAAAAGACTAACATAAATAATGAATCTCCACAGATAACCAATCTTAGTTGTTTGTTGGATGGAAAATCTTGTTTCTCTAGTTCTGGAGTGTGTTACCTATTTCTTCTTTGTAGTTAATCTCTTTGAGTATTTTCTCTAGCTCTGGTTTTGAAGACATAAATTCCTTCAGTTTCTGTTTGTCATGGAAGCTTCTTATTTCTCCTTCTAATTTGATAGAAAGTTTTGCTGGGTAGGAAATTTTTGGCTGGAAGTTGTTTTCTTTCAGAGTTTGGAATATGTTACTCCAAGCCCTTCTGGCTCTCATAACTTGGTTTGGGAAGTCTGGAGTGATTCTAATTGGTTTGTCTCTGAATGTCACTTGGCCCTTTGCTTTTGTTGCCTTTAAGATTCTCTGCTTGGCTTCCACATTGGTCATTTTGACAATTATGTGGCGTGGGGATCCTCTTCTCCGATCCTGTCTAAAGGGAGTTCTATAAGTTTCCTGGACCTGTGTATCGACCTCTTGCTCTATGTCTGGAAAATTTTCTGCTATTACTTCCTTGAAGAGATTGTTGATCCCTTTGGTTTCACTTTCTTTTCCCTCCTCTATTCCAATTATTCTTAGGTTAGCTCTCTTAAAATGGGCCCATATTTCTTCAATATCAGATTCCTGCTGTCAGATATTTTTTTCTAGATTAGAAACTATGCGTTCATTTTTGGATTGCTCATCTTCTAAGAGCGAGATTCTGTTCTCCATGTGTTCTAATCGGTAGTTTGTGCTTTGAATTGAGGCCTTTACTTCATTAATTGCATCCTTTATCTCTTTTTGGCTCTCTCTGAGTTCTTTTCGAAGCACCTCTATTATTTCTACAGTTATTTTCCTGATTTGATCTTCTAGAAATCTCTGATTTTCAGTTTTATCGGGTTCTGATGTTGTGGGGTTGTGGGCATTTATTGCTCCAGTATTATTCCTCTTTCCCATGATTTCGGATGTTTGTGCCTTCTCTGGGTTCTTCCCTTGGGTCACTATGACTTCACTTAAGGTGCTCTGGATCTCGAGTCAGTAGTATCTCAGAGCCCACTACACCTTTACTGGGTTGTATCACAGAGTCTCTGACCCAGAGAGTCGATAGAGGCTGCTTTAGACTGTGGGGGGGTGCCAGGTTGCACGTTCTCCTATGGTGTGATATCTCTGCCACCGCCCCTCCCACACTGGATCAAGTCCCAGGGAGTACAGTACTGGGATTTCTCCTCTGTGGCCCGCAATTTGACTCACTGTTCTTGAGTACGCAGATGGAGCTGTACTGAACTCGTTGAATTCTCTGCTGCTGCCGCCGGTGGCAATATGGCGCCGCTGCTACGCCCTCGGCTGTGGGGCTGGTGTTTTTCTTCTTGGTTTTGGTTTCCACTCTGAATCCCTGCAGCGTGTGCTGAGCTCGGCCACTGGGAACTTTAGATGCTCTCTGCGCGGAGAAATCCCGCCTGGCTGTTCCGCAGTGGCTCACCTCGGCTTGCTGTAGCCGTCCCGTGAATTCGCCAGCAGTATGGCGCTGCTGCCGCCGCGTCTGCCGCGTCCTCGGGCGATAGGCCGGTTATCTCCTCTGTGGCTCTGTTCTCAGTCCGCTTTCTCTCTGGAGCCTGGTGATTTTTTGTTTCACTGGTGATGGTGTTTTCTGGCTATGAAAGGCGCTGATTTTGTGGTAATGGAGGTTTGTTGTTAGCGGGGCTCTTAAGCCCCGCTTTTCTCGGTCCAACATTTTTTAAATTTATTTGGTCATAGGAAATTGAACCTAGGGTCTACCCCTGAGATACAACCCCAGCCCTATTTTATTTTTTATTCTGTAACAGGTCTCACTAAGTTGCTGAGGCTGGCAGAAAACCTATCATCTTCTTGTCTCAGCCTCCCAAATACTGGGATTACAAGTGTGTACCACTACACCTGACATATTTCTTTTTTTCCTTTTTATTTTTCTAGGTGGAGAAACGGAAAATGGAGCCAAGTGTGGTGACCCACACTTGTAATCCCAGTACTTGGGAAGCTGAGACAGGAAGATTGCAGGTTCGAGGACAACCTCAGCAAGTAGAGAGACTCGCATCAACCTAGCAAGACCCTTTTTCAAAATAAAAATAAAATAGGGCTGAGAGGGTAGCTCAGAGGTAGAATGCCTCTGGCTTCAATCTCCAATGCCACACACACACACACACACTGAAAACTGGGATAAATGATATGAGAGAGAATGTGCAATTACTGAAGCTGTGTCCTTGAATTGAAGAAATGGGATCTAGTGGCAAGTAGAGAAACTGCTATCACCTGAGAGTCAGACAGCTCATCCGGGTAACAGGAGGAGTAGAAATACATGGATACAGTGCAGGTATGCTAACGAGATGTTGAGATGTATGTGTAGTTAATAATGATTGCTTCCAATGCAATAAAGAGATAAGTCTTAGCCAGGAATAAAGATGGAAGAGGTCTTAGATTGTTAAGGAGACAGGAGAAAATGCGAAAAGTCAGTGAGTAGATTAGAGAAATAAAGTATGTTTTCCAGGCAGCATTCTGGGGCCAAGAGAGGTTAGTGATTACTTAAAGGGAGACCAGAGCTGGGTGTGGCAGCACACCCCTGTAATTCCAGTACTTGAGAGACTGGGACAGGAAGATTGCAGGTGAGTTTTTTTTTGTTGTTGTTTGTTTGTTTTTGTGCAGTACTGGGGATTGAACCCAGGGGCATTCTACCTCCCAGTTACACCCCCAGCCCCCCCTTTTTTTAAAAAAAAAAAAAACAAGGTCTCACTAAGTTGTGAAAGACCTAAGTAGCTGAGTAGCTGAGGCTGGCTGCGAACTTGCCATCCTCCTGTCTCAGCCTCCCAAGTACTGGGATTACAACTGTGTGCCACCATGCCTGGCACAGCAGGGCGTGGTGATGATGCATGCTTGTAATCCCAATACTTGGGAGGCTGAGCCAGGAGAATCACAAGTTTGTAGACAGCCTCAGCTACTTAATGAGGCTCTCCACAATTTAGAGAGACCCTGTTTCAAAATAAGATAAAAATCGCCAGGCATGGTGGCCCACGCTTGTGATCCCAGCATTCGGGAGGCTGAGACAGAGGATCGCGGTTTGCAGACAGCCTCAGCTACTTAGCGAGGCCCTTCACAACTCAGTGAGACCCTGTTTCAAAAATAAAATGAAAAAAGAAGACTAAAAACTAGGGCTAGGGATGTAGCCCTACCCCAGGGTTTGATGAAGTGGTTGGTTGTTTTCATAATCTAGAGCAGAAGATACTCTTTTTTGAGTTGTCACAGACGTAGTATGGAAATGAAGAACTATAAGCAGTATATAAAGACAAAGAATAAAAGCCGGGCGAGGTGGCGCAGGTTTGTAATCCCTGCGCTTGAGAGACTGAGACAGGAAGATCACACAGGTTCGAAGCCAGCCTCAGCTACTTAGTAAGGCTCTCAGTAATTTAGCGAGACCCTGTTTCCAAATAAAATATAAAGCTGGGCATGGTGGCGCATGCTTGTAATTCCAGCATTCGGGAGGCTGAGACCAGAGGATCGCTGTTCGCATACAGCCTCAAGTATTTAGTGAGGCCCTCTGCTATTTAATGAGACCCTGTTTCAAAATAAAGAATAAAAAATAGGGCAGGGGGTATAGCTCGGAGGTAGAATGCCTCTGTCTGGGTTCCATTCCAAGACTCGCAAAAAAAAAAAATATATATATATATATACTATATATATATATGTCTGGGAGTATAGCCTGGAGGTAGAAAGCCCTTGGGTTCCATCCCCAGTACCACCAATAAATAAATAAATAAAAGCAAAGAACAGCCAAGTATGGCAGCATATACCTGTAATCCTAATTTCTTGGGAAGCTGAGGCAGGAGGATTTTAAATTCAAGATCAACTTCGGCAACTTAGTGAGATCTTATCTCAATATTTAAAATAAGAAAGGTCAGCCAAGCATGGTGGCACATGCTTGTAATCCCAGCATTTGGGAGGCTGAGCCAGGAGGATCACAATTCGAAGACAGCCTCGGCTACTTAGTGAGGCCCTTTGCAACTCAGTGAAACTCTGTTTCAAATAAAAAATAAAAAATAGAGCTGGAGGTGTAGCTCGGAGGTAGAATGCCCCTGGGTTCCATCCCTAGTACCTCAAAACAAAAAAAATTGTACCTCAGTGGTAAAGCACCCTTGGGTTTCATTCCCAGTACTGAAAAAAAAAAATAAAAATAAAAAAGCAAACAATAGAAAAACAATGTGTATCCATGGAAAGAAGTAAAATAGACATTTGCTAAAACATTGAAATTTACTTTTACAATAGGCATGATTTAATTTTACAGTCACTTGGGAATCTTCTTAGACCTGGGAATGAGACAAGAAAATTAATTATATTACAAAATGCTCCTAACTGTGGATTTCAAGATAAATCATAGGATAAAGGAGAGCTTCCTGAAGTCACAAACTAGCAAATTCAATATGTAACTCATCATATATATATATATATATATATATATATATATATATATATATACACATTTTTTTTTGTACTGGGGGTGGAACCCAGGGGCTTTCTACCTCCGGGCTATACTCCCAGACCTATTCTATACTTTATTTGGAAACAGGGTCTCACTAAGTAGCTGAGAGCCTCACTAAGTAGCTGATTCTGGCTTTGAACCTGTGTGATCCTCCTGTCTTGGCCACCCAAGCACTGGGATTACAAGCGTGCGCCACCACGCCCGGCCTGTAGCTCATATTTGTAAAAGTCACATTAAAGAGGCAGAATTTCTCCCATAACCAAAGTTAGAGTAGGGTAACAGCTTATTACTTATTGGACAGTATTTTTTGGGGGTACTGGGGATTGAACCCAGGGGCATTACACCTCCAAGCTATTCCTCTATTTTTCTTTCTTTGAAACAGTCTTGCTAGGTTGGTGAGAGTCTCATTACTTTGCTGGGGCTATAATGGAACCTGTGATCCTCCTGTCTCAGCCTCCAAAGTCCCAGAATTACAATTGTGCTCCACAACACCTGGCTGCCCAAGCCTTTTTTTTTTTTTTTTTTTTTTTTGCGGGTCTGGGGATGGAACCCAAGGGCATTTGACTTCTGAGCGACACCCCCTGCCCTTTTTTTTCTTTACTTTGAGAGATAGGTTCTCACTAAGTTGTAGAGTGCTTCACTAAGTAGCTGAGGCTGTCCGTGAACCGCGATCCTCCAATCTCAGCCTCCCAAGCACTGGGATTACAAGCATGCGCTACAACGCCTTTCTTTCTTTCTTTCTTTCTTTCTTTCTTTCTTTCTTTCTTTCTTTCTTTCTTTCTTTCTTTCTTTCTTTCTTTCTGTGGTGCTAAGGATTGAACCCAAGAGCATTCTACCACAGCCCCATTTTCGTTATTCTTTATTTTGAAACAGGGTCTCACTAAGTTGCAGAGGGCTCACTAAGTATCTAGGATTGGCCATGAACCCAAATCCTTCTGTCTCAGCCTCCCAAATAATGGGATTACAAGCATACACCACCACGCCCAGACTCTATTTTTTATTCTTTATTTTGAAGCAGGGTCTCATTGAGTTGCAGAGGGCCTCACTAAGTAGCTGAGGCTGGCCACAAACCTGTGATCCTCCTGTCTCAGCCTCCCAAGTAATGGGATTACAAGCATGTACCACCATGCTCAGCTCCCTTTCTATTTTTTGTTTTGAAGCAGTCTCCCTAAATTGCTGAGAATCTTGCTACATTGCTGAGGCTGGCCTTGAACCTTTGCTCCTCTTGTCTCAGCCTCCCAAATGCTGAGGTTACAGATATGTAACACCATGCTCCAGCTAGAAATTGCTTAAACATTGAGAGTGGTTATTATTTCTGGGGATGGGCTAGCCTATAGTTTCCAAATTTTCTTTTTCTTTTTCTTTTTTTTTTTTTTTTGTGAGTCTGGGGGTAGAACCCAGGGGCATTCTACCTTCGAGCTACACCCCCTGCCCTATTTTTTATTCTTTATTTTGAAACCAGGTCTCACTGAAATTGCAGAGGGCCTCACTAAGTAGCTGAGGCTATCCGCAAACCATGATCCTCTAGTCTCAGCCTCCCGAATGCTGGGATTACAAGCGTGCGCCACAACGCCTGGCTCCAAATTTTCTAATGAACATTATTTTTGTAATTGGCATAATAAATATGTATTAATTTTTTTTGTTTTTTGTTGTTTTTTTTTTTGCAGGTCTGGGAATGGAACCCAGGGGCATTCAACCTCCGAGCTACACCCCTTGCCCTATTTTTTATTCTTTATTTTGAAACAGGGTCTCACCAAGTTGGGGAGGGCCTTACTAAGTAGTTGAGGCTGTTCATGAACCATGGTCCTCTGGTCTCAGCCTCCCAAATGCTGGGATTACAAGCCTGCGCCACCACACCCGGCTCATAACCTCTGCCTTAACTTCTGATGAAAGAATGGGATCATATCTTAAAGGTCGCCCAAGAACGGGCCAACCAGGTCCATTTGACTAACTCTGCCCTCCCTATTGTAGCAACTTGGTACCTTCTGAAGATCCCTACTGGAATTACCAGAACAGCCCTCAGACCCCTATTCAAGATTTGGTAAACGTGGCATTTAAAGTTCTTAATTCCTGAGAGGGACAGGCAGAAGTGGAGCATATATTCCAGCTCTGCGGAAAGGCAGATTTGTAAGCCCTCGCCTCGGTAGCCCTCTAGACAATGAGCACCACCTAGAGGTAGAGAACAGCAATGACAACTACCTCTAAGAGCCTGCTTCAAGGGAGGCAAGGACACTGGGATAAGCACTGCCCTCAGCCATGCCCACCAACCCGACCATGCCCGGTGTGCAGCCAGGAGGGCCACTGGAGAAATGATTGCCCTTGGAAAAGCAGTGAGTCCCAGGTGCCTCAACACAGGGGTACCACCCTTCCATATCAGGCTCCGCCACTGGCCCTACTCGGCCTGGCTGAAGACTGACGGCTTCCAGACTCATCGATCCCCACCATCCTTACAGAGCCCAGGGTAACTCTCAAGGTGGTAGGTAAGCCAATCTCCTTTATGGTTGATATGGAAGCTATCTATTCTGTCATTCCACTTTTTGGGTCCCAGTTTTCCTTCTCCAATCTCAGTAGAGGGGATTGATGGTAAACCCTCTTGCCTATGGCTTATGATACAGAACAAAATTGCCCTACCTGAGGCTCAGGCCAAAGCAGTCTTTAACCTAATACATAATCCCTACACAAGCTGGGTGTGGTGGTGCACGCTTGTAATCCTAGCATTTGGGAAGCTGAGACTAGAGGATCATGGTTCACAGACAGCCTCAGCTATTTAGTGAGGACCTTTGCAACTTAGTGAGACCCTGTTCCAAAATAAAGAGTAAAACATAGGGCAGGGGTGTAGCTCGGAGGTTGAATGTCCCTGGGTTCCATCCCCAGACCTGCAAAAAAAGAAGGAAGAGGAGGAGATTAAGAGGAGGAGGAGGAATTCCCTACACATTGAGCTTATGGCACTTAAAATATTTCCTAAACCCCTTGCTTTATTCTCCCTTCCTGCAACAGCTGATTAGTAAAGTCAGTGCCTTCTGTTCTACTTGCACTGCCATTTCTCCCCAAGGAGGCCTATGTCCCCTTTTTCTCCCCACCAAATGAGAGGACATTTGCCAGGACAGGACTAGCAAATTGATTTTACTCATATGCTTTCTCATAAAAAACTAAAATATCTTCTTACCATGGTCAACACCCTAACAGGTTGGGTAGAGGCTCTCCCCTCAAAGGATGAGACAGCCAACATGGTGGCCAATGCTCTATGCTTGGACATCATCCCTTGGTTTGGAGTCCCTAATTCCTTACAGTCTGATAATGGACCAGCTTTTATTTCTAAGGTTACTCAACAGGTGGCATAGGCCCTTGGCATTTCTTGGATGCTATTTTCTTTCTTTCTTTCTTTCTTTCTTTCTTTCTTTCTTTCTTTCTTTCTTTTTTTTTTTTTTTGTGGTACTGGGGGTGGAACCCAGAGGCTTTCTACCTCCGGGCTATACTCCCAGACCATTTTATATTTTATTTGGAAACTGGGTCTCACTAAGTTGCTGAGAGCCTCACTAAGTAGCTGAGGCTGGCTTCAAACCTGTGCAATCCTCCTGTCTCAGTCTCCCAAGCGTGGGGATTACAAATGTGCGCCACTACGCCCGGTGGCCCTTGGCATTTCTTGGAAGCTCCATATTCCATATTGACCGCAGTCATCAGGAAAAACACCTCCTTCAGGAACACACTGACCGATATCTTCCCCAACCTGGGACCGAAGAAGTGGTTTCACACCCAGCAGCCAAGGCCCTTATGCTGGGAGATCAAATCCTCCTCAAGTCACTTCAACCAAAACATCTCCAACTATGGTGCACTGGGCCCTCTACAGTGATCCTCACCACACCTACTGCAGCCAAACAGCTGGGTGACCCTAACTGGCATCACCTTACTTGGATAAAAAGGGCTCCATTACAATAGCCCGATGTCAAATTCTCCTGTACAGTGTTGAGGCCCACTAAACTCCATTTTTCTCAGCATAATTCTCTTTAATGCCTTTATTTCAGCAGGCCCACCTGTTTATGTCTGGAAATTTACCATGCAGGAGACCTATTTGTCCCCTCCACAAAACCAACCACATTGGACCAACCACAAGGTGGGATCAGTGCAGTGCTCTCTCTCTCTCTCTGGATGCCAGACAGCCATAAGTATTGAACTCTCTTTCTAAATTCTGTTACTGATGCTCCTGAGTCAATAGCATTTTTTTGGTGTGTGTGTGGTACTGGGGTTGGAACCCAGGGGCTTTTCTGCTTCTGGGCTAAACTCCCAGACCTATTTTATACTTTATTTGGAATCAGGGTCTCATTAAGTTGCTGAGAGCCTCACTGAGTAGCTGAGGCTGGCTTCGAACCTGTGTGATCCTCCTGTCAGCCTCCCAAGCACAGGGATTACAAGCGTGCAACATCAAACCCGGCTCAGTAGCATGTTTTCTATTTGACCAGACTGACCCATATTGCCTAACTCAAGTATAGGCGACTCTTAGTGGCTCTCAAATCTACAATCTCCTCTTTGGCCTCCCTTCAGTGACAAATTATCTCCCTTGCTAGGGTAGCCATCCAAAATAGACAGGCTTTGGATTTACTCACTGCTGAAAAGAGTGGTATTTGTCTCTTTCTCAGGGAAAAATGTTGCTATTACATTAATGAATTTGGTCTAGTGGAGGAAAATGTCCAAATTCTGACCAGGTTAAACAAGGATCTAAAAACATGATATCTGTCCCGGGCGTGGTGGCGCACGCTTGTAATCCCCGCGCTTGGGAGGCGGAGACAGGAGGATTGCACAGGTTCGAAGCCAGCCGCGCTGGCGTAAGAGACCCTGTTTCAAAAATATAAAATAGGTCTGGGAGTGTAGCCCGGAGGTAGAAGGGCTTCCAGGAACCCCAGTACCACCAAAAAAAATTAAAAAATAAAAACAATAAAAACACGATATCGACAGTCTACCTCATATCTGGAATGGTTCCTCCTAGAGCCAGTAGCTGCTTGGCTCCTTCCCCTCCTGAGACTTATTATCATGATTTGCCTTTTCTTTTTGATAGCTCCTTGTATGCTAAAGTGTATTCAGATGTGCATTATTGGTCGGGTGTGGTGGCACACGCTTGTAATCCCAGCAATTGGGAGGCTAAGACAAGAGGATCGTGGTTCACAGCCAGCCTAAGCTACTTAGTGAGGGATTTATCAACTCAGTAAGACCCTGTTTCAAAATAAGAATAAAATATAGGGCTGGGGGTGTAGCGAGGAAGTAGAATGCCCCTGAGTTCCTTTCCCAGCAAAAAAATAAAAAATAAATAAAAAAGAAAAAGAAAAAGTGCATTACCGTGCTGTCCAGGGTTACCTTCAATCAACTTCTGCAGCAGCTTTATTACCACTTGCCCATTTCCGAATGACCAGACCTTTCCTGGCCAAGGGGCTCCTATAACAATGTCTCCTCTAACATCAGGAAGTCGTTATTGACTTGGTAGTCGACCAGTATCACCAAAAGGCTGGGATGTTAGGTCATGTCCCTCCCCTTCCCCTCATGGGCAGCTGGGACAGGAGGCAGAACCTCAAAAGCCAGAAGAGGAGATGGGACAGATTCCAGATGTTGCAAGAGGACCAGATGTTGCAGGGCAGACTCCAGATGTAGCGAGAGGACTGGCATTCCCCCGCCTTGCTAGCCCCACCCCAAGACCCTGGCTACATATATACCTTCACTTCTTCTCTGTGGCGTGACTCTGCTGACCAATAGCTCCCGCCCCAATATAGGTTCACAGACCTCAACCAGGAGCGATAGACCATTAAGAAAAGGGGCCTGGTGCCAGGCATGGTGGCGCACGCTTGTAATCCCCGCACTTGGGAGGCGGAGACAGGAGGATCACGCAGGTTCAAAGCCAGCCACGCTGGCTTAAGAGACCCTGTTTCCAAATAAAAAAAAACATTTAAAAAAATAGGTCTGGGAATGTAGCCCGGAAGCAGAAGGGCTTCCAGGAACCCCAGTACCACTAAAAAAAAAAAAAAAGGGGGGGGGGCCTGGTATCACACTCCTTTGCTGGATTTTGCCTCCTTTTTGACCCTCGACTCAATTTCAATGTTACAAGGAGGATCACGGGTTTATAGCCAACCTCATCAACTTGTGAGGCCTTCTGCAATGTAATGAGACTCTCTCTCTCTCTCTCTTTTTTTTTTTTTGCAGTTCTATCTCTTAGCCACACCCTCAGCCCTATATTTTATTCCCTTTATTTTGAAATAGGTGAGACTCTGTTTCAAAATAAATAAAGCTGGGCATGGTGGCGCACACTTGTAATCCCAGCATTTGAGAGGCTGAGACAGAGGATCGTTGTTCATGGACCAGTCTCAGCTACTACTTAGTAAGGTCCTCTGCAATTCAGTGAGACCCTGTTTCAAAAGAAAGAATAAAAAATAGGACTGGGGTTATAACTCATAGGTAGAATGCCGCTGGGTTCAATCCTCAGTAATGGAAAAAAACCCAAGACAACACTACAATTATATATTCTTGTGTGTGTGTGTGTGTGTGTGTGTGTGTGTGTGTGTGTGTGTATCTGAGAATGGAGCCAAGAGGCATTCGACCTCCAAGCTACACCCCTGCCCAATTTTTTATTCTTTATTTTGAAACAGGGCCTCACTGAATTGCAGAGGACCTTACTAAGTAGTAGCTGAGGCTGTCCGCGAACCACTATCCTCTGGTCTCAGCCTCCCAAATGCTGGGATTACAAGCGTGCGCCACCACGACCGGCTCAATTATATATTCTTATGTACATATATATGTAAACATACATATGTGTGTAGGCTTAGCTACATTGGAAATGAATGACAGCAATGATAAAGAAAACAAAAAGAGGATTGTTTTGTTATCTTGCAATATAATATTTGAAATTGAACTTAGGTTAGTTGTAAATATGTTGCAAACTTTGGAATAACCAGTACAAAGGTACAAAAAAAAAAAAAAAAGAAGTACAACTGATATGCTGGGAAAGGAGAGAAGATGGAATATAACCCTCAATTAAAACAAGATGGTTGTCATGGCACATGCTTGTTATCTCAAATATTTAGAAGGCTGAGGCAGGGGGATTTCAAGTTCAAGGGCAGACTCAGCAATTTAGCAAGACCCTGTTTTAAAATTAAAAAGGGGCCAAGGGTAGTACACACCTGTAATCCCAGTATTATGAACCTGAGACAGCAAGATCACAGGTTTGAGACCAGCCTCAGCAACTTAGTGAGACCCTGTTTCTCTCCTTCCTTCCTTCCTTCCTTTCTCCCTTCCTTTCTTCCTCTCTTTCTTTCTTTCTTTCTTTCCTTCTTTCTTTCTTCATTTTTAGTATTGGGGATGGAACCCAGCGGCATTCTACCTTCAAACTACACCCCCACCCCTATTTTTTATTCTTTATTTTTGAAAGAGAATCTCACTAAGTTGCAGAGAGCCTCACTAAGTAGCCAAGGGTGGCCTTAAACCTGCAAACCTCTGTCTCAGCCTCCCAAGTACTGGTATTACAAGTGTGTGCCACCATACCCAACTTGCAACCCTGTTTCAACATTAAAAATAAAAAGAGCTGGGGATGCAGCCCTAAGGTAGAATGTTCTTGGGTCAATCCTCAGTACCAAAATATAAAATAAAAAATAAAAAAGGAGCCAGGCAATGATGGTGCACACTCGTAATCCCAGCATTTGGGAGGCTGAGACATGCTTTTTGGGAGTCTGAGACAGAAGGATCATGGTTCGCAGACAGCCTCAGCTACTTTGTGAGGCCCTTTGCAACTCAGTGAGACCCTGTTTCAAAATAAAGAATTAAAAATAGGGCTGGAGGTATAGCTCAGAGGTAGAATGCCCCTGGGTTCTATCCCCAGTACTGCAGTAAATAAATAAATACATAAATAAATAAATAAATAAGGGCTACAGATATAGCTCAATGATAAATCACCCCTGGGTTCTATCTACAGTGTTATTAAAAATAAATAAATAAAAACACTAACAGATATGATAGACATTAATCTAACTATACCAATAATGTGTGTGAACATCAGTGATGTAGATCCGATAAGAAAAGCCAAGCCGAGCGTGGTGGCGCATGCTTGTAATCCCAGCATTCGGGAGGCTGAGACCATAAGATCACAGTTGACAGACAGCCTCAGCTACTTAGTGAGGCCCTTTGCAACTCAGTGAGACTCTGTTTCAAAATAAAAAAATAAAGCCCGGCGTGGTGGTGCACGCTTGTAATCCCCACGCTTGGGAGGCGGAGACAGGAGGATCGCGCAGGTTCGAAGCCAGCCGTGCTGGCTTAAGAGACCCTGTTTCCAAATGAAAATATAAAAAATAGTCTGGGAGCGTAGCCCGGAAGTAGAAGGGCTTCCAGGAACACCAGTACCACAATAAATAAATAAATAAATAAATAAATAAATAAATAAATAAATAAGGCTTGAGGTGTAGCTCAGAGGTCGAATGCCCCTGGGTTCCATCCTCAGACCCACAAAAAAAAAAAAGAGTAAAGCTAAAAATGGTGGCCCATTCCTGTAATCCCAGTCATAGGGAGCTGAGACAGGAGGATTACAGGTTCAAGGCCAGCCTTAGCAACTGAGTGAGGTCCTCAGCAACTTAGACCCTGTTTCAAAATAAAAATAAAATTGGGCTAAGTGTATAGCCTGGTTGTAGAATGCTTTGGGTTCAATTCCTAGTACAATAAAAAAAAAAAAAAAAAAAAAAGCTGGGCATGGTGGTGCATGCTTGTAATCCCAGCATTTGGGAGGCTGAGACAGGAGGATCAGGGTTCCCAGACAGCCTCAGCTACTTAGTGAAGCCTTTTGCAACTCAGTGAGACGCTGTTTCAAAATAATTAGCTGGGTGTGGTGGCACACGCTTGTAATCCCAGCATTTGGGAGGCTGAGACAGGATTGCACAGGTTCAAAGCCAGGCTCAGCCACTTAGTGAGGCCCTTTGCAATTCAGTGAGACCCTGTTTCAAAATAAAGAATAAAAAATAGGGCTGGGGGTGTTGCTCGGAGGTAGAATGTCCTTTAGTTCCACTCCCAATACCGCAAAAATAAATAGATAAATAAAATAATATAAATAATTTAAAAAATAGGGCTGGGGTAGCTCAGAGGTAGAATGCTCCTGGGTTTTATTTCCCAGTAAAACACACACACACACACACACACACACAGACAAGAGATTAGGCCAGGCTAGGCATTGTGGCCCATGCTTTAATCTGAGTACTTGGAAGGCTGAAATAGGAGGAATAACAGGTTTGCAGCCAGCCTGTTATTTAGTGAGGCTCTTGGCAACTTAGTGAGAATCTTTTTTTCTCTTTCTTTTCTTTTCTTTCTTTCTTTTTTTTTTTTGGTGGTACTGGGGTTCCTGGAAACCCTTCTACCTCCGGGCTACACTCCCAGAGCTTTTTATATTTTTATTTGGAAATGGGGTCTCTTAAACCAGCAAGGCTGGCTTCGAACCTACACAATCCTCCTGTCTCCACCTCCCAGGCAAGGGAATTACAAGCGTGCGCCACCACGCCTGGCCCCCCACCCTATTTTTTATTCTTTATTTTGAAACAGGGTCTCACTGAGTTGCAAAGGGCCTCACTAAGTAGCTGAGGCTGTCAGTCAACCGGGATTCTACTGTCTCAGCCTCCCAAATGCGGGATTACAAGTGTGTGCCACCACACCCAGCTCTGAGACTCTATTTCAAAATTAAAATAAAATAGGACTAGGAGTGTCATTTAGAGGTAGAATGATACCGATTTCAATCCTTAGTACTGCAAAAAAAAAAAAAAACCAAACAAACAAACAAACAAAAAAAGAGATTAGGCCAGGCATGGTGGCGCACACCTGAACCTAATACTTGAGAGTTGCTGAGACTAGAGGATCACAGGTTTGAGGCTAAACACAGCAACTTAGTGAAACCCTCAGCACTGTGTGTGTGTGTGTGTGTGTGTGTGTGTGTGTGTGTGTGTGTGTGGTATTGGGGGTGGAACCCAAGTACTTTCTACCTCTGAGCTATCCCCCTACCTCTATTTATTTATTTATTTATTTATTTATTTATTTTGGTGGTACTGGAGTTCCTGGAAGCCCTTCTACCTCTGGGATACACTCCCACGGGCTACACTCCCAGACCTATTTTTTAACTTTTTTTTTTTTTTATGTGGAAACAGGGTCTCTTAAGCCAGCGAGGCTGGCTCCAAACCAGCGCGATCCTCCTGTCTCCGCCTCCCAAGCGTGGGGATTACAAGCGTGTGCCACCACGCCCGGCCCCCCCTACCTCTATTTTATGTCTTATTTTTGAAACAGGGTCTTGCTAGGTTGCTGAGAGTTTCACTTCATTCTCAAGACTGTCCTTGAAACTGTGATCCTCCTGTCTCAGCCTTCCAAGTACTAGGTTTACAGGCACGAGCCACAATACCCAGCTTGTATGCTTTATTTCTTAATTTTCATGGTATGCATTTTGCTGTTTCCTATTACTATTCTTTTTGTTGTCTGAAATAACTTATATTTAAATTTTTTTCAATATACCTTTAGAAAAGCCAGAGAATTGGCTGGGCGTGGTGGCACACACTTGTAATCCTATTACTTGGGAAGCTGAGACAGGAGGATCGCAGGTTCAAGGATAGCCTCAGAAAATAGTGAGATTTTTATCAACCTAGTGAAATCCTGTTTCAAAATAAAAATAGGGCTGGGGGTGTAGTTTGGAGGTAAAATGCCCTTGGGTTCAATCCCCAGTGCCACACACAAAGAGGCTGGGGTTGCTGCTCAGTGGTTCTCCTGTGAACCTCTTGGGTTCTCCTGAGTTCAATCTTCAGTACCACAATAATATATAAAAAAAAAGTAAAAATAAAAATTAAAAAGGGCTGGGGAAGGGCTGGGATGTGGCTCAGTTGCAAAGCTCCTGCTTTGCAGGTGTGGCACTCTGGGTTCCATTCCCTGTTACAATGACAAAAAAAAAAAAAAAAAAAAAAAACCTTTAAAAGGGCTGGGGATATAGCTCAGAGTTAGTCTGCCCTTGGGTTCTAGCCCCATACTAAAATAAATAAATAAATAAGTGGATGGTAAGACAGCTAACAAAGCTAGAAGTGGAGTGGAGGTAAGGGAGAAATATATATATATCTTGTCCTAAGCACCATAATAATTAAGTTAATAGTTATCCCTCAGATAGTCTTAAATAAACTGGGCATGGTGGCGCTCACTTGTAATCCCAGCATTTGGGAGGCTGAGACAAGGAGGATTGCAGTTCGAGGACAGCCTCAGCTACTACTTAGTGAGGCCCTTTGCAACTCAGTGAGACCTTGTTTCAAAATAAATAAAAAGCCGGGTGTGGTGGCGCACGCTTGTAATCCCCGCGCTTGGGAGGCAGAGACAGGAGGATCGCGCAGGTTCGAAGCCAGCCGCATGCGCTGGCTTAGGAGACCCTGTTTCCAAAGAAAAAAAATGTAAAAATGGGTCTGGGAGTGTAGCCCGGAGGTAGAAGGGCTCCCAGGAAACCCAGTACCACCAAAAAAATAAATAAATAAATAAATAGATAGATACTTCCGGGAAGATGGCGACCGAGAAAAGCGGGGCTTAAGAGTCCCACTAACAACCAATCTCCATTACCACAAAAAGAGCGCCTTTCATAGCCAGAAAACACCATCACCAGAAAAACAAAAAAAACCACCAGGCTCCAGAGAGAAAGCGGACTGAGAACAGAGCTCAGGGCCACAGAGGAGACACACGCGCCCGAGGACGCGGCAGCAGCGCCATACTGCCGGCGGCAGCGGCGAACTCAACGGACGGCTACAGCAAGCCAGGTGAGCCGCTGCGGAACAGCCAGGTGGGATCTTTCGGCGCAGACAGCATTTAAAGCTCCCAGTGGCTGAGCTCAGCACACGCTGCAGGGATTCAGAGTGGAAATCAAAACCAGAGAAGAAAAAATACGCCAGCCTCATGGCTGAGGGCGTGGCAGAGGCGCCATATTGCCACCGGCAGCGGCAGCTGCAGTGAATTCACCGAGTCCAGTACAGCTACATCTGCGTACTCAAGAACAGTGAGTCAAATTGCGGGCCACAGAGGAGAAATCGCAGTATTGTGCCTCCTGGGACTTGACCCAGTGAGGGAGTGGTGGTGGCAGAGATATCACACCATAGGAGAACGTGCAACCTGGCACCCCCCATAGTTTAAAGCAGCCTCTATCGACTCCCTGGGTCGGAGACTCTGTGATACAACCCAGTAAAGGAGTAGTGGGGTCTGAGATAATACAGACTCGAGATCCAGAGCACCTTAAGTGAAGCCATAGTGACCCAAGGGAAGAACCCAGAGAAGGCACAAACCTCCGAAATCATGGGAAAGAGGAATAACACTGGAGTAATGAATGTGCACAACCCCACAACATCTGAACCTGATAAAACAGAAAATCAGAGATTTCTAGAAGATCAAATCAGGAAAATAACTGTAGAAATAATAGAGGTGCTTCGAAAAGAACTCAGAGAGAGCCAAAAAGAGATAAAGGATGCAATTAATGAAGTAAAGGCCTCAATTCAAAGCACAAACAACCGATTAGACCACATGGAGAACAGAATCTCGCTCTTAGAAGATGAGCAATCCAAAAATGAATGCATAGTTTCTAATCTAGAAAAAAATATCCAACAGCAGGAATCTGACATTGAAGAAATATGGGCCCATCTTAAGAGAGCTAACCTAAGAATAATTGGAATAGAGGAGGGAAAAGAAAGTGATACCAAAGGGATCAACAATCTCTTCAAGGAAGTAATAGCAGAAAATTTTCCAAATATAGAGCAAGAGGTTGATACACAGATCCAGGAAACTTATAGAACTCCCTTTAGACAGGATCGGAGAAGAGGATCCCCACGCCATATAATTGTCAAAATGACCAATGTGGAAGCCAAGCAGAGAATCTTAAAGGCAACAAAAACAAAGGGCCAACTGACATTCAGAGGCAAACCAATTAGAATCACTCCAGACTTCCCAAACCAAGTCATGAGAGCCAGAAGGGCTTGGAGTAACATATTCCAAACTCTGAAAGAAAACAACTTCCAGCCAAAAATTTCCTATCCAGCAAAACTTTCTATCAAATTAGATGGAGAAATAAGAAGCTTCCATGACAAACAGAAACTGAAGGAATTTATGTCTTCAAAACCAGCGCTAGAGAAAATACTCAAAGAGATTAACTACAAAGAAGAAATAGGTAACACTCACCAGAACCAGAGAAACAAGAGTTTCCATCCAACAGACAACTAAGATTGGTTATCTGTGGAGATTCATTATTTATGTTAGTCTTTTACCTATCTCTAAGTTGTATTGTTTGCCTTTATTGTTGTTAATTTTTAGGATTTCTAGTTGGAATATTAATATACCTTCAGATATAGCATTTGGAAATATTTTATCCAATTCTATTAGTAACTTTTAATTCTGTTTACATTGTCTTTGGATATACAATATTTTCTTTTATTTTTTAGGGAGTTTGTATATTCTTCTGTTGCCTGTGCCATTGAAATCATATCCGAGAAATCACTGCCAATTTCAATGTTGTGAGGTTTTATGACCCAGATTTTCTCCTAAAAGTTTATAGTCTTAAGATTTATATTTAGGTCTTTTATCTATTTTGAGTTAATACTTGTATATGGGATTAGGTAAAGGTCCAATTTTATTCTTTTCCATGTAATTATTATTTTTCAACAATATTTAGTTAAAAGATTATTATTTCCACCACCAAATGTTCGTGGAAACCTTGTCAAAAATAACTTGACAATATAGGGAAGAATTTAGCTCTAGGCTTGTATTTAACTCCAATGGTCTATATATCTGCCTTTAGAACAGTACTACACTGTTTCAATTATTGTAGCTTTATATGGTTTAAATCAGAAAATATATATCTGCTAGCTTTGTTCTTTTTCAAGATTGTTTTGGGTATCTAGAATTCATATTCCATATTAGGATAGATTTTTTTCTGAAAAATAAATATATAAATATATGATAGTTTCACCTAAAAAAACAGAAAAAAATATGCTCTAGTAAGAAAGAAAGCAAAAAGAAATATTGAAATGCTATCTTTAAATCATCAAACGCTTGGTATCAGACAAATGAAACTGTTATGTGAGATTATCATTTTTAATTTTGGATAAATTGCTATAATACTAGATGTCAACCACTAAGCCAAGCATGGGAAGGAGGGATGGGGAGAGAATGGGGTGGGGATCGGGTGGGGGCTGACTGGGCGATGTGTGCATGTATGTCTACAAAAGTTTGTATCCCACTATGATGTATGAATACAGTGCACCAATAAAATAAAATTAAAAAATAAAAAAAATAAAAAATAAAAAATAAATAAATAAATAATAAAAAATAGGGCTGGGGGTGTCGCTCGGAGGTAGAATACTCTTGGGTTCCATCCCTAGTACCACAAATAAATAAATAAATAATAAATAATAAAATAATCTTAAATAAGCCTGACATGGTGACACATGCTTATAATTTCAGTACTTGGGAGGGTAAGACAGAAGGATCATGGGTTTGCGGATCGCCTCAGCTACTTAGTGAGTCCTTTTTTCAAAATAAAGAATAAAAAATAGGGCTGGGTTGTGCTTGAGGTAGAATACCCCTGATGGTAGAATACCATCTCCAATACTTAAAAAAAAAAATCTTAAATTCATTAACAGTCACTTTGTGTGTGTGGTACTGGGAATTGAACCTAGGGGCATTCTACCTCCAAGCTACCTCCCCAACCCTATTTTATTTTTATTTTGAAACAGGATCTTGCTCTTGCTAGGTTAATGGAATGGTTGAAGCTGTCCTTGAATCTGGGATCCTCCTATCTCAGTCTCCCAAATAGTGGGATTGCTGGTATGTGCCACCCTGCCTGGCTTATTTAAGATTATTTAATTTATTTATTTTGCAGTACTGGGGATGGAACCCAAGGGTATTCTACCTCTGAGCGACATCCCAACCCCTATATTTTATTCTTTATTTTGAAACAGGATCTCACTAAGTTGTAAAGGGCCTCACTAAGTAGCTGAGGTTGGCTGCGAACCACAATCCTCCTGTCTCAGTCTCCCAAATGCTGGGATTATGAGCATGTGTCACCACACCTGGCTTGACTTTATTATTTATTTATTTATTTATTTATTTATTTATTTATTTATTTTGTGGTACTGGGGATGGAACCCAGGGGCATTCTACCTCCAAGTTACACCCCCTGCCCTTTTTTTTTTTTTTTTTGGTGGTACTGGGGTTTCTAGAAATCCTTCTACCTCCGGGCTGCACTCCCAGACACCTATTTTTTATATTTTTATTTGGAAACAGGGTCTCTTAAGCTAGCGAGGCTAGCTTCGAACCTGTGCGATCCTCCTGTCTCACCTCCCAAGCGCGGGGATTACAAGCTTGTGCCACCATGCCCGCCCCCCGCCTTTTTTTTTTTTTTTTTTTTTTTTTGGTGGTACTGGGGGTGGAACCCAGAGGCTTTCTACCTCCGGGCTATACTCCCAGACCTATTTTATATTTTATTTGGAAACAGGGTCTCACTACGTTGCTGAAAGCCTCACTAAGTAGCTGAGGCTGGGTTCGAACCCGTGCAATCCTCCTGTCTCAGCCTCCCAAGCATGGGGATTACAAGCGTGCACCACCACACCCGGCTCCCCTGCCCTATTTTTTATTCTTTATTTTGAAACAGGGTCTCACTGAGTTGCAAAGGGGCCTCACTAAGTAGTAGCTGAGGCTGTCCTCAAACTGCGATCCTCCTGTCTCAACCTCCCAAATTCTGGGATTACAAGCATTGTGTCACCACACCCAGCTGACTTTATTTTTTATTTTGAAACAGGGTCTAAGTTGTAGAGAGCCTCAGTAAGTAGCTGAGGGTATCCACATACTGATGATCCTCCTGCCTCAGCCTCCCAAATACTGGGATTGCAAGTGTGCCCCATCATGCCTAACTAAGTTAACACTTACTCCAGGACTTGGATTTCACAAAAATACACCGCTCTTATGTGCTCTCACAGGTCAACAAAAGTTCAATTTTCTAAATTCTTTCCTGAGAGAGGCAGTGCAAACCCCAAAGCTCTTCACTTTCACTGGTATGATTTCCAATGGCTTTCAGCAAAAATATGATTCAATAGAATTTTGAAATGTGGAACCAAATGATCACCCTACCTATTTTCTGTGTCTCCTCAGTGGATTCTGGGATATAAGCGCCCAATTTGCCTCCCATAGCTCTGCTTTTGAGAGGGCTTTCGCTGTGTGCCTTAAGCTGGTCTCAAGCTCTGAACCTGCTCATCTGCATCACACCCTGGAGCACAGGCATCTCAAAGAGGGTCTAGAGGTGACAAGATCATCTAATGTCAAGTCTAGAATCATAATGTGGATCAAAGCATTCTGTAAATCTTGCTGGTACTTCCAATAACAAATGCTTAAGGGTGGAATTCAAAGTGGTGGACCTAGCTAATGCTAAATTAAGTTTGTGGTACTATAACTGGTTTTAAAAATATTATGGAATGGTGGCATTTACAAGCCTATGAAGAAGCAAACCAACTAATGCTGAATTTAACTAATGCTTGTGGCTGGTAAATTTGCTGTCACCTCACACCAAATACTTTTGCTCCCCTTGTGCTACAGGGGAAAGTTAAGTTACAGAAACAAAGAGATAAGCCGGGCGTGGTGGTGCGCTTGTAATCCCAGCATTCGGGAGGCTGAGACGGGAGGATCATGGTTCGAGGACAGCCTCAGCTACTTAGTGAGGCCCTCTGCAACTCAGTGAGACCCTGCTTCAAAATAAAGAATAAAAAATTGGGCAGGGGGTATAGCTCGGAGGTCAAATGCCTCTGGGTTCCATCCCCAGCCCTGCAAAAAAAAAAAAAAAAAAAAAAAAAGAAAGAAAAAAAGAAAGAAACAAAGATATATGACCAAAGGCCCAATTACCCAGTTCTTTACTTACTGTGCTTGAATAGAAGCCAGAGATTTTCTGAAGGTAGACTGAATATCTAACTGGAGCAGCTTAGGAATGTCTGGGTACCCACCCAGCTGGGCCCAGAGTGAATGCATCGAGGTCTTCTCTGTTATCGGGTAGCTTGATGTGGACAGGTCAGCATTCCAGATGGCCTCCAGCTGATCCTGCCGTCTGCAGAATCAGAGAGCATTAAGTGGAAGTGCCAACCTCCTCTGAGCTCTGTCAATAATCAAGATATGAGTCTTAATTGCCCTTCTTTTCACCACTAGCTTGCCCCCCCCCCCCCCACTGAGGAGCATTAGCTGTGCCCACTTTTTTTTTTCTTGCGGGTCTGGTGATGGAACCCAGGGGCATTCTACCTCTGAGCTACACCCCCCTGCCCTATTTTTTATTCTTTATCTTGAAACCAGGTCTCACTGAGTTGCAGAGGACCTCACTAAGAAGCTGAGGTTGCCCACGAACTGCGATCCTCCGGTCTCAGCCTCCCGAATGCTGGGATTACAAGCGTGTGCCACCACCCTGGCTAGCTGTGCCCACTTTGACAGAGATGGATGAAAAAGCAGAATCTGAAGTAGCTACCAAAGCAGCATTTCCATGACTTTTCCTAGTAATCTATTTTAAAGCTACCTTCTTAGCTTTGAAATACACAGACCAAGCCAGGCGTGGTGGCGCACGCTTGTAATCCCAGCATTCGGGAGGCTGAGACTGGAGGATCGAGGTTCACGGACAACCTCAGCTACTTAGTGAGGCCCTCTGCAACTTAGTGAGACTCTGTTTCAAAAATAAAAATACAAAATAGGGCTGAGGGTATAGCTCTGATGTTGAATGCCCCTCAGTTCCATCCCCAGACACACACACACACACACACACACACACACACACACACACACTAAGAAATACACAAACCTTTTTCCCTTCCCAAAGCCTCTCTCTCTACAGTTCTGGGACCAAACTCAGGGCCTCACATATGCTAGAAAAGTGCTGTATCATAGAGTTACTACACCCCAAACCCAGCTCCTGCCTTCTTAAAAAAAAAAAAAAAAGAGGTGAGTCGTGGTGGTACATGCTTGTAATTCCAGCATTCGGAAGGTGGAGACTGGAGGATCACACACAGGGGTTAAGAGTGTGGCTAAGAAGTACTTCTCCCCATAATCCCCGCACTTGGGAGGCAGAGACAGGAGAATCACTCAGGTTTGAAGCCAGCCTTGCTGGTTTAAGAGACCCTGTTTCCAAATAAAATATAAAATAGGTCTGGGAGTATAGCCCAGAGGTAAAAGGGTTCCATCCCCAGTACCACCACCAAAAAAAAAAAAAAAAAAAAAAAGAGGGAGGAGAGAAAGTAAGAGACATAAAGAAATAGATGTGGAGGCACACACCTATAATCCCAGTACTGGGTAGGTTCACACCAGCTTCAACTTCTTAGTGAGGCCCTCCACAACTTAGTGGGACCTTGCTTAAAAATAAAGAATAAAAAAAAATGGCTGAGACCCCTGGAGAAACCAGGCCCAGTAAGATGCTGGGTTCTGGGCGGGGGTTGCGCGCAGGGTACGCCAGCTGGGGCCCGGGTCGCGGGACTCTGGGCCCTGGCCGAACTGCGCGTAGCACGCCAGGCCCCTGGAGAAACCAGGCCCAGTAAGACGCTGGGTTCTGGGAGGGGGTCGCGCGCAGGGCACGCCAGCTGGGGCCTGGGTCGCGGGACTCTGGGTCCCGGCCGAACTGCGCGTAGCACGCCAGACCCCTGGAGAAACCGGGCCCAGAACAGAAAAAGATAAAGAAAAATATCGGAGAGGAGGTAAGAAAGCCGTTATGGATGCCAGGACACTGGAGATGCAGACAAAACTTATCTAAATGCACTGGAACTTATGGAAAAATTCGCCGTGAAAGAGGACTGCTATTTCTCTATATTGTTAAGAATCTCAGACATCACATATAAGGAGAGAGTTTAGCGGAGACCAAGGAGAAATGCGGTGTTGAAAGAGTTCTCCGCGATGGTGGTGGAGACTTGTATTCAGGAGAAGCAGAAACTGGATCTTACCAACTTTATTTTTTTGGAGAAATTACACCAAATGTCGAATGCTACCATCACGCATGCTTAGGAACACTGGACAACATTCAGAGTGGAAAAAGAGCCTGGGAAGGATTTGAAACGGTGGAGGCAGTGGCAATGCCAGTGGCCAATACTCGGGGGAGGCAGAGATCTGATACATTACACCTGGAACCTTTGAAATAATAACCACAGAGACAGTGATCGGAACCTGCTGAGGGGTTAGGCGGGCGCCGGGGCCAGTGGCGGACATCGGAGCTTGCTGTGAGGCAAGGCCATTACTGAGGCCTCCGTGGCCGGGATTGGAACCTGCAGAGGGGTTAGACTGATGCTGGGGCCAGCGAGGCCGGCATTGGAGCCTGCCATGAGGCAAGGCTTGTGCTAGGGCCTCCGAGGTCGGGTCCGGAACTTGCTGAGGGGTTAGGCCGGTGCTGGGGTCAGCGAGGCTGGCATCGGAGCCTGCCGTGAGGCAAGGCCAGTGCTGGGGCCCCCGAGGACAGGACCGGAGCCTGCTGAGGGGTTAGGCCGGTGCTGGGGCCAGCGAGGCTGGCATCAGAGCCTGCCATGAGGCAAGGCCGGTACTGGGGCCTCCGAGGTCAGGATAAGAGCCTGCCCAGGGGTTAGGCCGGTGCTGGGGCCAGTGTGGCCGGCATTGGAGCCTACCATGAGGCAAAGCCGGTGCTGGGGCCTCCGAGGCCGGGATAAGAGCCTGCTGAGGGGTTAGGCCGGTGCTGGGGCCAGCGAGGCCGGCATCGGAGCCTGCCGTAAGGCAAGGCTGGTGCTGGGGCCTCCGAGGCCGGCATCAGCCTGCCTTGAGGCAAGGCCGGTACTGGGGCATCCGAGGCCGGGATAAGAGTCTGCCGAGGGATTAGGCCAGTGCTGGGGCCAGCGAGGCCGGCATCGGAGCCTGCCGTGAGGCAAGGCCGGTACTGGGGCCTCCGAGGCCAGGATAAGAGCCTGCCGAGCGGTTAGGCCGGTGCTGGGGCCAGCGAGGCCGGCATTGGAGCCTGCCTTGAGGCATGACCAGTGCTGGGGACTTCAAGGCCGGGATCGGAGCCTGCCGAGGGGTTAGGCCGGTGCTGGGGCCAGTGAGGCCGGCATCGGAGCCTGCCTTGAGGCAAGGCTGGTACTGGGGCCTCCGAGGCCAGGATAAGAGCCTGCCAAGGGGTTAGGTCAGTGCTGGAGGCAGCGAGGCCGGCATCGGAGCCTGCCGTGAGGCATGACCAGTGCTGGGGCCTCCGAGGCCGGGATCGGAGCCTGCCGAGGGGTTAGGCCGGTGCTGGGCCAGTGAGGCCGGCATCGGAGCCTGCTGTAAGGCAAGGCTGGTGCTGGGGCCTCCGAGGCCGGCATCAGCCTGCCTTGAGGCAAGGCCGGTACTGGGGCATCCGAGGCCGGGATAAGAGTCTGCCAAGGGATTAGGCCAGTGCTGGGGCCAGCGAGGCCGGCATCGGAGCCTGCCGTGAGGCAAGGCTGGTACTGGGGCCTCCGAGGCCTGGATAAGAGCCTGCCGAGGGGTTAGGCCGGTGCTGGGGCCAGCGAGGCCGGCATTGGAGCTTGCCTTGAGGCATGACCAGTGCTGGGGCCTTCAAGGCCGGGATCGGAGCCTGCCGAGGGGTTAGGCCGGTGCTGGGGCCAGTGAGGCCGGCATCGGAGCCTGCCTTGAGGCAAGGCCGGTACTGGGGCCTCCGAGGCCAGGATAAGAGCCTGCCAAGGGGTTAGGCCAGTGCTGGAGGCAGCGAGGCCGGCATCGGAGCCTGCCGTGAGGCATGACCAGTCCTGGGGCCTCCGAGGCCGGGATCGGAGCCTGCCGAGGGGTTAGGCCGGTGCTGGGCCAGTGAGGCTGGCATCGAAGCCTGCCGTGAGGCAAGGCCGGTACTGGGGCCTCCGAGGCCAGGATAAGAGCCTGCCAAGGGGTTAGGCCAGTGCTGGGGGCAGCGAGGCCGGCATCGGAGCCTGCCGTGAGGCATGACCAGTGCTGGGGCCTCCGAGGCCTGGATCGGAGCCTGCCGAGGGGTTAGGCCAGTGCTGGGGCCAGTGAGGCCGGCATCGGAGCCTGCCGTGAGGCATGACCAGTGCTGGGGCCTCCGAGGCCGGGATCGGAGCCTGCCGAGGGGTTAGGCCGGTGCTGGGGCCAGTGAGGCCGGCATCGGAGCCTGCCTTGAGGCAAGGCCGGTACTGGGGCCTCCGAGGCCAGGATAAGAGCCTGCCCAGGGGTTATGCCGGTGCTGGGGCCAGTGAGGCCGGCATCGGAGCCTGCCGTGAGGCATGACCAGTGCTGGGGCCTCCAAAGCCAGGAATGGAGCCTGCCGAGGTGCTGGGGCCAGTGAGGCCGGCATCGGAGCCTGCCTTGAGGCAAGGCCGGTACTGGGGCCTCGAGGCCAGGATAAGAGCCTGCCGAGGGGTTAGGCCGGTGCTGGGGCCAGCGAGGCCAGCATCGGAGCCTGCCGTGTGGCAAGGCCGGTACTGGGGCCTCCGAGGCCGGGAATGGAGCCTGCCGAGGGGTTAGGCCATTGCTGGGGCCAGTGAGGCCGGCATTGGAGCCTGCCTTGAGGCATGACCAGTGCTGGGGCCTCCAAGGCCGGGATCGGAGCCTGCCGAGGGGTTAGGCCGGTGCTGGGGCTAGTGAGGCTGACATCGGAGCCTGCCTTGAGGCAAGGCCGGTACTGGGGCCTCGAGGCCAGGATAAGAGCCTGCCGAGGGGTTAGGCCGGTGCTGGGGCCAGCGAGGCCGGCATCGGAGCCTGCCGTGAGACATGGCCAGTGCTGGGGCCTCCTAACCCGGGAACGGAACCTGCCGAGGGGTTAGGCCGGTGCTGGGGCCAACGAGGCTGGCATTGGAGCCTGCCGTGAGGCTAGGCTGGTGCTGGGGCCTCCGAGGCCGGGATTGGAATCCTGCCAAGGGGTTAGACCGGTGCAGGGGCCAATGGCCAGCATTGGAGTCTAGCGTGAGGCAAGTTCACTCCTGCGGCCTCCAAGGCCGGGACCAAAGCCAGCTTAGGGGTTAGACCGGTGCAGGGGCTAGCGAGACCAGAACTGGGGCCTCCCATGAGGCAAGGCCGCTGCTTGAGCCAGCGAGGTCTGGATCAGTCCACTGAGTAGCCAGGCCACTACTGGGACCATCAAGAGTGGGATCGGTACTTGCAACGCAGCATGCACAGAGAAATATCGCAGAAAATATAAATCAGACACTTCTCTTAATCAGCAATAACTAGGAGGAAAAGGGCAACAGGAAGAGGTTGAGCTATAGAAAGGGCCCTATAGTGAAGCAACTAATGTGACCAATCAGAGGGTATGTAATGCTGGAGGACGGAGCCTCTTTAAAACGCAGGAGGTACATAAACAAATGTATCAAAGTAAATCACCAAAGAAGCGTGGGATGGAGGGAGGGGGAGGGAATGGGATGGGGGCTGGAGGAGGGCTAATTGGATGATGTGTGCTTGTATATCCTCTCAAGTCTTGTACTCCAATGTGATTGATATATGACTACAATGCACCAATTTAAAAAATAAATTAATAAAAAAAAAAAAGGCTGCAGGTGTAGCCTGCAGAATGTAGAATGCCTCTGGGTTCAAACCTCAGTTCTGGGGGAAAAAAGGGAAGGCCTATTGGTGTAGCTTGGAGGTAGGATACTCCTGGGTCCTGGGTTCAATTCCTAGTAGAAAGAGAAAGGAAGGAAAGAAAGAGGAAGGAAGGAAGGAAGGAAGGAAGGGAGGGAGGGAGGAAGGAAGGAAGGAAGGGAGGAAGGGAAGGAGGCAGGTGCAATGGTTCATTCCTATTATCCTAGCTATTCAGGAGACTTAGGCAAGAGGTTTGCAAGTTCAAGGCCAGCCTGGACAGCTTAGCAAAATTCTGTCTCAAAATAAAAAAAATAAAGCTCAAGATGTAGTTAGTAGTAGAGTATTCCTGGGGAGGAAGAAGAAATAGGAAGAGGAGGAGGAAGAGGAGATGGCCTTCTGTTTCCTTATTAGATTTGTGGGGGGGGTATTGGGGACTGAACCTGGGACCATTCACCCCTAGCCCTATTTAATTTTTTTTTTCGGTACTGGGGATGGAACCCATGGGCATTTTACCTCCAAGCTACACCCCCAGCCCTATTTTTTATTCTTTATTTTGAAACGGTCTCACTGAGTTGTAAAGAACCTCACTAAGTAGTAGCTGAGGCTCGTCTCAAACCCAGATCCTCCTGTCTCAGCCTCCCAAATGCTGGAATTACAAGCATGCGCCACCACACCCGGCTTTATTTTATTTTATTTTTCTTGAAGCAGGGTCTTGCTAGGTTGATGAGAATCTCACTATTTGTTAAGGCTATCCGCGAACCTGTGATTCTTCTGTCTCAGCCTCCCAGGTACTGGGATTACAGGTGTGTACCACCAAGCCAGGCTAGATATTCTTAAAGTAATTAGTAAGAGGGAATTGGCTTCAATTTTTAAAGATATTCAAAATTAGACATTAAGTATTTAGGTAGAAATATATGTAAATAAATCTCTTTGCTAAATTAGTTAAAGATATCAGTACAACTGTAGACTCTCCGCTGCACCATATCATAACCATGGCAGAGGGGAAGCTCTTAGGCAAAACTAAAAATAAGCAGCCAAGTGTGTCGGTGCACGCTCGTAATCCCAGTATTTGGGAGGCTGAGAAAGAAGAATCACAGGTTTGAGGACGGTCTCAGCAATTTAGGCCCTCTGTAACTTAGTGAGACCCTGTCTGTTCCAAGTAAAAAATAAAATAGGTCTGAGGGTGTGGCTAAGAGTTGGAATGCCTCTGGGTTCAATCCCCAGTACCATAGATAGATAGATAGATAGATAGATAGATAGATAGATAGATAGATAGATAGATATGCATATCTTTGTGATACTGGGAATGAAACCCCAGCCCTATTTTTTTATTCTTTATTTTGAAACAGGGTCTCACTGAATTGTAAAGGGCCTCACTAAATAGATGAGGCTTTTCGTGAACCCGTCTGAGTTCAAATCAGCTTTGCCAGAGACTAAGCTAAGTGACTGTTATAGTTAGATGTAGAATGTTTAGATAACTTGAGTTTTATGTAAGACAGGGATAATAGTGCTTACCTCATAAGATTGTTCTAAATACCAAATGAACTGATATATGCAACGTACTTATCTCAGTACCTGGCATTCAGTAAAATGTTAGCTATCAATGACATTTGCATAGGATTACAAGCATGTGCCACTATGCCCGGCATAAATAAATTTTAAAAAAGCATTAGGTACCACATATCATCCAAGCAAAATTTAATGTCAATATTTCTACAACATACCTAAATTTCTTGAAAATATCAGATTTTTTGTCCTCTTCCATTAGTAACTGTAGCAATGGCCGTTGAACAAATCTGGGAGAGGAAGGTATCTGCTTTTTGCCAATGATCAAGGGGATAGGTTGACTAAGATTCAGTCCATACATCTCTTGAAGCTAAAAACAAACAAACATACAAATAAGAAAAAAGAAATCACCTTATTAATTCTTTTTTTTTTTTTTTTTTTTTGCCGAGATCAAGTATTAAAAGCGGAAATCATGAAAGAAAGAAAAAAGGTCCAGATTTTTAGGAATGTCTCCCAAATTTACCCCAGACTAAACTATGACGCTTTCTTTTCTATGGATTTTCTAACCCTCTCCCTCCTTTCCCACCCCCACATACACAATTTCAGAGATGGCAACTATGCTCTACAAAAACCTTGTCCTAGTTGGGCATGGTGGCGCACACTTGTGACCAAGTATTTGGGAGGCTGAAACAGGAGGATCACAGGTTCAAGGACCACCTGGGCAAATAGTGAGACTCTCATCACCTAGGGAAACTCTGTTTCGAAATGAAAATAAAGTAGGGCCGGGGGTGTAGCTCAGAGGTAGATTGCCCCTGGGCTCACTCCCCAGTACTGCACACACAAAAGGAAAAAACCCAACCTTGGCCTACTTAAGCTCCAGTCCTAGTCTCTCTCCTTCAGTAACTTAATTTATCTGCACCTCTTTTTCCTCATTTGTAAAACAGGGATAATAACATGGAATTTGTTGTGAGAATTTATGATATACATGGAAATACTTTATAAATTGTGAAGCACTATGCAAAGGTCATTGATAGCTAACATTTGCTGAATGCCAAATACTGAGATAAATACTTTGCATATATCAGCTCCTTTGATATTTATAACAATCTTATGAGGTAAGTACTGTTATTATCCCTGTCTTACATAAAACTCAAGTTGTCTAAACATTCTATATCTAACTATAATAGTCACTTAACTAGTTTCTGGCAAAGCTGATTTGAACTCAATCTTGGTTCCCACAATGACCTATACCACCCCTCACTAAGTAGCTGAGGCTGTCCTCAAACCATGATCCTCCTATCTCAGCCTCCCAAATGCTAGGATTACAAGCGTGTGCCACCACGCCAGGCTTCCTCTTTTTTCTTGGAAAGCATCTCTGCTCGCCACTATACTATCACGGCTAACTCCTCCCTCTTGACACCTTGACATTCATACCTCATCGCCTGAATTCTGACTTTCCTGACTCCCTCCCTTATTCATACTCTGGACTGCCCAATACACTGCGATTCCTGTTAGAAAGCTTACGCCATTGCCAACCCTCTTGCTTTACTCTGTCTACAGTGACCATATTTGGCAAATCAAAAACTGAAATATAAGCCAGGCATGGTGGTGCACTCCCAGAAATTGGGAGGCTGAGACAGGAGTATCACAGGCCTGCCTCAGCAAGCTAAGACATCAAGTTTGTGGCGATTTGTTACAGCAGTTCCAGGAAAGTACTATACATGGGCTCTTTGGGAAAACGTGGGTTTCTTCTTCTTCTTTTTTTTTTTTGGTGGTACTGTGGGTGGAACCAGAGGCTTCCTACTTCCGGGCTATACTCCCAGCCCTATTTTATATTTTATTTGGAAACAGGGTCTCACTAAGTTGCTGAGGCTGGCTTTGAACCTGTGCGATCCTTCTGCCTCAGCCTCCCAAGCACAGGGATTACAAGCGTACGCCACCACCACCGGCTTTGGGAAAACGTGGTTTCTAAAGCTTACTATTTGTATTATTTATAATACACTGGAGAGAGAGAATGGCAAACAGGTTACCTGGCTAAATAAGTGTGTCATTTTCCTCAGGCACTGATTTCGCTTCTGTTCTAGAGACTTCTGTTTCTCAGTCCAGATTCGCATCACCTTTTTCTGGTAGTCATCAAGTCTACTCAGCATGATGTAGAGGTTCCTGGTTTCATAACCTTTCCCAGTGTTTTGGATAGCTTTTAATCGTTTGATTATGTTATTTCTTGAAAAAAAATTAATAAGAGTTACATGATATAATTACCGAGCCTAACTCAGCAAACCTACCTCTAAGCTACATCCCAGCCCTATTATTTATTTATTTATTTATTTATTTATTTATTTATTTATTTTTGCGGTACTGGGGATGGAACCCAGGAGCATCTACCTCCGAGCTACACCCTCCAGCCCTATTTTTTATTTTTTATTTTGAAACAGGGTCTCACTGAGTTGCAAAGGGTCCCACTAAGTAGCTGAGGCTGTCCACGAACCTTATTCCTCCTGTCTCAGCCTTCCAAATACTGGGATTACAAGCGTGCACCACATGCCCGGTTCTGCTACACCAAGCTTTAAAAAAAAAAAAAAAAAGAAAGAAAAGAAAAACTTTTTTGTTTACTTTTGTGTTTGTGTGGTATTAGGAAATTAAACCCAGAGGCATCCTCTGTGATGTATCCCAGCTCTATTTTACTTTTTACTTTGAAACAGGGTCTAAGTTGATAAGGCTGGCTGTGAACCTGTGATCCTCCTGTCCCAACCTCCTAAATACTAGAATTATAGGCGTGCACCACTGCACCCATCTGTTGACTAATTTTTATACTGGAGATTAAGGAGCCTGGCATGGTGGCACACACTTGTAATCTCAGCACTTGGGAGGCTTAGACAGGAGAATTGCGCACATTCAAAGCCAGCCTCAGCCGGGTGTGGTGGCACACACTTGTAATCCCCGTCCTTGGGAGGCTGAGACAGGAGGATCGCACGGGTTCGAAGCCAGCCTCAGCTACTTAGTGAGACTCAGCAACTTAGTGAGACCCTGTTTCCAAATAAAATATAAAAAAGGTCTGGGAGTATAGCCCAGAGGTAGAAAGCCTCTGGGTTCCACCCCAAGTACCACCAAAAAAATTCAAAAAACAAAAAACAAAAAAAAACAAAGCCAGCTTCAGCTACTTAGTGAGGCTCTCAGCAACTTAGTGAGACCCTATTTCCAAATACGGTATCAGCATTTGGGAGGCTGAGACAGGAGAATCTGGGTTCGAGGACAGCCTCAGCTACATAGTGAGGCCTTTTGCAACTCAGTGAGACCCTGTTTGAAAAATAAGGCTGGGGGTGTAGCTTGGAGGTAGAACACCCCTGGGCTCCATCCCCAGTACTGAAAAAAAAATTTTTTTAACTACTTTGGGGCTGGGATGTAGCTCAGTGGCAAAGTGCCTGCTTTGCAGGTATGGCGCTCTGGGTTTGATCACTGGTTCCAAAAAGACAAAAAAAATAAATAAAAATAAAACCTTAAAAAAAATAAGCTAGCTGAGCATGGTGGCACACGCTTGTAATCCCCACACTTGGGAGGTGGAGACAGGAGGCTCACACAGGTTCGAAGCCAGCAATGCTGGCTTAAGAGACCCTGTTTCCAAAAATAAAATAGGTCTGGGAGTGTAGCCTGGAGGTAGAAGGGCTTCCAGGAACCTCAGTACCACCAAAACTAATTAGCTAAATAAATAAATAAATAAATAAATAAATAAATAAATAGCTAGGCAGGCATAGTGGCGTATGCTTGAAATCCCCACGCTTGGGAGGCGGAGGCAGGAGTATCGCACTGGTTCAAAGCCAGCCTCCCTGGTTTAAGAGACCCTGTTTTCAAATAAAAATATAAAAATAGGTCTGGATGTGTAGCCCAGAGGCAAAAGGGTTTCCAGGAACCCCAGTACCACCAAAAAATTAAAAATTAAAAATTAAATAAATAAAGTATAAAAAATAGAGCTGGGAGTGTAGCTCAAAGGTAGAATGACCCTGGGTTGCATCTCCCCATTTCCACAGAAAAAGAAAGAAAAAAAAATAAAGAAAACAGTGTCCTTGCCTTCAAAGAATTCACAATCTAGAATAAAATAATAGTAAATTAAATATAAGAATGTGCCAAGTGTAGTGGCACACACCTGTAATCCCAGTACTTGGGAGGCTGAGACAGGAGGATCACAGATATAGCCAGCCTCGGCAACTTAGTGAGGCCCTGTTTCAAAATAAAAAATAAACTAGGAGCTAGCCATGGTGGTGTACTCTTGTAATCCCAGCATTTGGGAGGTTGAGACAGGAGGATCGTGGTTTAAGGACAGCCTCAGCTACTACCTAGTGAGGCCCTTTGCAAGTCAATGAGACCCTGTTTCAAAATAAAGACTAAAAAAAATAGGGCTGGGGGCGTCGCTCAGAGGTAGAGTCCCTGGGTTCCATCCCCAGTACCGGAAATAAATAAATAAATAAATAAATAAATAAATAAAAGGGCTTGGGGGTGTAGCTCAGAGGCAGAATACCCCGGGGTTCAGTCCTCAATGCCACAAAGAAAGGAAGAAAGGGGGAAAGGAAAACATTAGTATACTATATGAGCAAAAAAAAAAAGAAAAAAGAATTCTAATAGGTGTGTGTGTGTGTGTGTGTGTGTGTGTGTGTGTAACTCAGGGGCACTCTAACACTGAGCCTTTTTTATTTTTCTTTTGAAACAGGGTCTTTTAAATTGCCCAAGTAAGCCAGGCGTGGTGGTGCACGCTTGTAATCCCAGCATTTGGGAGGCTGAGACCAGAGAATCACGGTTTGCCGACAGCCTCAGATACTTAGTGAGGCCCTCTGCAACTCATTGAGATCCTGTTTCAAAATAAAGATTAAAAAAAAATAGGGCAGGGGGTGTAGCTCGGAGGTCAAATGCCCCTGGGTTCCATCCCCAGACCCATAAATAAATAAATAAATAAATAAATAAATAAATAAATAAATAACCCAAGTTGAGCTGGGCATGGTGGCACATGTTTGTAATCCCAGTACTTTGGAGGCTGAGACGAGAGGATTGCAGGTTCGGGGCCAGCCTCAGTTACTTAGTGAGACCCTCTGCAACTTAGTGAGATCCTGTTTCAAAATAAAGAATAAGCTGGGCGTGGTGGCGCACACTTGTAATCCCTGCGCTTGTGAGGCAGAGACAGGAGGATGGCGCAGGTTCGAAGCCAGCCATGCTGGCTTAAGAGACCCTGTTTCCAAAAATAAAAAAGTATAAAATAGGTCTGGGAGGATAGCCCAGAGGTAGAAGGGCTTCCAGGAACCCGAGTACCACCAAAAAAGGAAGAAAGAAAGAAATAATAAAATAGGGTTGGAGGTGTAGTTTAGAGGTGAATGTTTCTGGGTTCCATCTCCAAAACTACAAAACAGTAAAAAATAAAATAAAAAATAAATAAGTCGCTCAGGTTGGCCTGGAACTTGCCATCCTTCTGCCTCATCCCTCTGAGTAGCTGGGATTCCAGGTGTGAGCCATCATGTCTGGCTTGATAGGATCACGAGAACAGTCATAGAGAGTCTCTCTATCTTTCCCTCTCTGCTCTCCCCCTCTCTCCTTCTCCTATAATGTATACCATCATGTTTGCTGGTCCTAAAGTCCTAAACAGATGAATTATACTATCCCTATTATACAGAAAAGAGAACGGAATCACAACAAAATTAAGAAATTTTTTTAAAGTTGCATAATTGGTAAATAGACTTGGGAAGCAAGCCCAGATCTCTCTTTTCACAATACCAGTATTTCTCAAAGTGTGGACTCTGATGCCTAGACTAAATTATGTGAGGCTACTTGTTGAAAAGACAGATTTACAAATAAAATAATCAAGTCTCAGGATCAGAACTGGAAATTTGAGCCAAAGTCTCTTTCTAACTTCAGAGTCTATGTCTAATAAAAAGAATGATTAGGATTTGGACATAAAACTATTATAATTTCCTACTTCAAAGCAACACAATGTAATGCATAATAGGATATAAACTTTGGATGTGGGTTTTTAGTTCTAGGGATTGAATTTAGGGGCTTTCTTACCTCCGAGCTACACCCCCAGCTGCCGCCACCGCCTCCGCCTCCTTCTCCTCCTCCTCTTCCTCCTCCTCCTCCTCCTCCTCCTCCTCCTCCTCCTCCTCTTTCTTCTTATTTTTATTATTATTATAAAGCAAGGTCTCACTAAGTTGCTTAGGCTGGCCTCAAACCTGTAATTCTTCTGACTTAGTCTCCTAAATACTGGGATTACAGGTGTGAGCCACCACACACCCTGCTAAATACTTTTTTTTTCTTTTTGTGGTACTGGGAATTGAACTCAGGGGCAGTCTACCTCTGAACTATACTCCCAGACCTATTTTATTCTATTTTATTTTATATTTTGAAACAGAATCTTACTAAATTTCTGAGGACCAACCAGGCATGGTGATGCACACCTGAAATGCCAGTACTTGGGAGACTGAGACAGGAAGATTGCAGGCACAACCGTCTTAGCAATGTAGTTAGGGCCTCTGGAACTTAGCGAGATCCTGTTTCAAACAATAAAATAAAATAGTGTGGGAGGTATAGATCAGAGGTAGAATGCCCCTGGATTCAATACCCAGTACCAGATAGATAGATAGATAGATAGATAGACAGACAGACAGACAGACAGATAGATGATAGATAGATAGATAGATAGATAGATAAATAAATGGCATTGCTGAGGCTAGTCTTGAATTTTTTTTTTTCCTACTGGGAATGAAACCCAGGGGCATTCTACCTCCGAGCGACACCCTCAGCCCTACTTTTTATTCTTTATTTTTTTTGAAACAGGGTCTCACTGAGTTGCAAAAGGCCTCACTAAGTAGTGGAGGCTGTCTGCAAACCATGATCCTACTGCCTCAGCCTCCCAAATGCTGGGATTACAAACATGTGCCACCTTGCATGACCTGATCTGAGACAGGAGGATCGTGGTTTGAGGACAAAAAAAAATTTTTTTTTTTTGTGGTACTAAGGATGGAATCCAGGGGCATCCTACCTCTTAGCACAATCCCAGCCCTTTTTTTTTTTTAATTCTTTATTTTGAAACAGGGTCTCACTGAGTTGCAAAGGGCCTTACTAAGCTGAGGCTGTCCATGAACCATGATTCTCTGTCTCAGACTCCCAAATGCTGGGATTACAAGCATGAACCACCACACCCAGCTAATTTACACCTGGCTTTGATGTATTTAAAAATGTAAACAAAAATTTTTTTTTTTGCATGGTACCAGGGACATTCTATTTCCAAGCTATACTCCCAGACCTATTTTATTTATTTATTTTTATTTTGAAACAGGATCCTGCTAGGTTGATGAGAGTCTCACTACTTGCTGAGGCTGTCCTTGAACCTGCGATCCTCCTGTCTCAGCCTCCCAAGTACTGGGATTACAAGTGTGTGCTACCATGCCTAGTGAAATAAAAAATATCCTACAAACCAAAATTATGAGAAGTAGAATCAAAACACATGTTGGAGAAGCCAGGCATGAATCCTAGCACTTGGAAGGCTGAAGGTAGAAAAATCACAGGTCAAGGCCAGCCTCAGCAATTTAGCCAGGCCCTGAGCAACTTAGTGAAATCTTGTTTCAAAATAAAAATTGATGGATGTGAGGGCGATCTGGCTGCGACATCTGTCACCCCATTGATCGCCAGGGTTGATTCAGCTGATCTGGCTGGCTAGGCGGGTGTCCCCTTCCTCCCTCACCGCTCCATGTGCGTCCCTCCCGAAGCTGGAAGAGGACGACCTTCCCCGAATAGAGGAGGACCGGTCTTTGGTCAAGGGTATACGAGTAGCTGCACTCCCCTGCTAGAACCTCCAAACAAGCTCTCAAGGTCCATTTGTAGAACATAGGATAGTCAAGCTTCCAAGACTCCAGACACATCCAAATGAGGCGCTGCACGTGGCAGTCTGCCTTTCTAAATTAAAAAATAATAATAAATAATAAAAATAAAAATAATAAAAATTGAAAAGGACCAGGGGTATAGCTCAGAGGTAGAATGTCCTGGATTCAACCCCCAGTACCACAGAAAAACAAGGAAATACATACATACATACATACATACATACATACATACATACATAAAATGCTGGCCAGGTGTGGTGGTACATGCTTGTACTCCCAGTATTCAGGAGGCTGAGACAAGTGGATCACAGTTGAGGACAGTCTCAGCTACTACTTAGTGAGGCCCTTTGCAACTCAGTGAGACTGTTTTAAAATAAAGAAAAAGCTGGTCGTTGTGGCACACGCTTGTAATCCTAGCATTTTGAAGACTGAGACAGAAGGATGGTGGTTTGCAGACAGCCTCAGCTACTACTTAGTAAGACCATTTGCAATTCAGTGAGACCCTGTTTCAAAATAAAGAATAAAAGCCGGGCATGGTGCCACACACTTGTAATCCCAGTACTTGGAAGGCTGAGTCAGGAGGATCGCACAGGTTTGAAGCCAGCTTCAGCTACTTAGTGGAGCCCTTTGCAACTCAGTGAAACCCTGTTTCAAAATAAAGAATAAGGCTGGGCATAGTGGTGCATGCTTGTAGTCCATGTGCTTGGGGGTCTGAGAGAGGAGGATTGCACAGGTTCGAAGCCAGCCTCAGCTACTTAGTGAGGCTCTCAGCAACTTAGTGAGACCCTATTTCCAAATAAAGTATAAAATAGGTCTGGGAGTATAGCCCAGAGGTAGAAAAGCCCCTGGGCTACAACTCAAGTACCACAAAAAAATAAAATAAATAAAAATAAAATAAATAAATAAAGTATAAAAGCTGGGTATGGTGGCTCATGCTTGTAATCCCAGTACTTGGGAGGCTGAGACAGGAGGATCGCGCAGGTACAAAGCCAGCCTCAACTACTGAGTGAGGCTCTCAGCAACTTAGTGAGACCCTGTTTCCAAATAAAATAAAAAATAGGTCTGGGAGTATAGCCCAGAGGTAGAAAAGCCTCTGGGTTCCATCCCCAGTCTGACAAAATAAATAAATAATAAAAAATAGGGCTGGGAAGCCAGACATGGTGACACACCTGTCTCAGCACTTGGGAGACTGAAACAGGAGGGTCACAGTTTGCGGACAGCCTCAGGTACATAGTGAGGCCCTTTGCAACTCAGTGAGACCTTGTTTTAAAATAAAGAATTAAGCTGGGCATGGTGGTGCACGCTTGTAATCCCCACGCTTGAGAGGCTGAGACAGGAGGATCGCGCAGGTTCGAAGCCAGCTTCAACTGGCTTAAGAGACCCTGTTTCAAATAAAAAATATAAAATAGGTCTGGGAGTGTAGCCCAGAGGTAGAAGACTCCTGGGTTCCATCCCCGTACCACCAAAAATAAATAAATAAAAATAAATAAATAAATAAATAAATAAATAAATAAATAATGGCCGGGCGTGGTGGCACACGCTTGTAATCCCTGTGCTTGGGAGGCAGAGACAGGAAGATCACGCAGGTTCGAAGCCAGCCTTGCTGGCTTAAGAGACCCTGTTTCCAAATAAAAATATAAAAATAGGTCTGGGAGTGTAGCCCAGAGGTAGAAGGGCTTCCAGAAACCCAAGTATCACCTAAATAAATAAATAAATAAATAAATAAAGTATTAAGTCAGGCATGGTGGCCCATGCTTGTAATCCCAGTACTTGGGAGGCTGAGACAGGAGGATCGCACAGGTTCCAAGCCAGCCTCAGCTACTTAGTGAGGCTCTCAGCAACTTAGTGAGACCCTGTTTCCAAATAAAATAGAAAATAGGTCTGGGAGTATAGCCCAGAGGTAGAAAAGCCCCTGGGTTCCATCCCCAGTACCACACACAAATAAATAAATAAGTAAATAAATAAATAATTTTAAAAGGGCTGGGGGTGTATTTGAAGGCAGAATACCCCTGGGTTCCATCCCCAGTACTGAATAAAAAGGTGGGCTGGTGGTGTCATTTTGGAGGTAGAATGCCCCTGAGTTCCATCCCTAGTACCATACCAAATAAAAAATAAAGAAAAATAAAGAATAAAAAATATGGCTGTGGTGTAGCTTGGAGGTAGAATGCCCCGGGGTTCCATCCCCAGTACTGCAAAAATATAAAAAATAAAATAAAATACTGCATTTCATCTATCATATTATCCATAAACAAAAAGGTTGATAATTTCTCTTACTTATTTTGCTGTGGAGAAATACTCTATCATAATACTTATTAAAATATAAATTATTACATCTTATTTTGAGAACAATTTGACAAAAATTTATCAAAATTACTACAGCATAGCCGGGCGTGGTGGCGCACGCTTGTAATCCCAGCACTTGGGAGGCTGAGACAGGAGGATCGCACAGGTTCGAAGCCAGCCTCAGCTTCTTAGTGAGGCTCTCAGCAACTTAGTGAGACCCTGTTTCCTAATAAAGTATAAAGTAGGTCTGGGAGTAGAGCCCAGAGTAGAAAAGTGCCTGGGTTCCACCCCCAGTACCACACACACAAAAAAAATTACTACAGCATATGCTTATAATCCAGCTACTTAGGTGGCTAAGGCAGAAGGATTGCAAGTTTGAGGCTAGCATGAGCAATTTAGTGAGACTTTATCTCAAAGAAAAAATAAAAGAGACTGAGGGTTGATTCTGGGAATGTAGTTCAGTGATAGAGTGATTGCCTAGTATGTGCAAGGCCCTAGGTTCAATCCTTAGTACAGTGAAAGAAAAGAAGCTCTCTTTCATGTTTAGTGGCTCATACTTATAATTCTAGTACTTGGGAGGCTGAGACAGGAGGATCTAAGGTTAGAGGACACCTCAGCAATTTAGTGAGGCTCTTGACAACCTAGTGAGACTCTGTTTCCAAATAAATAAAATTGGTCTAGGGGTGTAGCTCGGAGATAGAATGCCTCTAGGTTCAATTTCCAGTACAGGAGGAGGAGGAAGTGGAGGAGGAGGAGCAACCTAATAAGACCCTGTTTCAAAACAAAAAGTAAAATTGGGCTGAGGGTGTAGCTCAGAGATAGAATGCCTCTGGGTTTAATACCTGGTACAAAAAAAAAAAAAGAAGAAAGAAAAGAAAGACAGACAGCCAGTCATACATCTTCTAGTGAACTGAACATAAAAAATTCATAGTAACTATCTAGCATCTCAACTAACTTTATAGGGGGGTATGGGAGTGGGACTTAAACTCAGGAATGTTCTACCTCTGAGTTACACCCTCAGCCCTTTTATTTCTTATTTTTAAACAAAGTCTCATTAAGTTCCTGAGGCTGACTTTACAACTTCAATCTTCCTGTCTCAGCTTCCCAAGCAGTGGGATTACAGGTATACATCACCATGCCTGGCTAAGCATTTAGAAACTTTTGAAGTTGATATTTTGGAGATCAATCATGATCTACAAAACAGACCTGAGTCTAGCCATGTTTGGTGGGGCATGTCTGTAGTCCCAGTACTTAGAGGGTTGAGACAGGAGGACCATAGGTTTGAGGACAGCCTCAGCAAGTACTGAGACTCATCAACCTAGTGAAACCCTGTTTCAAAATAAAAATAAAACAAAGCTGGGGGTATAGCTCAGAAGTAGAATGCCTTTGGGTTCAATCCGCAATACCACAAAGAAGAAAAAAAGAATACCTTATTCTCTTTGCTAGATATATACATAGGTGAAATAGATCATTTTATTTTTCTTTATATGTTATATGTTTTTTCTCCTCCTTTTTTCCAGCACTAGGGATTGAGCCCAGGACTCATGCACTCATGCATGTCAGGCAAGCAGTGAGCTACATCCCCAGCCCTTTTTATTTATTATTATTATTATTATTATTATTATTATTATTATTATTATTATTTTGGTGGTACTGGGGTTTCTGGAAACCCTTCTACCTCCAGGCTACACTCCTAGACCTATTATATATATATATATATATTTTTTTTTTTTTAAACAGGGTCTCTTAAGCCAGCGTAGCTGGCCTCGAACCTGCGCGATCCTCCTGTCTCTGCCTCCCAAGCTCAGGATTACAAGCGAGCGCCACCACGCCTGGCCTATCTTTTTATTTTGAGACAAGGTCTTGCTAAATTTCCCAGGCTGGCCTTGAACCTACAATCCTCTGATCCTCCTGCCTCAGCATCCAGAGCAGCTGGGATTACAGGCATGGGCCACCATGCCCAGCTATCTGTCATTTCTCATTTCTAGAAAATATACCTCCTTTTGCTCTCTTAAGCAAGCTTCCATCCATAGACCTCCTATAAGAGAAAGTTTTAAATTTATTTATTTATTTATTTAGTGAAACTGGGAATCAAAGTCAGGGGCATTCTACTTCTGAGCTACACCCCCAGCCCTATATTTTATTCTTTATGTGAAAACAGGGTCTCACTAAGTTGAGGATGTCCTCACAAGTTGCTAAGGCTGGCCATGGACTTGGCAATCCTCCTGTCTCAGCCTCTCAAGTACTGGGATTGCAAGTGTGTGCTACCACATCCAGCTTGTTTTATATTTTAAAGCATATGATCTAACAAATATGAATAATTGCAATGAGGTAGAGTGTTTGAAATCAGGAGTATATCAGAAAATGAGACATAAAATGATTATATCTACCTGGCACGCTGGATCAGCCTATAGGCAATGTATTTTCGGAACAGGTATCCCAGACGAACGGTATCCATATGAAGTGTCTCAATTATGAGATTCCTAGCAGTTAAGTGATGCTGCAAAGGGAGTCTTGAAGTTTTTATGGCCTGACTTAGCAGTATCAGGTTCTTCCTCTGAGCCTCCACATCAACAAAATACCTCTTCTCTTCAAGATCTTGGGGAGAGGAAGGAGGCACCATCATAGGTTTCTTCATACCTGAAACTGAAGGCAGTATCCAGGGCTTGTCTATAGGTGGGAACCAGGATTTTCCTTCCCGTTCAGAAGGCAAGATCTGTGGTATTTTGGGTTGTTGAATAATAAGAGAAGGTAGTGATGTTTTAGGCTTCATGGGAGTATAAAAGGCCTCCCCACGAATGTAAGGAGTTTGTGATACTCTTGTCCTGTAATCAGTGGGATAGGACTGAACCCCTTCGGTTGCTTCCATGGCAAAAGTATCTCGGAGCATCTGGGTTTCCTCAGAGGCATCAGAGACTTCTGATATTTGGACCTTCTTAGGGATAAAAGGAGCTTGAAATACCTTTAAATCTGGACTTGGATGGACCAATGCTGGTTTAGATTTCAGAGAGGAAATAATTTCCAGTTTTTCCTGAGTGACAGAAGAGGGCAAACCTCTCTGGGGCTTCCCAGAGGCTGGGGGGGCCCACTGTGTGGAGGGATGCCTAGGGATGGGACCAACCTCTAGTGGAGGAGATTGCCCAGGAAGGAGCCATGGTGATTGAGGCGGCCCAGGGGCAGAAGGGGTCTGACGATAGGATGTCTGCTCAGGGGTAGCAGGAGGCTGGAAAGCCTCAGGCTGCTCAGCAAAGGCTAAGGATCTATATTCCAGGAGCTCCCCAGTGATGGAAGAGTCTCCAGGAACAAAAGGCTTCCCAGGAGACAGAGGAGCCCAGAGTCTGGAAATCTGTCCAGAGGTAGATGGGGCTGTAGATACAAGAGGTTTTCTAGGAGTGAGAGGGGTCTGTGATATCAGAGGTGGCTGGGGAGCAAGAGGGAACCTAGGTATGACGAGCCGCCTGGAGCTAAGGGCCTCCAGTTCAAGGGGCTGCCCTGCTGTGGGAGAGGCCCCAAATATTGGGAGCTGCCCAGGGGTGGGAGGGATCTCTGGTGTTAAGGACTGCTCAGGAATGGGCTGACCTTCACCTACCAGGATCTGTCTAGAGGCAGGAAGGATCTGTGGTGACAGGAGCTTCCCTGGGTCAGACAGAATATCTATTTCTGGGTGTTTCCCAGGAGCAAAGGGGGCTTGGGTGAGAGAAAGACAGGATTTCTGCAAAGGAGTCACAGAGATCCCAAATATGGGCTTCTCAGCAGTAGGAGCAAATGATGGCAGTGACTGCCTATGGCTTGAAGAAAATTTTGATGTAGTGGATTGCCCAACGGGGAGAGAAGCCAATTCCTGAAATGGTCTGAGAGTGAAAGGAGCCCAGGTGGCAGGCTTTTCCAGGGTAAGAGAAGTGCTGAGTGTCCGAGCCTGCTGATGGGGGGGAGTGACTTCCAGTGCATGGAACCGTTTAGGGCTAAGAGTGTTTGAAGTTCCTTGAAACTTTTCTGGAGTAACTGAAATCCCCAACTTCCAGGCCTGTTCTTCAGTGAGAGGGATTTTTAATGCCTGTGCCTGCTCACGGCTAAGGGTGATACCCAGTGCCCGAGCTTGTTCATGGGTGAGTGTGATACTTGGAGTATGGGCTTTCTCAGGAGTAACACTGAACATTAATTCCTGTGCCTGGTCTGGAGCAAAATGGTCCTGCAATGACTGAATCCGCCCAGAAGTAAGAGGAGGCCACAATGCCTCAACCTGTTCTTGAGTGACAGTGGTGCCAAATGCCTGGGCCTGCTGGGGGGTGAGAGTGATCCCTTGAGTGTAGCCCTGCTGGGGGGTGAGAGTGATCCTCAGCTCTCGGGCCTGTTGGGGAGTGGGCGTGATCCCCAGTTCCCGGGCCTGCTGGGGGGTAAGAGTGATCCCTGACTCCTGGGCCTGCTGAGGGGTAAGAGTGATCCCCAACTCCTGGGCCTGCTGGGGGGTGAGAGTGATCCCTAACTCCTGGGCCTGCTGAGAGGTAAGAGTGATCCCTTGAGTTTGAGCCTGCTGAGGGGTAAGAGTGATCCCCAGCTCCTGGGCATGTTGAGGGGTAAGAGTGATCCATTGAGTTTGAGCCTGCTGAGGGGTAAGAGTGATCCCCAACTCCTGGGCTTGCTGGGGGGTGGGAGTGATCCCTTGAATTTGAGCCTGCTGAGGGGTAAGAGTGATCTCCAACTCCTGGGCTTGCTGGGGGGTGGGAGTGATCCCTTGAATTTGAGCCTGCTGAGGGGTAAGAGTGATCCCCAACTCCTGGGCATGTTGAGGGGTAAGAGTGATCCCTTGAGTTTGAGGCTGCTGACGAGTAAGAGTGATCCCCAACTCCTGAGCCTGCTGGGGAGTAAGAGTGATCCCTTGAGTTTGAGCTTGCTGAGGGGTAAGAGTGATCCCCAACTCCTGGGCTTGCTGGGGGGTGGGAGTGATCCCTTGAATTTGAGCCTGCTGAGGGGTAAGAGTGATCCCCAACTCCTGGGCCTGTTGAGGGGTAAGAGTGATCCCTTGAGTTTGAGGCTGCTGAGGAGTAAGAGTGATCCCCAACTCCTGAGCCTGCTGGGGGGTAAGAGAGATCCCTTGAGTTTGAGCCTGCTGAGGAGTAAGAGTGATCCCCAACTCCTGGGCCTGCTGGGGGGTGAGAATGATCCCCAACTCCTGAGCCTGCTGGGGGGTAAGAGTGATCCCTTGAGTTTGAGCCTGCTGGGGGGTAAGAGTGATCCCCAACTCATGGGACTTTTGAGGGGTAAGAGTGATCCCTTGAGTTTGAGCCTGCTGGGGGGTAAGAGTGACCCCCAACTCATGGGCCTGCTGGGGGGTAAGAGTGATCCCTTGAGTTTGAGGCTGCTGAGGAGTGAGAGTGATCCCCAACTCCTGGGCCTGCTGGGGGGTAAGAGTGATCCCTTGAGTTTGAGGCTGCTGAGGAGTGAGAGTAATCCCCAAGTCCTGAGCCTGCTGGGGGGTAAGAGTGACCCCCAACTCATGGGCCTGTTGAGGGGTAAGAATTATCCCCTGAGTTTGAGGCTGCTGAGGTGTGAGAGTGATCCCCAACTTCTGGGCCTGCTGCGGGGTAAGAGTGATCCCTTGAGTTTGAGGCTGCTGAGGGGTAAGAGTGATCCCCAACTCCTGGGCCTGCTGGGGGGTAAGAGTGATCCCTAACTCCTGGGCCTGCTGAGGGGTAAGAGTGTTTCCCAACTCTTGGCCCTGCTGAGGTGTAAAAGTGATCCCCAACTCCTGGGCTTGCTGAGGGGTGAGAGTGATCCCTTGAATTTGAGCCTGCTGAGGGGTAAGAGTGATTCCCAACTCCTGGGCCTGCTGAGGGGTAAGAGTGATCCCCAAATCCTGGGGCTGCTGGGGGTTGAGAGTGATCCCCAGCTCCTGGGCCTGTTGAGGGGTGAGAGTGATTCCCAACTCCTGGGGCTGCTGAGGAGTGAGAGTGATCCCCAACTCCTGGGCCTGCTTGGGGGTGAGAGTGATCCCCAACTCCTGGGCCTGCTTGGGGGTGAGAGTGATTCCTTGAGTTTGGGCCTGCTTAGGTGTGAGAGTGATCCCCGGCTCCTGGGCTTGCTGGGGGGTAAAAGTGATCCCCGACTCCTGGGGCTGCTGAGGAGTGAGAGTGATCCCCAACTCCTGGGCCTGCTTGGGGGTGAGAGTGATCCCCAACTCCTGGGCCTGCTTGGGGGTGAGAGTGATTCCTTGAGTTTGGGCCTGCTTAGGTGTGAGAGTGATCCCCGGCTCCTGGGCCTGCTTAGGGGTAAAAGTTATTCCCAGGTCCGGGGCCTGCTGGGCAGTTAGATTGATATTTAGGGACTGCAGCCCTTCTTGGGTACTAGGGATTCCTAATATCTGTGTCTGTTTAGCCATTGGTGGGATCTGCATTCCCTCAGTTTTTTCTAATGTGGCAAGTTTCCTTAGTGGCGGTGCCTGCTGAAGCATAATGGGGACTCTTGGTGCTTGCACTTGTTCCCGAGTGAGGGTGGTCTCTAATTTCTGGGCCTCCTTTGGTGTGAAAGGGATGGGCAATTTTGCAATATGTTCTGGAGTGAGAGAAGCCCTCAAAGCCTGTGTCTGTTCAGGAGTGACAGTTACTTCCAAACTCTGAGACCTCTTGGATATAGAGGGGATCCCAATTGCCTGAACCTGCTTAGGGATAGGAGTGATCCCCGGTGCCTGTGCCTGCTCAGGAGTGACCCTGGGGTACTCTCTGAGTGGCTCTTCAGAAACAGGAATGGCCCTGGACAGGGGGGAGGGCCGTGTGGAGGTGGGAGGAGTGACTGGTGTGATGTGCTTTCTGTCCAGAAGACTCTTTAACTTCTTAATATTTCTTTGAGTCTTTGTTCTTTGGGATAACTTGGGATCATATTTCAATAAACTCTTCCTTCTGGGAGCTAATGTAATAGGACTTTGGGTGACCATTTTTGCTAGGTCTTCTGTTTTATTCTCCTTTGTCTTCATCTGATCCTTTGCTTTGATCTGTCTCTGCTTTTTGAGATCCTCTATCCCTTTCTCTGGCTTCTGCTTCTCTTCATCTTTGTCCCCTGTCATTTCCAGGTCCCGAAGTCTCAATTCCTTCGGGACCTGCCTCATCATCTCTTCACTCTCCTTGGAGGGCAGTCCTTGTTCTCTCACTATTTGCTTCCTTTCTTCCAGCTGCTGCCGCCTGGTCTTCGGCTGTTCTTCCTCCCTTCCCCTCTGCTTGTGCTTCTTGTCTTGCTTGACCCATATTTGAATCCTCTGATCGTCTTCATTCCATGTCTTTTCTTCCTGCCATTGATCCCGCTTCTGTTCTTCTTGCTTTCTCTCCTTCATCTGATGTGATACCTTCTTCTCTCCCAAATACTTATTTCTCATCTCATAGCTCTCTTTACTGAGATGTTCTTCTTGCATCTGGTGTTTGAGACTCATGCTAGATACTTCTTCTGGACTTTCTTGCAGGTATGCCTTCTGCTTCCTTTTTTCCTTCTTGTGGCCTTTTTCATCTCTTTCACTTTCATCCAAGATCATTTGTATTAAATTGTTAACTACTGGGTCTGTGCCCTCATTTAAGAGGAAGGAGCTGAATTTAGATTTTGGACTAACTGATGGCCTCTGAAAAGGCAACTCTGGAATAAGTGAGGTTATCTTTTCTTGTTTCAAAAGTTTCTCTCCAAATTGGTCTTCATTTTTTAAATCTTTGTATTTTCTCAAGGCTTTAATAACAGCTTCAGCCACTTTTTGGAAATATTCCTCTGTTTTTGCCTTTATGGTTTCTAATTTTTGAATTTCTGCTGTTTTTAATAACTCCTCTTCCTTTAGCACACTCTCTTTATCCAAAGGCCTTCCTATGCTATCAATCTTACTTTTTAGGAAAGCCAGTATGGCTTTTTGAAATAATTCTAATTTAACCTGCTCACTTTTGACATCTGGACTTACATAAGAGTCTTTAGCAATCCTTGAGTGTGATTTCATAAGCAGATGAGGCTGGACTTGTTTGGTGATGGATAACATTTCTTTCTCCTCAGTTGTTCCTCCTTTGCTTGTTCCTGGAAAGACTTGGTGTTTCCTTCCTTTTATTTCAACTTTCTGTGGCTCAGAGGTGGAAACAGGTTGGGTTGTCTGGAATGGCTCCTCTGGGCTGCCCATTTTGCCTTTTGTCTCTGTGCCCACCGACTCAGTGGTGGGTTCCAATGGAGTTGTACGTCTTCCAAGTAAATACATAGGTTTAATCTTCTTGGTTCGCTCCCACAAACTACTTATTTCACCTTTGCCGTCTTGACTCTTCACTTCAGTAGAAAAGGAATGTGTGCTTTTTGAGTCAATGGCGGCCTTCACCTTGATTTCAGAAATTGGTTTCATTTCTTTCCTCTTCTTTTCCAGGGCTTGTAGCTCAGAGTATTGACTAGGTTTGGCTTCTAAGACTTTCTGTTCACCTTTGCCGATACTCAGCCTTGGTTCAGAGGTCTCATGTGGATGTGGACCTTTTGTATGCCTTCTTTTCTGGAATCGATACTGGCCAGCCACATCTTTGTGGTAGGCATCATCTTTTTGTGGTGCCATCTTATCCCCAGTAACATCTTTAGAAGCCTGTTCAGTTATACCTGGAGTCATTTCCCCTTGGGCTGTGTATGAAACAGCTGAGTCCCATTTTATCACAGTGCTTTTGATCCCTTTTCTTTGGGTTTCATCTACATTTTCAAATTCTTTAGCTAAAATATTCTCCATACTGTCTGTGTCACCAGCTTTGGCCATGGATGGCTGTGGGGAAGATCCGCCTGTTAAAGTTATAAATGTAGGCACTAGCTGTCCTGTAACAAGTTTGGATCGAAGAATTTGTTCAAATTTTTCTTCTGCATCTTGAAGTTTCTGCTGAAGCATCTCATTTTGTTCACTGAGATCTTGCATTATCTTCAGGGAGAGCTCTTTATCTGCTTTGGCTGTTTCATCCACACATGTGTTGGAACTTTGTAAGTTGATAACTTTTAATTCATCATTTAGCATGATCAAGGCTTTATAAAGGTTTAATACTGTTGATGATATATATTTAATAGCATTGTTTTCCAGTTTATTGAACATTGTCGTGCCTGTGAGTTCCTGTAGCATATCTTGAATTTCGGAAACCTTTGTATTTGTTGTAAATTGATCACTAATCATCTGATCTGGTCTTAAAGCATGGGCTGTTGCAGGTCGCTTTATAACTCTGTCTTTCCAAGATTTCCATAGAGTGCCTCTAGATACTGGAAACAAAAAAGCATAAAACAAAACAATGAAATTGCATTGCTTCTTTGTTATGCTCTGTGTTTAAGCCTAAAAAATTTAGTCTAAATTAATGCATAATCATAAGATAAAGATTCATCATAAAATTTAAGCCCCCAAATAAGAAGTATTTATACAGAAAGAATAATTCTCTTCCCACAATCACTTATAGCTTTTACTTCTGGGGTTTAGGAAATTAACTCAGCTGTGATCTCAACTCATCTTCAGTCACAACTTTGGAATTAGATAAAATGTAAGCCGAAATTTTCTTCTGGCTCTGATTAGGCTTAGTGGTTTCCATCTTCTTTCTAGGGTTCCTGTCTTTTTTTTTTTTTTCCTTCTGGGTAGTAGGAGTTGAACCCAGGGTCATTCTACTTCTGAGCAAGACCGCCCCAGCCCCATTTTATTTTTTGTTTGTTTGTTTGTTTATTGCAGTACTTGAGATGGAACCCAGGGTCATTCTACCTCTGAGCGACACCCCCATCCCTATTTATTTTTATTCTTTATTTTGAAACAGGGTCTCACTGAGTTGCAAAGGGCCTCACTAAGTAGTAGCTGAGGCTGTCTTCGAACCGCAATCCTCCTGTCTCAGCCTCCCAAATGCTGGGATTACAAGTGTGCACCACCACGCCTGGCTTATATTTATTTATTTTATTTTGGTATTGGCATTGAACCTGGAGCATTCTACCTCTGAGCTACACCTCCAGCTCTATTTTTCATTCTTTACTTTGAAAGGGTCTCACTAAGTTGTGGAGGGCCTCACTAAGTAGCTGAGGCTGGCTGAGAACCTGAGATTCTCCTGTCTCAACCACCCAAGTACAGCTGGGTGTGGTGGTGTATGCTTGTAATCCCAGAATTTGGGAGGTTGAGACAGGAGGATTGCAAAGGTTCAAAGCTAGCCTCAGCTACTTAGTGAGGTCCTTTGCAACTCAGTGAGACCCTACTTAAAAATAAAGAATAAAAAATAGGTCTGGGGATATTGCTTGGAGGTAGAATGCCCATGAGTTCCATCCCCAGTACTGCAATAAACAAACAAACAAATAAATAAATAAATAAATAAGGCTGGAAGTTGGGCATGGTGGCGCAAGCTCGTAATCCCAGCATTTAGGAGGCTGAGACAGGAGGATTGTGGTTCAAGGACAGCCTCAGCTACTGCTTAATGAGGCCCTTTGCAACTTACTGAGACCCTGTTCCAAAATAAAGAATAAAAAAATGGGGTTGGGGGTGTAGCTCAGAAGTAGAATGCCCTTGGTATCCATCCCCAGTACCACACACACACACACAAAAAGTGGAAATAAACCAATGTTCATCAACTGGTGAATGGATCAGCAAAATCCATTAGCAATAGAAAGGAAGAGACCACCAATATGTCCTATAACATGGCTGAGTCTCTATAAAGTGTTAATTTAACTAAAAGCATAAACTACAAAATACAATATGATTCTGTTTACATGAAATATCCGGGAAAAGCAATTTTATTGGGACAACAAAATAGATTAGTGGTTGTCCAGGTGATGGGTAGGAATGAAGATAGATGGCAAATGAGTAAAAAGGAACTTTTGGGAATAACAGAAATGATCTGTAATTGATTATGGTGATCATTACGCAACTCTGTAAATTTACTGAAAATAATTTAATTTTGCAGTTAACATGTATACATTTTCAGGTATGCAAATTTACCTCAATAAAACTGTACTTTTAGAAAAAATCAAACTCTATTTCCAAAGTCATAAAACACCCTTACATATTTTTTTCTTTTGTTTCTTCTTTTCTTCGAGGAAAGATGTGCTAGTTTTACACAGTATCTTGACATTGGCCTCGATAGCTTTCAGTGTATCTGGCAATAGCTCCATTTGCGCTATCCAGTGGTGGTGTTCATCAATATCAATTGCAGTTATCTCAGACAAAATGGCATCTTGAAGAAAGTGAAAAAAGTTATGCAGAAAAATAAATAATTATAGCCATATAAGTGGATAATATTGGGTAATTACTCAATATAATAGTAGTAGGAAATATAGCTATTGTTATTCTGAGCCTGTTCACTATGAAGAAATTAAAAGGAGACTTGGAACAGAAAGATGAGCAGTAAATCTTAAACATGAAAATCTGAATCAGAGCACCTGGTGTGGCGGTACATGCTTATAATCCAGTACCTGGGAGGCTGAGACAGGAAGATCGAGGGTTTGCAGAGAGACAGGAAGATCGAGGGTTTGCAGACAGCCTCAGCTACTTAGTGAGACCCTCTGCTTTTGGGTAAGATCTTGTTTCATAATAAAGAATAAAAAATAGGGCTAGGGGTGTAGCTCAGAGGTAGAATGCTCCTGCATTCTATTCCCAGTACCACAAAGAAAAAAAGAGAAAAGAAAATCTGAATCAGAGCTGGGCACAGTGGCACACACTTCTAATCCCAGTATTTGGGAGGCTGAGACAGGAAGGATTGCATGTTCATGGTCAGTCTCAGCAAGCAGTGAGACTATCATCAACCTAGAAAGACCATGTTTCAAAATAAAAATTAAAAAATAGGGCTGGAGATATAGCTCATGGTAATTCCTTGGGTTCAATCCCAAATACTAATACTAATACTAATACTAATACTACTAATAATAAATTTTTAAAAATCTGAATCAGGTTGAAAAATATCTATTTGATCTGGGTATGGTTGTACACACTTGTAATCCCAGTACTTGAGAGGTTGAAACAGGAATATCACAGGTTTGAAGGCAACAGTCTCTCAGCGACTTAGCGAGACCCTGTTTCCAAATAAAAAATAGAACAGAGCTGGAGATGTAGCTCAGAGGTAGAATGCCTCTGAGTTCAATCCCTAGAAACACACACACACACACACACACACACACACACACACACACACACACACCAAAATCTATTTGCACCTAGGCATGGTTGTGCAAGTTTGTAATCCCAGCTTTGAGGTAGGAGAGTCAAAGGTTTGAACTCAAGCCAGGCATGTTCCACATGCCTGTAATCCCACTACTTGAAAGACTGAAACAAGAGGATCACAGGTTCCAGGACAGCCTCGGCAAGTAGCGAGATTTATCAACCTAGCCTGACCCTGTTTCAAAATAAAATTACATAGCGCTAAGGATGTAGCTTGGAGGTAGAATGCCCCTGGGTTCAACCCCAGTAACACACACAAACACACACACACACACACACACACACACACACACACACACACACAGTTTGAACCCACCCTGAGAAATTTAGTGAGATCCCATGATGCATGGTTATAATCCCAGCATTTAGGAGGCTGAGACAGGAGGATAGTAGTTCACAGCCAGCCTCAGTTTCTTAGTGAGGCCCTTTGCAACTCAGTGAGACCCTGTTTCAAAAGAAAGAATAAAAAAGTAGGGATGGGCATGTAGCTCAGCGGTAGAATGCCCCTGGACATCTATCCCTAGTATCACAAATATATATATTTGGCTGGACATGGTGGTGCATGCCTATAATCTTAGTACTTGGGAGGCTGAGACAGTAGGATAGTAGGTTCATAGCCAGCCTTAGCAACTTAGTAAGACTTTCAGCAATTTAGGCCTTGTTTCCAAATTAAAAAAAAAAATAAAATAGGGCTGGAGTATAGATTAGAGGTAGAATTCCACTGGGCTCAATTCCCCAGCATCACTAAATAAATAAATAATAAACCAAACATGGTGGCACATACCTCTAATCCCAGTGCTTAGGAGGCTGAGAGAGGAGATTCATAGGTTCAGAACTATCCTTAGAGCCAGGCATGGTGGCGCACACTTGTAATTCCAGCGCTTGAGAGGCTGAGACAGGAGGATCACACAGGTTTGAAGCCAGCCTCAGCTACTTAGTGAGGCTCTTAGCAACTTTAGTGAGACCCTGTTTCCAAATAAAGTATAAAAATAGGTCTGGGAGTATAGCCCGGAGGTAGAAAAGCCCCCTGGGTTCTACCCTCAGTCACACACACACACACACACACACACACACACACACACACACACACAACTAGCCTTAGCAGTTTAGTAAGGCCATATTTCAAAATAAAAAAGAAATAGGGCTGGACAACATAGCAAGACCCTACTTCAAAATAAGAAACAAAATAGGGCTGGGGTGTAGCTTGGAGGCAGAATGCCACTGAGTTCAATTCCCAGTACTAAAATAAACAAATTAACTATTTAGAAATAGCAGTAATGACAAGAAAAAAGGTTGAGGTTGTAGCTCATTTTTAGAGTGCCCTGGGCTCAATTCCCTGTACCACAAAAAATCAAAAACATTTAGGCATGTTCCTTGTAATCATCTAAAAAGGTATCTGGGTGTGCATCTTAATGGTAAAGTGCTTGCATGGCATGTGCAAGGCCTTGCATCCCATACCCCAGTACCACAAAAAAAAAAAAAAAAAAAAAAGGAAGGAAGGAAGGAAGGAAGGAAGGAAGGAAGGAAGGAAAGATAAAGAGGCTAGCTGGGTGTGGTGACCCACGCTTGTAATCCCTATGCTTGGGAGACCAGGTTCGCTCAGATTTGAAGCCATCCTCAGCTGGCTTAAGAGACCCTGCTTCCAAATAAAATATAAAATAGGTCTGGGAGTGTAGCCCGGAGGGGTAGAAGGCCCCTGGGTTCCATCCCCAGTACCACGAGAGAGAGAGAGAGAGAGAGAGAGAGAGAGAGAGAGAGAGAGAGAGAGAGAGAGAGAGAGAGAGAGAGAGAGAGGCTGCAACAGCAAGCACTAACTGAATAAACCTATATTTTTCTTGTTTTGTTCTTATTAGAATGGAGGGTCACTGTTTCTCTCTCTCTCTCTCTCTCTCTCTCTCTCTCTCTCTCTCTCTCTGTATTACTGGGGATTGAACGCAGTGGTATTCTACCTCTGAGCTACACTCTCAGCCCTATTTTATTTTTTATTTGAAACAGGGTCTCACTAGACTGATAATAGTCTAACTACTTGCTGGGGCTGTCCTTGAACCTGTGATCCTCCGGGCTCAGCTTCCCAAGTACTGAGAGAGATTACAGGTATGCACCACCATACCCAGCAGGGGCAACCATTCTCTGAGTAACTTCCTTAGTCTTTCTTCTTTAGTGTGATTAGTCCTTCAAAATTATGCATACATTTCTTCTTTTTCATTAACCATGTGGGTTTTCTCTGAACCATTTAGAGAAACTTACTCCATTCTTCGAACCAGGCGAGAATGTGGGCAAGAGTCTTTTCTCTAATGTCCATAGCCTTAGCATGAGTAGCCATTTTCTCCAAAAAAATGCTTCTCCGTTTCTTCTTATATTCTATAAGGGAGCTCTTTCTTGCAGAGGTTGAGGTAATATCAACAAAATTATAGCGATTTATTACCCGACGTACATTGTTCATGATGCTATTCAGCTGCATATTAATTTCCTATACAATAAAAAGAGCAATATATTAATAAATTCATGGAGGATTTTTTGTTGTTGGTTTTTGGTACTGGGGATTGAACCCTGGGACATTCTACCTTTAAGCTATCCCCCCCAGCCCTATTTTTTTAGTTTTTGAGACAGGGTCTCACTAAGTTGCTGAGTCTACTGAAATTGCTGAGGCTGTCCTCTAACCTGTGATCTTAACTGTCTCAACCTCCCTAGTACTAGAATTAAGGGCATGAGCCACTACACCCTGTTTAGGCTTCGTGTGTGTGTGTGTGTGTGTGTGTGTGTGTGTGTGTGTGTGTGTTACTGGGGATTGAAATAGACATTGTACCTCCAAGCTACAACCTAGCCCTTTTCCAAACTACACCCTCAGCCCTATTTTTCGCTCTTTATTTGGAAACAAGGTCTCACTAAGTTGTGGAGGGTCTCACTAAATAGCTGAGGCTGTCCGAGAACCTGTGATCCTTCTATCTCAGCCTCCCAAGTACTGGGATTACAAGTATGCCACCACGCCCGGCTCCCCCAGCCCTTTTTAATTTTTGTTGGAAACAGGGTCTTTCTAGGTTGCTGAGAGCCTCACTTTATTTCTGAGGCTGTCCTCAGACCTGTGATCCTTCTCTTTTCTTAGCCTCCTAAATACTGGGATTATTGGTGTGTACCACCACGTCTGACTAAATTGGTGCATTGTAATTGTATATCATGTTGAGATTCATATATGCACTGTTCCTTTTTACACTATAATTATTTAGTTGATTAATATATATATATATATATATATATATATATATATATATTTTTTTTTTTTTGTGGTACTGGGGGTGGAACCCAGAGGCTTTCTACCTCTGGGCTATACTCCCAGACCTATTTTATATTTTATTTGGAAACAGGGTCTCACTAAGTTGCTGAGAGCCTCACTCAGTAGCTGAGGCTGGCTTCGAACCCGTGCAATCCTCCCGTCTCAGCCTCCCAAGTGCTGGGATTACAAGCGTGCGCCACCACGCCTGGCTAGTTGATCTTATAATTTTCTCCTTTTGTTAACAAGATGAACTGTACCAGGCGCAATAGTGCACACTTGTAATCCCAGCACTTGGAAGGCTGAGACAGGAAGATTGTGGTTCGTGGACTGCCTCAGCTACTACTTAGTAAGGCCCTTTGCAACTCAGTGAGACCCTGTTTCAAAATAAAGAATAAAAAATAGGGCTGGGGGTGGGCCAGGCATGGTGTCCGACGCTTGTAATTCCAAGTAGGAGAAAACAGTACATGTCATTTGCAGAAGCTGAGAGCCCAGTTCCCTAGCAGCAATGGATTTTTATCTCCCCACTGAAAGCAGTCTCACAGCCTCACCATGGAGAGCAGAGTCCACTGCTCCAAGCACACCCTGACCCTCAGTGCAGTGCAGAGGAGTGCAGCAGCCATGAACTGAGGTCTCCTGGGACACTCGGCACAGCAAATCAGCCCAGCAATATGGGCGGGGCTCCCTCCGACTTGTCATGGACATTTTTCTTACATAGTCTGTTGTCAAGAATTCCTACACATGTGTGGCAAGCGCAGTCTACTTTTGGGGAGATATTTTAAAAATCAAGGTGGACTGGATTGGATCTGTCAGCCTCTCCCGAATACTGGCTGCCACTGCTACTGCCATTTTGGTCCATCTCTGCAAAACTTTTTCTTACATAGTATGTTGTTCAGAGTTCCTGAGCATGTGGGGCAGGAACAGTCTATTATTGGAGAGTTTTCTTCAAAAATTCAAGGTGGATTTGGCTGGATCTGTCTGCCTCTCCTGAATATTGGCCGCCACTGCCACGTTCTTGGTCGCTCCTAGAGTGTGTTGTTGTTAAGTATTCCTGTGCTTCTGTGGCAGGAGCAGTCTGCTTTTTGATCTCTTCTGGGATATCCCTCCAAAAATCACTTTTCTTGCAGTGGTGGGTGCCTCACTGCAGTCTTGCCTCTAATTCCGCCATTTTCCACTCTCTCTCCTATATTTCAGATAGGAAGTCATGACTGGAAATGTTTCTGTGTGTTGTCCCAATCAGCTATTAAATTAAAATCTGTTGTCCAGGGTTTCTCAGGGGGATGCATATCCTATTGACTGCTGCTAACCTTCACTGCTGCATCCGTGGTTGCCACTTCACTGCAACTGCAGGCACCGCCATCTTCCTCCCTCATATATATATATATATATATATATATATATATATATATATATATATATATATATATATTTTCCTCTGGGCTACCCTCCCAGACCTATTTTTATACTTTTTAAATTTGGAAACAGGGTCTCTTAAGCCAGCACGACTGGCTTTGAACCTGCGCGATCCTCCTGTCTCCGCCTCCCAAGCGCGGGGATTACAAGCGTGCGCCACTATGCCTGGCTTCAATATTTTTTAATAAAAGAAAACAGTATATGTCTTTTGCAGGAGTTGGGGGCCCAAGTACTTAGTAGTGATGTGTTATACCTCTCTTCCAAGAGCGGAGGCCCACAGCTTCACCATGGAGAGTGGGTTCTGCTGCTCTGAGCACACCCAACCCCAGTGCTGCGCAGAGGAGCGCGGTGGCCAGGAGTGCCCTTGGCTCCTGGGACACGTGGCGCCAGTTGACCTGATTGTGTGGGGCTCCATCTGATGCGCCCAAACATTTTTCTTACATAGTATGTTGTCCAGAGTTCCTGAGTATGTGGGGCAGGTGCAGTCTATTTTCAGGGAGATTTCCTAAAAAGTTCAGGGTAGATTAGAATGAATCTACCTGCCTCTCCCTGATACTGGCCGTTGCCACTGCCACCACCATCTTGGCCCTCCTCCTAAGCATTTTTCTTACATAGTATGTTGTCCAGAATTTCCGACCATGTTGGGCAGAAGCAGTCTTTTTTTGGGGAGATTTCTCCAACAGTTCAAGGCAGGTTGGATTGGATTTATCTAGCTCTCCCGAATACTGGCCACCACCACTGTCTCTGTCATCTTTGTCCATCTCTTCTCTCTTATATTTTAGGTAGAAAGTCATGGCTATAAATGTCTCTATATATTGTCCCAATAAGATATTAAACCAAAATCTGATGTCCAGGGTTTCTCAGAGGAATATCTGTCTTATTTGGCCACTGCCAGCTATTGTTGCTGCAGCCGCGGTCGCCACTGCGACCATGGCTGCCGCCATCTTCAAATCCTTCCTCTCACTTGAGATCCTATTACAAAATAAAGAATAAAAAAATAGGGCAAGGGGGTGTAGCTCAGAGGTCAAATGCCCCTGGGTTCCATCCCCAGACCTGTAAAAAAGAAAAAAAAATAGATAAATAAATAAAATAAAAATAAATAAATAAAAACAGGGCTGGGGGTATAGCTCAAAGGTAGAATGCCCTGTATTCAACCCCCAGCACAACAAAAGAAAACAAAACAATGAGATAATAAATTTTGCAATAGCTAAGATCTAAAGACTAGCATGTTGTCAGAGCAACTGTCAGCAATTGAAAGTGTCATATAAGCCAGACATAGTGGCTCAGGCTTGTAATCCCAATGCTTGGGAGGCTGAGACAGAAGGATCCCAGGTTCAAGGCTAGCTTCAGCAACTTAGTGAGGCACTCTGCAATTTAGTGAAACCCTGTTTCAAAATAAAAAATAAAAAATGAAATAGGGATGGGGATATAGCTTGGAGATAGAATGCCTCTGAGTTCAATCTCTGAGTTCAATTCCAAGTACCACCAAAAAAAACCATATATGTTATATATACTGCTCAGAGGAATGCAAAATAGCATAACTATTTTCAAAAACAACTTGGTAATTTATTATATTTTATACTAGGAACTGAACACATGGCATTCTACCTTTGGGCTATACCCCCACCCCTTTAAAATTATTTACTTTGAAACAGGGTCTTGCTAAATTGCAGAGGTCCTAGCAACACGAATCTGTATACCACCATGCCCAGCTTGGTAGTTTACTTTAAAATCTGAAACCAAGCATAGGTGCATATGCCTATAATCCCAGTACTTGGGAAACTGAGATAGATCACAGGTTTGAGGCTAGCCACAGCAACATAGCAAGACCCTCAGAAACTTAGTGAGACTCTTTCAAAATAAAAGATAGAACCAGGCATGGTGGGGCATGCTTGTAATCCCAGTATTTAGGAGGCTGAGATAGGAGGATTGCAGGTTCGAAAGCCTGCCTCGACAATGTAGTGAAGCTCTTCACAACTTAGTGAGACCCTCAACTTAGTGAGACCCTGTTTCCAAATAAGAAATAAAATCGGATTGGGGGTTTAACTCAGAGACAAAATGCCTCCGGGTTCAATCCCTGGTATAAATAAATAAATAAATAAACAAATAAACAAATAAAGCAAGCAAGCAAGCCAGGTGTGGTTGCACAGGCTTGTAATCCTAGTACTTGGGAGGCTGAGACAGGAGGATCCCTGGTTCAAGGTTAGCCTCAGCTACTTAGTGAGGCCCTCTGCAACTCAGTGAGATCCTCTTTCAAAATAAAGGATTAAGAAAGTGCTCGGGTGACAGCTCAGAGGTAGAATGCCCCTGGATTCAATCCCTAGTATTACAAAAGCAATAAAATAAAATAAAAGACAGAAAAGGGCTGGAGGTGTAGCCCAGTGCAGAATATCCCAAGGTTCAATTCTCAGTACCAAAAGAAAAAGAAAGAAAGAAAAAACACTGGCCAGGCATTGTGGTGCATACCTGTAATCCCAGGTACTCTTAGAGGCTGAAGCAGGAGGATTGCAAATTCAAGGCCAGCCTGGGAAATTGAAGGAGACCCTGTCCCAATATGAACAATTTTTTTTTGGTGGTACTGGGGGTGGAACCCAGAGGCTTTCTACCTCCGGGCTATACTCCCAGACCTTTTTTATATTTTATTTGGAAACAGGGTCTCACTAAGTTGCTGAAAGCCTCACTAAGTAGCTGAGGCTGGCTTTGAACCTGAGTGATCCTCCTGTCTCAGCCTCCCAAGCGCAGGGATTACAAGTGTGTACCACCACGCCCGGCTCCCAATATTAAATTTTTAAGTCTGGGATTTAGCTCAGTAGTAGAGTGCTTGCCTATCAAGCAGGAAACTCTGGATTCATTCCCTAGGTACAATAAATTTTATTGTTTCTAGTTGGAATTGGTAAAATTCTCTGAGGTGAGAAAGTACCAATATTTACTTCCCCCTCTCCCTTTCTTTTGTTTTATTTTACTTTATGCTATGTTATTTGTGGTGTGTTAGAGATTGAACTCCGGGCCCTGAGTATGCTAGACAAACACTCCACCACTAAGCTACACCCCAGCCTAGATTTAATTTCTTTCTTTCTTTTTTTCGTGGTGCTAGGGATTGAACACAGGGGCATTCTACTTCCGAGCTACACCGCCAGCCTATTTTATTTTATTTTATTTTATTATTTATTTATTTATTTTTGGCAGTACTGGGGATGGAACCCAGGGGCATCCTACCTCTGAGCTACACCCCCAGCCCTATTTTTTATTCTTTATTTTGGAACAGGGTCTCACTGAGTTGCAAAGGGCCTCACTAAGTAGTAGCTGAGGCTGTCCTTGAACCACAATCCTCCTGTCTCAGCCTCCTAAATAAGCTTACGCCACCATGCCCTGGCTTTTTATTTATTATTTTGAAACAAGGTCTCACCAAGTTGCAAGTGGCCTTACTAAGTAGCTGAGGCTGGTTGCCTACCCAGATCCTCCTATATCAGCCTCCCCAATACTAGGATTACAAGCGTGCTCGACACCCGGCTCCTACCTCTATTTTTTTTTTTTTTTTTTTTTTTTTGCGGGTCTTGGGGTGGAACCCAGGGGCATTCAACCTCCGAGCTATACCTCTTGCCCTATTTTTTTCTTTATTTTGAAACCGGGTCTCACTGAGTTGCAGAGGGCCTCACTAAGTAGCTGAGGCTGTCTGCAAACCATGATCCTCTTGTCTCAGCCTCCCAAATGCTGGGATTACAAGCGTGTGCCACCACGCCCGGCTTCCACCTCTATTTTTTATTCCTTATTTAGAAACAATATAATACTGAGTTGCTGAGGGCATCACTAATAGCCCTATTTTTTATTCTTTATTTTGAATCAAGGTTTCTCTAAGTTGCTGAGGGCCTCACTAAGTAGTTGAGACTGGCCGCAAATCCGCCATCTTTTTTCTCTCAGCTTCCCAAGTATTGGATTACAGGCATGCGCCATCACGGCTGGCTTGGTATATTTTTTCTGTAGGAGTGTCTCTTATAAATCATGTAATTTGTGTGTATATTCTGGATACTGAGTCTTTGTTATTTACAGGTATGCAAGCGATCTTTCAGTTTTATGGTTTTTCTTTTTGTGGTATTAGGGATTAAACCCAAGCTATACCCCCAGCCCTATTTTTTATTCTTTATTTTTAAACAGGGTCTCACTAAGTTGTGGAGGTCCTAAGTAGCTGAGGCTGGCCATGAACCCGGATCCTTCTGTCTCAGCCTCCCAAATCCCGGGATTACAAGCGTGTGCCACCACGCACGGTTTATTCTTTACTTTAAAACTGGGTCTCAGCCGAGCGTGGTGGCGCACGCTTGTAATCCCAGCATTCGGGAGGCTGAGACCAGAGGATCGCGGTTCACGGACAGCCTCAGCTAATTAGTGAAGCCTTCTGCAACTCAGTGAGACCCAGTTTCAAAATAAAGAATAAAAAATAGGGCAGGGGCTGTAGCTCGGAGGTCAAATGCCCCTGGGTTCCATCCTCAGACCCGCAAAAATAAATAAATAAAACAGGGTCTCAATGAGTTGCAGAGGGCCTCACTAAGTAGCTGAGGCTGGCCTCAAACCTGTGATCCTCCTGTCTCAGCCTCCCAAGTACTGGCCAAGTGTGATGGCACAGGCTTGTAGTCTCAGTACTTGGGAGGCTGAGACAGGAGGATCACAGGTTCAAAGCCAGCTTCAGCAATTTTTTTTTAATGGTACTGGTTATGAAACCCAGGACATTCTACCTTCGAGTGACACCCCTAGCCATACACCATACACAGTAAGTGTGTGTGTATGTATGTGTGTGTGTGTGTGTGTGTGTGTGTGTGTATATATATATATATATATATATATATTTCATTTTATTTTTGAAACAGAGTCTCACTCAGTTGTTGAAGGGCCTCGCTTAGTAGCTGAGGCTGTCCACAAACCAAGATTCTCCAGTCTCAGCCTCCCGAATGCTGTGATTACAAGTGTGTGCCACCATGCCCGGCTCAGCTTCAGCAATTTAATGAGGCTCTCAGCAACTTAGCAAGACCCTGTTTCCAAATAAAAAATTAAATAGGTCTGGGAGTGTAGCCCAGAGATAAAAATTCCCTGGGTTCTATACCCAGTAACACACACACACACACACACACACACACACACACACACACACACGGGATTAATATCAAATTGGAGCTTGTTATCCACAGAAACAGGTGAAAGTCTCATTTGAAGTCAAAATCTTCTCAAATAGAGTAAAATATCATGGACACAAAATGAATACTAAAAAATAATACCTGGTCATGGAAATTTTTGAAAAACAATTTGCAATTTATAAACTTCTAATTTAATACTTACCTCTCTGGCTCTAGAGAGCTGTGCTTGCTCAATCCTAGTGATGACTGCCTTTACTGACAATGGGACTTCCAGTTTAGGAGATATGGGAATATCTAGAGCATTCTTGAGCTTTCTTCCCATCATGGTGGTGGGATTCAGGGCTTCTGTGTCTGAGTCAGAGTCACTGTCTGAGTCGTTTTTCACTTTGACAAACATTTTAAAATTTGGGGTGTTTTACTTTTATTTCTTTTTTTTTTTTCACCTAATGTAGGCCAGTGCTAATAAGTATCCACTAGGAAGCTAGAAGCCTGCTTTCAGGGTTGTGGCTTACCCTGCTACCAACTGGTTCCTAACCATGATGTTCCAGTCCAGATGATGTCATGATAGGCCACTGTGACATTCTCATTGACTCAGACATTCAGAATGCATACTGTATGCAGAGAATTAGGCATTCTATATGCTATGTTGGTAGAAGGGTGAAGGGGGGAGAGAGAGAAGGAAAAATAGACAACGGGAAACTTAAAAGAAATAAAGACATAGCCTGGCTGAAATGAACTTAAATTCTAGATGTTATTTTTTTCTTTTTTCTTGTGATACTAGGGATGGAACCCAGGGGCTTTTCTACCTCCCAGACTTATTTTATATTTTATTTGGAAACAGGGTCTCACTAAGTTGCTGAGAGCCCAAGTATCTGAGGCTGGCTTCGAACCTGCGTGATCCTCCTGTCTCAGCCTCCCAAGCACAGGGATAAGAAGTGTGCACCACTATGCCTGGATAAGATTGAAGTGTTAGAATTTAAATTCCAAAGCCAGGATTGATCCCAGTATTTGGGAGGCTGAAACAGGAGGATTGCAGATTCAAATTTATAATTAAAAAATTACTACTTACTGAATCAAATTGCAGATTCAGTAAGTAGTAATTTTCTCATCAACCTAGTGGGACTCTCTTTCCAAATAAATTTTAAAAATTAGGGCTAGGAGCATATCTTAAAGATAGAATGCCCTTGTTTTATTCTCAGTACCATAAAAAAAGAATTTAAATTTCAGTGTATCAAATGTAAATATTTTGTGTGGGGGGCAGGTACTAGGGATTGAACTCAGGGACATGTTACCCTTGAGCTATACCCCCATCCATATTTATTCATTTATTTTTAATTTCAAAGCAAACAGGGTCTCACTAAGTTGTGGAAGGCCGACTAAGTTGCTGTGGCTGGCCGCAAACTTGTGATCCTTCTGTTTTAGCCTCCCAAGTACTGAGATTACAAGTGTGTGTCACCACGCCTGGCACCAAATGTAATTCTTGGTTCTTCTCTCTTCCTGGGTTTTGCTTAAATTTGTGTGTGTGTGTGTGCGTTATGTGTGGTGGTGCTGAGGATTGGACCCAGGGGCATTCTAACTCTGAGCTACACTCCCTGCCCTACTTTGTTTTTTATTTGGAAACACGATCTAAGTTGCTGAGTGCCTCACTAAATTACTGAGACCGGCTGTGAACCTGTGATCCTTCTGTTTCAGTCTCCCAAGTACTGGTATTACAAGTATGCACCACCACACCTGGCTTCTTTAAATATTTTTAAGCTTGTACTATAGTAGTGTGTTACAACTTTCTCTGCTGTTCCTTAACTTTTTCTAGACATGCAGTAACTTGGAAGGTGTTATGTGGATGAATATCACACTCTTTGCACTGTCTATTGTTCTTTTACTGAAGAAGGCTTCAAAGTTCCATACTTGGTTCAAGAAACTGAAAAGAACTCTAGAGGTTCCTTTCTACGTGAGAAGAGGAGTGCTTTGGGCAGCTCCTTTTTCTTTTTTTTTTTTTTTTTCAGACTAGGTATTGAACCCAGAGGCATTCCTACCTCCAAGCTACACCATAACTTGTGGAGGGCCTTACTAAGTAGCTGAGGCTGGCTATGATCTCCTGTCTCAGATTATCAAGAATTGGGACAGCAAGCTTGCACCACCACACCCCGGAGGAATTTTTTTGTTTTGTTTTTTGTGGGCATAGAACCCAGGGACTTTCTACCTCCGGGCTACACTCCCAGACCAAATTTTTATATTTTATTTGAAAACAGGGTCTCACTAAGTTGCTGTGAGCCTCACTAAGTAGCTGAGGCTGGCTTCGAACCTGTGCAGTCCTCCTGTCTCAGCCTTCCAAGTGCTGGGATTGGGTCGGCTTTAGCTCAGCGGTTACTTCCTCAGATGGTTTCCAAGTGCTGGGATTACAAGCATGCGCCACCACGTCCGGAATATTTTTTAAAATAACAGAATAGAAAAAAAACCCATTGGAAAATATGATATATTTTGCCAGGAGTGGTGGCGCATGCTTGTAATCCCTGCACTTGGGAGGTGGAGCCAGGAGGATTGCACAGGTTTGAAGCAAGCTGCGCTGGTTTAAGAGACCCTGTTTCCAAATAAAAAGTATAAAAATAGGTCTTGGATTGTAGTCTGAAAGTAGAAGGGTTTCCAGAAACCCCAGTACCACCAAAAAAAAAATTATATATAATTATATATGTGTATATATAATTATATATGATATATATGATATGATTGTATATGAGATGATATATCTGATATATCTATGATATATATGATACACACACACACACATATATTTCAAAAGACATGTTTTAGGCTGGGCGTGGTGGCGCATGCTTTTAATCCCTGGCTTGGGAGGCGGAGACAGGAGGATCTCGCAGGTTCGAAGCCAGCCTCACTGACTTAAGAGACCCTCTTTCCAAATCAAAAATATAAAAATAGGTCTGGCCGGGCGTGGTGGCCCACGCTTGTAATCCCCGCGCTTGGGAGGCGGAGACAGGAGGATCGCGCAGGTTCGAAGCCAGCCGTGCTGGTTTAAGAGACCCTGTTTTGAAATAAAAATATAAAAAATAGGTCTGGGAGTGTAGCCCGGAGGTAGAAGGGCTTCTAGGAACCCCAGAACCACCAAAACAAACAAACAAACAAACAAACAAACAACCACAAAAAAAAAACATGTTCTAGCTGGGCATGGTGGTACACACTTGTAATTCCAGTAATTGGGAGGATGAGAGGAGGATCCAGGTTCGCCAACAGTCTCAGCTACTTAGTGAGGCCCTCTGCAGGTTGGAGCATAGCCTCAGCAAATAAACTCTCATACACCCTGTTTTAAAATGAAAATAAAAGCTGGGCGTGGTGGTGCACACTTGTAATCCCCACGCTTGGGAGGCTGAGACAGGAGGATCGCACAGGTTCAAAGCCAGCCTCAGCTACTTAGTGAGGCTCTCAGTAACTTAGTGAGACCCTGTTTCCAAATAAAGTATAAAATAGGTCTGGGAGTATAGCCCGGAGGTAGAAAGCCTCTGGGTTCTACTCCCAGTGCCATCAAAAATAAAAAAATTTAAAAATTAAAAAAAAAATAAAATGAAAATAAAAGTCAGGCATGGACACATGCTTGTAATCCCAGTACTTGGGAGGCTGAGACAGGAGGATCACTGGTTCGAAGCCAGCCTCAGCAACTTAGTCAGGCTCTCAACAATTTAGACCTTGTTTCCAAATAAAATAGGTCTGGAGCTGTAGCATGGAGGTAGAAGGCCCCTGGATTCCACCCCCAGTATCACACACACACACGGGGGAAAAAAAAAAAAGAAAAAGAAAGAAAAGAAAAGAAGGGTGGGAGTGTATGTAGACTGAAGGTAAAATGCCCTAGGGTTCACTCCCCAGTACTACCAAAATAATAAAAATAAAGGAGCCAGGCATGGTAGCCTACACTTGTAATCCTAGTTTTGGGAGGCTGAGACAGGAGGATCATAAGCTCTCAACCACCCTTAGTTAATTAGTGAGGCCCTCTGCAACTTAATGAGAATCTTTAAAATAAATATTTTTAAAAAATAAAGTATAAGGACCGGTGTGGTGGAGCACGCTTGTAATCCCTGCACTTGGGAGGTGGAGAAAGGAGGATCGCGCAGGTTCAAAGCTGTGCTGGCTTAAGAGACCCTGTTTCCAAATAAAAAGTATAAAATAGGTCTGGGAGTGTAGCCCGGAGGTAGAAGGGCTTCCAGGAGCCCCAGTATCACCAAAATAAATAAATAAATAAATAAATAAATAAATAAATAAATAATAAGGCTCGGATGTAGCTTGGAGGTAAAATACTCCTGGGCTCAATCCACAGTACTACAAAATAAGTAAAAATAAAGATCCGTCCAAGGGAATCCCACCACAGGACTCCTTGAACTGTAAAATCTGGAATGATAACATTTATTGCATTGGGTTGTTTTAAGATTAATTTACACAAAAAATTATGTCAAGCACATAAGTACTTAATATACAGTATTAAAATTGTACCTCTGCTGGGTGTGGTGGCACACGCATGAAATCCCAGCATCTGAGAGGCTGAGACAGGAGGGTCGCAGTTCGCGGACAGCCTCAACTTCTTAGTGAGACCCTGTTTCAAAATAAAAGCATTAAAAAATAGGGCTGGGGTTGGAGCTCCGAGTCCCTCTGCCTTTTTCCTCTGCGAGCCACCACGTTTTCAGCAGGGTTGGGAGTTTTGAGTAGTACACTTCACCTCAGATCTAGATTTTGAACTATGGAAAACGCGGAATTACGAGGGCTGGGGTAGCTATCTGCGTGGCAAGTGACAAAACGCATCGATAACATTCTTTACACGACCCTCTGGCACAGAATGGAGTCTCCTTTCCGTCAGGCTCCTCCACCCCCACGCAGAGCACAGCGCATTCCACACAGCGGCTGGGCAAGCAGTGCCGAAGTCCAGCGCGCCCCGGGCTGCCGCTGCTCCCGGAAGCAGTTCTCCAGCACCGGAAGGAGTTGCTGTTTCAAGGGAGGCGGGACCAGGCGGGTCGGCCGCAGCGGCTGACGGCGGGGGAGGAGTCGGGTCCACTGCCGGGTGGAAGGGCCGGGCGAGTGTCCTTATCCTAGCGCTTGGGGCTCGGGCCTCTGAGCCAGTTGGAGTCGCGGCGGCGGGAACGATCGGGCCGAGCGGAGGGAGACATGTTGCTCTTCGTGGAGGTGGGTAGACTCGGGCGCCTCGTCCTGCTCTGTGGAGAGCCGGAGCGTGGAGGCGCCGGCCGGTCCCGCTGCCATGTGACTTTCCAGGCCGAACACGCCGCGGAACCGGCAGACAGGCTGACACAGCACCTGGGCCGTGCAGGCCTGCAGCCCCACGCCGCGCGCGCCTCACACCTCGGAAGCCGGGGCGGGAGGCCGGCGGTGGGGGAAGAGGAGGGAGAAGGTGGAGTGGCGAGGGCTCGTCGGGCGGCGAGCGGATCCGAGGACGGGGACGCTTCCCATATGGACCTCCCAAAGAAGGCTGCCAAAGAAGGCCCCCGGGCGGGCGGGGGCTCGGGCGCCCGTCAGGTGGGCGCGCTCCGGGGGGCGCGGCGCGGCCCGCCGGGAGGGAGGCGAGCAACATGTGGGACCGCGGAGGGAGGAGGTGGAGCGCGGCTCAAGATGGTTTTGTTGTTGTTTTGTTTGTTGTTTCAAGACACTTAGTGCCTTGAAAGGAAAATCGAAGGCTCTTTTGCAGCTTCACCGAATACCGCTCGGTCCCCGTCCCTAGGTCTCTGGAACGTTCTGTGGGTGAAAGCGAGTTACTGCTAACTTCGGGGAAGCCAGTAGGGGCTGGAAGCCTTGAAAGGCACCGCTTTGACCTTTTGTAAAAGTTACTCAGGCAGCCGCTGCGTGATGCGGCTTGGTTCTGTGAACCGACGAAACTCTTTACAAGGAAAATTAAGAATGAGAGAAACGAAGTCTGGGAAAGGCCAACTTTTTGTGATATTTTTTAGGCAGTAGAAATAGTTTAATTACTTGAACTGGAACATCTGCTCTGGGCCTGTTTTAGGTTTAGAAGTTGTAATACCTGCCTTACACAAGTACGAAGTTTGATTGCTCTCTTTTCTGTCCTTCTGTTGTGCGAGCATCAGCTGACTGCCTGTCTAATGCTTTGAGTAGATTCCAGATTATATTGTTCTTACATTGTGAAAACGTCAAACCAGCAAAGCTGTAACTTCGCAACTTGGCATTTGTTAGCTATGCCCGGAAAAAGAATCTTTTCAATGAGGGAAGGAATTTAAAAGTCGTATAATGGACTTGGGAGCTGGTGCCAGCCTGTTGGGGGGTGTTTTGGGGGAGAAGGAAGCTGGGAGGGGAATTTCACTCCGAATTTGTCCAGCATAAAGTGATTTTACTTTTGTCATTAATTTCATATTGAGTAGTTGAGGTACTTGATCTTTAAGTTGGTTTAACTCTGGTACTTGGAATATATCCAACAATTAAAATAAACATTCATTGGAATATTTCTAAGCATATTATTAAAAGTTTTAGCCGGGCATGGTGGCGCACGCTTGTAATTCCAGCATTTGGGAGCCTGAGACCGGAGGATCGCGGTTCTCAGACAGCCTCGGCTACTTAGGTCCTCCGCAACTCATTGAGATCCTCTTTCAAAATAAAGATTACAAAAAGTAGGGCAAGGGGTGCAGCTCGGAGGTAGAATGCCCCTGGGTTCCGTCCCCAGTACCTCAAAAAAAAAAAAAAAAGTTTAAAAACTGCTGAACTTGTTCTTTTTGCTCATCTTATTTGTTTGTTTGTTTAAAAATTAAAAAAATACCACTATATATATTATTTTTCCCCCTGTACTGGGGATGGAATTAAGGAGCATTCTACCTTAGAGGGTACATCCCAGCCCTATTTTTATTTATTTATTTGTTTTTTGCGGTATGAGGGTGGAACCCAGGGGCATTCTACCTCTGAGTTACACCCCCAGCCCTATTTTTTATTCAATATTTTGAAACAGGGTCTCACTGAGTTGCAAAGGGCCTCACTAAGTAGCTGAGACTGTCTGCAAACCATGAGCCTCCTGTCTCAGCCTCCCAAATGCTAGGATTACAAGCTTGCGCCACAACGCCGGCTTTTCGCCGGCTTTTGTATTTGTTTTGAAACAGGTTCTCACTAAGTTGCTGAGAGTTTCTTAGTTGCTGAGGCTGCCCTTGAAACTTCCATCTTATTGTTTCAGCCTCCTAGGTACTGGGATTATAGGCCTTCACTCGCCACTTCTGGCTCTGTTCATCCTTTTTAAGTCCTCATTGTTTTCCCTTCTGCAGAATAAGAAATCTGATTTTATTTTAACAAGTGCTAGTTTGTTTGAGGAATGTTATGCAATGCAAATACTGCAGGTTTTAAGTGTACATGTGTTTTGCCAGGTAAAAAAAAGATTGTGAAGTTGATTTATATGAGCATAAATTCCAAAAAAAATTTATTTTGGGAGGCGGGTCTGGGGATGGAACCCAGGGGCATTCTACCTCTGAGCTACACCCCCTGCCCTATTTTTTATTCTTTATTTTGAAGCAGGGTCTCACTGAGTCACAGAGGGCCTCACTAAGTAGCTGAGGCTGACCGCGAACTGCGATCCTCTGGCTCTCAGCCTCCCGAATGCTGGGATTTCAAGCGTGCGCCACCACGCCCGGCTAAATTCCAAAATTTTTGAGTTTCAAATTGATGCCTTTGACTTGATTAAAATTCGAACCTTAGTAATATGTACATTTATTGAGTGTTTAAGCTAGGTCCTCTTCTATCTCTGAAGTAAAATTGTAGCCGTTTACAGAGGAGGAAACTGAGGTAGAGAGAGCAATTTAATACAAGTAAACCAGAAGCTGGGTCTAGTTCTTGGAAGACTCAGCAATTTGGAGAGACCCTCAGCAACCTAGTGAGACCCTGTTCCAAAATAAAATAAGTTAGGGATTTAGCTCAGAGGTAGAATGCCCCTGGGTCCCATCCCCAGGGGTGTGTGTGTGTGTGTGTAGGGGGGGAATTGGGAATTGACCTGGTGTCATTCTGCCTCTGATCTAAACGTCCAGTCTTTTTTTTTTTTTTATTTTGAAACAGGATCTTAAGTTTTAGAGGGCCTCCTTAAGTTGTGGAGTCTGGCCTTGAAACCTTGATCCTCCTCTGTCAGCCTCTAAATTGTTGAAGCTGACCTTAATCCTTTATCCTCTTGTCTCAGCCTTCCAAGTACTGGGATCACAAGCTTGTGCCACCATTATTTTTTATTTTTGAAACAAGGTCTTCCAGAATTGCTGAGGATGGCCCTAAATCTGTAATCTTCCTGTCTCAGCCTCCCAAGTACTGGAATTACAGACATGTGCCACTATATCCAGCCCCATTTCTTTGTGATTCAGTATGTTCTCTATCTTTCTCATATGAGTTAATGAAAATTAACATTGTCATTAAATATTTGAGACTGAATATATGTGTTAATATCAGTCAAAAACAACAAATTGGTAATTTGGTATCATGTGTAGTAGTAGTAGTGGTGATGGTGGTGTGTAAGTAACTCGGGATTTGACACAGGGGTGTTCTCCCTCTGAGCTACAAACCAGCCCTATTTGTTTTGAAACAGGGTCTCACTTGATCCTCCTGGCTAGCTTCTCAGCCTCCAGGATTACATGTGTGTAGTAGTAGTGGTGGTGATGGTGGTGTGTAAGTAACTCGGGATTTGACACAGGGGTGTTCTACTTCTGAGCTACAGCCCAGCCCTATTTATTTGTTTTGAAATAGGGTCTCACTTGATCCTCCTGGCTAGCTTCTCAGCCTCCAGGATTACATGTGTGTGCTTCCATGCCTAGCTAATATTTGATTCTTATAACCTCATGATAAAGGGATTATTCTCAATGAAGGAGCCAAATCTCAGAAGTCATTCAAGTACAAATAACGTGGGGACTAAAGTCTGAAGTCTGGTTTCTAAAACACAAGTCCCTAGCTCCAAAATTTATTTGGAGTCCTTAAGGCAAGGGTTTTTCATTTAGGTTCTTGGGTTCTTGGATAGAATTGAAAAGGTACCTAAGGCCGGGCGTGGTAGCGCAGGCTTGTAATCCCAGCACTTGGGAGCCGGAGACAGGAGGATTGCGCTGATTCGAAGCGGCTCGAAGCCAGCCGCGCTGGTTTAAGAGACCCAGTTTCCAAATAAAAAAAAGTATAAAATAGGTCTGGGAGTATAGCCCGGAGGTAGAAGGGCTTCCAGGAACCCCAGTACCACCAAAAAAAAAAAAAAAAAAAGGTACCTAAGCTTGGTTGAGGGGGAAAAAAAAACACCCTACCCGTTTGTTTTCCCTACCTTCTCACAAATCTAGATGGAAAAGAATTGAAACTTTTTTTTCCCCTGGTGGTAATGGGAATTGAACCCAAGGACATCCTACCTGTTAGCTACACTCCCAGTGCTATTTTATTTTTTATTTTGAAACAGAATCTCACTGAATTGCAGAGTTTGTCTTGGAACCTGTGATCCTCCTGTGTCAGCCTCCCAAATAATGGGATTATATATAAGAATTTAATTTCTTAGCTTAGAGGTAGAATGTCCCTGGGTTCCATCCCCAATACTGTAAAAAAATTTTTTTTTGAAATTTTTTTTTTTTTTTTTTAGGTACTGGGGATGGAACCCAGGGGCATTCTACCTCAGAGCTACACACCCAGCCCTATTTATTCTTTATTTTGAAACAAGGTCTCACTGAGTTACAAAGGGTCTCACTTAAGTAGTTGCTGAGTCTGTCCTTGAACCAACAATCCTCCTGTGTCAGCCTCCCAAATGCTGGGATTACAAGGGTGCGCCACCATGCCTGGCTGAAAATTCCTTAAACATCAGTGGAAGCAACAGGGTTTATGACTTTGTCACCAAGAGAAATGGCTTTTTAAAAATCATAATTATTGGGGAATTGAACCCAGAGGCATTCAACCTCCAAGCTATACCCCCAGTCTGATTTTATTTTGTATCTGGAAACAGGGTCTCACTACCTTGCTGAGAGCCTTGCTAAATTTCAGAGGCTGGCTTTGAATTTGTGATACTCTTCTCTCAGCCTCCCTGGTACTGGGATTACAAGTGTAAGCCACCATGCCCAGCTGAGAAATGACATTTTAATATTACAGGTTTTGCTTCAAATATCTTGAAATACTGCTTATACACATTATTCTTAATATGTTAGAAGTTTTGCTCAATGTATTAAAGCACATTTGTTACCATTTTAAAAGTTAATTTTTTTTTTCTTTGTGGTACCTGGGGATGGAACCCAGGGCATTCTACCTCCAAGCTACTTCCCCAGCCCTATTTTTTATTCTTTATTTTGAAACAGGGTTACACTGAGTTGCAAAGGGGCCTCTCTAAGTAGCTAAGGCTGTCCATGAACCTTGATCCTCCTGTCTCAGCCTCCTGAATGTTGGGATTACAAGCGTTGGCCACCACGCCTGGCTAAAAAAAAAAAATATATATATATATATATATATATATATATATATATAAATATATATATATATATATATATATATATAAATATATATATATATATCTGTGTGTGTGTGGGTCTGGAGATGGAACCCAGAGGCATTCGACCTCTGAGCTATACCCTCTGCCCTATTTTTTATTCTTTATTTTGAAACAGGGTCACACTGAGTTGCAAAGGGGCCTCTCTAAGTAGCTAAGGCTGTCCATGAACCTTGATCCTTCTGTCTCAGCCTCCTGAATGTTGGGATTACAAGCGTTGGCCACCACGCCTGGCTAAAAAAAAAAATATATATATATATATATATATAACTGTGTGTGTGTGGGTCTGGAGATGGAACCCAGAGGCATTCGATCTCTGAGCTATACCCTCTGCCCAATTTTTTATTCTTTATTTTGAAACAGGGTCTCACTGAATTGTGGAGGGCCTCACTAAGTAGCTGAGGCTGGCTGCGAACCGCAATCCTCCAGTCTCAGCCTCCCAATTGCTGGGATTACAAACGTACACCACACCCGGCTGGCTAAAATATTTTGATAACTATATTTCAGTATAATTGGTTTATATTGCTTTCCTGTATATTTCATATAGTATTTTAAAACCTTCTGAGACCAGATCTATGGATTGATTCAGCTAAAGAGATCTGTGGCCCCAAAGAAGTTAAGAACCACTTTACTAAATCAAGTTGCATCCTATTGATCATCTTTGACAAAGTTAATCTGGAACCCATGACTCCTCCTCTGTAGTTAGTTAAATTTTTTTTTTTTTTTGTATTAGGGATGGAACCCAGGGGCATTGTACCTCTGAGCTATACCCCCAGACCTATTTTTTAGTCTTTTTATTTGGAACAGGGTCTCATTGAGTTGCACAGGGACTTGCTGAGTAGCTAAGGTTGTCTATGAACCACAATCCTTTGGTTTCAGCCTCCTGGATACTGAAATTACAAGCATGCGCCACCATGCCTGGATCCAAAATTTTTGATTCATGAATTTTTGGAGAGACCTCAGCTTAGTTTATACCTGGAATCAGTGGGATAGATAATAGTAATGATAACTATTATGACTTTTTTTTTTTTTTTTTTTTTTTTTTAAATTTTATTTTATTGGTGCACTGTATTCATACATCATATTGGGATACAAACTTTTGTAGACATACATGCACACATCGCCCAGTCAGCCCCCACCCGATCCCCACCCCATTCTCTCCCCATCCCTCCCTCCCATGCTTGGCTTAGTGGTTGACATCTAGTATTATAGCAATTTATCCAAAATTAAAAATGATAATCTCACATAACAGTTTCATTTGTCTGATACCAAGCTTTTGATGTCTTAAAGATAACATTTCAATATTTCTTTTTGCTTTCTTTCTTACCAGAGAATATTTTTTTCTTTTTTTTAGGTGAAACTATCATATATTTATTTTTCAGAAAAAAATCTATCCTGATATGGAATATGGACTCTAGATACCCAAAACAATCTCGAAGCAAAAACAAAGCTAGAAGATGTATATTTTCTGATTTCAAACCATATAAAGCTACAATAATTGAAACAGTGTAGTACTGTTCTAAAGGCAGATATATAGACCATTGGAGTTAAATACAAGCCTAGAGCTAACTTCTTCCCTATATTGTCAAGTTATTTTTGACAAGGTTTCCACGAAGATTTGGTGGTGGAAATAATAATCTTTTAACTAAATATTGTTGAAAAATAATAATTACATGGAAAAGAATAAAATTGGACCCTTACCTAATCCCACATACAAGTATTAACTCAAACTAGATAAAAGACCTAAATATAAATCTTAAGACTATAAACTTTTAGGAGAAAATCTGGGTCATAAAACCTCACAACATTGAAATTGGCAGTGATTTCTTGGATATGATTTCAATGGCACAGGCAACAGAAGAATATACAAACTCCCTAAAAAATAAAAGAAAATATTGTATATCCAAAGACAATGTAAACAGAGTTAAAAGTTACTAATAGAATTGGATAAAATATTTCCAAATGCTATATCTGAAGGTATATTAATATTCCAACTAGAAATCCTAAAAATTAACAACAATAAAGGCAAATAATACAATTTAGAGATAGGTAAAAGACTAACATAAATAATGAATCTCCACAGATAACCAATCTTAGTTGTCTGTTGGATGGAAACTCTTGTTTCTCTGGTTCTGGTGAGTGTTACCTATTTCTTCTTTGTAGTTAATCTCTTTGAGTATTTTCTCTAGCGCTGGTTTTGAAGACATAAATTCCTTCAGTTTCTGTTTGTCATGGAAGCTTCTTATTTCTCCATCTAATTTGATAGAAAGTTTTGCTGGGTAGGAAATTTTTGGCTGGAAGTTGTTTTCTTTCAGAGTTTGGAATATGTTACTCCAAGCCCTTCTGGCTCTCATGACTTGGTTTGGGAAGTCTGGAGTGATTCTAATTGGTTTGCCTCTGAATGTCACTTGGCCCTTTGTTTTTGTTGCCTTTAAGATTCTCTGCTTGGCTTCCACATTGGTCATTTTGACAATTATATGGCGTGGGGATCCTCTTTTCGGATCCTGTCTAAAGGGAGTTCTATAAGTTTCCTGGATCTGTGTATCAACCTCTTGCTCTATGTTTGGAAAATTTTCTGCTATTACTTCCTTGAAGAGATTGTTGATCCCTTTGGTATCACTTTCTTTTCCCTCCTCTATTCCAATTATTCTTAGGTTAGCTCTCTTAAAATGGGCCCATATTTCTTCAATGTCAGATTCCTGCTGTCGGATATCTTTTTCTAGATTAGAAACTATGCATTCATTTTTGGATTGCTCATCTTCTAAGAGCGAGATTCTGTTCTCCATGTGGTCTAATCGGTTGTTTGTGCTTTGAATTGAGGCCTTTACTTCATTAATTGCATCCTTTATCTCTTTTTGGCTCTCTCTGAGTTCTTTTCGAAGCACCTCTATTATTTCTACAGTTATTTTCCTGATTTGATCTTCTAGAAATCTCTGATTTTCTGTTTTATCAGGTTCTGATGTTGTGGGGTTGTGCACATTCATTACTCCAGTGTTATTCCTCTTTCCCATGATTTCGGAGGTTTGTGCCTTTCTGGGTTCTTCCCTTGGGTCACTATGGCTTCACTTAAGGTGCTCTGGATCTCGAGTCTGTATTATCTCAGACCCTACTACTCCTTTACTGGGTTGTATCACAGAGTCTCCGACCCAGGGAATCGATAGAGGCTGCTTTAAACTAAAGGGGGTGCCAGGTTGCACGCTCTCCTATGGTGTGATATCTCTGCCACCACCACTCCCTCACTGGGTCAAGTCCCAGGAGGCACAATACTGGGATTTCTCCTCTGTGGCCCGCAATTTGACTCACTGTTCTTGAGTACGCAGATGTAGCTGTACTGGACTCGGTGAATTCACTGCTGCTGCCGCCGCCGGTGGCAATATGGCGCCTCTGCCACGCCCTCGGCCATGAGGCTGGCGTATTTTTTCTTCTCTGGTTTTGATTTCCACTCTGAATCCCTGCAGCGTGTGCTGAGCTCAGCCACTGGGAGCTTTAAATGCTGTCTGCGCCGAAAGATCCCGCCTGGCTGTTCCGCATCGGCTCACCTCGGCTTGCTGTAGCCGTCCGCTGAGTTCGCAGCTGCCGCTGGCAGTATGGCGCTGCTGCCGCGTCCTCGGGCGCGTGTGTCTCCTCTGTGGCCCTGAGCTCTGTTCTCAGTCCGCTTTCTCTCTGGAGCCTGGTGGTTTTTTTGTTTTTCTGGTGATGGTGTTTTCTGGCTATGAAAGGCGCTCTTTTTGTGGTAATGGAGATTGGTTGTTAGCGGGACTCTTAAGCCCCGCTTTTCTCGGTCGCCATCTTCCCGGAAGTCCACTTTTTTTGGGGGGTACTGGTACTGTGAACTCAGTGGCATTCTACATCTAAGCTATACCTCCAACTTTTATTTATTTATTAATTTATTTTGCGAGTCTGCAGATGGAACCCAGGGCATTTGACCTCCGAGCTACACCCCCTGCCCTATTTTTTTTCTTTATTTTGAACCTGGGTCTCACTGAGTTGAAGAGGGTCTCATTAAGGAGCTGAGGCTGTCTGCGAGTCTCAGCCTCCTGAATGCTGGGATTACAAGCGTGTGCCACCACGCCTGGCAATAGTTTGTTTTGAAACAGGGCCTTGCTAGGTTGCTGTTTTTTTTTTTTTTTTTAAATTAATTAATTTTTTTGATGTACTGGGGATTGAACCCAGGGGCATTCTACCTTCGAGCTACAACCCCTAGCCTTATTTTTAAAAATTGTTTATTTCATTTATTTATTTATTTATTTTATTTATTTATTTTTTTTTTTTATTTTTTTGGTGGTACTGGGGTTCCTGGAAGCCCTTCTTCCTCCGGGCTACACTCCCAGACCTATTTTATATTTTTGAAACAGGGTCTCTTACGCCAGCACGGCTGGCTTCGAACCTGCGCGATCCTCCTGTCTCCGCCTCCCAAGCCCGGGGATTACAAGCGTGCGCCACCACGCCCGGCTTCATGTATTTATTTATTTGGTACTGGGGATGGAATCCAGGGGCCTTCTACCTCTGGACTATGCTCCCAGACCTATTTTTTTAATATTTTATTTTGAAACAGGGTTTCACCTTTAAGTTGCTGAGAGCCTCACTAAGTAGCTGAAGTTGTCCTCAAACTACAGTCCTCCTGTCTCAGCCTCCCAGGTACTGTGATTACAAGCCACCACGCCTGCCTGGGTTGCTGAGTTTTGCTATATTGCTGAGGCTTTCTTGGAACCTGTAGTCCTCCTGTATCGGCCTCCCAAGTATTTGGAGTTTTTCCTTTACATGTCAGGCAACAAAAACTGTTAGTAATAATACACATATGAATAGCACTTTGTCTAAGGCCCAAGAGATATGTTAGCACATGCACACACAACACATACTGGCTTAAGCCTCAGCCATCTCCTCTTAGACATAAGGAAAGTTAGAACTAGGAAACTGTCTAGTTACATTATAATAGGTGTCTGCAGACTTGGAATCTTTTTTTTTTTTTTTTTGCATACTCTGGATGGAACCCAGGGACATTTTACCTCTGAGCCATGCCCCAGCCTTTTTTTGGTGGTACGGGGGATGGAACCTAGGGGCCTTCTTCTACCTATACACTCCCAACTCCCAGACCCATTTTATATTTTATTTGGAAACAGGGTCTCTTAAGCCAGTTAAGGCTGGCTTCGAACTGGCATGATCCTTCTGTCTCAGCCTCCCAAGTGCGGGGATTATAAGCATGCGCCACCACACCTGGCCCTATTTTTTTATTCTTTATTTTTTGAAGCAGGGTCTCACTGAATGGCAAAGGGCCTTACTAAGTAATATCTGAGGCTGTCCCTCGAACTGTGATCCTCCTTTCTCAGCCTCCCAAATGCTGGGATTATAAGCCTGGTGGAACCCAGGGGCATTCTACCTCAGAGCTACACCCCCAGCCCTATTTTTTATTTTTTATTTTGAAGCAGGGTCTCACTGAGTTACATACTATACCAAGCCTACCTTTTATTCTTTATTTTGAAACAGGGTCTTACTAAGTTGCTGAGGCTGGTTAGGAACCTGGGGTTCTCCTGTCTTAGCCACCCAAGTACTGGGATTATAAACCTGTGCCACCACATCCAGTTTTGGAATCCTATTTTAAATAATACTTAGGCTGGGCTTGGTGGTGCACGCCTGTAGTCCCAGTTCTTGGGAGGCGAGACAGAAGGATCATACAGGTTTGAAGCCAGCCTCAGCTACTGAGTGAGGCTTTCAGCAACTTAGTTTCCAAATAAAGTATAAAATAGGTCTGGGAGTATAGCCCAGAGGTAGAAAAGCCCCTGGGTTCCACCCCTAGTACCACATGCACACACACACAAAAATACTTAGGATATGACTTTTTTTCCACACGATCTTTAGTGGTTTATTGTGGGTTACTTTATATTGTTGTAACCTCTGTTTTGAAAGAGAACAATATTCCTTTCAGGGAAGAGATATAAAAGTTTTTTAATTCACAAATTTGTCAAAAATGACCTTATTTAGATTTTTTTTGTATTATTAAGGATTGAACCCAGAGGCATTCTACCTTTGAGCCGTACCTCCAGCCCTATATTTATTTTGAAATAAGGTCTCATTAAATTGTTGAGGCTAGCCTCAAACCTGGCTTTCTTTCTCAGCCTCCCAGTACTGGGATTACCAGTGTGAGCCATCATGCCCAGCAAGCCTGCCTCTTTTTTTTGTAAATAAAAGTTGTTTTGAGTTGGGCATGGTGGCGCGCACTTATTAACCCAGTAATTGGGAGGCTGAGACAGGATGATCATGGTTCCTGACCAGCTTCAGCTAGTTGGTGAGGCCCTTTGCAACTCAGTGATACCCTGTTTCAAAATAAAGAATAAAAATAATAGGGCTCTGGCTCAGAGGTAGAATGCCCCTGGGTTCCATCCCCAGTACTGGAAAAAAAAAAAAAAGAAAAGAATGTTTTTTTACTTTATGCGACATCTCCAGTGATAGAAAAATTCACACTCAATGCCCGGCGTGGTGGCTCACTCTTGTAATCCCCGCACTTGGGAGGCTGAGACAGGAGGATCGCACAGGTTCAAAGCCAGCCTCAGCTACTTAGTGAGGCTCTCAGCAACTTAGTGAGACCCTATTTCCAAATAAAATATAAAATAGGTTTGGTAGTACAGCCCAGAGGTAGAAAAGCCTCTGGGTTCCACCCCCAGTGCCATGAAAGAAGGAAAGAACAAAAGAAAGAAAGAGAGAGAGAAAGAAAGAAGGAAAAATTTATACTCAGATCTTTATCACCACATAGATGGCAGTAAAAATAATATACTCTGGAAAATTGCTGTAAATAACTCAAAAATTGCTCTGGAAGCACAAACACTATTTCAAAGGTAAGTGAATAGTTTGACTAAATCTTTTGGTATTTCTAAGTGTGTTGGGGCAAAGAAGTATTATAACAGTTTTATAGAGATCATTATTTTATTATAGTTAGCCAGTTTTCATACAGATATAAAATTTATTATTTTAAAAGGTTTACCTTTTTTTTTTTTTTTTGAGTACTGAGGATTGAACCCAGAGGCATTCTACCTATACCCCCAGTCCTGTTTTTTTTTTTTTTTTTTTTTTTTTTTTTTTTTTTTTTTTTTTTTTTTGCGGGTCTAGGGATGGAACCCAGGGGCATTCTACCTCCGAGCTACACCCCCAGCCCTATTTTTTATTCTTCATTTTGAAACAGGGTCTCACTGAGTTGCAAAGGGCCTCACTAAGTAGCTGAGGCTGTCCTTGAACTGTGACCCTCCCCAGTACTAAGATTAAAAGTGTGCACCACCATGCCCGGCTTAAAAGTTTTACATTTTCAACTATTAAATTATGTATTATTTTGTCACATTTAATTGTTCGAAAGACTGTTTGTCTGTAACTCTTTGTTGTAATTTTAATTTCTTTAAATTTTACAAATAGAGCCTGGTATAGTGGAACATACCTGTAATCCCCATACTTGGAAATTTGAGATAAAAAAATCTTAGGTTTGAGGCCAGCCTCTGCAACTTAGTGAGACCCTGTTTCAAAATAAAAAATAGTGCTGGGGGTGTAGTTTGGAGTTTGAATGCTCCTGGGGTCAATTGCCAGTTTTACAAGGAAAGAAAGAAGAAAATTTACAAATAGACCTTTTGCTTATTTAGCAGGTAACATCTAAAGGCACTGGTTTAAATCCTAATGCCAAGGTATGGCAAGAAATTCCTCCTGGAACTCCTGATGCCACTGCTATAACTCATGGAAATGAAAGCTCTTGGCATGAAACAGCAGCCACATCAGGCTCTCATCCTGAGGGTAAGTCTTAAATATTTCATTGGAAAAAATACGTTTTTGCTAAATTTATAGCCAAACTTATAGAATATTGAAACACATCCTTTAATTATTGAAAAGATCCATTTATTTTGTGTGTGTGTGTGTGTGTGTGTGTGTGTGTGTGTGTGTGTGTGTGTGTTACTGGGGATGGAACCCAGGGGCATTCTACCTCAGAGCTACAACCCCAGTCCTATTTTGTTGTTGTTGTTGTACTGGGAATGGAACCCTTCTACCTCTGGGTACACTCCCAGACCTATTTTATATTTTATTTGGAAACCAGGTCTCTTAAGCCAGGGAGGCTGGCTTCGAACCTGTGTGATCATGTCTCTGCCTCCCAAACGCAGGGATTACAAGCATGCGCCACCACGCCCAGCCCAGCCCTTTTTTTTTATTCTTTATTTTGAAACAGGGTCTCACTGAGTTGCAAAGGGCCTCACTGAGTAGCTGAGGCTGTTTGCGAATCATGATCCTCCTGTCTCAGCCTCCCAAGTACTGGTATTAAAAGTGTGCTCCACCATACCTGGCTTCTGTTAGGTTGAAAATAGAGTTAGGGGGTTTAGGAGGGAGGCAAAAACACCAACTGGGTTATCAGAGACCGCTGTTTTATTTGGAACCCGGCACCCTCCAGAGAGTCAGCCTGCCATGGGGGAAGGGACCAATGGACCACAAGTCTGGAGAGTTGCACATATTCCTGATCTGCTGCCTGAGCCTGAGTCATGTGGTGGATTAGACGCACTGTTTTTTATAGGCATGCTGATTCTCACAATATCTGTAGCATTGCAATGTTTGGAATCTTGAGGCACCTGGAGACTTCTGGCTACCGCTTCCTATTCCGCTATGAGATCACGTGGAGGAGGGACCCAACTTATCAACTTCATCTATGATTTTTTTTTTTTTTTTGGTGGTGGTATTGGGGTTCCTGGAAACCCTTCTACCTCCCGGCTACACTCCCAAACACCTATTTTTTATATTTTTATTTGGAAATAGGGTTTCTTAAGCCAGCGAGGCTGGCATCGAACCTGCGCGATCCTCCTGTCTCCGCCTCCCAAGCGCAGAGATTACAAGCCACCATGCCTGGTGCATTTATGAATTTTAATATACAGTTTGCATATTTTTTTTTGCATGTGTGGTACTGGGATGGAACCCAGGGGTATTCTACCTCTGAGCCACCCCCAGCCCTCTGTTTTATTCTTTATTTTGAAATGATCTCGCTAACTTGCAGAGGGCCTGACTAAATAGCTAAGGCTATCTGCGAACCAGTGATCCTCCTGTCTCAATCTTCCAAAACTGGGATTGCAAGTGTATGCCACCACGCTTGGTTTTAATTTTTATTTATAGTGGCTTTGTTTAGGGGGGAAGATACTGGGAATTGAACCCAGAGATGTTCTACCACAGAGGTACATCCTCAGCCCTTTTGACTTTTTTCTTTTTGATGGTACTGGAAGCCCTTCTACCTCCAGGCTACACTCCCAGACTTATTTTATATTTTTTAATTTGGAAACAGGGTTTCTTAAGCCAGCGAGGCTGGCTCCGAACCAGCACGATCCTCCTATCTCTGCCTCCCAAGTGCGGGGATTACAAGCGTGCACCACCATGCCCGGCTCTTTTGACTTTATTTTGAGACAGGGTCTCAATAAGTTGCCCATGTTCATCCTGCCTCATCCTCTGCAGTACCTGGGATTGTAGGCGTGCACCACCAGGTTTGATCATAAATTGGCTTTGATCTTCCATCATTGGCCTAGCTATTTGTTTACTACTTAAATGTGGGCAGATGACTTCTCTTTCCTTATATGCAAAATACATTACAGAAATTGCCTACAGGCTAGGATTTTCTGAAAATTAAGTGAAAAAAGTACATGACATAGTCTGATACATAGTGCTATATAGGTGTTAGTGTTAATCATTTTAGCTATTTATAATGGCCAAAACTTAACTCCCTTGGGGAAATAATTTACTTAAAATCGTGAACAATTTCCAACTGGTAGAATTCCTTGAAATCTTGTTGTAGAGAATATACTGCCCAGAGCTCCTAAAGGCAGGACCTAAGCAGTTTCTAAGGCAGGTGTGATGGCACAGGCTTCTAATCCAAATACTTGGGAGGCTGAGACAAGAGGATCACAGGTTTGTGGCCAGCCTCAGCAACTTAGGGAGTCCCTTTGCAACTTAATGAGACCCTGTTTCAAAATAAAAAATTGGACTGGGAGTGTACCTCAGAGGTAGAATGTTCCTGGGTTCAATTCCTAGTATTACAACTTGGGGGGGGGGGAATTTCCATTTACTTTCAGTGTCATTTCTTTAATACAGGTAATACAGAGCTTTCAGAAGATTTGTGTAAGGAATATGAAGTAATGTATTCTCCTTCTTGTGAAACCACAAGAAATACTACAGGCATTGAAGAATCAACTGATGGAATGATTTTAGGACCCGATGATTTGAGTTATCAAATATATGATGCTTCTGGTAATCTTCATAGTTTTATTGCTAAAATAAGAATGCAGTAGATTAGCCTTCCCTGGTCATTGTTCTGATAAACACATGACATTAATCAGTTATTTATTTATTTATTTATTTATTTATTTATTTTTGCGGGTCTGGGAATGGAACCCAGGGGCATTCAACCTCTGAGCTACACCCCCTGCCCTATTTTTTTTTTATTCTTTATTTTGAAAAAGGTCTCACTAAGTTGTAGAGGGACTCACTAAGTAGCTGAGGCTCTACATGAAGTGAGATCCTCTGGTCTCAGCCTCCTGAATGCTGGGATTACCAGCATGCGCCACCAGGCCTGGATTTGTCTTTTCTTTTAAAATAAGCTTAGTTTGTTTAATGAAATAGAAATCAATGTTAAAAATACTGTTTGCTGGGCGGGGGATGGTGAGGTAGTGTGTAATTCCAGTACTTGGGAGGGTGATACAGGGAGGTCTTAAATTTGTAGCCAGTCTCAGCAACCTAATGAAACCCTGTTTCAAAATAAAGGAATAGCCAGGTGTGGTGGCACACCTTGTAATCCCTGCACTTGGGAGGTGGAGACAGGAGGATCGCGCAGGTTCGAAGCCAGCCTCACTTGTTTAAGAGACTGTTTCCAAATAAAAATATAAAAATGGGTCTGGGAGTATAGCCCAGAGGTAGAAGGGTTTCCAAAAATCCCCGTACCACCTAAATAAATAAATAAGTAAGTAAGTAAATAGGGCTGGGAATATATCTCAGAGGTAGACTGCCCGTTTTGCATACCTAGTACCACACAGAAAAAAAAAGAATTTAACTTTTTACTACAAGTAAAATAGATGTACTTATATTTATACTTTTTTATTTGGAAACAGGGTCTCTTAAAGCCAGCACACGTGGCTGGCTTCGAACCTGCGCGTTCCTTCTGTTTCCGTCTTTCAAGCGCGGGGGATTACATGCGTGCGCCACCACACCCAGCTAATTACCACTTTTTAAAAAAGTAGCTGGGGCTGTCCATGAATCACAATTCTCCTGTCTCCGCCTCCCAAATGTTGGGATTACAAGCCTGTGCCACCATGCCCTGCTTCTTAGACCTTTTTTATTTGGAAACAGGGTCTCACTAAATTGCTGAGTCTGGCTTTGAACTTGTGATATTTCTGTCTCATCTTCCCAAGTACTGGAATTATAATTATGTGGCACCACACCTGGCTCTTTGGATGCTTTTTGACTTCTGTATATTATTGCGTAAGTTTTAACTCCTATTATAACTTAATAATTACTTTTTTTTTTCTTCTTGTTTTCCATCACCAGGAGAAAGCACTTCAGCAATTTCTACAGAAGACCTAAAAGAATGTCTGAAGAAACAATTAGAATTCTGTTTCTCAAGGTACAGAATAATTTTTTGTTGACTTTTTATCTTCTTTATTTAATTTTATTTATTAATTTATTTTGAATACTGAGGATTGAATCTGGGGGCATTCTACCTCTAAGCTAAACTCCCAGCCTTTATTTTATTTTATTTTTATTTTTTTGCAGTACTGGGGATGGAACCCAGGGGCATTCTACCTTCAAGCTACACACCCAAACCTATTTTTTATTCTTTATTTTGAAACAGATTCTCACTGAGTTGCAGAGGGTCTCACTAAGTAGTTGAGGCTGTCAGTGAATTTCTATCCTCCTGTCTTAGCCTCCCAAGTACTGGGATTACAAGCATGTGCCATCATGCCTGGCTAGGTTTTATATTTTTATTTTATTTTATTTTTTGGTGGTATTAGGGGTGGAACTCAGGGGCTTTTCTACCTCCAGGCTACACTCCCAGACCTATTTTATATTTTATTTGGAAACAGGGTCTCACTAAGTCGCTGGGAGCCTCACTAAGTAGCTGAGGCTGGCTTCGCACCTGTGCGATCCTCCTGTCTCAGCCTCCCAAGTGCGGGGATTACAAGCGTGCACCACCATGCCCGGCGTTTTTTATTTTTTAAGTTGGTTTAAGTCATCTTCCTTTAAAATGTCATTCAGTGCCAGTATTTCTTTTTTTCTTTTTCTTTTTTTTTTTTTTTTTTTGCAGTACCAGGGCTAGAACTCAGGAACATTCTACTTCCGAGCTATTCCCCCAGCCCTATTTTTTATTCTTAATTTTGAAACAGGGACTCACTGAGTTGCAAAGGGCCTCACTAAGTAGCTGAGGCTGTCTAAGAACTGCCATCCTCCTATCTCAGCCTTCCAAATCCTGGGATTACAAGTGTGTGCCATCATGCCTGTTGGTATTTCTTAGCTACATATTAGCCTAAAATGATTATTTGAGTCTATTTACACAATTTTCTCTTTCCCTCTTTCTTTCTTTCATTCATTTCTTTTTTTTTTTTTTTTTCAGTACTAGGGATGGAACCAGGGGCATTCTACCTCCGAACTACACCCCTGGTCCTATTTTTTAGTATGTATGTATGTATTTATTTATTTTTGCGGATTTGGGGATGGAACCCAGGGGCATTTGACCTCTGAGCTACACCTCTGCCCTATTTTTTACTCTTTATTTTGAAACAGGGTCTAAATTGCGGAGTGCCTCACTAAATAGCTGAGGCTGTCTGCGAACTACAATCCCCTGGTCTCAGCCTCCCAAATGCTGAGATTACAAGTGTCTGCTACCACACCTGGCTCTTTTTTTATTTTTTCAAATAGGGTCTCACTGAGTTGCTAAGTATCTGAGGCTGTCTGAGAAATGGGATCATCTGGTTTCCGCCTAAGTGTGCACCAACACACCTGGCTACACAATTTTTTTATTTTGAAATAAGATCTCACTAAGTTGCTAAGGACTCACGAAATTGCTGAGGCTGCCCATGAACCTGTGATCCTCTGTCTCATCCTCCCAAGTATTGAGATTGTAGGTGTGTGCCACTATACCTTGCTCCATCTTTCTTCTTTTTTGTGTGTATGTTGTACTAGATATGGAACCCAGGAGCATAAATTGCTGAGGACTCCACTAAGCTGCTGAGGCTGGCTGCAAACCTGAGATCCTCATGTCAGCCTCCTAAGTACTGGGATTACAAGCATGTACCTTCACACCCTGCTCCATTTTCTTTTTTTTTTTCCATACTGGGGATTGAATTCAAGGGCATTCTACCTCCAAGATATACCCCCAGTTCTATTTTTTATTCTTTTTTTTTTTTTTTTTTTTTTTTTTTTGGTGGTATGGGGTTCCTGGAAACCTTTCTACTTCTGGGCTACACTCCCAGACCTATTTTTATATTTTTATTTGGAAACAGGGTCTCTTAAGCCAGAGAGGCTGGATTCGAACCTGCCTGATCCTCCTGTCTCCGCCTCCCAAGCGTGGGGTTTACAAGTGTGCGCCACCACGACTGGCTTATTTATTTTGAAACATGGTTTTACAGAGTAGTTGATTGCCTCACTAAATAAGTGAGGCTGGCCTTGAACCTGCAATCTTTCTCAGCCTCCCGAGTATTGGAATTCTAAGTATGTGCCACTGTGCCCAATGTGTCTTCCTTCTTAAAACTCAGGAAACATGGGGAGAATAATTTGTGTGTTGGGGCTCCCGTAGTTCCCAATTGATAATGCCAGTTCTTTGTATGTCCAGGATACATACATACCAAATAACTTCACACAACTGCATAATGATATGTTGGTTTCTCTTTCTCGGTCAAGTCTCCTTTTGTGTAAATGTATTTGGAAAGAAAAAAATATCAACTCTTTTTAGCATTTCAGTTGTTTTATCTTCTGGGCTTCCCCCATCTTTCATGTCTCTGAGAACATGATTTTTGTACTTTCTCAAAGCTTTCCTAGTTTTTATAATGGGAGCTCTTGTTTATTCTTTTTTTTTTTTTTTTTTTTTTTTTGGTGGTACTGGGGTTCCTGGAAGCCCTTCTACCTCCGGGCTACACTCCCAGACCTATTTTTACATTTTTATTTGGAAACAGGGTCTCCTAAGCCAGGGCGCGCGGCTGGCTTCGAACCTGCGCGATCCTCCTGTTTCTGCCTCCCAAGCGCGGGGATTACAAGCGTGCGCCACCACGCCCGGCTTCTTGTTTATTCTTAGAACTATAAATACAGTGTGAACCAGCCAGGCAATTGTCATTTGTAGCCAATCAAAATTACCATTAGTGTTTATCAGGTATTTATAGTGAATTTATAGTGAATATATAGTGAATATATAAGGCATAGATGTTATATCATTAATTTGCTTTACTTATGACATGGTATAGTTTCTTTAGCTACGATTTATTTATTTATTTATTTATTTATTTATTTATTTATTTATTTATTGGTGGTACTGGGGATGGAACCCGGGGGCCTTCTACTTCTGGGCTACACTCCCAGACATATTTTTTATTTGGAAACAGGGTCTTTTAAGTGCAGGCTGGCTTCGAACTTGCGCGATCCTCCTGTTAGCCTCCCAAGTGCAGGGATTACAAGCTTGTGCCACCATGTCTGGCAGGATTCTTATATATATATATATATATATATATATACATACATCTTTATTTTGTTGTGTTGGGGATAGAACTTAGGGACATTCTTCTCCAAGCTACAATCCAGTCCTATATTTTGTTTTTTATTTTGAAACAGGGTCTCACTGAATTGCAAAGGGCCTCACTAAGTAGCTGAGGCTATCCTCGAGCCACCATGTTCCTATCTTAGTCTTCTAAATGTCAGGATTAGAAGCATGCGATACCATGCCCAGTTTTTTTTTTTTTTTTTTTTTTTTTTTTTGAAACAGGGTCTCACTGAGTTGCAAAGGGCCTCACTAAGTAGCTAAGGCTGTTCGCAAACTGTGATCCTCCTGTCTCAGCCTCGCAAATGCTGGGATTACAAGCATGCACCACCACTCCCAGTTCTTATAAGCATATATCTTAATGGAGTATAACATAGCTAAGAGTTTTGATACCCTGATTTATTATAGTAGACCTGAGAAAGGTCAAATTTGGTTTAGGCTACAACTCTTTAGTTTTACAAAGATCGTATTTACAGATGTCTGATTTTCAAGTTATTAAGCAGTTCCTTGTTGGTTAGACTGCTATTTATATATATCCTTATTGAAATATGAGTTTAACTTTAATGATATCTTCTATTATCCTCTAACAGAAAACCCCTACCTGTTAACATTTGTAACCTTAAAGACAGTGATTATATATTCTAATAAAATTTGAGTATAGCTAGGCGTGGTGGTGCACACTTGTAATCCCAGCATTTGGGAGGCGGAGACTGGAGGATCACTGTTCGCCTTAGCTACTTAGGCCCCTTAGTTTCAGAGGGCTTCACTAAGTATTTTAGGCTGTCTGCGGTGAACCTTGGTCCACCTGTCTCAGCCTCACAAATGCTGGTATTACAAGCATGCGCCAAGGTCTTTATTTTTTATTTTGAAACCGAGTCTCACAAAGTTGCAGACGACCTCACTAAGTAGCTGAGGCTGGCCTTGAACCTGCAGTCCTCTTGTCTCAGCCTCCTAAGTACTGGGAGTATAACCGCATGCCACCACGCCTGGCTTATTTTTTTGTTTTTGAAACACGATATCCCTAAGTTGCTTAGGCTTTCCTCCAATTACAGGTATGGGCCACCATGCCTGGTTCTCATATGCTTTTTTTGGGGCGGGGGGCTGGTGATGGAACCCAAGGATATTGAATCTCTGAGTTACAACTGCAGTCCTTTTTATTATTCTTTATTTCGAAACAAGGTCTCACTAAGTTCCAGAAGGCCTCACTAAGTAGCTGAGGCTGTCCACGAACCCTGATCCTCCCAAATGCTGGGATTACAAGCATGCGCCTCCAGGCCTGGCTGGTAAAGTGTTTATAGGATAGAACTACACTCTGAAATACTTTGTAACTTGTTATTTAATATTAAGCCTGTATGGCCGGGCGTGGTGGCACACGCATGTAATCCCCACGCTTGGGAGGCGGAGACAGGGGGTTCGAAGCCAGCCGTGCTGGCGTAAGAGACCCTGTTTCAAAAATATAAAATAGGTCTGGGAGTGGAGCCCGGAGGTAGAAGGGCTTCCAGAAACCCCAGTACCACCAAAAAAAAAAAAAAAAAAAAAAAAAATATTAAGCCTGTATCCATATCAATATAATTCCATATTATCTCTTGTCCAGAACTATGAAACAAGGTATGTTTGGGACCCAGAACTTTGTAGAAGTGTTACTAATCATATTGGTTCTTTGAACTTCAGTTTTTTTTTTTTTTTTTAATTTTAAAAACTTCGTGTTATTCCTAATAGTGCAATTTTGTTTACCTAGACATAATAACTAGAGTTATTACTAAGGTACGTCTTTTCCTTAGCTGCTTTTTTAAGAATTGCTTTTATTTATTTATTTCAGAGAAAATCTGTCAAAGGATCTTTACTTGATCTCTCAGATGGATAGTGATCAGTTTGTCCCAATTTGGACAGTTGCCAACATGGAAGAAATTAAAAAGTTGACCACAGATCCTGATCTAATTCTTGAAGTATTGAGATGTATGTAAATAAGCTTATTTTTAAAACTTAAAAAATTAAATACTTTGGATTTCTGATAACTAGTAATGTTTTAACTGCTGGGTTTTCCCCCTATTTTGTTTCAGTGCTTTTATTTTTTTCTGGCTGTTGTGTTCTATATTTATGTGTGTATATAAAGATCCTATATCAATTCTATGTTTTATCTTGATGTTCACTTAGCAAGTATATGTGATCTCACACCCTAGAAACTATTTTAGGTTTTAATACTATGTAAAAAGAATATATCACAGCCAGTACACCCACCACATACATATACACAATTGAAATGTTAGTTTTATGAGTTAATACTACATTTTTTTTTTTACATGTGTAGTCCTGGGGGTTGAACCCAGGGGCATTCAACTTCTGAGCTACACTTCTAGGTCTATTTTTCATTTATTTTGAAACAGGTTTCGTGGTTACTGGTGATTGAACCTAGGACATTCTACCTCCCAGCTATACTACTTGCCCTATTTTTATTTTTATTTATTTATTTATTTATTTTTGGTGGTACCTGGGGTTCCTGGAAACCCTTCTACCTCTGGGCTATACTCCCAGACTTATTTTTATATATTTTTTATTTGAAAACAGGGTCTCTTAAGCCAGCGAGGATGGCTTCGAACCTGCGCGATCCTCCTTTCTCCGCCTCCCAAGTGCAGGGATTACAAGTGTGTGCCACCACGCCCGGCTTATTTTTATTTTTAAAACAGGGTCTCGCTAGGTTGACACGACTCTCACTACTTGCTGCTATCCTCAAGACTGATTCTACTCACACACATACACATGCGTGAGCAAAAGAAAAACCAATTAAGCAAAAGAAAAAAAGATTACCAAGATGCTTTAAAAACATTAGGGTAAGCTGGGTGTGGTGGCGCTCGCTTGTAATCCCAGCATTTGGGAGGCTGAGACTGGAGGATCCCAGTTCCCGGACAGCCTCAGCTATTTAGTGAGGCACTCTAACTTAGTGAGACTCTGTCTCAAAATAAAGAATAAAAAACAGGGCAGAAGGTCTAGCTCAGAGATCGAATGACCCCTGGGTTTCATCCCTAGTACTGCCAAAAAAAAAAAAAGACCGATCTCCTTCTATCTCAGCCTTCCAAGTACTAGGATTATAGGTCTGTGCCACCATGCCCATCTTGATAGTATGTGTTTGAAATGAACTTTTTTTTTCTTCTTTTTTTAAATTTTTGTGGCACTGGGAATTGAATCCAGGGGAATTCTATCTCCAAGTTACACCCTGAGCCCTGTATTTTATTCTTTATTTTGAAATAGGGTTTCACTAAGTTATGGAAAGCCTCACTAAGTAGCCAAGGTTCACCATGAACCTCTGCTCCTCCTATCTGAGCCTCCCAAGTACTAGGATTACAAATATGCACCACCATGTCTCGCTGAACTTATTTATTTTATCCTCATTTGATTTCACAGCCTATTGAGTTGTGACCTGCAGTTTGACAAATACTTCTGCAAAGTTCAGTAAAGATTTTATACTTTGTGATAAAGGTTCTAAAAATTTTTATTGATATTTATGTCTTATATTAAAACTCTTGGTAACTTCCCTTAATTGGAATTTGTTATCAAAGTACTTGATTGAATAAAGGCTGTATTTCACTTTTCCTATTAAATTTGTTCAAAATGTTTAAAAGTAAAATATAACTCCATGTACAGTGGTGCATGCCTATAATCCCAGTGACTCATGAGGCTGAGGCAGGAGGATTGCAAGTTTAAGGCCAGCCTTGGCAATTTAGGGAAAGCTTTTCTCAAAATAAAAAGGGCTGAGGATGTAGGTCAGTGTTACTGCACTCCAAGGTTCAATCCTTAGTACCTAAATAAATAAATAAATTAATGCTAAATATAGCAAGGGCAATAAGACTTATCAAAGTAAAGGATTTGCTTTCCCTGGTGACTATAATCATTTATGGAATTTGTAATTGGGTTATCTGTCTAGACATTGTTTCTTAAAATGACCAGTTTAGTCTACATAGACTATTAGCAAAGAGAGAAGCAGAGTACTTCCTCCTGTTTAAGTTGGAACATAGGACTTATTACATAAGCCTTCACAAATAATTTCATATTATTCTATTCATTGGGAAATATGGCATATTATCTGCTTGAAGTAATTAGAAATAAACATTTTGGCTGTGTGTTACTCCATTACTGTTTCCTGAAAATCAGCTTCTCAAAGAAGGCTTTCAGATTTTTTAAAATTTTTTAATTTTTTTGGTATTGGGGATGGAACCCAGGGGCAGGCATTCTATCTCTGAGCTACACCCTCAGCCCTATTTTTTATTCTTTATTTTGAAACAGGGTCTCACTGAGTTGTAAAGGGCCTCACTAAGTAGCTGAGGCTGTCTTCGAATAGCGATCATCCTGTCTCAGCCTCCCAAATGCTGGGATTACAAGCATACGCCACTACACCTGGCTTCAGATCTTTGTAGTAGTATGTAATAGTAAATATACTGGGGCAACACCCTGTGTCCAATTCCCAGCACTGTAGTGATTGACTGAATCATAAGTGTTGTATGCTCCTTGAAGACTTTGTGTACTCTAAATATTCAGTAAATAACATTAGGCATTGTTCCCATATAATCTTCAAAATTTTTTAATTTCTACTGTAATCTTGGCATATCAGCCTTGCGTGTGTGTGGGGGGGTACTGGGGATAGAACCTATGGGCATTTTAACTTCAAGCTGTAACCCAGCTCTATTTTTTTTCCTTCCTTCCTTCCTTCCTTCCTTTCATTTTTTTTTTTTTTTTTTTTTTGCGGGTCTGGGGATGAAACCCAGGGGCATTCGACCTCTGAGCTACACCCCCTGCCCTATTTTTTATTCTTTATTTTTAAACCGGGTCTCACTGAGTTGCAGAGGGCCTCACTAAGTAGCTGAGGCTGTCCGCGAACCGTGATCCTTAGGTCTCAGCCTCCTGAATGCTGGGATTACAAGTGTGCACCACCACGCCTGGCTTTTATTCTTTATTTTGAAACAGGGTCTCACTAAATTGCACGGGCCTCTTTAAGTAGCTGAGGCTGGCTGCGAACCTGCAATACTCCTTGTCTCAACCTCACAAATACAGGGATTACAAGTGTGCGCCACCATGCCCGGTTTATCCCCAACGTTTTTGTTGAAACAGGGTCTCTCTAGGTTGCTAGGAGTCTCACTGTTCTGCGGAAACTGGACTCAGATCTGTGATCCTCCTGTCACAGCTTCCCAATCTGAGATTACAGGTGTGGACCACTATGCCCCATGCCTGTTTTACTTTTTATTTTGAAGTAGGGTTTCACACCAGGCATAATGGTATATACCTGTAATCTCAGTACTAGGGGGCTGAGACAAGAGGATTGCAGATTTAAGACTAGCCTCATCAATTTAGATTCTCAGCAATTTAGCCAGACCCTGTTTCAAAACAAAAAAGTAGTTGGGTGTGGTGGTGTATGATTGTAATCCCAGTATTTGGGAGGCTGAGACAGGAGGATCACAGTTTGTGGACAGCTTCAGCTACTTAATGAGGTCCTTTGCAACTCAGTGAGACTCTGTCTCAAAATAAAGAATAAAAAAATAGAGCTAGGGGTATAGATGGAAAGTAGAATGCCCCTGGGTTCCATCTCCAGTAAATAAAAAAATAAAAAGCTGGGCATGGTGGTGCATACCTATAACCGAGTATTTGGAAAACTGATACATGAGGATTACAGGTTTTAGGATAGCTTCAGCAACATAGTGAGAATCTTAGTAACCTAGTGAGACCCTGTCTCAAAAAAAAACATGAAAAGTCAAAGGATATGGCTTGGAGGTAGTATGCCCCTATAAAAAGAAGGGAGTTTCACTAAGTTTCTGAGGGCCTTGCTATGTTGCTGAGTATATTCTCAGACCTGTGGTCCTCCTATTTTAACCTTCTAGTATTGGGATTATAGGCATGTGCTACCACTTCCAGTATCTAGCTTGTACTAATTTATTTGGAAATTGAAACGAATGTATTTTAATGGCATTTACTTTGTGTCACTATTAAATGAGACCCCTTCTTTTTAAACTTCAGCTTCTCCTATGGTACAAGTTGATGAGAAAGGTGAGAAGGTGAGACCAAGTCATAAGCGTTGTATTGTGATTCTCAGAGAGATTCCTGAAACAACACCAGTAGAGGTAAATCATTAATCATTGTTAAAGCTAAATGTTCTCTAACTGTTTAAATTGGAGGAGAAATACAGGCAAAATGTAAGTCAATTGGATAACTATTTGTTTTGTTAATTCTTTTTTTTTTTCTTTCTTTTTTTCTTCTTTTTTTCTTGGTACTGGGGATTGAACCCAGGGGCATTTTTTCTCTTAGTTATATTGCCAGCCCGTTTGAAACAGGGTCTCACTATAACTTATTGAGGCTAGCTTTGAACTTTTGGTCCTCTTTTTCTCTCATCCTCTCAAATGCTGGGATTACAGGCAGTGCATCCAATCTGGCTTGTATTGTTGATTCTGAAGTATTTGAATAGTACAGAGGAAGAAGATATAGTTCTGTGTTATTATGAGGAGAGACTAAGTATTATAGTGATAATTGATTTTGAATTTATTGGTTTGACTGAATAGCTTTATGTATGTATTTGTATGTCTATGTGTATATGTATGGTAATGAGGATTGAACCCAGGGCTGTTCTGCCTCTGAACAACACCTCCAGCCCCTTTGTTTTTGGAAGCAGGGCCTCACTAGGTTGCTGAAAGTCTGACTGCGATGCTGAGGCCATCCTTGAACCTGCAATCCTCAGCCTCCCAAGTATTTAGATTATAGGTGTGCACCACCACACCCCATTACTTTATAGTGATTTAGAGCTAAAAATTTTTATTACCAGTTTTATAGATAGAGTAACTGGGCCTTAGGATGGCGCTAAGTCATTTGCCCAAGGATAAATGGGCTGTTAGAAATGAGAGTCTAGAGCCAGTTGTGGTGGCGTACACTTAGAATTCCAGCATTCGAGAGGCTAAGACAGGAGGATCATGGTTCACAGACATCCTCACTCTGGATTGCCTTAAGGCACTGTAAACGAAAGAAGGTGAGGATTACTCAGTAATTGATTTTTTTTTATAAGCCATTTAGAAAAAAATTTTGGGGCCCTTTCTACATAATAAATATGATGCTTTAAAAGCTTATCTTTTTGCCCAAAGTCTTTCAGCTTTAAATCTCTAGAATGAATTCCTAAGCCTGAAGTAAAGTGAAATCAGAAAAAAATTATAAGGTCTTTGAAGCTTAGAGTAGTAACTAGTGTATAAATACTCTATACTCTATGCCATCCTTATAATTTATGTTCTGAATACAGAAAGTTTATGTGCATGAAAAACAGTAGAGAAAACAATATAGCGTACCTAAGGCATGGTGCTGCATGCCCAGCATTCGGGAGACTGAGATAGGAGGATCGCGGATCAAGGACAGCTATGAACATAATTGTTTTTGTAGAATGAAAAGTGGAAATGGGGATTTTATGAAGATTTAAAAAATATGATTAAAAATAAGCCAGGCGTGGTGGTGCACACTTATAATCCCAGCACTTGGGAGGCTGAGACAAGAGGATCACACAGGTTCGAAGCCAGCCTCAGCTACTTAGTGAGGCTCTCAGCAACTTAGTGAGACCAAATAAAGTATAAAAAATAGGTCTGGGACTGTGAAAAGCCCCTGGGTTCCACCCCCAGTACCACATACACACCATACACACACACACACACACACACACACACACACACACACACACTTTAAAATATTTAGAGAACTTATGGTGTGTTTGTTGGTACTGGGGATTAAACTCAGGGATACTCTATCCATGAGGTACATCTCAGCCCTTTTTTAAATTTTTATTTTGAAACAAGGTCTTTGCTACTTTGCCAAGGCTTGCCTTGAACCTATAATTCTCCTGTCTATTTTATTATTATATATATTTTTTGGTGGTACTGGGGTTCCTGGAAGCCCTTCTACCTCTGGGATACACTCCCACAGGCTACACTCCCAGACCTATTTTTTTAACTTTTTTATGTGGCAACAGGGTCTCCTAAGCCAGCGAGGCTGGCTCCGAACCAGCGCGATCCTCCTGTCTCCGCCTCCCAAGAGTGGGGATTACAAGCGTGCGCCACCACGCCCGGCATCTCCTGTCTATTTTAAACTAGAGATCAATGGGTGGCAGCCTAATAGTTCTATAAATAATCTCCAAAAATGTAACTTTGGACAAAATGGGAATTTGTTAACAGAACTTGGTGATATTTTACTGTTGTCACAAAAGTTGCAAAATTTAGCTGGTTGCTCATTCTTATTTCACACAATACTTGATCTAGTAACATGTTATCATAAGAACACTTTTTTTGTGGTACTGGGGGTTGAACCCAAGGTCAGTCTCCCTTTGAGCTATACCCCCAGCCCTATTTTATTTTTTATTTTGCAACAGGGTCTCACTAAGTTGCTGAGGCTGGCCTTGAACCTGTAATGCTCCTGTCTCAGCTTCCTAAAAACTGGGAATACAGGCATGCACTACCACAGGTGGCAGGTACATTCTTGCTTAAATTCAATGTCCTAAAAGTTTGATGGAGTTAGTATACAAGATAGACTTCACTATTGTCATATCGATTTTCTAGTCAGCTTAGTAGTTGTTGTCATTAGTCAGATGTAACTTAACAGATACTACTTTGTAGTTATTGGCTATTACTGTTATTATTTTGTCAATAGTTAATTAAAAAAAATGTGCGTAGGCGGGGCATGGTGGCGCTCGCTTGTTATCCCAGCACTTAGGAGACAGGAAGATTGCACAGGTTTGAAGCCAACCTCAGCTACTGAGTGAGGCTCTCAGCAACTTAGTGAGACCCTGTTTCCAAATAAAGTATAAAATAGGTCTGGGCGTATAGCCCAGAGATAGAAAAGCCCCTGGGTTCCACCCTCAGTACCCCCCCCCCACACACACGTGTCTGAGTGTGTGTGTGTGTGTGTGCGTGCGTGCATGTGAGCTTGTAGTACTGGGATTTGAACCCAGGGCATCCTACCTCCAAGCTGTACCATAGCTCCTTTTTGTTTGGAAACAAAGTCTCACTAGGTTGCTGAGAGTTTTAATAAGTTACTGAGGTTGTCTGCAATCCTTCTGTCTCAGCCTCTTTAAGTACTGGGATTATAGGTGTGTGCCACCATACCTACTTCTTTCCTCTTTATATATGCCCTACATTTTAACTCCTTTGGCATTCTGAGTTTTGACATGAAATTTTTTTTTTTTTTTTTTGGCGGGTCTAGGGATGGAACCCAGAGGCATTTGACCTCCGAGCTACACCCCCTGCCCAATTTTTTATTCTTTATTTTGAAACAGGGTCTCACTGAGTTGCACAGAACCTCACTAAGTAGCTGAGGCTGTCTGCGAACCACAATCCTCAGGTCTCAGCCTCCCAAATGCTGGGATTACAAGCGTGCGCCACCAGGCCCCGCTAACTTTTTTTTTTTTTTTTTTTTTTTTAATACTGGGGATTGAACCCAGGTTTATTCTACCTCTGAGCCACTTCCCCAGCTGTATTTTATTTATTTGGAAACAGGTTCTCATTAAATTGTGAAGAACCTCAAGATGTTGCTGAGGCTTGCCTTGAACCTTTGATCTGTCTTAGCCTCCCAAGTATTAGGATTACACTTGTGTACCATAACGCCAGGCCCATTGACTTTTTCTGAATTTATATTTCTTGGAGTTTCTTTTTCTACTTAACAGTTATTTGAAAGATTTTTTTTTTTTTTTTTTTTTTTTTGGTGGTGGTACTGGGGTTCTTGGAAGCCCTTCTACCTTCGGGCTACACTCCCAGACCTATTTTTACATTTTTATTTGGAAACAGGGTCTCCTAAGGCAGCGCGCGCAGCTGGCTTCGAACCTGCGCGATCCTCCTGTCTCAGCCTCCCAAGCGCGGGGATTACAAGCGTGCGCCACCATGCCCGGCTTAAAAGATATTTTTAAAATTGGGTGTGGTGGTATATGCTTGTAATCCCAGCAGTTCAGGATGCTGAGGTGGAGGATCAGAAGTTCCAGGCTAGCCTAGATAACAAAACAAGACCCTGTCTCAAAACAAAAAAATAAAGCTAGGTGTAGTAGGGCAACCTTGTAATCCCCGTGCTTGGGAGGCTGAGACAGGAGGATCGCACGGGTTCCAAGCCAGCCTCAGCTACTTAGTGAGGCTCTCAGCAACTAAGTGAGACCCTGTTTCCAAATAAAATATAAAATAGGTCTGGTAGTATAGCCCAAAGGTAGAAAGCCTTTGGGTTCCACCCCCAGTACCACCAAAAAAAAAAAAAAAAAAAATGTGGGCATGGTGGGACACACTTGTAATTCCAGTAGCTGGAAGGCTGAGACAGGAGGATCATAGGTTTGAGACCAGCTCTCAGCAACCTAGTGAAACACTGTTTCAAAAGAAATAAAAAGGATTGTGGGTATGTATACCTCAGAGGTAGAATCCCCTTGGTTCAATCCCTGGTACCACCAAAAAAAAAAAAAAAAAAAAAAGTAAAGCAAAAGAAAGGAACGGAAAAAAAGGCAGTTCCATTTCTAAACCCACAAAACTTACACTATGACTAATCATATTTCTGTTTCAGAATACTATAGTTAACAACTAAGGAAATGAAAAGGACCAAAAGACATAGAGAGATGGATACTCAACTTTTAGTTACTAGTAAACAACAACAAAATACCAGTTATTGATATACTTTATAACTGTTTTTTTTTTTTTTTTTTAGGAAGTGAAAGCTTTGTTTAAAAATGAAAATTGCCCTAAAGTGATAAGCTGTGAATTTGCACACAATAGCAACTGGTATATCACTTTCCAGTCAGACACAGATGCACAACAGGTGAGAAGAAAACTTTTCTCTCTTTTTTTTTTTAACCACCAGGCTATACTCCCAGACCTATTTTATATTTTATTTGGAAACAGGGTCTCACTAAGTTGCTGAGAGCCTCACTAAGTAGCTGAGGCTGGCTTCGAACCTGTGCGATCCTCTTATCTCAGTCTCCCAAGCCCGGGGATTACAAGCGTGCACTACCACTCCCAGCCTAGAAAAGTTCTCTTCTGATACAAGTCCTGGTAGTGTATGAAATTATAGTGTATCTTAGTTAACAAGAAATATGTACTAGCCAGGTGTGGTGGTTGCATGCTTGTAATCCAGCATTTGGAGGCTGAGACAGGAGAATCGCGGTTCGAGGACAGCTTCAGCTACTTAGTGAGACCCTTTGCAACTCATTGAGACCCTGTTTCAAAGTAAAAAGTTAAAAAATAGGGCTGGGGGTGTATTTCGGAGGTAGAAGGCCTGTAGATTCTATATCCCCAGTACTGCCAAAAAAGAAAGAAAGAAAACGTGTACTTACTTACCCTATTTATTTTCAGTTGGGTAAAATTAGGGTAAGTACAATGTTTTCTTTCTTTCTTTCTTTCTTTCTTTCTTTCTTTCTTTCTTTCTTTCTTTCTTTCTTTCTTTCTTTCTTTCCTGTTTTATTTTGGGGGGGGGGTACTGGGGATGGAACCCAGCAGCATTCTACTGCTGAGCTACACCCCAGCCCCATTTTTTTTATTTTGAAACAGGGTCTCACTGAGTTGCAAAGGGCCTCACTAAGTAGCTGAGGCTGTTCATGAATTGTGATCCTCCTGTCTCAGCCTTCTCAAATGCTGAGATTACAAGTATGTGCCATCATGCCCTGCTACCCTAATTTTTTGTTTGTTTGTTTTTTTTTTTTTTTCTGATACTGGGGTTCCTGGAAACCCTTCTACCTCCAGGCTACACTCCCAGACCTATTTTTATATTTTTATTTGGAAATAGAGTCTCTTAAGCCAGCAAGGCTGGCTTCGAACCTGTGTGTTACTCCTGTCTTTGCCTCCCAAGCTTTGGCGTGCGCCACCACATCCGGCTTACCCTAAAGTTTTTAAAACATCTTAGTAATCTTTTTTTCTTTTACTTAATTGATTTCCCTTTTGCATGCATGTGTGTTAGTTACTGGGGATTGAACTCAGAGGTACTCTACCTCTGAGTTATATCCTCAGCCCTATTTTATCTTTATTTAGAGCTGGCTAGATTAATGAGAGTCTCAGTACATTATGAGACTGTCCTTGAACCTGATCCTTCTGTCTCAGCCTCCCAAGTACTGGGATTACAGGTGTGCTCCACCACGCCTGGCCTTGATTTCCATTTTGATCATCTGTATAAAGCTTTTTCAGTTTTGATTTGAAACAGTTTGCTTCCTATCTGTAAGAAAATTAACACAACTAGTATGCTACTGCATTCATTTATTTTACTTATTTGGTGACACTGGGGATTGAACCTAGTTCTACTTCTGAGTTATACTCTCAGCCCCTCCTCCCTTTTTTTTTAACTTTTTAAAATTATGAAACAGGGTATTGCTATATTGGTGAGAGTCTCAGTACTTTCTGAGGCTGTCCTTAAACTAGAAATCCTCCTCTTTCAGCCTTTCAAGCACTGGGATTATAGGTATGTAACACCATGCCTGGCTGATTGCTAGCATTTCTAGTACATAGGCCTACGATAAAAAAAAGTTCCTGGCATTTCCACTTCATGGACCTCCATCTTGTTTGCCTGACTCTGACGTAGTGAAGTCCCTGTAAGGTACCTCCCCTTACCCTGTAAGGTACCTCCCCCAATAAGGTGTGGTGAGGCTGCTCCTTCCATGAAGGTCAACCCCTCCTACCATCTTAGCTGGCTTATCCAATCATGTAGATCTGTCTTTAGAGAAAAGCCTAGTTCTCCTCTCCTATGGACTTGTTAATCACCTTTAGGTAGGTTAATTTACATTGGAATAGTTGCCTGCTTTTAGGCAGAAATCAAGTCCTTGCACAGATTTGCCCCTCACCCAATTTTTGAAGTATATTAATAATCATAGCTTTCTCAAATTTTCCTAGGCCATTCCTAATACTGGTACAGTTATGTCCTACATAAAGAAGATATTCAAAGGAAGACTAATTCCTTTGAAACAAAAATATATTCCTGATAGCATTGTAAAGTTTTTTTTTTTTTTTTGGGTGGTACTGGGGTTCCTGGAAGCCCTTCTACCTCCGAGCTACACTCCCAGACCTATTTTTACATTTTTTAAAATTTGGAAACAGGGTCTCCTAAGCCAGCGCGTGGCTGGCTTTGAACCCGTGCGATCCTCCTGTCTCTTCTTCCCAAGGGCGGGGATTACAAGCGTGCGCCACCATGCCCGGCAAGTAATGTTTTTGTTTTTTTTTTTAAGATTTTTTTTTTGTGTGTGTGTGCTACTTGGGGTGGAACCCAGGGGCTTTTCTACCTCCAGGCTATACTCTCAGACCTATTTTATATTTTATTTGGAAACAGGGTCTCACTAAACTGCTGAGAGCCTCACTCAGTAGCTGAGGCTGGCTTTGAACCTGTGCTTCCTCCTCTCTCAGCCTCCCAAGCGCTGGGAATATAAGCGTGCACCACCACGCCTGGCTTCTCCCTCAGATCTTATTGTGTTTTATTTCATTTTGTTTACCATGCTGAGAATTGAATCTGGAGTTGAGCTGGGTGTGATGGCTCATGCTTGAAATCCCAGCATTTGGGAGGCTGAGACAGGAGGATCATGGTTCGCGGACAGCCACTTAGGCCCTTTGCAACTCAGTGAGACCCTGTTTCAAAATAAAGAATAAAAAATAGGGCTAGGGTGTGGCTTGGAGGTAGAATGCCCTGGGTTCCATTCCCAGTATCACCAAAAAAAAAAAAAAAATTTTTTTTCTTTAGTTTAGAAATAATTGCTAATGCCTAATTCTCCACAGAATAAAGATAGCTTTAATAAAATGTGAGTATTAATGAAGGTTTCTTTCTGATTTCTTAACAGGCTTTTAGATACTTAAGAGAGGAAGTTAAGACATTTCAGGGCAAGCCAATTATGGTAAGAAACATTTGCTAATACTGTAAAGAATAATGTGAAACAAAGTGTTTTGTTATTTGAAAATTTGACAAAAACAAGCTAGAGCTGGGTGTGGTGGTTTAGGTTTGTAATCCCAGTACTTGGGAAGGAAGGCTGAGACAGGATTGCAGGTTTGGAGCCAGCCTCAGCTACTTAGTGAGGCCCTCCATAACTTAGTGAGACCTGTTTGAAAATAAAAAGAATAGCCAGGCGTGGTGGTGCATGTTTGTAATCCCCACGCTTGGGAGGCTGAGACAGGAGGATTGCACAGGTTCCAAGCCAGCCTCAGCCACTTAGGCTCTCAGCAACTTAGTGAGACCCTGTTTCCAAATAAAATAGAAAATAGGTCTGGGAGTATAGTCTGGGGGTAGAAAGCCTCTGAGTTTCACCCCCAGTACCACTAAAAAGAAAAAGGAATAAAAAATGGGGCTGGGAGTCAGGCGTGGTGGTGCAGGCTTGTAATTCCTGCACTTGGGAGGCTGAGACAGGAGGATCGCACGGGTTCGAAGCCAGCTTCAGCTACTTAGTGAGGCTTTCAGCAACTTAGTGAGACCCTGTTTCCAAATAAAATATAAAAAAGGTCTGGGAGTATAGCCCAGAGGTAGAAAGCCTCTGGGTTCTACCCCATAGTACCACCAAAAAAAAAAAAAAAAATAGTAAAAATGGGGCTGGGGGTGTAGCTTGGATGTAGACTGCCCTGGGTTTAATCCCCAGTTCCACCAAAAAAGAAAAAAAAAACAAGCTAGGAACTGGGTGTAGCGGTGAACACTTAAAATCCCAGTACTTGGGAGGCTGGAGACAGGAGGATTGAAGGTTCATGGCCAGCCTCAGCAACCTCATGAGGCCCTCAGCAACTTAGTGTTTCAAAATAAAAATAATAAAATAGGACTAGAGATGTAGATCAGAAGTAAAACGCCCCTGATTTCAATTCCTAGTACCATGCCCACACTAAAAAAAACTCCAGCTAGGCATATGTCTCTAATTCCAGTACTGGGAGGCTCAACAGGAGAATTGCAGTTTTAAGGCCCTTAGCAACTTAGCAAGACCCTGTTTCAAAATAAAAAGTAAAATAGGGCTGGATTGTAGCTCAGAGGTAGAACATCCTTGAGTTAAATCCCTGGTACCACATACACAAGTAAACCTCATATAGCAGTTCTCCAAAGAACTCAATGAAGGTTTTGTTTGATGATGATTCACAACCTATAATTCCAGGTCTCAAAATGAACAGTAGGAATATTTTCTTAGTAATAGATAAAAAGGATTCTTGGTACTTTCAACTTCAAGAGTGTGAGTGTGTGTGTGTGTGTGTGTGTGTGTGTGTGTGTGTGTGTGTGTGTACTTTTTTTTTTTTTCCTTTGGGTCTGGGGATGGAACCCAGGGGCATATGACCTCTGAGCTACACCCCCTGCCCTATTTTTTTTTAATTCTCTATTTTGAAACAGGGTCTCACTGAGTTGCAGAGGGCCTAAGTACCTGAGGATGTCCACGAATCACGATCCTCCGGTCTCAGCCTCCCAAATGCTGGGATTATATGTGTGTGTCACCATGCCCGGCTTCAACTTCAACTATATTATCACATTAACAGCCAACTGTTTGGGAACCTAGGAATTGTCATTGATGACCCTTGCTTACTATCTTGACATATTTAATCTGTTCTCAGGTTCTATGAAATCTACTTTCAAACTTCTTTCCATCATTATTGCCCTTTTTTTTTAAATGTGTGAGCAATCAGAGTAGCCTCAATTGCTGCCTTCATCTTTTTCATCCACTACATTGCCACCAGAGCTACCCCTTCTCCATTTTTTTTAATTTTTATTTTTTTGTGGTACTGTGGGTGGAACCCAGGGGCTTTTCTACCTTCAGGTTATACTCCCAGACATATTTTATACTTATTTGGAAACAGGGTCTCACTAAGTAGTTGAGGCTGGCTTCGAAACTATGTGATCCTCCTGTCTCAGCCTCCAAAGTGCTGTATTTACAAGTGTGCGTCACCATGCCTGGCTCTACTCTTCTCCATTTTACTAATGAAGGAAATGAGAATAATCTTATTGCTTTCACTTATCTAGTATATTATACTTACTAAGAAGTATATGTTAGGGATTGTTCTAAGAACTTGAAATGTCATTGCTGTTTAGTTCATGGTATTAATAGTTTCCATATTGCAAATGAGCTAAGTGGTAGTTGTCATCTACTTCCTTTCCCTTTGCTCTTATCTCTTTTATCATTTTCCCTTGCTTTGAAGCTATAAAGATATTCTCTGTCTTTTCATAGCTTTAAGGTTTTATATTGTTTAGTAGTCTTACTCATCTTGATGTGTAATATAAGAATCTAATTTTCTTTTTCCCTATAATGAAAGAATAGTTGTCTCAACATACACTTTTTGTTGTTGTACTGGTGTTCCTGGAAATCCTACTACCTCCGGGCTACACTCCCAGACCTATTTTATACTTTTTTTTGGAAACAGGGTCTCTTAAGCCAGCACGGCTGGCTTCGAACCTGCATGATCCTCCTGTCTCCGCCTCCCAAGCGCAGGGATTACAAGCGTGCGCCACCATGCCCGGCCTCAACATACACTTTTTAACTGACATCCTTTTACAATGTGTGTAGTTTTACAGTGTGTATAGTGAGGGCCTCACCAAGTACTAAGGCTGAGAGCAAACCTGTGATCCCCCTGTCTCAGCCTCCCAAGTATTGAGATTATAAGCATGTGTCACCACACCCAGCTTTCCTTTTTTTAAGGCTGAGTAGTATTTGTATGTGTAGATAAATGCAAGTATAATGATTTTCTTTTCTTTAGACATGTACTTATTAATGGGATTATTGGGTTATATGGTAGTTTTTGTGTCTTTCTCTGCATTGCTGGGAGTCAAACCCAGGTCCTCGGGCATGATAAATTGTTCTACCACTGAATTATACCTCTAGCCCAGAAGTTTTTTAGTTTTTTTTTTTTTTTTTTTTTCTTCTGGCACTGGGGATTGAACCCAGGAGCATTCTACTTCTGTCCATTTTGTTTTTAAACAGTCTCACTAGGTTGTTGCACTGCAACCTGTGATCTTCCTGTCTTAGCCTCACAAGTACTGGGATTACAGGTGTGTGCCACGATGCCTTGCTTACACCTGTGTTTTAATTTCTTCTCCCTTTGAGTTAGGTTCAGCATCTAGTTCATATGTTTACAAGCCATTTGCCTTTCTTTTTTGTGAGCTCTGTTCATCTCTAACTCATTCTGTCAGATTTTACTATCTTTTTTTTTTTTTTTTTTGCTTCTGATTTTCAATAAGCAGAAATGGTGTGGTCATGGAGAATAAATTAAAATGTTATTTAGGGAGGGACAGCAGGGACAAATTTTTTAAAAGCTGAATTAAATGTAAATTGAATATACTTATACACTTAGTCTTTTAGTATAACGTGTTCCTTTTGCTTCTAGGCAAGGATAAAAGCCATCAATACATTTTTTGCTAAAAATGGTTATCGATTAATGGATTCTAGTATGTATAGTCAGCCCATTCAAACTCAAGCACAGTATGCCTCACCAGTCTTCATGCAGCCTGTGTATAATCCTCACCAACAGTACTCTGTATATAGTATTGTGCCTCAGTCTTGGTCGCCAAGTCCAGCACCTTATTTTGAAACACCACTGGTAAGTAAGATCGTTATTAAAGCAGGAATATTTATTTTTTTATTTTTATTTTTATTTTTGGTGGTACTGGGGTTCCTGGAAGCCCTTCTACCTTTGGTCTAGACTCCCAGACCTCTTTTATATTCTTTTTATTTGGAAACAGGTTCTCTTAAGCCAGTGCGCTGGCTTCGAACCTGCGCAATCTTCCTGTCTCCGTCTCCCAAGCATAGGGATTACAAAAGTGCGCCACCACGCCCGGCCAGGAATATTTATTTTAATATTGGTTGCTTTTTGAATTTTCAATTGTGATACATGTATCTAATCCTCCTTACCAATATATGCAAATGATTAAGAATTGAACTATTGCTTTCTACAGTCTTATTCTTTAAACTTTGCTGAGTGAATTGAAAGAAGAGCCTAGGTAAGACCTATATTATTTTAAATGTTTTTAGTGTTTGACAGAGAAGAATTTTCCTTATTAAGAAATGAATTAGTGATACACTGTCATAAGTCAAGTGGTGTGTAATGTGAATATTGCAAAATGGAGTAATTAAAATGTTTTAAATTAGCTGGGCGTGGTGGCGCACGCTTGTAATTCCAGCATTCCGGAGGCAGAGACCAGAGGATCACAGTTTGCGGACAGCCTCAGCTACTAAGCAAGGCCCTTTGCAACTCAGTGAGACCCTGTTTCAAAACTAAAAAGACTAAAAAAATAGGGCTGGAGGTGTAGCTCAGAGATACAATGCCCCTGGAGTCCATCCCCAGTACCACCCCCCCCAAAAAAAAAAATGTTTTAAATCATTTTTGGCCTATGAAAGGTGCCAGTGATTAGGTTAACTCATTAAAGAGTCTTGTCACCCTTGCCCCATATTTTATCTTTATCATTAATATTGTTTAAACTTAAATTTTTTTTTTTAGGCTCCCTTTCCCAATGGTAGTTTTGTGAATGGCTTTAATTCACCAGGATCTTTTAAAACAAATGCTGCTGCTATGAATATGGGTCGACTATTCCAAAAAAATCGGTAAGATAGAAATCGCAACTGAAGCCGGGCATGGCTTATAGTCCCAGTACTTGGGTGCTGAGACTAGAGGATCATAAGTTCAAGGACAGCCTCAGCAAGTAGTGAAACTCATCAACCTAGTGAGACTCTACTTCCCAAATAAAAATAAAATAGGTCTGGGGACATAGCTCAGAGGTAGAATGCCCCTGGATTTAATCCCCAGTACCACAAATAAGAAAAAGGAGGGGAGGGAAGGAGAAGGGAAGGGAAGGGAAAGGGAAGGAAAGAAAAGGAAAGGAAAGAAATTGTATCTGAAATTTATTTCAAACAATTTCCAATGATTTTTACGGAATTACAGTTGTTAACAGCAATACTTTTTGGTGAACTCAATAAAAAGCACTGTTTTAATAAATGGATTCAGTCTAGAGTTCATAGACACTTTGACCTCAGGTTTGATAATGGATGTAATAGGAATCTGATTCTTTAAATACTGGGGCATAGCCAGGTGTAGTGGCACATGCTTGTAATCCCAGTGCTTGGGAGGCTGAGACAGGAGGATCAAACAGGTTCAAAGCCAGCCCCAGCTACTTAGTGAGGCTCTCAGCAACTTAGTGAGACCCTGTTTCCAAATAAATTATAAAATAGGGCTGGGGGTATAGCCTGGAGGTAGAAAGCCCCTGGGTTCCACCCCCCAGTACCACAAAAAAGAAAAAAAAATACTGGGGCATGTGTTATTTCAGATTTTGTTTTTGTTTTATTTTATATATATATATTTTTTGATACTGGGGATTAAACCCTGGGGAATTCTACCTTTGAGCTACACTCCCAACCCTATTTTATTTTGAAAAAGGGTCTCACAGAGGTCCTAAGTTTCTGAGGCAGGACGCCAACGTCCCAAGTACTGGGATTACAAGTGTGAGCCACTATGCCTGGCCAGATTTTGTGAAGAATTAATTTTTCACCAGGCATGAAGCACACACTTTTAATTCTAGTTACTTGGGAGGCGAAGGCAGGAAGATCACAAGATGAATGCCTGTACCAGCAGTTAAGCAAGATCCTGTCTCAAAAAATAAAAAGGCTGGGGATGTAATAAAGCTCAGTGATAGAGTGCCCTTGGCTTTGATCCCCAGTACCTCAAAGAAAGTGGAGAAGGGACTGGTAGGTCTAGGAGTGTAGTCCGGAGGTAGAAAGGTACCATCCCCATTAACACACACACACACACACAAAAAAAAAAAAACAAACAAACAAACAAACCATTTTGTGAGCTGAGCCCGGTGGTGCACGGTTGTACTCCTAGTGTTCGGGAGGCTGAGACGGCAGGATTGTGGTTCATGGACAACTTCAGCTACTTAGGCCTTCCGCAACTTAGTGAGACCCTGTTTCAAATTAAAGAATAAAAATAGGGCAAGGGGTGTAGCTTGGAGGTCAAATGTCCCTGGGTTTCATCCCAGACCTGCAAAAAAAAAAATTGTGATAATTCTTTGAAAAGTATCATTTTAGCAAATTTTATCTTAAATTTTATTAGTAGTAACTCAATATGTTATGATCTCTGGAAAATAAAATAGGATATCTAGAGATGCCATTGGAATGAATGTTTAATTGTTGGGTGTATATTTTATTCATAAGGGGCTTTTGTTTTTGTTTTGGTGATACTCAGCATTATTTTTTATTTTGAAAGAGTCTCACTAGGTTGATAAGAGTATAACTACTTGCTGAGGCTGTCCTCTAACCTGCAATCCTCCTTTCTCAATCTCACAGTATTGAGTTTGCAGGCATGTGCCACTCACTGTACTTGGCTTGCCACTCTGTTTCAAAATAAAAATATGGAATAAGGCTGAGAGTGTAGCTCAGAGATAGAATGCCCCTGGGTTTAATCCGTAGTACAATAAATAAATAAGGCTGGGGGCATAGTTTGGAGGTAGAACACCCCCGTGGGTTGTGTGTGTGTGTGTGTGTGTGTGTGTGTGTGTGTGTGTGTGTGTGTTTTATTTTGGTACTGGAGTTGGGAACCAGGATTATTCTACCTCTGAGCTATACCCTCAGCCCTACTTTTTATTCTTTATTCTGAAACAGGTTTTCACTGAATTGCAAAGGGCCTCACTAAGTAGCTGAGACTGTCGTCGAACCGCGATCCTCATGTCTCAGCCTCCTGAATGCTGAGATTACAAATGTGTGCCATCACACCAGGCTACCCCTGGGTTTTAGTTACCATTCACACACACACACACACACACACACACACACACACACACACACACTGCAACAGGTTTTTTTTTTTTTTTTTTTTTTGTGGTACTGGGGAGGATGGAACCCTTCTATTTCTGGGCTACGCTTCCAGACCTATTTTGTATTTTATTTGGAAACAGGTCTCTTAAGCCAGGGAGGCTGGCTTTGAACCTGTGCGATCCTCCTGTCTCTGCCTCCCAAGTGGGGGGATTACAAGCATGTGCCACCACACCCATCTTGCAACTGTTTTTTTAAACATCTCTCCAAGCACAATATTATGAAATGTAGAAATTGTTTTGACTTTAGAAAATATATCCTATGAGACAGAAAAGGGGAAACAAGGCACTTAACTAGAGAATGGTAAAAGCCAGTTTGAACCTGAAGAAATGTTTTTCTGTCTTTATACATCCTTTCTTATATATAATCTTATATTTTCTGTAGTGTGAAGCCTCATTTTAGGTCATCCAGTGGTTCAGAACACTCAACAGAGGGCTCTGTGTCATTGGGGGATGGACCATTGAATAGATCTAGTACAAGAAACTTGCCACCTGAACGGCCTAACTCTACAATAACAGGGCATCAGGAACAAACTTACCTTCCAAAGGAGACTTCTACTTTACAAATGGAACAGAGTGGGGACTATGTTAGGGGCAGGTAAGGAAATATGGGTACATGAAAATCCTTTGATCATAATGTGATCGTCTTGAATAGTCAAAGACCATGATTAAGTGATTTTTGTTGTTTTAACTTATTGGCTTATGGTTATGCTAAATAAATACAGAATTTTCATAATGTGGGTTAGCTGTGGTGGTCAACTAATAGTCAACCAGTGAACTACCTGCCTAGCCTCAATATATTTTTACTAATTATTAAGAAACTGGAGCCAGTACTTGGGAGACTAAGACAGGAGGATGACAGGTTATTGGCCAGCCTTAGTTACCTAGTTGGGCCTTCAGCAACTTAATGAGACTCTGTTTTATCATCTTTTTTTTTTTTTTTTTTTTTTTTTTTTTTTGCGGTACTGGGGATGGAACCCAGGGGCATTCTACCTCTGACCTACACCCCCAGCCCTATTTTTTATTCTTATTTTGAAGTAGGGTCTCACTGAGTTGCAAAGAGCCTAAGTAGCTGAGGCTGTTCTGGAACCAGGATCCGCCTGTCTCAGCCTTCCAAATGCTGTGATTATAAGCATTTACCACCAAGCCCAGCTCGAGACTCTGTTTCAAAATTTAGAATAAAATAGGGCTGGGAATGTAGCTTGGAGGTAGAATGCCCCTGGGTTCAATCCCCAATGCCGCCAAAAAAAAGGGGCGGGTGTGATGGTGCCTGCTTATAATCCCAATACTAGAGACACTGAGGTTTGAGGACAGCCTTAGCAGGTAGTAAGATTCTTAGCAAACTAGTGATATAGTATTTTGAAAACAAAACTCAAAAGGGTTGGGGTGTAACTCAAGGTAGAGTACCCCTGGGTTTAATACCCAGAGAGACCCTGTTAAAAATAAGGAGCCAGGTGTGGTGGCGCATGCTTGTAATCCAAACATTTGGGAGGCTGAGACAGGAGGATTGTGGTTTGTGTGCAGCCTTAGCTACTACTACTTAGTGAGGCCCTTTGCAACTCACTGAGACCCTCTTTCAAAATAAAGAATAAAGGAGCTGAGTATGGTGGCACACTCTTGTAATCCCGGCATTTGGGAGGCTGAGACAGGAAGATTATGGCTTAAAGACAGCCTCAGCTCCTACTTAGGCCCTTTGCAACTCAGTGAGACCTTGTTTCAAAATAAAGGATAAAAATTAGGGCTGGGGATGTAGCTCAGAGGTAGATCCTTCAGAAAAATGTGTTTATCTTTTATTCTTAATGCAAAGGATTAGCCTCAGATTTAGGAAATATAGTTAAGGTAGAAATCTATCCACCTATGAGAAAATGGAAATATTTGAAGAATCTTGAGTTGTCTCCCACTCCCTCTTTCTTGTTGTTAAAAGGAGAACTCTTTTCAGAGGTCGAAGACGGCGGGAGGATGACAGGACTCCAGTAAGTATTTTTACCCTTTAATTATATCTTCTATATATTTTTTCTATTATGACTTACTGTGGCATTGATTTGTAGTCTGACTTTACTTTCTTTGTTTTTGTTGTATTGATTATATATAGCAATAGTAAATAGAGCCTGAAATTAATTCAAAATATACACCATCACCACTTATATATTTACTTGAATGTACACACATTGTTAGAAATTGCTCACTTTTTTTGCGGTTCTAAATATTGAACCCAAGGATATTCTATTTCTGATCTATACCCTCAGCTTATTTTTTTATTATTATTTTTTTCCAGTACTGGGGATGGAACCCATGAGCATTCTACATCTGAGCTATACCCCCCAGCCTATTTTTCTTTTCTTTTTTTTTTTTTGAAACAGGGTTTCACTGAGTTGCAAAGGACATTACTCAGTAGCTGAGGCTGGCTGCCAACCACAATCCTCCTGTTTCAGCCTCCCAAATGCTGGGATTACAAGCATGCATCACCATGCCCAGCTTATTCTTTATTTTTGGAACCGGGTCTCACTAAGTTGCAGAGGGCCTAAGTAGTTGAGTCTGGCATTGATCCTTTTTTGCTTTTTTTTTTTTAATTTATTTTTTGGTGGTAGCACTGGGGTCTATCTCTAAGCTATACCACCAGACCTATTTTATTTTTTTATTTGGACACAGGGTCTCAGTTGCAGATGGCTTCACTAAGTTGCAGAGGGTGGTTGCAAACTTGGCAATCCTCCTGTCTCAGCCTCCAAGTATTGGAATTACAAGTGTGCACCACTGTGCCCATCTCTCTCTCTCTTTTTTTTCTCCAGTATCGGGGGTGGAACACAGGCGTGTTCTACCTTTGAACTACACCCCACAGCCCTATTTTTTATTCTTTATTCTGAAACAGGGTCTCATTGAGTTGTAAAGGCCTCACTAAGTAGCTGAGGCTCTCTGCAAACCTTGATCCTCCTGTCTCAGCCTCCCAAATGCTGAGATTACAAGCATGTGCCACCACACCCACCTCATTGTTTGTTTTGAAACAGAATCTCACTTGGTTTCTGAGAGTCTCACTAACTTGCCCAGGCTGATCTTGAACTTGTGATCCTCCCATCTCAACCTCCCAAGTAACAGGATTACAGGCTTGGGTCACCAAGCCCAAATCCTGTATTTCTCACTTTTTTACAAGTTAGCTAGAGCGGGCACGGTGGCGCATGCTTGTAATACCCACGCTTGGGAGGCTGAGACAGGAGGATCGCACAGATTCGAAACAAGCCTCAGCTACTTAGGCTCTCATCAGCTCAGTGAGACCCTGTTTCCAAATAAAATAGAAAATAGGTAGAAAGCCTCTGGGTTCCATCCCTAGCACCACCCAAAAAAAAAAAAAAAAAGTTAGCTAGAAAGCCAGGCGTCATGGCTAAGACAGGAGGATTGCACAGGTTTAAAGCCAGCCTCAGTTATTTAGGCTTTCAGCAACTGAGACCATGTTTCCAAATAAAATATAAAATAGGTCTGGGAGTATAGCCCAGAGATAGAAAGCTCCTGGGTTCCATCCCCAGAACTACCAAAACAAACAAACAAAAAGTTAGCTAGGAGTGGTAGTGTATTTCTCTAATTCCAATACTTGGGAGGCTTAGACAGGAGGATCTCAGCTTTAGCCACATAGTGAGGCCCTCTACAAAATAAAAACAAGATAGGGCTGGGGGTGTAGGTCAGAGATTGAACACACCTAGGTTCATTTCCTAGGAACGAACACACACACACACATACACAGAGTTATTTGTATACCTAATATATTCACATGGTTTAGAATGAATATGAGGGCAGGTATGACACACAATTATAATTCCAGTACTTGGGAGGTTGAGACAGGAGGATTTCAGGTTCAAAGCCAGCCTCAGCAACTTAGCAAGACTCTCAACAACCTAGAAAGACCCTGTTTCCAAAAAAAGAAATGTAAAAAAGGACTGGGATGAAGAAAGGTCTTGCCAAAATAATTGTACTGAAGTCTGAGCTTAGGGTTAAGGGAATAGGAGGAGGAGATGGGACAAGTTGAGAGGCATGTTGGAGTAAATAAAGGGTAGTAGTAGGGAAAGTTGGGATTTTCAAAGATCTATGAAAAGTAAGGATATTCTCTCTTAAATACCATATGGAAGGAGTAAAAATGGTGGTAAGATGGTTTTTTATTTTAATAAAAGGTAGTAAGGACTTGGCTGGATGGGGGATGGTACGCTTTTAATTCCAGTACTTGGGAGATTGAGACAGGAGGATTGAGGGTTCAAAGCTAGCCTCAGCAACTTAGTGAAACTTTGTTTTTAAATGAAAAATAAATTAGGCCTGGGATTATAGCCTAAAAGCAGAATGCCTTCGGGTTCCACTCCTAGTACCACACACAGAAAAAAGTAAAGACTAGTGGAAAAAAATTCAGAGTTTTTAGGAGTGTGGCAAAATTTGTAAGAGAAATAGAAGGAGGGACCTGACTAAAGGTGAGTAGGGTTGGGAATGACTCCTGAGAGCTCAACTGAGATGAGAATACCAGAATTTATAGGACATTTCTGTATGCTAGATAGAGGTATTATTACTTGTATTTTTATAGCTTCCAGCTTTTATGGCAAAAGGTTGGCAAACACAGTAGACACAGGACCTGTTTGATAATTTGTGTCTTTTAGAGACCCCATCCTTCAGCAGCTGAAGCAAAAGCTCCAACACCAAAGTTTGACTTATTAGCTTCAAATTTTCCTCCATTACCTGGAAGTTCATCAAGAATGTCGGGTGAACTCATTTTGGAAAATAGAATGTCTGATGTTGTTAAAGGTGTCTACAAAGAAAAGGTAATCTCTGAGACATACAGTATAATTCTCTCATTTTATAGGACCAAATTTAGACATTGTTTTTACAAATATTATTTACAATTTTATTTGTACTTGGTATGTATTTCTCAGTGTTTTGTTTTATTTTGTTTTGTTTTCATTTAGTACTGAGGAATGAACTCAGGGACATTCTGCCTCTAAGCCACATCCCCAGCCCTTTTTATTCATTTATTTATTTATTTTTATTTTGAGACATGGTCTTTTTTGGGAGGGGGCGGGATTGGGGATTGTACTCAGTGGCATTTTACATCCAAGCTTAACCTCCAAGAATAGGGTCACACTAGGTCTCTGAGGGCCTAACTTTCTGAGGTTAGCTTTGAACCTGTGACAGAGAAGATCTTGCTAAATTGATAAGGCTTGCTTCAAACCTGTGATTCTATCTCCACCACCCAAGTTGGTTTGTTTATTTATCTATCTTTATTTATTTATTTTTGGAGTGCTGGGGATAGAACCCAGGGGAATTGTACTTCTGAGCTATTTTTTAGTCTTTATTTTGAAACACAGTCTCAGTGAATTGCAAAGGACCTCGCTAAGTCTAAGGCTGGCCATGAACCACGATCCTCCAGTCTCTGTCTGCCAAATGCTGGGATTACAAGCATACGCCACTATGCCCGGCTCCACACATTTTTTTCCCCCCCATTTTCTACCTTTTTTTCTTTTTTGGTATTGGGGAATGAACTCAGGGGGGTTCTACCTCTGAGATATATTCCAGCCCTTGAAATTTTTGTTTGTATGTTGAAACAGGAGTTTGCTGAGGTTGGCTTCAAACCTGTGATCTCCCTGTCTCAGCCTCCCAAGTACTGGGATTACAAGCATGCACTATTTATTACTCCTGACTTCTATATATTTTTTTCTAATTTAGTTCCTAGTATAAAAGTACTTATGTCTAAAAAATTATTGATAGTGGTTTGGTTTTGTGGTTCCTTCTGTCTCAGCCAAAGGCTGGGATTACAAGCATGTGCCACCACACCCAGCTCATATGCCATCACTTCTAAAGCCACAGCTTAATATTACTTTGTTTTTGTTTTTGTATTGAGGATGGAACTCAGGAGCAGTCTACCTCCGAGCTTCATCCCCAGCCACATTTTTTTTTTTTTTTTTTTAGATTTTTTTTTAAGGTACTAGGGGTGGAACCCAGGGGCTTTTCTGCCTCCGGGCTATACTCCCAGACCTGTTTTATATTATATTTGGAAACAGGATCTCACTAAGTTACTGAGAGCTGAGGTTAGCTTTGAACCTGTGCAATCTTCCTGTCTCAGCCTCCCAATTGCTGGGATTACAAGTGTGCGCCACCATACACGGCTACTTTTTTTTTTTTAAATAGCTTACATTCATGGTATCTTGTGACTATTTCTTTCTTTCTTTTCTTTTCTTTGTGTGTATGTATGTACTGCATATTGAATCCAGGAGCATTCTACCTTTGAGCTATACACACAGCCCTAATTTTTTTTTTTTTTTAAATTTTGAAACTGTCTCACTAGGGTAATGAAAAGTCTCACTACTTGCTGAGGCTACCCTCAAACCTGCAATCCTCCTTTCTCAGCCTCCCAAGTACTGGAATAACAGGTGTGCCCCGCCAATGGCTGGCTATCTTGTGACTATTTTTTATTTTTTTTTTTTGAAGATTTAAAGAAGTTTATTAGAAAGACAAATACAGAAAATAGAAATACAGCTCCATACCAGACTGGCATGGAGGGGTGACTCGAAATGAATACACCCTATTCTTATATATTCTTAATGGCCTACCACGTGGCTGTATTTCTGTTACTCTTTCACCATTATCTTGGGATTTTCAATAGTCTTCTTTATTGGATCCTTTTTTCTTGTACTTGTTTAACTCTTCAGTATTATGGTGGGTCATATCTTCCAGATCTGGAAAAAGTGGTTATGAGGTATAAATTTCTTGATCTTGCATTCCAAAAATGTTTTTCTGCTCTCACACTTGATTGGAGGTTTATCTTTGGGTAGAATTATCTATTAGAAATTGTTTTCCCTTGGAATTTTGAAGGTGGTATTCCATTGTCTTACCTTATTTGAAAATATTTTGTGAAATATGCTACTTATTTAATCAGTTTCTGGTTTTGTTTTTCAGTACTGGCGATTGAACCTAGGAGCATTCTACCTCCAAGCTATACCTTCAGCCCTATTTTTTATTTTTTATGTTGAAACAGGGTCTCACTAAGTAGCTGAGGCTGGCCTTGAACCTGCCATCCTCTTATCTCAGCCTCTGAGTACTGGGATTACAAGTGTGTGTCTACATCCTCAGCTATTTCATCAACTTTGAAATGTGTATTTTTTTATGTTTTGCCATCCTCAAAAATTAGACTACCTTATAATTAAAATCTAACATAGAAGCCAGGCGTGGTGGCACACGCTTGTAATCCCAGCATTCGTGAGGCTGAGGCTAGAGGATCGTGGTTTGCAGACAGCCTCAGCTACTTAGTAAGGCCCTTTGCAACTAGAAAGACCCAGTTTCAAAATAAAAAATAGGGCTGGGCATGCAGCTTGGAGGTAGAATGCCACTGGGTTCCATCGCCAGTACTGGGAAAAAGAAAGAAAACTAGCATAGTTTAAGTAGTAGTGTTTTTCTCGGTGGCACATAAAATAGTGGAGTATTTTAAAATGAATGGCTTCTCAGATTTGGACAGATGTTAATAAATGCGCTTTTATTTTGTGATACTGGGGATAGAACCCAGAACTACTTCTGAGCTACACCCCAGCCCTATTTTAGTTTTTATTTTGAATCAAGGTGTCACTAAGTTGCAGAGAGCCTCACTAAGTAGCTGAGGCTGGCCTTGAACCTGCAATCCTTCTGTATCAACTTGCCATGTGCTGGGTTTATAGGCATGTTTGTTTGTTTGTTTATTTATTTATTTATTTATTTATTTATTTATTTATTTATTTTTGATGGTACTGGGGATGGAACCCTTCTACTCCCAGGCTACACTCCCAGACCTATTTTATATTTTATTTGGAAACAGGGTCTCTTAAACCAGCTGAGGCTGGCTTCGAACCTGTGTGATCCTTCTGTCTCAGCCTCCAAGTGCAGGGATTACAAGCGTGCACCACCACGCCCGGCACTTTTTAAAATTTTTAACAGAACTGGGGATTGAACTCAGAGACATTCTACCTCTGAGTTATACCCCCAGCCCTATTTTTTATTATTTATTTTGAAACAGGGTCTCATTAAGTTGCAGAGGCTGGCTGAAACCATGATCCTCTTGTCTCATCCTCCCAAATGCTGGGATTACAAGCATGCACCACCGCTCCCGGCCTATGCTTTTTTTTTTTTTTTCTTTTTTTCTTTTTCTTTTTCAGGTCTGGGGATGGAACCCAGGGGCATTCAACCTTCGAGCTACCCCTCTGCCCTTATCTTTTTATTCTTTTATTTTGAAACCAGGTCTCACTGAGTTGCAGACGGCCTTACCAAGTAGGTGAGGCTATCCGTGAACCGCGATACTCTGGTCTCAGCCTCCCAAATGCTGGGATTACAAGTGTGTGCCACCACGCCCGGCCCTACATGCACTTTTTTTTTTTTCCTTGTTAGTACTGGGAGTTGAACTCAGGGGCATTCTACCTCCGAGCTACACCCCCAACCCAATTTTTTATTTTGAAACAGGTTCGCGGTAAGTTGCAGAGGCCTCAGTAAGTAGCTGAGGCTGGCCAGGAATCTACAAATTTCCTGTCTCAGCCTCCCAAGTACTAGGATTATAAGCATGTTCCATCATGCCTGGCTACACACAAATTTTTTTTTTTTTTTTTTTTTTCAGGTCTGGGGATGGAACCCAGGGTCATTCGACCTCCAAGCTATACCCTGTGCCCTATTTTTTATTCTTTATTTGGAAACCGGGTCTCACTGAATTGCAGGGGGCCTCACTAAGTAGCTGAGGCTGTCCGTGAACCGCAATCCTCCAGTCTCAGCCTCCCAAATGCTGGGATTACAAGTGTGCGCTACCACGCCTGGCTTTACACACACATTCTTAAAGAATGATAATGTTGTAGACTTCCTCCATGTATTCCTAACCTACAGTTGTGGGCTTATAAGCATATTCAATTTCTTAACAGTGACATATGTACACCCTCCTTATTATTGTCCTCTTCTGTCTTTTACTTAGACATATATAAACATTATCCTGGCTTTATTAATACTAATTATTTTCTTTTATAGGTTTCACATTTTGAGTTTGCAAATTTTCTGTAAAAAGCCTAAAGTATTTTAGGCTCTATGCACCATATTCTGTCACATCTTTTATGTGAAAATCTTTCATAACTTAAAAATCTGTCCTAGCTTGTAGGCTATACCAAAACAGGTTGCAGGCAGAATTGAGTTTGTGGCTTTTATTTGCCAGTACTAAACAACATATTGTTCAGCGAGCCCATCAGTGGAATTGTACAGTATGTATCTTCTTTTTCTTTTTTCTTTCTTTTTTTCTTTGGTGAGGCTGGGCATGCAACCCAGGCCCTTCTACCTCTGAGTCACACCCCTATCCCTATTTTATTTCTTATTTGGAAACATGTTCTCTCTAAGTTGCTGAGAACCTTAATAAGTAGCTGAGGCTATCCAGGAATCTGCAGTCCTCTTGTCTCAGCCTCTCAAGTACTGGGATTACAAGCTTAAACTGCCACGCCCCTCTCCTATATGGATTGAGATTCATCACTGTTGATAAGATGGCTATAATTTTGGTTTTGGGCATTGAACCCAGGCACTTTTACCTCTGAGCTATACCCACTCACCCTTTTTATTATTTTTATTTTTTATTTTTTTGTTTTTTGTTTTGTTTTTGTGGTACTGGGGGTGGAACCCAGAGGCTTTCTACCTCCAGGCTATACTCCCAGACCTTTTTTATATTATTTTTGGAAACAGGGTCTCACTAAGTTGCAGAGAGCCTCACTCAGTAGCTGAGGCTGGCTTTGAACCAGTGCAATCCTCCTGTCTCAGCCTCCCAAGCGCGGGGATTACAAGCATGCACCACCACGCCCTGCCCCACTCACCCTTTTTAAATTTTTATTTTGAGACAAGGTTTCACTAAGTTACTGAATCTTTTCTCAAACTTTTGTTCCTCCTGTCTTAGCCTCCCAGGTACTAGGGTTATAGGCATGTGTCACTGCCCACAGCTGGTACACTTCCATTTTGCATTGTATGATATTCTCTCCACTTCCCCATCACCAGTTTTTGAATTGAATATGCTAGACAAGTGCTCTACAGCACTGCACTATGTAATATACTATTGTAGGAGTCTAACATGCATTCTACTATAAGTGGAAGTTTGAGCTCTTTGTTTTCCATTGTAAATAGTTCTGGTACAGCTGGGCGTGGTGGTGTACACTTGTAATCCTATTACGTGGGAGGCTGAGACAGGAATGTTGTAGGTTTGCAGCTAGCCTCAGATACTTAGGTTCTTTACAACTTAGCGAGACCCGTTTCAAAATAAAAAATAAAAACAGCTCTGGGGACCGGGCATGATGGCACACGCTTATAATCTCAGCATTTGGGAGGCTGAGACAGGAGGTTCATGGTTTGACGACAGCCTCTGCTACTTTAAGCCATTTGCAACTCAGTGAGACCCTGCTTCAAAATAAAGAGAAAAAAACTAAGGCTGGAGGTATAGCTGGAATGTAGAATGCCCCTGAGTTTCATCCCCAGTACCACACACACAAAAATAGAGCTGGGGGTGTAGTTTGTTGGTGTAATGTCCCTGGGTTAAAAAAAAAGTGCCATTACAGAATATCCAAATCTATCCCAGTGCTTGAGAGGCTGAGACAGGAGGATCTGGGTTTGCAGCCAGCCTCAGCTATTTAGTGAGGCCCTTCACAACTTAGTGAGACTGTTTCAAACTAATAATAAATAATTAGTCAAACTAATAAACTAAATAATTCAAACTAATAAACTAAATAAAGAATGAAAACTGGGCGTGGTGGCACACAGTTATAATCCCAGTACTTGAGAAGTTGAGACAGGAGGATCCAGGTTTGTGGCCAGCCTCAGCTACTTCATGAAGCCCTCTGCAACTGAGTGAGACCTTGTGTTTCAAAATAAAGAATAAAAAATTGGACTGGGGATGTAGCTCAGAGATAGAATGTCCCTGGGTTCAATCCCCAGAACCACACACACACAAAAATAAGTAAATAAAATAAAGAATGAAAAATAGGGCTGGGGGTGTAGCTCAGAGGTAGAATGCCCCTGTGTTCAATCCCTAGTACCACCACAAAAGAAAAAACCAAAATTCAAACCTGCTCATTTAGCAAGAACTTATCTATGTTATATACATAGGAATAGAATTTGCTGGGTCATAGGACATGTTTTTTTTTTTTTAACTATTTGAAAGAGTCCTTAGCCAGGCATGGTAGCACACGTGTGTAATCCTAGTGCTTGGGTGGCTAAGACAGGAGATTTTTTTTTTTTTTTAAACCAGTTTGAAGCCAACTTCAGCAAATTACTGAGGCTCTCAGCAACTTAGTCTTGTTTCCAAATTAAAATAGGGCTGGAGATATGGTTGCAAGGTATCTCCTGGGTTCAATCCTCAGTACCACAAAAAAATAGAGTAATTCTTTATAGCTGAACGTGGTGGTACATGCCTATAATCCCAGTACTTCGGAGGGTAAGACAAGAGTATCTCAGGTTCCAGGATACCCTCAGCAGTGTAGGGAGACTAAGCAAACTAGCAAGACCCTGTTTGAAAATAAAAAGTGTTTGGAGTGTAGCTGAGATATAAAATGTCCCTGAGTATCTCTTTCTGCCTCATTCTCCTCATCTCTCTTACAAATGCACACATACTAAATAAATAAATAAGACTGACTAGGGGTGTAGCTCAGGTAGACTGTTAGTACCAGGGGGAAAAAGGAGTCTTTCATATATTTGTCTTTTTTTGTCTTTCTTTTTTTTTGTGTGTGTGTGTGTGTGTGTGTGTGTGTGTGTGTGTTTTATTTTGGTGGTATTAGGGGTGGAAGCTAGGGGCTTTTTTGTTTATCTCTAGGCTATATTCCCAAACCTATTTTATACTTTATTTGGAAACAGAGTCTCACTAAGTTGCTGAGAGCCTCACTAAGTACCTGAGGCTTGCCTTGAACCTGTGGGATCCTCCTGTTTCAGCCTCCCTTGTGCTGGGCTTACAAGCATACACCACCATACCCAGCTTTTTGTATGTGTGTGTGTGTGTGTGTGCTACTGGGAATGGAACCCCAGGAGCATTCTACTTCCCAGCTACACCCCCAGTCTTGTTTTTAGTCTTTTTTTCTTTTCTTTTTCTCTTTCTCTCTCTCTCTCTTTTTTTTTTTTTTTGTTTGTTTGTTTAGTACTGGGGAGGGATTATTCTACCTCCAAGCTACACCTCAGCCTCAACCCTTTTTTTTTTTTCTTCTTTGTGGTACTGGGGATAGAATCCATGGGCATTCTACCTCTGAGCTACACCCCCAACCCTATTTTTTTATTTATTATTTTGAAACAGGGTCTCACTGAGTTGCAAAGGGCTTCACTAAGTAGCTGAGGCTGGCTGTGAACCTGGATTCTCCTATCTCAGCCTCCCCAATGCTGGGATTACAAGCGTGCGCCACCATGCTCAGCTCTCACCTCTAATTTTTATTCCTTATTTTGAAATAAGATCTCACTAAGTTGCTAAGGGACGCACTAATAGCCCTATTTTGTATTCTTTATTTTAAAGCAAGGTCTCTCTAAGTTGCTAAAGGCTTCATTAAGTATTTGAGGCTGGCTGCAAACCTATGATCCTTTTGTCTCAGCTTCCCAAGTACTGGGATTATAAGCGTGCACCACCACCACTGGCTTGGCATATTTTTTCTATAGGATTGTCTTCTATAAATCATGTAATTTGTATGTGTATTCTGGATACTGACTCTTATTTACAGGTATGCAAATTATCTTTCAGTTTTATGTTTTTTCTTTTTGTGGTGCTGGGGCATTCTACCTCCAAACTATACCCCCCAGCCCTATTTTTTATTATTTATTTTGAAAAAAATGTTTCATTAAGTTATGGAGGGCCTAACTAAGTAGCTGAGGCTGGCCACGAATCCAGATTCTCCTGTCTCAGCCTCCCAAGTACTGTGATTACAAGTGTGTGCCACCACACCAGGCTCTGAATTTTAATTTGAGTATGATTATACTTGTCAACCTTTTCTTCATGATTTGTTCTTTTAAATTTTTATTTTTGTTTGTTTATTTTTGGTACTGGGGATGGAACCCAGGGATACGCTACCTCCCAGCCCTATTTTATTCTTTGTTTTTATTTTTTATTGGTGCATTGTAGTCATACTTTTTTATTTTTTATTTTTGGTGGTACTGGGTTTCTGGAAACCCTTCTACCTTTGGGCTATACTCCCAGACCTATTTTATATTTTTATTTGGAAACAAGGCTGGCTTCGAACCTGCGGGAATCTTCTGTGTCCACCTCCCAAGCACGGGGATTACAAGCATGCGCCACCACGCCCGGCTTATTCTTATTTTGAAACAGGGTCTCACTAAGTTGTGGATAGTCTCACAAATTGGTGAGGCTGGCTATGAACTTGTGATCTTCCTTCCTAAGTCCTTGGATTACAAGTGTGTGTCACCACACTCAGCTTAAATTTTATTTATGTATTTTTTTGTTTTTTGGTGGTACTGGGGTTTCTGGAAACCCTTCTACCTCCAGGCTATACTTTCAGACCTGTTTTATATCTTTATTTGGAAACAGGGTCTCTTAAGCCAGCGAGGCTGACTTCGAACCTGCACGATCCTCCTGTCTCCGGCATGCCCGGCTAAATTTTAATTTTTTAGAGACTCAAAATTTAATATTTTGGAGTTTTCAAGTTTTTGTCTAGGCTGGTCTCAAACTCTTGGGCTCAAGTGATCCTCTTGCATTAGTCTTATGAGTATTTGAGACTATAGGTGCACACCACCACACCTTACTGCATTCTTTATACATTGTTTTTAGGAAATCATCTAGCTTCTAGAGATTATTTTGTTAAACCTAAGGTTTCTGATTGCTGATCACTGTGACCTATAATTATTACCCATTGTAATGGTATAGATTTAGAATGCACCCCCAATCCTCACAAAAACAAGGTAACAATGTTGGAAATGGGACTTGGTTGTTAGGGAGGGGGTCCCTGAGGTGTAGCGTTGAGGATTATATATCCTTCCTTCTCCCCTGCTCTCTTCTCTTGCTCCTGCCTCCATGATGTGAGAGTAGAGCCTCGCTCTCTCCATCTCTCTGCTTCCCGCCGCCATGCCCTGAGTTCCAGACCCTCGCTTCACATGGACTGAACCCAGAATCTCCAAAAGACTGTGAGCAAATAAATCTTCCTTCCTCTACATTGTGTGGTCAGTTGTTTTGATTATAGCAGTGACCATGTTGACTGAGATACCCCTCTTTGAAAGCATTTAGCATCCTTTTTTAATCTTTGGTATTTCATAATACATCTTGGTATAGATCTTTCCCTTCATTGCACTTAGATATTTGTTGGATCCAGTCAGTCTGTAAACTCTTGTCCTTTCATTTTGGAAAATTTCTTTTTATCATTACTTTAAGAAATTCTTTATTCCTCTATTGCATTCTTACTCTGATATTGGACCTTATATGTTGAACCTAATTTTCCTGTTTTGCCTTTCCTAGATTTATTTTTGTTTTTACTCATGTTTTACAAAGTTTTCCTGAACATTATCTTCTAAAACTATTGAAAATTTTATTTCATCAATGAATTTTTAAATTCTAGAGTGTTTCCTTACTCCTGTTTATTTTTTAAAAAATTTTTGTAGCAAAATACACATAACAAGAAATTGTCAGCTGGGCGTGGTGGCCCAGCTTTTGGGAGGCTGAGACTGGAGGATTGTGGTTCACGGGAAGCCTCAGCTACTTAGTGAGGCCCTCCACAACTCAGTGAGACCCTGTTTCAAAATAAAGAATAAAAAATTGAGCAGGGGGTGTAGCTCAGAGGTCAAATGTCTCTGGGTTCCATCCCCAGACCCGCACACAAAAGAAATTGTCATCATAACTACTTAAATTTTATGTGTTTAGTAATGGTAAGTACATTAAAGTTGTTGTGCAACCAGTGTCCAGAAGTCATATCATAAAATTAATTAAGACTCTTAACCATTAAACAACATCTTAGCCGGGCGTGGTGGCGCACGTTTGTAATCCCAACATTCGGGAGGCCGAGACCAGAGGATCATGGTTCATGTACAGCCTCAGCTACTTAGTGAGGCCCTTCGCAACTTAGTGAGACCCTGTTTCAAAAATAAAGAATAAAACATAGGGCAGAGGTTGTAGCTCAGAGGTTGAATGCCCTGGGTTCCATTCCCAGACCCGCAACAACAACAAAAAGTTCTTCCTGCTACCTCTTTTTCATATCCCCTGGCAACCACAATTCTATATTTGTCTCTAATATATCTGTTTTAGATACCTCAGATGAGTAGAATCATATAGTATTTGTATTTTGGAGACATGTCTTATTTTACTTAGCAGAATATCCTCAAGTTTTATTCATCTTGAAGCAACTTTCTTCCTCTTATTATCAAGTAATATTTCATTGTTTGAATATACCACATTTGCTGGGCATGGTGGCGCACGCTTGTAATCCCTGCGCTTGGGAGGCGGAGACAGGAGGATCATGCAAGGTTCAAAAGCCAGCCTCTTTGGCTTAAGAGAATTTTTCCTAAGCCAAGTGTTGTGTCACATGCCTGTATAATTCCAGTACTTAGGAGAATAAGACAGGAATATCACAGCCTCAGCAATGTAGCCAGACTCTCAGCAATCTATTGAGACCCTGTTTCAAAACAAAACAAAAATGGGTTGGGGATGTAGCTGTGAGGTTGAATGCCCCTGGGTTCCGTCCCCAGACCTGCAATAAATAAATAAATAAATAAATAAATAAATGCATTTTCTCCTGGTGATATATATAGGAGTGAAATTTATAGAAGGGTCATAGGATATCTGTAACCACCAGTAGCTCCTGGGCTGGGCATCAAGCCCAGGGTCCAACACATGCTAAGCAAGTGGAGTTAGATCCCCAGCCATATGTTGAACAAAGCAGATAGGTTTCTAAAGCAGCTGCATTGCCACTCTCATTGTATGAAAGTTCTAATATCTCATTATTTTTGTTAATGTTTATCTTATTGTAGCCATCCTAGTGGATATAAAGTGGCTTCTTAGCTGGGCGTGGTGGCACATGCTTATTAAATGGAGGCTGAGAAGATTGTAGGTTCTTAGGCAACCTCAGAAACTTAGCCACTCTGTAATTTTGTAAGACCCTGTTTCAAAGTAAAAAATTAGATAAGGCTGGAGGTGTAGCTCAGATGTAGAATTCCCCTGGATTCCACCCCAGTACCCCCCCCCAAAAAAAAAAAAAAAAGTGTAAGGTGACTTCTCAGTGAGATTTTAATTTTCATTTCTCTATTGGTAATGATGTTGAGCATCTTTTCAAGTACTTATTGGCCATTTGTATATCTTCTTTGGAAGAATATCTAAAAGTAATTTTGAAATATCTTTTCACTTTAAGGATAATGAAGACTTGAGAGTTAGTTGTTCAGTGCCTACAGAGGATGAGCAGACAGATTGCAGTTCTACACAACTCATTATGAGTACCAGTCCTCCGTGTCCAGCTGAGCTTCCTGCATTAAGGTACAAGTTTCAATATAAAAAGATCAAGCCAGGTACAGTGGCATATGCCTATAATTCAGTATTTGGGAGGCTGAGACTGCAGATTGCAAGTTGGAAGCCAGCCTAGGTTCAAAATAAAATAGATCTGGGGCTGTAGCTCAGAGGTAGAACCCTTGCATTCAGTCCCCAGTACTATGAGTAATAAAATAAAAGGGGATGAGATGTATCTCAGAGGCAGAATGCCCCTGGGTTTAATCCCCAGTATCTGCAGTCTCAGTATCTCTCTTTTTCTGTCTCTCTCTCTCTCTCCTTCCCACTCTCCCCCTCCTTCCCTCCCGTTTGCTCCCCTTCCCCCTTACACACACACACACACACACACACAACCCCCCTAAAAAGAGATCTTCAGCATTACTTTTTATTATGAGTACTTCACGTGTTGCTATGCTAAGTCTAATGCCAAGCTGTTTTTTCCTTAGCACAACTCAGCAAGAAAAGGATCTAATAGAAGATTCCACTGTTCAGAAGGATGTTCAAAATCAGATGACTGTACCTGTTTCTTCCCCAAGTACTACAAAGCCATCACGGGCAAATACTGCTTCACCTTGTAATAGTAACATAAATGCACCCATAGCTGTGACTCTACAGGTAACTTGAAGAGTTTAGTTTATATTTTAAAAAAAAATACCGTAGATAATAAAAGAAGTATTCACATAACACTTTCCTAGGGCAGAGTCATTTAGAAGTAATTGGACTGTCTATATCTGAAAAAGACTAAAGGAATTTAGTGTCAGTTTGAAAAGATGGGAAGTTTCAGTCATGTTGAGGAATGAGGAATTTACTGTTCATTTTCTTTTTATACTTTTTCCCCCTTATCATTTAACCTAGAGTCAAAAAGAAGCTTCTTATCCACATTTACTATTTTTAGGATAGCATAAAGAGATCTCAACCTCTTAAAATTCTTTTTGTTCTATCTATAAAACTCATTAGGGTTCACTTCCACTTGTATTCAAATTCTAGGATCATTTCACAAGTTTTATGATTGAGGAAATATAAAACATAGGGGAAGCTGGGCATGATAGCACACACTTGTAATCCCATCATTCGGGAGGCTGAGACAGGAGGATTGTGATTTGCGGGACAGCCTCAACTACTTAGTGAGGTCCTTTTCAACTCAGTGAGACCCTGTTTCAAAAATAAAGAATATGCAATGCATGGTGGTACACGCTTGTAATCCTAGCATTCCGGAGGCTGAGACAGGAGGATCGTGGTTTGTGGACAGCCTCAGCTGCTTAGTGAGGCCCTTTGCAACTCAGTGAGACCCTGTTTCAGAATGAAGAATAAAAAATAGGGCTGGGGGTGTTGCTAGGAGGTAGAATGCCCCTGGGTTCCATCCCTAGTACCACCCAAAACAAACCAAATAAAGGGGGCAGAGGAAAAACTACAAAATTTATCTTAATATTTTCAGTGATATAACTGGTAGCATTTAATTATAGTACTTTAAAAAAAAATAGGTTAAGAACATTTTATCTTACTTAAAAAGACAGTAAATAGCTGGTCCTGGTGGCACATGTTTGTAATCTCAGTATTTGGGGGGCTGAGACAGGAGGATCACAGGTTTGTGGCCAGACTCAGCTTCTTAGTGAGGCCCTGATTCAAAATAAATAAAAAACAGGACTGAGGTATAGCTCAGAGGCAGAATGCCCCTTGGTTCAATCCCCAGTACCAGAGGAGAGCATGGAGGTGGGGGTTGGGGTAGTGATGGCTGTCCACTGCTGGTTCACTCTGTCAGCCCTTGTTGAGCATTTAAGTTGTTTCCAGTGTTTACATCAGCACTTGCTGAGTTGAACATCCTTCTGATAATTCCTCAAGTAGGATTATATCATAGATACATTTCTAAGACTCTTATTATGTTTAAGCTAATTACTCTAATAGCAGCAGCATCTGTTGCCCTCACTCAGAAAGACTTAAATTTTTCTTGTGGGTATACTTATCCTTTTTGTATTTTGTTACTTAGAGAATATGTACCATAATTTTTTTCTACTTATCCCTTCAAAGGAGCCCCGAAAGTTAAGTTATGCTGAAGTGTGCCAGAAGCCCCCTAAAGAGCCAACTCCAGTTCTTGTGCAGCCATTACGAGAACTTCGCTCCAATGTTGTATCTCCCACCAAAAATGAAGAGAATGGAGCTCCTGAGAAGTCCATTGAGAAACCACAGGAGAAGCCAGAAGCAAGGGGTAGTAAGGATTATTCAGGTTTCCGAGGCAATACCATTCCCAGGGGAGCAGCTGGAAAAATCAGGGAACAGAGACGCCAGTTTAGCCACAGGGCTATACCTCAGGGAATGATTCGGCGTAATGGCAAAGAGCAGTACATGCCACCCAGATCACCAAAGTAAATTAAAAAAAAAAAAAAACTATTCAAAAACTTTCTCTCTTTCAATTAAACTTGAGCCATGGCTATATTGAACTGTTTTGGAGGGGGAAAGGGGATAACCAGGAAGGAAACAAAGTACATTCTGAAATCATTATGAATTTTGGAGTTGTGAGTAGTAGGATTCCAAAATTCATTTCTAAAGTGATCTTAAAGTACTGGAGGGTTCCAATCAGTATAAATATATATAAATATAAATATATACACATATAAAAATATAATTTTTGTATTTTTCTTTTTGATTTTAATTTGCAGAGATTTTTCTGCCTGGAATCAATTTTGAGGGTTCAGATTTAGCTTGGGGGGGGGAACATTATACATCCTTCAGTATAAGAGATGAGGGAGTGAGAGAAATTATTTTTGAAGAAGCATTTCTGTAAAAATTAGAAATTACTTTTTTTAATCTATTTAAAGTTTTGGCTTAGAGAATGCCATCTCTGATTAAATGGCCTTGTGTTGCAGAGCAGATCAGTGGCTGGGGTGTCTATTGTGGGTGTGAATGTGTGTAAGAGTGATTTAAGCCAAATCTGTCGTTATGTTAGTAAATGATTTAAAAATTGAATGTAATACTTGAGTAGATTTTTATTCTAGTTTGAAATTTAGTCTTTTTGACTTTACTAATATTTCATTCAACAAGCTGTTAAGCTCTGATTGTACTTGGAGATGTGACTGCCAATCAGTTTGATATATAAGGAAAGAATGGGGGTTATTAAAAAAAATAAGTATTTCACCTTAGACTTGAGTCAGTGGATCAAATTGATTTCATAGATTTAAACTACCCTGCAATCCTCCTCTCCTTAAAATGGGAAACAATCTTTTTGTTACTTTGTTTTTCTCTGTTCAACCACAAATAACAAAATGACAAAAGCAGAATGACCAACCATCTACTGCATGTTTCTAATTGCTTTGACCAGTCTAGTCAAATCATACAACTGTTGTAAATTTTGAAATTGAACATTGAAGTATTTTACTCATCTGTTCACATACTTAGATTTTTATGTCCCAGAATGGTAGGGCAGACTGACCTGCTAGTAATTTATTTTTTGTTAGTATTGAAAATGAAACAATGTCAACTGACTTTTGTAAAATGTTAAATAGAATAGAATTAAAGAGAATATTTTTAAGGCTTAATTTGGGAAAACTTTTTTTCTGTTTACAGTAGTGTATTTATCTTCTTTCTTCCTTCCTTTTCTCAAACACAAAACAAAAGTTTGGAATCCCCTGAAACCAAAAGCAAGACAAGAGATTTTTGAGATAAGGTGAGAAAAATGGTTGAATAAAATTAATGCATAATTTCTCAGTGAATACACTTGTAGCTGTCATATATTAAGTAGGCAAGTTTACATGCTGGTATTTAGAAAATGGCTAAAATATCAAAAACCATGTTGCATTAATCTATGTTCAAACTTTACATACACATAGAGTGTTTTATTTTTCTTTTTAGGGATAGTTTGTAATAGTAAAAACTGTCCTATATGTTAGTGAGTTACACATGTACAAATTGAAACTGTAAATTGTGAACACTGGAAAGCCACATTGTGACATAAACATCTTGGTAATATATTAAAATGATTGTAAATGGAGGTTAAAATTACATTACTGTGAAATTCATCTTTCAACTCTTAAGTTTTGGAGATTTGTATTTGTGGGTTAAGTGCTTTGAAAACATTTCACATTTCTGTACAGGCCATAATTATTATTTCTTTGTAACTTATTCTTCAGCCTGGCAATTGCTTTGATGTGGGATGATAACATGATATAATATATTTACACAATTTGAACCTATTCATTTGTATACACTATTTTTTAAAATCAGCTTCTAAATGAAACAATAAAACTACTTGTGCTAAAATTTAGGGGAAGGTTTAGGACCTTAATAAAAGGATTAATCATTGGTTATATGTATGATAAAAGTACTTATTTTGGTTTACTTAAATAATGCTACAGTTGGTGGAAATGGAACATTTAAAGTATTAACACCCTGTGAATGCATTGGACTTAAGAAAAATAAACATTTTGTAAAAAAACAACTTGGTAAGGATTATAAACGTAATTATCGCACTTAAACTGAAACATTACTTTTTTTTTGCAATGTGTTGTGGGTGTAGGCTTTTTATATTTGTATGCTTGTATGATATATTGTTAGTCTGCCAACTTCTAAAAATCCAAGGTTTTGTTGTTGTCTTTGTTTTGTGGTGCTGTGGATCAAACCCAGAACCTGGCCTACCACTAAGCTGTTTTCCCCATCCCTTAAAGGTTCTAATTGAAACACAGGAAAGGAGTTTTCTTTTTGAAGAAAGCAAATGTAGTCTTGCTTTTTCTCTAAACATTATTGAAAGTAAAAATGTAAAGACATGACCATTTTTGTTTTCTTACAAAATATAATGAATGTTTTTAATTTAATTTGCCTCATTACACCTAATTGTTCCCATTTGATGGGCTATATAGGGAAAAAAGAGAATGAGTGTTTGTGTGTGTGTATAATACATATTCACAGTATGTATTTAGCATTTATTTTTTTTTGCATCCAATTTAAGGTAAACTACATGATGCCTGTGAATTTTGTGAAACAGTTGACTTTTTTTCCAGCATTACTCTGAGGAGGGTGAGTGTTCATTGTAGTTCCACTGTTTATTACTTCTTTAGATGGAGGAGTTTAAATATACAGTTTTTCTCTTCACCTGTATGGCTTAACATTGCCTTGAGCTATTGGAGGCTAAAAGTAGATATAATTATATCAAATGTATGGAAAAGTGCTCTGCCATAGTTCTTTCTGCATGAAGAGAACAAAAGTCATACAAGTTCACGACCTTGCACTTCACAGAGAAGGTACATAGAGACATTGTAAAAATGTCTCCATTTTCTATCTTTAACAATAATTAAGGTTTTCATAATATCTAGGGTCTTTCTCCAATCTGAGGAATCCCAGTTTTGCCAGATATATACAATAGCATTTAAAATAGTGATCCATTTAAATTTTTTCAACTGTATTTTGGAGGAAGATAAGACCTTTCAGTCATTTTTTAATGTACTTCTTTTACAGCCGTTCAAATGGCATACAGAATTTTTATTTATTTTTGCTTCCTAAAATTCCTTAACTTAGCTTGAATACTGTTTTACATTCCTTTTTCTTTTTCTTTCTTTTTTTTCTTCTTCTTTTTTTGCAGTACTGGGGATGGAATCCAGGGGCTTCTACCTCTGAGAGACACCCCCAGCCCTAAAACAGGATCTCACTGAGTTGCAAGGGGCCTCACTAAGTTGCTGAGGCTGTATGCAAACCACGATCCTCAGGTCTCTGCCTCCCCCTGTCTCTGCCTCCCCAAATGCTGGGATTACAAGGGTGTGCTACTATGCCCAGCTCGTTTTCTTTCTAAGTAACCAGATTTGCTTTTCAAAAGGCTTCTTGATGGAATATTAGCATCTTCAGTAGTGTAAAGGAGAGCAAGAAGAGTATTGCTCAACAGAAAATAGTATTTAAAGTTACTGAAACACTTTGTCCTGTTTTATTAGTTATTGGCCTTAATTATTCTTTTGGCTTAAATATCCATTGATTTTACCTTGACACAGTTGAATGACACTGGGGTTAAGTCTCTAATATTTGTGTTGGCAATGTATATTAACTATATTTAAAATGTTTCAGTTTTCTATGGAAATGGTAAAACTTGAAAGCAGACAGTGTATTAAATACCTTTTGAGGAGTTTTTATAAGTTCCTAAGTATAATGTATGATGGGTTTTTTCCCTAGATTTTTATATTTCATTACAATTTGGTGGCCATTTAACTTTAAACTTTTACGGCATATCCAAATTTTGTTAGTCTGAGCTTTCAAGAAGACACATGGACTTTCATTAGCTGAATGTTTTAAGGTGATAGTTTAAGTTGAAAGAGTTTGTTTTCAATTTGAGAGTAAATTGCCCTTTGGAAATCACCGTAAATACTTTTAAAAGCTAAGAACTTTTTGTGAATCTTTGAGAATACAGTTTCTAAAAGTACAACTCAGATACTACAGACTGGGTAAGAAGTGGTTTTGTTTTCAGTTTTGCAGCATAAAATACTGAATTGTATATTAAAGAATTATCCACAGAAACATGAATTTTTTTAAACCTACTTCAGGTGGCCTTTGAATGACATCTCAAATGTTGGGGTGGGGGAGAGAGAACCAGTTCTATTTTATCCATTGCTTAGGTTGGTTTCTGTTGTTCAAAACTGTCCCCCAAAAAGTGGTGTGACACATGTTTCTTGCATAATATGTTAAAATGAGAACATCCTTGTATTTGTTTTCAACATTGCCAAGGTGCTATGGAAAATTAAAGTAACAACATTAGAAAAATAAAATTATTAAAAAGCAGGACTGGATTTGTTTTCTCTAGGTGGGGTATGTCTAATGACTGCTTATATTTACAGTAATAATTAATATTGCCCATTAGAGTTCCACCATTATTCTTATTTCATATATTGTTGGTCCTTGTTCTCCTGGAGGGAGAAATAATGAATTTTACTTGTAAAATAAAGGCACAGAACCATAAGATTCAGTTCTATGATTCTGGTGTTCTTTCAATTTTTAAAGTGTAAGGCAAGCCGAGCATGATGGCTCACGGTTGTAATCCCCGCGCTTGGGAGGCTGAGACAGGAGGATCTCGCAGGTTCGAAGCCAGCCTCAGCTACTTAGGCTCTCAGTAACTTAGTGAGACCCTGTTTCCAAATAAAATATAAAATAGGTCTGGGAGTATAGCCTGGAAGTAGAAAAGCCCCTGGGTTCCACCCCCAGTACCACAAACAAAAAGTGTAAGACAACTATCAAAGAGAGAAAAAGAATCACAGGACAATGTGTAGTTTTAAGGACTTTGGCTTTGTAGCACAGATTATGGCCTGACTTAAATATGTGAATTTCAAATCTAGCCAAAGGGGTTTTGGGGTTTTTCAAAGGAAAGTTCACTGGAGGATTAAGATTGAATATAAATTAGGTTTTTTTCCCTTTTCTTTTTAAGGCACAAACAGTAAAGCTAAATGCATGTCTACCTTTTTTTATAGCTGTTATATGTAAATTAATGTGACAAGTCAGCTTTTATTGAACATATTATATTGCTAAAGGAACACAAATGGTGTTCAATAGCCGGCTATTATGCTACAATAAATTGTCTAGTTCTCAAAAAAATTCTAAATTATGTGGTATGGTTATATATTTTATCTAGAACTGGGGATTGAAACCAGGGACACTACACCCCAGCCCATTTTGGGGGGTAGGTACTAGGGATTGAACCCAGGGGTGTTCTACCTCTGAGTTACACTCCTAACTCTATTTTTTATTTTGAAAAGGGGTCTTAACTAGAGCCCAGCATGGAGGCGCATGCTTGTAATCCCAGAACTTGGTAGGCTGAGACAGGAGGATCACAGGTTCACAGCCAGCCACAATTGGGCATTGCGAAGGAGGCAAACAGCCGAGTTATTAAAAGCCTCTTTTATTAAACTGGCATCTTATGGTGAGGTCTGCCAACTGTGGGGGAAGGAACTGATGAACAAGCAGCAGAGTCACAGTTATCACTGTCACAGTTGGTCGACAGAGTCACATGGCAGAGAGGAAGTGAAGGTATTTATGTAGCTGGGTCTTGGGGTGGAACTAGCGGCCTGGGAATGCTGGTCCTCTCGTGACATCTGGAGTCTCGTGGCATCTCTGCTCTGGAGTCCGGGGTTCTGCCTCCTGTCCCTACTGTGGGGTCCCTTGGGGGAAAGGGAAGGACCCAACCTATTATCCTGGGCTTTTGGTGATATTGGGTGACGACTGAGTTCATAACGACTCCGTGCTCACAGGGGGCATCATAGGTTCCCCTTGGCCAGGAGAGGTTGAGTCCTTCGAAAGTAGTCAAGTGGGAATATAGCTGCAGCAGCAGTTGATTGGAGGTTACCCTGGACAGCTCGGTAATCCGCGTTCCAATAAACTTTCACAGACGAGGAGCTATTAAAAGAAAAGACAAATCATGAAAATGGGTCCTGGGAAAGGAAGGAGCCCATCAGCTACTGGCCCTTGCCAGGAGGGGAAGGAGCCCAACATCTATTGGTCCTTAGAATCTTTACAGATATGATGTAGATTGTCAATATTGTGTTTTTAGATTCTCGCTTAACCTGGTCAGAATTTAGACATTTTTCTCTATTAGACCACATTCATTAATATAATAGCATTTTTCCTGAGAAGGAGACATACACCACCCTTTTCAGCAGTAGGTAAGTATGGGTCAGTCTTGTCTAATGGAAAACATACTGTTGGTCGGGAGCGTCAGTAACAGGTTTTAGAGAGTTTAATACTTATGGCTATCTAGCATCCAAAGAGGAAGAGCACTGTACTGATCCCACCTTGTGGTTGGTCCAACGTTCTATGGAGGGAAGGCAAATAGGTTGCTTGCATTGTGAACTCCAGACATAAACAGGTGGGCTTGCTGAAATTAAAGCATTAAAGAGAATTATGCCGAGAAAAATGAAGCTTAGTGGGCTCCAACACTGTACAGGAGAATTTGTCATAGGGCTGTTGTAATGGAGCCCTTTTTAGCCGAGTAAGGTGATGTCAGGTGGGGTCCCCCAGCATTTTGGATGCACTAGGTGTGATGAGGATCACTGTAAAAGGTTCCAGTCCACTGTAGTTGGAGATGTTTTGGTTGAAGTGACTTGAGGAGGACTTGGTCTCCTGGCTTAAGGGCCTTGGCTGCAGGGTGTTAAGCTGCTTCTTCAATCCCAGGTTGGGGAAGATATTGGTCAGCATGTTCCCTAAGGAGGTGCTTGAGAAAAGACAAATAAGGGAGATAGGAAGACAAGGGAAGGGGATCTGAAGGGAAAGCACGATTAAGCAAAAAAATGGGCAATCATACAGCAATTTAAAGGGGCTCATGAAGGTGGGGCTTCAAGGGGTGTCCTGTACACCAGAGCCAGTGGTTTAAGGCTATGACACCTGCAGCTCCAGGGAACGTTTTGTTAGATGGTTTTTAAGAATCCCAATTCAGTGAACGGAGCTTAGAGCCAGAGAGGAGATACGCCGGCCTCAGCGCCATACTGCCGACGGCAGCAGCGAGCTCACCGGACGGCACCAGACCAACGCACTCAACAGCCCACCAGGCTCCAGAGAGGAGCAGCGGACAGCGAGCCGAGGTGAGCCGCTGTGGATCAGCCGGGCGGAATTCGGCAGATTTCTCGGCACAAGGAGCGTCTAAAGCTCCCAGTGGCTGGGCTCAGCACACCCTGCAGGGACTCAGAGCAGAGCTCAAAAACAGAGAAGAAATATGCCAGCCTCATGGCCGAGGGCGTGAGAGTGGTGCCATATTGCTACTGGTGGCAGCAGCAGTGAATACACTGAGTTCACTACAGCTCCATCAGCGCACTCAACAACAGTGAGTCAAATTGTGGCCCCTCGAGGAGAAATCCCAGTACTGCACTCCCAGGGACTTGACCCAGTGGGGGAGTGGCGGTGGCAGAGATATCACACCATAGGAGAACGCCCAACCTGGCACCCCCCATGGTCTAAAGTAGCCTCGATTGACTCCCTGGATCTGAGACTTTGCGATACAATCCAGTAAAGGAGTAGTGATGACTGAGATACCACAGACTCGAGATCCAGAGCACCTTAAGTGAAGTCGTAGTGACCCAAGGGAAGAACCCAGAGAAGGCACAAACTTCCGATTAGACCACATGGAGAAGAGAATCTCGCTCCTAGAAGATGATCACTCCAAAAATGAACGCATAATTTCTAATTTAGAAAAAAAATCCGACAGCAGGAATCTGATATTGAAGAAATATGGGCCCATTTCAAGAGAGCTAACCTAAGAATAATTGGAATAGAGGAGGGAAAAGAAGGTGAAGCCAAAGGGATCAACAATCTCTTCAAGGAAGTAGTAGCAGAAACTTTCCCAAACATAGAGCAAGAGGTCGATACACAGGTCCAGGAAACTTATAGAACTCCCTTTAGATAGGATCGGAGAAGAGGATTCCCACACCACATAATTGTCAAAATGACCACTGTGGAAGCCAAGCAGAGAATCTTAAAGGCAACAAAAACAAAGGGCCAAGTGACATTCAGAGGCAAACCAATTAGAATCACTCCAGACTTCCCAAACCAAGTCATGAGAGCCAGAAGGGCTTGGAGTAACATATTCCAAACTCTGAAAGAAAACAACTTCCAGCCAAAAATTTCCTACCCAGCAAAACTTTCTATCAAATTAGATAGGGAAGTAAGAAGCTTCCATGAGAAATAGAAACTGAAGGAATTTATGTCTTTAAAACCAGCACTAGAGAAAATACTCAGAGATTAACTACAAAGAAGAAATAGGTAACACACACCAGAACCAGAGGAACAATATTTTCCATCCAACAGACAACTAAGATTGGTTATCTTTGGAGATTCATTATGTTAGTCTTTTTCTTATTTCTAAACTATTTGCTTTTATTGTTGCTAATTTTTAGGATTTCTATTTGGAATATTAATATACCTTCAGATATAGCATTTGGAAATATTTTATCCCATTCTATCAGTAACTTTTAACTCTGTCTACATTGTCTTTGGATATACAATATTTTTTTACTTTTATTATTTATTTATTTATTTATTTATTTATTTATTTATTTATTTATTTATTTTGGTGGTACTGGGGTTCCTGGAAGCCCTTCTACGTCTAGGCTACACTCCCAGACCTATTTTTATATTTTTATTTGGAAACAGGGTCTCTTAAGCCAGCGAGGCTGGCTCTGAACCAGTGCGATCCTCCTGTCTCCACCTCCCAAGCGCAGGGATTATAAGTGTGCGCCACCACGGCCGGCGTATTTTTTTTTTTTTTTTAGGGAGTTTGTTTACCCTTCTATTGCTTGTGCCATTGAAATCATATCCAAGAAATAAGTGCCAATTTTAATGTGAGGTTTTATGACCCAGATTTTCTTCTAAAAGTTTATAGTCTTAAGATTTATATTTAGGTCTTTTATCTATTTTGAGTTAATATTTGTATATGGTGTTAGGTAAGGGTCCAGTTTTATTCATTTTCATGTAATTATTATTTTTCAACAATATTTAGTTAAAAGATTATTATTTCCTCCACCAAATGTTCATGGAAACCTTGTCAAAAATAACTTGACAATGTATGGAAGAATTTATCTGTAGGCTTTTATTTAACTCCAGTGGTTTATATATCTGCCTTTATAACAGTACTACACTGTTTCAATTATTGTAGCTTTATAAGGTTTGAAATCAGAAAATATACATCTTCTAGCTTTTTTCTTTTTCGAGATCGTTTTGGGTATCTAGAGTCCATATTTCATATTAGGATAGATTTTTTCTGAAATATAAATAAATAAATGTATGATAGTTTCACCTAAAAAAAAAGAAAAAAGTATTTTCTGGTAAGAAAGAAAGCAAAAAGAAATATTGAAATGTTATCTTAAGTCATCAAAAGCTTGGTATCAGACAATGAAACTGTTATGTGAGATTATCATTGTTAATTTTGGATAAATTGCTATAATACTAGATGTCAACCACTAAGCCAAGCATGGGAAGGAGGGATGGGGAGGGAACAGGGTGGGGATTGGGTAGGGGCTAACTGGGTGATGTGTGCATTTATGTCTACAAAAGTTATTTTTATCCCAATATGATGTATGAATATAGTGCACCAATAAAAAATTAAAAAAATAAAATAAAAACAAAACAAAAAAAGAATCCAATTCATTTTTCTCTTTTCCCTGATGACTGTGGTCAATATGGAATGTTATCAAACTGTAGGAATTAGGGAGTCCAAACTGAGGACTGATGTCCGAGCATAGAACATTGGTCACTGTAGGGCTAGCAGCAGGACCTGGTCTGGAAAGGTCATGCCCCTGTGTTGAGGCACCTGAGGCTCACTGCTTTTCCAAGGGCACTGTTCCAGTGGCCCTTCTGTTTGTATGCCTAGCATGGTCTGATTGGTGGGTGTAGCCTTGATGCACTTGAGGCAGGCTCCTGGAGGTAGTTGTCGTTGCTGTCCTCCACCCCTAGGTAGCGCTCCAGAGGGCTGAGTCACCACTGCTGGCCGCAGGGCAGCTATCAGGGATCTGCCTCTTGGTGAAGTCGGAGTGTATGCTCCATTTCAGCCTGATCCTCTCGGGAATTAAAGACTTTAAATGCAATGTTCATCAAATCTTGGGTAGGAGTCTGAGGGCCGTCCTCAGCCTTTCTTAATTTTATGAATATAGGGGCCGATTCCCCAATGAAATGGCTTGCTGACACCACATATCCTGCCTCAGTAGATGGATCTAAGCGGGTATAGAGCGTAAAAGCCTCCTGAAGCCAATTAAGAAAAACAGCTGGGTTTTCATCTGGACCTTGAGTGATTTCCTTAAGTTTATCATAATTAACCGCATTATGGGAACCAGCCAGCATGCCATCAAGAAGGCATAGTATCAGCTGGGCATGTTGGCACATGCTTGTAATCCCAGCATTTGGGAGGCTGATACCAGAGGATTGCAGTGTGTGGACAGCCTCAGCAACTTAGTGATGCCCCCTGCCACTTAGACCCTGTTTCAAAATAAAGAATAAAAAATAGGGCAAGGGGTGTAACTCGGAGGTCGAATGCCCCTGGGTTCCATCCTCAGACCCACATACACACACACACACACACACACACACACACACACACACACACACAGCATAGTATCATATGGTCTCTCATTTTAATTTCTTAACCCTCATCATTTGGGGCTGGCTGATACTCCCAGTGGGGATCCTCAGAAGGTACCGCAGCTGCTCCTGTAGGTAGTTAAAGGTAGTTAAATGAGCCTGGTCGACTGGGATTACAAGCATGGTGCATGCTTGTAATCCCAGTGCTTGGGAGGCTGAGACAGGAGGATTGCACAGGTTTGAAGCCAGCCTCAGTTACAGAGTGAGGCTCTCAGTAACTTAGTGAAACCCTGTTTCCAAATAAAGTTTTAAATAGGTCTGGGAGTATAGCCTGGAGGTAGAAAAGACCCTGGGTTCCACCTCCAGTACCACTGGGGGAAAAAAAAAAAAAAAGAACCTGGTCAGCCTATTCTCGGGTGGCCTTTACAATATGATCCCATTCATCCAGTGTTAAGGTAGAGTTTAAAATGACATGAAGAACCTGTCATGTGAGATCGTACACTTGCACAATGTATTGGAATTTTTTAACAAAACCGGGTGGATCGGCAGAAAAAGAACCTAGTTTTATTTCAATTTCAGGACGGTCTGGGAGGGAGAAAGGGACATGGACATGGACTACGCCTTCTGTGATCACCTCACGGAGTGGGGCCAAGAGAGAAGGTGGGTCCTTGGAGCAGGTATGGTAACTTACAGGGGAAGGCAAGGAGGAGGCAAGGGTTGGTCCCTTAAGGGAGGATGGGGGGAGTGGGTTAGAGTGAGAGGCCATCCTAGGGTAGGTTGGTGGTCACGGCGGTGAGGAGAGATCCTAGGGGTCAGGGTCCTCAGAAAGTAGCACATGTAACCCAGCAAGGTCACACGCTGGTGACTACCCGCCGCCACAATGGGGCGACGAAGACGGTGACATTGTGACATCACCAGGTAGAGACTACGTGCCATCACAAAATGGCAGCTGGTGGGAAAAGTGGTCGGAGGGACAGGAATGCAGGGAAAAAGAAAAAAAAAAAAAAAAGCCTGAACATAAAGGAGGCTGCTTTAAAAAGTTGCTGATCCTGGTCAGGGTATTAAAATCCAGAGTTCCAATTTTGGGCCGCAGTGACCCATTACTTTGGAATTCTGGCTTCCCATGTCTGGTCTGCAGGTAAGAATGAAGAACAGGAAACAGGTGTCCCCGATTATCTCAATCAACGTCCAGAAACAGAGGTCATGGATGAGAGAGTGTTTCTACTCTCTTCTCAAGACTGGAGGATGACCTGGTCGTCTGGGGGGTGGCCTCAACCCGAAGAGCCCAGTCATCACTAGGGTCTAAGGGCTGAATGGGTCCAGTGGACTGGAGGTCCCAGTGGATTGGAGGACTATGGGTCACCAACACTTGGATTTTAGATCCCAGTGGACCTGCAGAAAAGGAGGACCCAAGTCCCAAGAGGAGGCAAGAAGCTGGAACCTGCAGACCAGAGGAAGGGAAGGAACTTACCCTGTTTGAAAGCGGAAGAGGTTGTTCCAATTAAGGGTTGGAGAGTCCAGGTTCCTGGGAGTAAAGAGGAGGGCTCCCGAGGGGAGTCATGGGGGCTCAGGGAGGAGTTAAAAAAAAAAAAAAAGAGAAAGAGAAAAAAAGTCCTCTTGGGTTCGGAGGATTTTGGCACCGGATATAACATTGAAATTGAGTTGGGGGTCACCGGAGGAGGCACACACCAGCCAAGTTATTAAAGGCCTCTTTAATCAAACTAGCACCTTCAGGCGAGGTCTGCTGACCATGGGGAAAGGAACTGATGAGCAAGCACGCTTGTAATCCCCACGCTTGGGAGGCGGAGACAGAAGGATCGCACTGGTTCGAAGCCAGCCTTGCTGGCTTAAGAGACCCTGTTTCCAAATAAAAAATATATAAAAAATAGGTCTGGGAGTGTAGGTCGGAGGTAGAAGGGTTTCCAGGAACCTCAGTACCACTAAAAAAATAAAAATAAAAATAGATAGAAATACAGAAGACAGTTACAACCCCATGCAAGAATGGCATGGGGGGGGTAATTCCAGTTCTTTGGAGGCTGAGACAGGAGGATCGCAAGTTCGAAGCCAGCCTCAGCAATTTAGTGAGGCACTCAGTAGCTTAGTGTGACCCTATTTTCAAATTTTAAAAAAATGTATCTTGGCTAGGCGTGGTGGCGCATGCTTGTAATCCCAGCATTTGGGAGGTGGAGATCGGAGGATCTAAAAAATAAGGCTAGAAAACAGGATCTAAAAAATAATGCTGGGTGTAGCTCGGAGGTACAAGGCCCCTGAGTTCTATCCCCAGTACTGACAAAAAAGAATAGGTTGAGGTATATCTCGGAGATAGAAGGCTCCTGTGTTATGTCCCCTGTACCACACACACACACACACACACACACACACACACACACACACACACACACACACACACACAGAGTTCGCTATGAGTAGCAGGTCTTTATAGATAGGTAGGTGACATTAGTGACATTAGGGGAAATGGAGTGAGGACTAGACAGACGCATGTACTACTAAGTGATGAGGACTGGAAAAAGAAAGACCTTGACTTCTGAAAACTTCTTGCTTGTGAGTTCCTAAAAGGTACACGCCCACACAGTGATCAACTTTACGTCCACCTCGCCAGCCCCGCTGGGGAACCATGAAGGCGGTCTCCCCGGGGATCCAGCAGGGGGCGCCGTGAGCCCGCGCGTCCTCAGCCCCAGTGCGCGGCGGGGCGGGGCGTCCTGGCCGGGGGCGGGGCGCCCGACTGGGGGCGGGGCCTCGGCCACGTGACCCTCGCTAATGGCGGCGGCGGCGGCGGCGGCGCTGGCGGCGCTCGGCGGCCGGAGCCGGATTCTGTAGCTGGGGTGTGGGCTCGCGTCAGTCGGTCCCTCCTTCGGCCCCCTTTCTCGTCTTCCGGAGTGTGGCTGGCGGCGCCGGGATGGCGGAGCGAGGCCTGGAGCCGTCGCCGGCCGCGGTGGCAGCGCTGCCTCCTGAAGTGCGGGCGCAGCTGGCGGAGCTGGAGCTGGAGCTCTCGGAGGGTAGGAGCCGCGGGCGCGGGCGCGGGGCCTGCGGGGCGGCGCGGGGAAGCGGCCGGGCCCCGCGGGCCTCCCGCTCTGCCCCCTCCGAGGGCTTCCCGTGCCGTCATTGTCTTCCCTCGGAGGCGGCCGGACTCGGCTCGGGGAGAGGTCGGCCCGGGCCGGGCCGCCCCGGTTCCCTGCCCCCAAACCGAGACAAAGCTGCGCCGGGGTCTCGCGAGGGGGCGGCCCCAGGAGCGTGGCTGACACCGTTCTCCCCTCCGCTGCCTTTCCCCGGAGGGCCCCACGCCTGATCGACCCCTTCCCTCTTAAAAAGGGAAAGACACATGGGAAAGCCGCCGCGGCGTCCCCGCCGCCTCTAACAATGCGAGGTGCCTCCCCAGTGACAGGACCGAGATAGGCGTGGGGGAGCCATTGAGGGTGCTGGGCGCTTGGGAGCAGCGGCACCAGCCCACGGAGACAGCGTCGTGCCGCTTTTAGATCACCTTTGTCGTCAGGGCTTTTTCCTGGTGCCTGCATTTCGGCTGAATTTTTCGCATCCGATCACCATTTGGAGTCTTTGAAAAGGGAGGGAGAGGTGGCTACCGGGTAATGCAAATCCCGGCCCCCACCCTCTTTCTTTTGACAGTGGGTTGGTACAGGGGAGGTTGGATTTATTTTGAGAATTTAAAGAATAGAATAAATCAAGCCACTGTATTAGAGAAGTCCCTTGAACAACAATGAGAGGAACACAGTGCCCCGTTGTGGGCATGTGATCAGGCTTCTGTGCAGTAGTGATCAGTTCTCTGTAAAGTTCCTGTTTTTATCACAGGCCGCCTCCGAGACAAAAGCAGCATTTTCTCTAAGCTTGGTGTCAGTACTTTGGTGGTGTCTCCAGAGTTGCATAGACTTGAGTTTCTTGCCAAAGGCCCTCTTCTCAAGTATTTTTTAGTGGATTAAAAACTGTTGTGATTGGTAAGGAAGAATGTGATAGGTTCCAGGAGAGTCCTGACTTTTCACATACTTATCAAGCTATTAAGCCCCCCCCCCCCCGTGTTCTTTACAAAGAAAAACCTGAAGTAGTTTTGAATGTTATAAATCTGTTCAGGCATTGAAGGAAATAATTATTTTTAATAACTCTTTTTTAGGCCTTCCCAGTATATAGGGAGGTGCTGCTTTTACGTGCACTTAATTACCAACATATTTTTCAATTAACCAGTTGGGAAGTGTTCAGAAAGATAGAAATAGCAATACTTTTGGTTTAAATTCACAAGTTGGACCAGTTGCAGTAGATCTGAATGGCTGAGCATTAGTTTGTTAAAAATCTAAATTTCTGGAGCTGGGTTTGGTGGCACCACTTGTAATCCCAGTACCGGAGAGACTGAGAATGGAGGATAATAGGTTTGGGGCCAGGCTCAGCTACTTAGAGAGGACCTCCACGACTTAGTGAGACCCTGTTTCAAAATAAAGACTAAAAAGTAGGGCTGAGATGTAGTTTGGAGGTAGAATGCCCTTGGGTTCTATCCCCGGTACCACAATAAAAAATAAAAATAAAATAGGGCTGGGGGTGTAGGTTGGAGGTAGAATGGTCCTGGGTTCAATCCCCAGTACCACACAAAAAAAGTAAATTTCTTTAGTTTTTTCCCCCCTCAAATTTTTTCTTGTATTACTGTCCATTCTGCCTTTAAAAATATCTTCTAGCATCATTAAAACTGACAGTTTTTAAAAACATTTATTTTATAGTACCAAGTCTGCTAGCTTTGATTAGCTAGAAAGAAGTTTGGCTGGGTGTTTGCATCAAAGGGAGATTAAAAATAGGAGTTGATTGCTTTCACATGGAAAGGGAAATCCTGGGAGCTCTTTATTTGTGGTATGTATCTGCTTCCAGCTGATTATTGTTTACATCTCTGGGTATTTCTAGACATCTCTAGAAGCATTCTGAGGAGCTATTTCTAGGACCCATACTGATTAGCTCACCTTTCTCTCCTTCAGAAAAGTGTGAAACTCCTACAAACTGGATGCCAAGGCTTAAACATTTTAAGGACAAGTGCACGATTTGTTTTTCTGTGTGGCACTGTTTTGGTTGGCACATGACTTACTAGGATTTTATACTGCTTTATCCTCAATTTTACTTTTTTAGCTTTGGAAAAAAATACAGTTGAAAAACCTTGGGCCTGCAATGCCTGTTTTGTCTTTATTGCCTGAGGTCCAGATTGTTGACTCGAGAGGTAGGTAGACACTATTAGGCATTCCAGTGAAGTTAACAGAAATCCAGTAGCTTCCCCAAATCTGTGGGGTTATTTGTGACATCTGTAGAATATTTTGAACAAACCTTTGTTTTGCATTTTCTCTATAATTCTTACTGTGACAAAAATATTTTATTAAAAAGACAACACGATGCTTGTAACCTCATGCCTGGCATTGGTGCATTCATTTCTAAATTTTTCTTGTTTTTTAAGGTCCAGGCTGTAGTTGGTTCCTGATTATAGGGACAGTCTGAGCCATCTACTGAAAGGATGTTCTTTGTGCTTGTCTGTGTTTTCATTTGTAGGCTTTGGTCGTAGATCAGCTAGCTCTGCTAAAATGCAGGTTTGTGCCTCCTTTGGGCTGTTTGCCGCAGAGTGTGTTGCAGAGCCTTGTGATGTGTCTGGTGCTTCAGGCAGGTCACCGTGGACTAGGTTAAAACCTCTGCGTATGCACCAAAAAGAACAGCCTGAAACTGTCTGGAAAGTCATTTAGAAATTGAATTTATACATAGTCACGATGGTTTTTTTGTGGTAGTGGGGATGGAACCTAGGGGCTTCTACTTCCAGGCTATACCCCCAGACCTATTATTTGGAAACAGAGTTTTGGTAAGTTGCTGAGAGACTCACTAAGTTGCTGAGTCTGGCTTTGAACATTCTATCCTCCTGTCTCAGCCTCCCAAATACTGGAATTATAGGCATGGACCACCATATCCAGCTAGTCATTTTTTTGGTGGTACTGGGGTTCTGGGAAACCTTCTACCTCTGGAGTGCACTCCCAGACCTATTTTATGTTTGTTTGGAAACAGGGTCTCTTAAGCCAGCATTGCTGGCTCCGAACCTGTGTGATCCTCCTCTCTCCACCCCTCAAGCGCGGGGATTACAAGCCTGCGCCACCACGCCCAGCTAATTTTTTTGATAGATGAGTTGAATAGGTAGTAGGTTTCTATACATATTCACATGACCGAAATTTTTCATGATATACATATATTATTTTTTATTTTTTGCGGTACTGGGGATGGAACCTTGGGGCATTCTGCTTCTGAGCTACATTCCCAGCCCTATTTTTTATTCTTTATTTTGAAACAGGGTCTTACTGAGTTGCAAAGGATCTCACTAAATAGTTGAGGTTGTCCGCAAACCATGATCCTCTTGTTTCGGCCTCCCAAATGCTGGAATTACAAGCATGCGCCACCAAGCCCAGCTACATATATTATTATATTATCATTAGTATTTAACAATAAGCTCAGTTTGAACTTCATAAGGTCTAGTCAAGTGTGTACACAAAGTAGTACAAGTGGTAAAAATTGTTTGTTGTGGTGGCGCACGCTTGTAATCCCCGCGCTTGGGAGGCTGAGACAGGAGGATCGCGCAGGTTCGAAGCCAACCTCTGCTGGCTTAAGAGACCCTGCTTCCAAATAAAATATATAATAGGTCTGGGAGTGTAGCCTGGAGGTAGAAGGCCCCTGGGTTCCATCCCCAGTACCACCAAAAAAAAAAAAAATTGTTTAAAACTGACCAATATTATATTTAGAAATGATTTTCTTCTATTTTGTCATTTGAACTTTGCCAAAATTTAGAATTTGGTAGGGTAAGGATTAGGTTGACTAATGATAAGGTAGAAAGGGTGTACTAGACCTCTTTGGTTTATCAGAAGGAAAACATGGAATCAGAAAAGTTGTTTTGTCTAAAGTTGCACATCTAAGTTGGGTGTGGTGGCGCACGCTTGTAATCCCAGTATTCAGGAGGCTGAGACCGTAGGATCGCGGTTCGAGGACAGTCTCAGCTACTTAGTGAGACCCTCTTTCGAAGTAAAGAATAAAGATAGGGCAGGGAGTGTAGCTCGGAGGTCAAATGCCCCTGGTTCCATCCCCAAACCTGCAAAAATAAAAAATAAAAAAATAAAGTTACACATCTAATAAATGCCATGCCTAAAGCAGCTGTGTAATTATGTCATCTGAATGATTTAAATATCTCAGTTGAAGTTGGGTGTGGTGGCACACCCTTGTAATCCTGGTACTTGGGAGGCTGAAACAGGAGGATCAAGATTCAGAGCCAGCCTTGGGAAAGAATTGAGGTTCTCAGAAGCCTAGTGAGACCATGTTTCCAAGTAAAGAGATAAAAGCAGGCTTGGGGGCATAGCTTAGAGGTAGAATGCCTCTGAGTTCAATCACCAGTACCCCCCCCAAAAAAAAAAATCTGAGTTGTTATTGCACAAAGTATAACTATTTTTGTTTTAACTCCAAGGAAACACTACCATGGAGTTGTATATCATAATTTGAAATAGTCTGTCTACCTGAAATCTCTTTCAAACCCATCCAGCCTGCATGCAGTTCAGCTGACATGTATTTTGTGCTTACTCTGTATAAGGGATGCAGAGGTTACTGTACCAGCTTTCAGGGAGCTGAGCCTGGAAGGGAAATCACTTAAAAATATCAACAGAACAGCACACAAGACCACGATAGAGTGATGTAGAGGCTGCCTTCTAAGAAAAGAGGAAGCTATCAGCTCTGTAGTTGTGAAAAAGAAACAGCACAGAACTATAAATATAAGATTGGATTGTATGGTTAGTAGAGAAGGCTCTGGTTTAGCTTGAGCAGTTCAGTCATAAGTGGAGAGGGAGGAAGGAAGGATGTTAGTTCCATACTTCTGTGGTATGTTGAAAGGAGCGCAAGTCTTTCAGTGTCACAGTGCAAAGGTATTTAAGATAAAATAACCCTTACCAGAAGGGATCCTCCCTTTTCTTGTTTGAACACTTCTCTGTGCACAAACAACAAACAGTCACATCCTCCCTTTCCCCCTTTCTCTACCTGTTGTATCATGTATCTCTCTTTTTTTTTTTTTTTGGTACTACATATGGAACCAGGGCATTCTATACCACTAGCCTTTTTTTTGTGTGTGTGCGTGCGTGTGTGTGTGTGTGTGTGTGTACTGGGGATGGAACCCAGGGGCATTCTACCTCCGAGCCACACCCCCAGCCCTATATTTTTATTCTTTATTTTCAAACAAGGTCTTACTAAGTCACAGAGGGCCTCATTAAGTAGCTGAGGCTGCCTGCGAACTGTGATCTTCCTGTCTCAGCATCCCAGGTCCTAGCTCCCACCTTTTTTTTTTTTTTTTTTTGGTACGAGGGATTGAGCCCAGGGGCATTCTACTTCTGAGTGATGTCCCCCAGCCCTATATTTTTTTAGTCTTTATTTTGAAAGAGGGTCTCACTAACTTGTGGAGAGCCTCACTAAGTAGCTGAGCTGGCCATGAACCTGCGATCCAACTATCTCAGCCTCCCAAGTACTGAGATTACAAGCATGTGCCACCATGCTTGGCTTTCCCTAGCTCTTTAAAAAAAAAAAAAAAAAAGGTTATTTTGAAGCCAAGGCATGGTGGCACATACCTTAGTACTTGGGAGGCTGAGACAGGAGATTCACAGATTCAAGGCTTAGCCTCAGCAACTTAGTGATATCCTGAAAGAAAACAACAACAAAATGAGCCTGATGTAGTGGCACACATTTATTATCCCAGTACTTTGGAGGCTGAGACAGGAAGATCGCAGGTTTGAGAACAGTCTCAGCAACTCAGACTATCAGCAATTTAGTGAGGCCCCATTTCAAAACAAAAAATAAACTGGGAAGCCGGCCATGGTGGTGCACACTTGTAATCCCAGGATTTGGGAGGCTGAGACAGGAGGACCTGGGTTCGCGGACAGCCTCAGCTACTTAATGAGGCCCTTTGCAACTCAGTGAGACCTCTGTTTCAAAATAAATAATTTTAAAAAATAGGGCTGGGGGTGCTGCTCAGAGGTAGAATACCTGGGATTCATCCCTAGTACTACCAAAAAACCCCCCACAAAACAGCCAGGTGTGGTGGCGCATGCTTGTAATCCCTGCATTTGGGAGGCTGAGATGGGAGAGTCTGGATTCCCAGACAGCCTCAACTACTACTGAGGTCCTTTGCAACTCAGTGAGACACTATTTCAAAATAAAAGAATAAAAAATAGGGGTAGGGGTGTAGCTTGAAGGTAGAAAAATCCTGGGTTCCATGGTGGTACAAGTTTGTAATCTCAGTACTTGGAAGGCTGACACGATAGAATTACAGGTTCAAAGCCTCCTTCAGCAACTTAATGAGGTGTTGTTCTCAGTAACTTAGTGAGACCTTGTTTCCAAATTTCAAAATCAGGCAGGGGATGTAGCTTGGGTGTAGAATGCCTCTGGGTTCAATCTTCAGTACTAAAAACCAAACAAACCCCCAGATAGCTGGGTGTGGTGCCTCATGTATGTAATTCTAGTACTTGGGAGGCTGAGAAAGGAGGATCACAGATTTGAAACTAGCCTCAGCAATTTTATGAGGCTCTCAGCAACTTGGTGAGACTCTGTTTCCAAATAAAAAATAAAATCGGACTGGAAGTGTAACTTGGAGGTAGAATGACTCTGGATTCAAACCCCAGTACCAAAAAATCAAAAACAAAAATGGTGGGAAGTATAGATCAGATGTAGAAAGTCCCTGGCTTTAATCCCCAGTAACATACCTGTTTATTTGAAACAAGGTCTCCCTATGTTGTTGAGTATAGTCAACAACTATCAACATACAATAGACTAGTTGAGGATAGTCTTACCTATCCTTACCTTACCTTACCTTAACCTAACCATAACCCCTTATCCTTCTGTCTCATCCTCCCAAGTATGGGGATTACAGGCATGCACCACCATGTCCTGCTTCTGTGGTCCTTAAGGCATGGCAAAGGTCTCCTTTGAAGGTGGTAGCACAAGAGAAGGCTGCTTCTTGGGAGTTGCAGTAGATTCTCTTTAGGAGTGGGAGAGAAGTAGAGTTGAAGAAGAAAAAATATATGTTAGCTGGATAAAGTTTTCAGTCTCACAAGTGGGCAAGTAGACTTAAGCCACCACAAACCATTAAATCCCTATTGCTTTACCTATAGTAAGAAAAGGGCCACTTGCCCCAAATATGTAGCTTAGTCGTAAGTCACACCTATATCACAAAGTTACATCTAAGCAGTTGTAATACCCCATGCTGAGTATTAAGGAAAGCAGGAGTATAGGTGTTTTTTCTTTTTCTTTTCTTCTTTTTTCTTTTTGGTGGTACAGGAGTTGGAATCTAGGGGCATTCTACCTCTGAGCTACCCCCACAGCCCTACTTTTTATTCTTTATTTTGAAACAGATCTCACTGAGTTGCAAAGGGCCCCAGTAAGTAGCTGAGGCTGTCTAATGAACTGTGATCCTCCTATCTCAACCTCCCAAATGCTGGGATTATAAGCCTGCACTACCATGCCTGGCAAAGCAAACTTATTTAGAAACAGTCTTGCTAAATTGCTGAGGCTGTCTTGGAACATGTGATTCTCCCATCTCAGTCTCCCAAGTACTGGGATTGCAGGCATGTGCCACCATACCTTGCTGTCGTTTATATCTTAAACTTCTTTTAAATAACACACTGGATTGTGCTATTTATAATGTTTTAGAAGTGCAGTAAGTTTTTGCTCACTTCAGTTTGATTTGAGGTGAAAAAAAATCAAGTCTTTCTTTTGGAGACTTGATTTTGGCCTGAGGTGCGATTGTAAAATCATTTGAGAAGCACATTTTGGCGTCTGTTGGGCCTGGGTCCAAGTCTTGGTTGTACTACTTACCCATTCCCTGGTTTAATTTCTTCAGGCCTTACAAAAGGACTGACATCCTCATTAGAGTTATAAAGAGGTTTAAAATGAGGTAATAGGAAAGCTGAGTATAGTAAGGCATGTAGGGAACACGCGACACATGTTAATTTTTATTGCTTCTTACAGTAAGTGGGTGCTCAGTGACTTGGCTGTTTTTAATATCTTGGTGTGTGCTACCATTCCTGGCCTGAAAGGCCATTTCTTTGGAATTTCAGTGTCACAGTTGCTAGAGTCCTCAAATACATAGTGTGGCTTATTTGGACCCGAAACTCTGAAATTGCCTGTAGTTTTTTTTTTTTGTGTGTGTGTGTGTGAGGGGTAGTTACTGGGAATTGAACCCAGGGGCGTTCCTGAGTTACACTCCCAGCCCTAGTTCAGTTTTTTTTTTTTTTTTTTTTTTTTTTTTTGGTGGTACTGGGGTTCCTGAAAGCCCTTCTACCTCCGGGCTACACTCCCAGACCTATTTTTACATTTTTCTTTTTTGGAAACAGGGTCTCCTAAGCCAGCGCGCGCGGCTGGCTTCGAACCTGCGCGATCCTCCTGTCTCCGCCTCCCAAGCGCGGGGATTACAAGCGTGCGCCACCACGCCCGGCCTTAGTTCAGTTTTTATTTTGAAGTAGGGTCTTACCAAGTTGCTGAGGACCCGAGTTGCTGAAACTAAACTTGAACCTGTTATCCTCCTGTCTCAGTCTCTCAAATATTGGCATTGCAGTGGGACATCGCACCCAGCATGCCTGAAGAATTTTGAGTGAATTTTTATGTCTTTTGGGAGCTGGGCCTACAGTTTTCATCAGTTTCTTAAAGAGAACTGTGAAGCAAAGAAGCAAGTCTGTGCTACTACCTTTCATTCTCACTGCCTTTTAAGGAAAGGCTGACTTCCTCAGCTCCTTCCCCAATACCTACAAACTTATCTAGATCAGTTCCCACCCCTATTCCCTTTGTATCAGTTCTCAGAGGAAGAAGTCTCCCGTCTGTCCTGAGGTGCAGCCTCTGGCTGTGCCCTCACTTTCCTCCTCCTCCTCTGGACCTGACTTCATTGATTGAAATATTCATGCATTTTTTTTTCTTTCTCTTTTTCTCATCTTCAGCATCTCAGTTAAACTGGGCTCTCAGCCCTTTCTGCTCAGTCCATAAATTTGTTCCAGTTTCTTACATTTGAAAAGAGAAAAAAACTTACCACAATCTTGCATGAGAATCTACTTGCTGTCATGAGCTGGCATTTTCTCCCTGAGTCTAGACTATGTAGACTATTTCCTTCCTTCCTTCCTTCCTTCCTTCCTTCCTCCCTCCCTCCCTCCCTCCCTCCCTCCCTCCCTCCTGCCTTTCATTCATTTCTTTCTTTCTTTCTTTCTTTCTTTCTTTCTTTCTTTCTTTCTTTCTTTCTTTCTTTCTTTCTCTTTTTTGTGGTTACAGGGGATGGAACCCAGGGGTATTCTACCTCAAAGCTATACCCCCAGCCCTATTTTTTATTCTTTATTTTGAAACAGGATCTCATTGAGTTGAAAGGGCCTCATTAAGTAGCTGAGGCTGTCCGTGAACCTTGATCCTCCTGTCTCAGCCTCCCAACTACTGGGATTACAAGCATGTGGCACCATGCTTGACTCAGCCGTTTTTAATTTTTAATTTTTTAAAAATATGTTAGAACTATTTCTTGAAAACAACCCTTTTATTACTTTTGTGTGAATTTTTTTAACAAAGATGTTTTGTTTTTGTGTAAGGAAGGTTCTAGAGATTAGATATTTAATTGTAAATATGTGAGGAAACTCAATGAAGAATTCAGGGTAAAAAATAGAAAAAGCACAGGTACCTATGATTCAAATGTTAAGATATACAGAATAATGTTAAATTGATAAACTTGTTATAGATAGCATTTCATATTTCAAAGACATCCTGTATATAAATAAAATGTGCAGCAGCTTCAATTTTTATAAGTATTGTTTTCTGACTTTATTAATACTAGATTATATAGTCTCAGCCTTAACTCTACATTATTTTGTAATTTTTTATTGCTATTTTAAAAGGGTTAAAGAAAACATACACTCATATTAATGCAATAAGTCTTTGGTAGAAAATTGTTGCAAAACATTTAAGTTGTGTATTAATTGAGGCTAATGTAAGTCAGTGTACATGTCTTTGTGTAAGTCCAAGACTATTGGTGAAGAAAGTTATTTTGTAAGGAATTCTTTTGGTACAGTTTTGTGTACAGGAAATGTGTGTTTTTTAATCCTTTCTGAATATACAGTGAAGTTAATAAACAAGATTGTTTCTTCCCTACTGAAAAAAAATTTTTTTTTTTCTTTTACGGTACTGGGGATGGAACCAAGGGGCATTCTACCTCTGAGTTCCCTCTCATAGCCCTATTTTTTATTCTTTATTTTGAAACAGGGTCTTAGCCGGGCGTTGTGGCGCATGCTTGTAATCCCAGCATTTGGGAGGCTGAGACCAGAGGATCGCGGTTCGCAGACAGCCTCAGCTACTTAGTGAGGCCCTCTACAACTCAGTGAGACCCTGTTTCAAAATAAATAATAAAAAATAGGGCTGGGGGTGTAGCTCAGAGGTCAAATGCCTCTGGATTCCATCCCCAGACCCGCAAAAAAAAAAAAAAAAAAAAAGAAAGAAAAAGAAAAAAGAAATAGGGTCTCACTGAGTTGCAAAGGGCCTTACTAAGGGTCTCTGAGGCTGAGGCTGGCCTCGAACCATGATCCTCCTGTTTCAGCCTCCCAAATGGTGGTATTGTGAGCATATGCCACCATGCCTGGCTTATTTTTAAATTTTTGAAATTTAATTTTGAAACATGGTCTCACTAAGTAAACTGAAGGTTTTGCTAAATTGCTAAGCCTGGTCTTGAACCCACTGTCCTCTTGTCTCAGTCTCCCAAGTACTGAGATTACAATAGTGCTGAGCTCTAGCCCTTGGGTCCTGCTTAGGGTCTTGTCACAGTCTCTAACTCACCTGCCTGCCCAGGCTTTTCTTCCTCTAACCCATCTTTTCCTACCCTCTTGTGGAGTGATCATTCTGAAGCTCACACCTAAATGTGCATTTTACGTCTTCAAAGGTTTCCACTGTCTTTCTCCACTCACAGGATAAAATCTAAGCATTTCCTTTATGGACTAAAACCTGCTTTTCTTCAACATTTTTTCTCTTGGGCTGCGCTGATGACTTGCATTTCCTGCATGCTCTGTACTTTTTCATTTCCATGCTTTTGTACGTGCTGCCTTTCTCTAAAATGTTCACTCTTGCATGTTGTTCTCTTTTTTCTGCCTGGTTAACTTCTGTTCCATTAAGTTTCCTGCCTTTCCTAAATTTTCTTAAGAAGTTTAGATCTCTGGGTGTCATCAATTATTGAGTACTTAAAATGTAACAAGCCCTGTGCTTAGCACTTTATATACCCTGCCTGACTAGAAAGTAGGTGCTGAATATGTAGCTTCTGTTACCACAATGGTGATGAGGGAATTGAGCTAGTAAAGGCAGCTAAAGTTGAGTAGAATGTGATGTACACTCTTCCCACCTGTTGTTATGTATCACTTGATCTTTCAATTCCTTCCTAGCACTAACAGTAACACCCCCCCACCCTTGGTACTAGGGGTGGAACCCAGGGTCTTTTCTACCTCTGGGCTATACTCTTAGACCTATTTTATACTTCATTTGGAAACAGGGTCTCACTAAGTTTCTGAGAGCCTCACCAAGTTGCTGTGGTTGGCTTTGAACCTGCGTGATCTCCTGTCTCAGCCTCCCAAGTGTGGGGATTACAAGTGTGCACCACCACACCCTGCTAAACAGTAACATTTTTTTTTTTTTGGTGGTACTGGGGTTCCTGGGAGCCCTTCTACCGCTGGGCTACACTCCCAGACCTATTTTTACATTTTTTATTTGGAAACAGGGTCTCCTAAGCCAGCGCACGCGGCTGGCTTCGAACCTGCGCGATCCTCCTGTCTCTGCCTTCCAAGCGCGGGGATTACAAGCGTGCGCCACCACGCCCGGCTAAACATTTTTGATGCTTGGCATTGGTCAAGACCATGGGACTTAGCCAGGCGCGGTGTCTCAGCCTGCCAAGCGCGGGGATTACAAGTGTGTGCCACCACACCCGGCTTACTCTTTATTTTGAAACAGGGTCTCACTGAGTTGCAGAGGACCTCACTAAGTAGCTGAGGCTGTCTGCAAACTGTGATCCTTCTGTTTCAGCCTCCCAAATGCTGGGATTACAAGTGTGCGCCACCATGCCTGGCTCCTTATTTATTTGTATTTTGTTTGGAAACAGGGTCTCACTAGGTTGATGAGAAGCTCACTACTTGTTAAGGCTGTCCTCAAACCTGTGATTCTCCTGTCTCCCAAGTACTGGGATCACAGGCATGTGCCACCATGCCTAGCTGAAAATTATTTACTTAGTGTAGTGCTGGGAATGGAACCCATGGGGATTCTACCTCAGAGCTATATCTCTAGCCCAGAGAGTGTGTGTGTATGTGTGTGTGTGTGTGTGTGTGTGTGTGTGTGCGCGCGTGCGTGCTGGGAATTGAAACCAGGGACATTTTACCTCTAAGCTATACCACCAGCCCTTATTTTTTATTATTTATTTTGAAACAAGGTCTCACAAAGTTATGGGGGGCCTCAATAAGAAGCTGAAGCTGGTGGTGAACCTGCAATCAATCCTCCTGTCTCAGCCTCCCAAGTACTGGGGTTACAAGCATGCACCATCATGCCTCTATTGGGCATTTATTTATTTATTTATTCATTTATTTATTTATTTTAAGTACTGGGGATAGAACCCAGGGGCATTCTACCTCTGAGCTATACCCCCACCCCCTTTTTTTTTTTTTTTTTTTGGTGGTACTGGGGGTGGAACCCAGAGGCTTTCTATCTCCGGGCTATACTCCCAGCCCTATTTTATATTTTATTATATTTTATTTTTGAAACAGGGTCTCACTAAGTTGCTGAGAGCCTCATTAAGTAGCTGAGGCTGGCTTCGAACTTGCGCAATCCTCCTGTCTCAGCCTCCCAAGCGTGGGGATTATTAGCGTGCGCCACCACGCCTGGCCTTCCATCCCTATTTTTTGTTTTTTATTTTGAAACAAGGTCTCAGTGAGTTGCAAACAGCCTCACTAAGTAGCTGGGGCTGTCTGTAAACTGAGATTCTCCTGATTTAGCCACCCAAATGCTGGGATTACAAGCGTGCACCACCACACCCGGCACTATTGGGCTCTTAATATAAGGTTTTCCTTATATTCTGGTGTAGAAAGTTTTAGTTCTCCCTCCACCAGGATATTTAATATTTTGTTTAAATAATGAAATTAATGTAGATATTTCTTTTTGTATGTTACTGGGGATAGAACCCAGGGCATTCTACTTCTGAGCTATACCCCCAGCCTTATTTTGGGCATCACTGAGTAGCTGAGGCTGTCCGAGTACTACAATCCTCCAGTCTCAGCCTGCCAAATTCTGGGATTACAAATGTGTGCCACCATGCCTGGCTTTAATGTAGATATTTCTGTAAATGACATGTAAATGACTTTCTGTAAATGAGTTTTCTTTGCGTTTTCTTGTGAAAGAATGATGGTCTGATATGCCTTTATTTTAATTTTTATTATTTTTATTTTTTGGGTGGTACTGGGGTTCCTGGAAACCCTTCTACCTCCGGGCTACACTCCCAGACACCGATTTTTTTTTTAATATCTATTTTTATTTGGAAACAGGGTCTCTTAAGCCAGCAAGGCTGGCTTTGAACCTGTGCTACCCTCCTGTCTTTGCCTCCCAAGCGCGGGGATTACAAGCTTGTGCCACCACACCTGGCTGCCTTTATTTTTAGAGGATTACTGCTTTTAGAGATATAGTAAAGCAGCAGTAAGGATATATTCTTTCTTTTTTAAGGGCCTTGAATAATATTGTCTTAAATTATTAATAGACTGGAACTTGTGCGTCTTAATTCAGGTCAGGCACAAATGAATTTTATGGTACAGATCAGTCTTGTTACTGAATCTTTTTGTGTGTGTGTGTGTGGTACTGGGGATGGAACCCAGGGACCTTCTACCTCTGTGTTACATCCCCAGACCTGTCTTATATTTTATTTGGAAACAGAGTCTCACTAAGTTGCTGAGAGCCTCACTAAGCAGCTGAGGCTGGCTTCTAACCTGCGCCATCCTCCTGTCTCAGCCTCCCAAGTGCGGGGATTACAAACATGCTCCAGCTCGCCCGGCCTCTGAATCTCCTTTTAAAAAATGAACTCACTAGCTGGGCGTGGTGGCGAACACTTGTAATCCCAGTACTTGGGAGGCTGAGACAGGAGGATCGCACAGGTTTGAAACCAGCCTCAGCTACTTAGTGAGGCTCTCAACAACTTAGTGAGACCCTGTTTCCAAAAATAAAGTATAAAATAGGTCTGAGAGTATAGTCCTGAGGTAGAAAGCCCCTGGGTTCTACCCCCAGTACCAGACAGACAGATAGACAGACAGACAGACAGACAGACACACACACACACACACACACACACACACACACACACACACACGGAATTGTTGGAAAGAAGCTTCTGACAGTTTCTTCTTCAACAAATCTGTGACAAGGCAAACAGGCTGTCTTAAAATTTTACAGAATAGCTGAGCGTGGTGGTGCACACCTGTAGTCCTAGCACTTGGGAGACTGAAGCAGGAGGATCACAGGTTCAAGGCTAACCTCAACAATATAGTGAGGTCCTCAGTAACTTAGTGAGGTCCTGTTTCAAAATAAAAAATAGGGCTGGGAGTGTAGTTCAGAGATAGAATGTCACTGAGTTCAATCCCCATCTCCTCCCTACCCACAGATTTTCTAAAAGAGTTATCCTTCTTTATTGGGCTTCCTCTCTGGTTGAGAGAAACTTTCGTTTTTAGGTGGAACATGTAGAAAATGCATTGGTTTGAATTTTCCTCCTGTAGCTCTTGTTTTTCTTCTAGAAGACTGAGGGAAGTACTAGAAAATGGACTTCCTGTTTAAAAAAGAAACAACTTCCCCATTTACTAGGTTTCTGAGCTCTAATCACTGATATTACTCATATACTCTAATATGATTATTCCTCAGATTATCTCAAAATTATAAAAATTACCATTTGCATAAATGTCCTCATCTCCCCTTAGTAAACTGCCTGAGGATAGCACATGTTATCCTCTAGCATGAATGAATGCTTTTCAGTCCAGATAGTAATCAATCTAGACTCTGTCACCAACCTCCTTATCTCTTCTTACTTCCTTCTAGTATCTGGCAGTCTTCTGGACAGTCAGAGCTGTTTCCTCATTCTTCTTCCTAATAGGCTTGTTCCCATCTCTGTGCCTGGGCAGCAGGTATTTCCCTGTCAGTACTGCCTCTTCTCTTGTTGATATCCTACCCTTGCTTCCAGGCCTGCCTGATATCTCCATCATCATGAAACCAGCTGACTATGTTAGTTCATATTAATCTCCTCTATTTTTAGACTATTGTTATATTCAGCAACAGAGCTTAACACTTTATTGGCCACTATTTGTTTCATTTTGAGACAAATTACATTATTTTTATTTCCTTAGACTTGAGATTGTTCAAATATAACAACACATTCTTCAGCATTTTGAAACCTCTACATTTCCAGTAAGTTGCTTAACATATCAGTATGTTATTAAAGATGTATTGAACGCATCTGTATTTGTGAGCTCAATTGAGAAATGTGTGGAATGAATATTCCATGTACTCAGGGAGCTTTCATCTAGAAACATCTCAATAAATAGTTATCCAGATTTTATCTTTATTTTATTTTATTTTTTTGTGGTACTAGGGGTAGAACTCAGGGGCTCTTCTACCTCTGGGCTATACTCCCAGACCTATTTTTATATTTTATTTGGAAACAGGGTCTCACTAAGTTGCTGAGAGCTTCACTAAGTAGTTGAGGCTGGCTTTGAACCTGTGCGATCCTCCTGTCTCAGCCTCCCAAGTGTTGAGATTACTAGCATGTGCCACCATGCCTGGCTAGGTATCCAGATTTTAAAAACATTAGGCAGTTGTCTTTTGAACACTTTGAAGTATTTTTATTTTCTACTTGAGGAATAACATTCAAATAATCACAATCAAAATGATTCTGGAGCTGGCACAGTGGCACATGCCTGTAATCCCAGTACTTGGGAGCCTGATATAGGAGGATCACAGGTTCAACACCAACTTCAGTAGCTTATCAAGGGAACTCCCAGCACCCTAGTGAGACCCTGTTTCAACTTAAAAACAAAAAGGGCTGGGGATATAGCCTTTAGATTCAATCCCCAGAACAACAACAACAAAAGATAAGAGCTTAATCATATTCCTCCCCCTCCCCTCCCCTCCCCTTCCGCCCCCCTACTCTCCTGTGTGTGATATTAGGGAGCATACCTGGGCCCTTTTTTTTTTTTTTTTTTTAACCACTGAGCTACATCCCTAGCCCTTTTCCTTTTCTTTTTTTCTTCTTTTTTTTTTTTTTTGCAGTACTGGGGATGCATTCTACTACCAGCCCTATTATTTATTCTTTATTTGAAACAGAGTCTCAACTGAGTTTCAGAGGGCCTCACTAAGTAGCTGAGGCTCTCTGCAAACTGTAATCCTCCTGTCTCAGCCTCCCAAATGCTGGGATTACAAGCGTGTGCCACCACGTCCGGCTTGCTTTATTTTTTTCTTTGATGTAGGGACTCAGTAAGTTGCCCAGGATGGCCAGGAACTTGTGATCCTCTTGTCTCAGCCTCCCAAGTTGATGGAATGGGCATGATAATTATTTTGGTTCTGGAGATTGAATCCAGGGACATTCTACTTCTGCCCTAGCACTTTTATTTTTTGTTCTAAAATGGGGTTTCACTAGCTTGCTCAGGTCTCACTAAGTTGCTGAGGCTGGTTTTAAACCTTCTTTCTTAGCCTTACAAGTATGAACCACCATTCCCATCTAAATTGCTGGAATTATAAGTGTATAACACCATGCTCTATTACTGGTCTCTCTTTTCTTTTTTGGGAATTGAACTCAGGGGCATTCTATTTTTGAGGTACACCCAAGCTCTTTTTTAATTTTAAACTTGAATCAGAGTCTCACTAAGTTGCTGAGGCTGGACTTGAATCTGCAGTCCTCTCTCTCAGCCTCCTAAGTCCTGGGAGTATAGGCATGTGCCACCATGCCCAGCTGAGTTCCAGGTCTTATTCCTGGAGTGTTGTGCTCCAAGATCTGTGCTTGTCAAATAACTTTGCCTACTTTCTGCCTCACCTCCAAGTTAATTCTCTGCGGTGCCTTCCCTGACCCTCAAGTTTAAATTAGCATTTCCTTTCATTCTCTACCTCTTTCTCTTTTTTCTTCTCTTTTAAATTGTCTAATTCTTTATTTGAAATGATTTTCTTCATGTGTTTATTTGTTCATTATTGGATTCTACCCCAGTAAAATGTTAGCTCTGTGGGTACAGAGACTCTTCTGTCCTGTTCCCTGCTATCTCCTTAGGGCCTAGAATAGAAGTCTCTCAAGACACACCTTTTCAGTGGAGAAATGGGTGCTGCAGGGAGGAGATTCCAATGGGATTCACTGGATGGTTAGCAGCTTTGAAGAGTAATGCTCTGTCTAGGCTCTGCCCTCAGGGTCTCTTTCAGGGAGGAAAAGGAAAGCTGGCTAGATCCTTCATTTAGAGGCATGTTTTCCTGACATTTGATTAGCTTCTACTGCCTTGCTTCTCTGATCCTGGGGATCCATCTTAGGGGCCCTCTACCATTGAACTATACATTCCCAGGCCATTTTTTATTTTAAGCTTGTTAAGTTGCTTAGGCTGGCCTTGAACTTGTGATCCTCCTGCCTCAGCCTCTCCGGTTGGTGGAATGATGGCCATACTCCCTTGCATCTGGCTTAGTTTCTCATGTTTGTTTTTCTTTATTTCCCTCGCCTATTTGTGTACCCTCTGATTTTACATGTGACTTTTGCAGTTGGATGATAGGTGACAACTTTCCATTTCATCCAGCTACCAGGCTGCTTTGTTTATTCAGTTCTGCTGATATTGACTATGCAAATACCTTCAGCAGCCATTGCTCCAGCCTGGGCAGTGCTTTGGGAGCTGGAGCCACACCCCTGAGAACCCAGTCCTCTGCTTCTTGTTTTTCTTTGTACTTTACCCACTCTCGGTTCCTTTTCATGCTACCTTAACCAAGTGTAGTACCCACAGGCCTGATCCTGAGGTAGGAGTTGGTGGGATGGGATTTTCTGTAGACTAGATTGTCAGCAACCTTCATTTTGGTTTAACTGTTCCTGGCTGAAAAAATACTAAATATTTCAAATGTCTGGTTTTTCAACATTTTTTTTCTAGGCTGCATAACACCTTTTGTAAAATGTTGGAAAATCAGAGAGTGAAATATTTAGACATATAGTAAATATTGGGTTTGTTGAACTAGGTCAGACCTTTGGTCATTTTATTCTAGAGTATGCAAACAGTGTGTCTGCTTTAGACTTCCAAGGACATTCATGGGCTGCCTGTAACTGTCCAGCTCTACCCACAGAAAGCTTGTCTCTCAGTCCTGCTGACCTCCTCACAGGGGCCTATTTGGCTGCCCATGTCCAAGATGATAGCGTTCAAACACCAAATTTATTGTAATCGTGTATTAGACAAATACACTTAGATCTCAAAAATGCTATGTATATAGTATTTTGTTATGAAATTCAAGTTTATCATTATTCAAGTTTATTATTATTTGTGAAATAATAATTAAGATCACCTGATTTCAGTAGAGATTGAAGAAAGAGCTGAGTGAGTGGTACATGTCTGTACCCTCAGCTACTCAGGAGGCTGAGGCAGGAGGAGGGTGGCAGGTTTGAGGCCAACATGTGGTAATTTATGAAGACTTTGTTTCAGACTTTAAAACAAAAAGTGCTGAAGGTGTAGCTCAGTAGTATAGTGACCCTGGGTTCAACACACACACACACACACACACACACACACACACACACACACTTATTAAATGTTAAAAACATGAGCCGGTTGTGGTGGCACACACTTGTAATCCCGGCATTTGAGACCCCGAGACAGGAGGATCGGGTCTTGGACAGCCTTAGCTACTTAGTAAGGCCGCCTGCAATTTAGTGAGACCCTGTTTCAAATATAAAGAATAAAAAATAGGGCTGGGGGTATGTCTTGGAGGTAGAATGACCCTGGGTTCCATCCCCAGTACTGCAACAAACAAACAAACCAAAAAAAACCCCATGATTAAGGTGATTATTAGACATTAATTAGCGGAGGTCTTTGTCAGAAGTAATTTCCTCAGAATCTTGAATTTAATTTATCTATTATCTTTACAATTGTAGAAAAAAGTGCTATTCATTAGTAGTAGGGTGTGTATGTGTGTGAGATACACACAGGTTTGTGTACTGGGACTTGAACTCAGGGCCTTGCACATGCTAGGCAGGTGCTCTTCTACTGAGCTGTTATCTCTAGCCCTTTAAATTATTTTTTAATAGCTGGGCTTGGTAGCACTCACTTGTAATCCCAGTACTTGGGAGGCTGAGCAGAAGGATCACAGGTTCTAGGACAGTCTTGGTAAGTAGTGAGACTCTCATCAGCCTAGCAAAACCCTGTTTCAAAATAAAATTTAAAAATAGGGCTGGGGTGTAGCTTGGATGATGACCCTCTTTATTTTAGTTCACTGAAAGTTTCACTAAATTGTAGAATCTGGCCTCAAACCTATGATCTTCCTGTCTCAGCCTCCCAAATACTGGGATTACAGCACTAGAAGTGTACACCATAACATCTGGCTTTATTTATTTATCTATTTATTTATTTTTTGGTGGTACTGGGGTTCTTGGAAGCCCTTCTACCTCTGGGCTACACTCCCAGACCTATTTTTTATTTTTGGAAACAGGGTCTCTTAAGCCAGCGCGGCTGGCTTCGAACCTGCACGATTCTCCTGTCTCCGCCTCCCAAGCGCGGGGATTATGCGTGCCCCACCACAACCAGCCTAGTTTTTATTTTGAGACAGGGTTTTGTTAAATTTCCCAGGCTGGCCTTGAATTTGGAATCCTACTTCAGCCTCCTGAGTCATTGGGATTATAGGCATGTGCTCTTATTCCCAGTTGAGAGATATCCTTTTCTTCCTCTCCCTGTTTTTTTGTAGTCAAATATAGTTGTATGAGTTTTGCCATTCATAAAATGAGGATTATAATAGCATGTACCTAGGATTGGTGTGTTGACTAAGAAGGTTAGTATGCAAAGTACAAGAGCAGTACCTGGCACATGGGAAGCAGTGTGGTTCCTTATTATTCTGCTGTGTTATTTTATATCCCAACTTTCATCCATGCAGAAGTTGTGATTAGTGAGCAGAGTATCTAAACTGTATATGGGCCTAAATTTGGCTTCCAGCTTTATCTGAAGCAGAGTGATAGTTAAAGCTGTGGGGATAAATGAGCTATGAGGATTATTTTAGACAGAGTCTTGAGAAATGTCAATGTGGCAGAGAAAAATCCTGCAAAGATTCCTCAGAAGACATGGCTGGAGCAAGAAAGCTACAGAAGGAAAATTAGGAGAGTTTGGGGCCAGGAAGAAAAAAGAGAATGGGCTGGCATACTGGTACATGCCTGTCATTTTATGAGGCTGAGGCAGGAAGATAAAGGCCAGCCTGGCCAATTCAGCAAGATCCTGCCTTAAAACAAAAAAGGCTGGCTGGCCGGGCATGGTAGTACACACCTGTAATCCCAGCTCTTGGGAGGCTGAGACAGGAGGATCGCGCAGGTTCGAAGCCAGCCTCAGCTACTGAGTGAGGCTCTCAGCAACTTAGTGAGATCCTGTTTCCAAATAAAATATAAAATAGGTCTGGGAGTATAGCTTGGAGGTACAAAGCCCCTGGGTTCCACCCCCAGTACCACAACACACACACACACACATACACACACACACACGCTGGGGATGTAGCTCAGTGGTGGAGTGCTTGACTAGTGTGTGTGATACCCTAGGGTTCAATACCTGGTGCTGAGGGAAAAATGAAAAGAATAATAGAAATTTGCTGCAAATATAAAAAATGGTAAGGATTAAGATGGATTCAGTTTGGACTAAGTTACAGAGTGGTTTTAATGAAGTAGCCTTAGGGTCAGAGCCAGATTATGATGGGTTAAGGAGTGATTTTTTCTTTTCTTTCTTTTTTTTTTGCACTACTAGGGATGGAACCCAGGGGCATTGTACCTCCAAGCTACACTCCCAGTCCTGTTTATTTTGGGTTTTTTTTTTTTTTTTTTTGGACTGAGGATGGAACCCAGGGGCTTTCTACCCCTTGGCTACACTTCCAGACTTATTTTATATTTGATTTGGAAACAGGGTCTCACTAAGTTGCTTGAGAGCCTCACTAAGTAGCTGAGGCTGGCTTTGAACCTGTGCAATCCTCCTGTCTCAGCCTCCCAAGCGCTGGGATTACAAGTGTGCACCACCATGCCCGGCTAGTATTTTTATTTCTTAAAACAGGGTCTCACTGAGTTGTGAAGGTTCTCGCTAAGTAGCTGAGGCTGTCCATGAACCATGATCCTCTGGTCTTAGCCTCCCGAATACTGTGAATTTTGAAAACAAAACAACTTTCATTAAATTTGATAGTGATTAGGTGGAACAGGACATAGCAGTAAATTTTTTTTTTTTTTTTTTTTTTTTTTTGGTGCTGGGGATGGAATCCAGGGGCATTCTATCTCCAGGAATTCTATTGCCTCACCTTAGTGAGGCCTCTGCAACTCAGTGAGACCCTGTTTTTTTTTGTTGTTGTTGTTTTGTTTTTTGTTTTGTGGTACTGGGAGTGGAACCCAGAGGCTTTCTACCTCTGGGCTATACTTTCAGACCTATTTTATATTTTACTTGGAAACAGGGTCTCACTAAGTTGCTGAGAGCCTCACTAAGTAGCCAAGGCTGGCTTCGAACTTGTGTGATTCTCCTGTCTCAGCCTCCCAAGTGCGGGGATTACAAGTGTGTGCCACCACGCCCGGCGAGACCCTGTTTTAAAATAAAGAATAAAAAAAGAGCTTGGGGTATAGCTTGGAGGTACAATGCCCCTGGGTTAAATCCCTATCAACACACAGAAAGAAAGAAAGAGAGAAAGAGAGAAAGAAAGAAAGAAAGAAAGAAAAGAAAAGAAAAGAAAAAAGAAAGGATTCCCTGAAGTAGTATCACTGTGGTTCAGACTTAACAGTGGACTAGGGGTGTGGGCAGATGGACAAGAGAGGGAGTATACTTTTATTATTATTTCGGTACTAAGGCATTCTACCTTTGAGCTACACCCCCCATCCACATTTTTACTTATTTTGAAACAGGGTCTCACTAAGTTATGGAGGCCCTCCCTAAGCAGCTGAGGCTGGCCACAAACTTGTGATCCTCCTGTCTCAGTCTCCTAAATACTGGGATTACAAGTGTGTGCTACCATGCCCAGCTATTCCCAGCCCTTTTATTTACTTATTATTATTATTTTTGTGTGTGTGTTATTGGGGGTAGAACCCAGAGGCATTCTGCCTCTGATAGATCCCCCCATCCAGCCCTATTTCATTTTTATTTTGAAACATTTTCTGTGGAGAGTCTTACTGTGTTGCTAAGGCTGTCCTGGAACCTGTGATTCTCCTATCTTAACCTCCCAAGGACCAGGATTACAGGTGTGTATCACAATATCCACCCCCCCCCCCTTTTGCGGCATTGAGGATAGAACCCAGGGGCATTCTACCTGTGAGCTACACCCATCCCTATTTTTTTCCCCAGGGACATCCTGTCTCCGAGCTACACCCCCAGTCCTAGTGTTTATTCTTTATTTTGAAACAGGGTCTTACTGAGTTGCAAAGGGCCTTACTAAGTAGCTGAGGCGATTTTCCTGTCTCAGCCTCCCGAATGCTAGGATTACAAGCATGCACCACTATGCTCTGCTTCTTTCTTTCTTTCTTTCTTTCTTTCTTTCTTTCTTTCTTTCTTTCTTTCTTTCTTTCTTTCTTTCTTTCTTTCTTTCTTTCTTTCCTTTTTTTGAAACAGGGTCTCACTTAGTTGCAAAGTTCCTCACTAAGTAGCTGAGGCTGTCCATGAACCGTGATCCTCCTGTCTCAACCTCCCGAATGCTGGGATTACAAGCATGCATCACCATGGCCCGCTTGTCCATCCCCTTTTAATTTTTTATTTTGAAACAGGGTTTCATAGGTAGGTGTGGTGGCCCATGCTTGTAATCCCAGTATTTGGGAGGCTGAGACAGGAGGATCACAAGTTCAAGGCCAGCTTTAGCAATTTAGTGAGCCCCCTTGCAACCTAGTGAGACCTTGTTTCAAAATAAAATGTTAAAAAAAAAAAAAAAAAAAAAAGGCTGGCAGTGTATCTCAGGAGTAGAATGCCCCTGGGTCTAATCTCCAGTACCACCAAAAAATAAAAGGAAAGAAAAGAAACAGCTTCTCACTAAGTGGTTGAGGGTCTTGCTGAGTTGCCGAGACTGGCCTTGAATCAGTGATCATCCTGCCTCAGTCTCTCAAGTACTAGGGTTTTAGATGTGAGCCTCCACCCCCAGCCAAAACATGAATATATTTTAATGAGGAACCGAAAATATAAGATGAATATAATCTCAAATTAAGTTTTTTTGTGTGTTATTGGAGATGGAACCCAGGGGCATTCTACCTCCAAACTATACCCCTAGCCCCATTATTCTTTATTTGGAAACAAGGTCTTACTGAGTTGCAAAGTAGTAGCTGAGGCTGTCCGCAAACCGCGGTCCTCCTGTCTCAGCTTCCCAAATGCTGGGATTATAAATGTGTGCCACCACGCCTGCTTTTAAAGCACGTACTTTGCTTTAGTTTTTGGCTGCTTGATGCTGTACCTCTTTTAGGTTCTCTAGCTTCTCCCATCAATGTTCTTCAGGGGAAATGTTTAAAGAGCATCTGTAGCCAGGCATAGTAGCTCACACCTGTAATCCCAGTACTTGGGAGGCTGAAACAGCATGATTGAAGGGTCAAGGACAGTCAGCAAATAATGAGACCCTGTTTCAAAGTAAAGAATAAAATTGGGGCTGGGGGTGGGAGTACTTGTGAGGCTGAGACAGGCAGATTGCAGATTTGAGGTCAGCCTCAGAAATTTAGCTAGGCTGACCACAATATAGTGAGACCTGGTTTCAAAAATTTAAAAACAATAAAATATGGCTGGAGGTGTAGCTCAGAGGTAGAATGCCCCTGGTTCAATCCTCAGTAACACACACACACACACACACACACACACACACACACACACTTACTCTCACTCTCTGGCCAGGCAATCCTAGCATTTGGGAAGCTGAGACAGGATGATCCTGGTTTGTGGCCAGCCTCAGCTACTTAGTGAGGCCTTTTGCAAATCAGTGAGACCCTGTTTCAAAATAAAAAAATAGGGCTGGGGGTGTAGCTCAGAAGTAGACTGTCCCTGGGTTCCATTTGCAGTCCCCTCCACCAAAAAAAAAAAAAAAAAAAAAAAAATTCACAGCTGGATGTGGTGGCAATGACTGTCATCCTGTACTTGTGAGACTGAGATAGGAGGATTGAAAGTTTAAGGTCATGCTTAGAAGACTGACCACAACTTATTGAGACCTGGTTTAAAAAAGTAAAAGCAGCCGGGTGTGGTGGCGCATGCTTGTAATCCCCTTGCTTGGAAGGCAGAGACAGGAGGACCATGCATGTTCGAAGCCAGTCGCGCTGGCTTAAGAGACACTGTTTCCAAATAAAAATATAAAATAGGTCTGGGAGTGTAGCCCAGAGGTGGAGGGCCCCTGGGTTCCACCCCCAGTACCACCAAAAAGTAAAATAAATATATAAAAAATAAAAATAAAATAAAAGCAATACAATAGGCCTAGGGGTATAGCTCAGAGGTAGAATATCTCTGGGTTCAATCCCCAGTGACTGACACACACACACACACACACACACACACACACACACACACAATTTTTCACATAGGTCATGGGGAATTATTAAAGACTTTATTTGGTGGAGATTACCCTAGAGAAGGATAGTTTCAGCCTCCTTTGTCATCAATCCAGAGGCACCATTTACATAGAGTATAATACAAAATGCCCCTAAGTAGTAAGAACAGGGCTAGAGGGCAATATGGTGCTGGAAAGGCTCCTAAGGAGGTTACTGAAATAAACTGCCTCTGCAGGAGGAGCAGGGAAGCCGAGAAAGAGGTATTGAAGGAGGCAGAATTGATGAGACTAGATGGAGAAGGAACATAGACACGGGGAAGCAGCTCAGTGGACTCCTTCATCTCTGGCTTAGACTTGTAGAGAAAAAGCACTATTTTCTAATACAGAAAATGGGAAGAAGACTAGTTTTAAGTACGGAGGAGGAGATTGAGTGCAGCTTCATTGGTTTGGGGGCGTGTGTGTGGATGTCTGTAGCAGACAGTCGGCTCCGGGGTCTGGAGTGCTCCAGGAAGGCCTGTCCTGCAGGCACGTACTCAGTGTTCTCAGTATGCGGCACTGAGGAACCCGACTGAGGCTGGCCGAGGAGAACACAGTGAGAAGAGGCTAACTAAACACAGAACTCTGAGAAGCACCCCCATTTAAGAAGGAAGCTGAAAAAAGGAACCTAAAAAAGAGAGTGCCCAAACTGCAAAACAACAGGAAGTTTCAAGGTCTATTGTTACAGAGTTTAATAACTAGGATGTGGACTGAGAAAATGCACTGAGATTTACCAGTAGAGGGGGATTAAACCCAGGGGCATTCTACTGCTGAGCTACTTCCCCAGTTTTATTTTTGTTTTATTTGCAGTACTGGGAAATTACACCAGGGTTGATTTACCACTGAACTACATCTCCAAGCAACTTTTATTTTTTTAATTTTGAGACAGATTCTTACTAAGTTGCTGAGGCTGGCATCAAACTTGCCATCCTTCCTTAGCCTCCCAAGTACTAGGTGTATGCCACCAACCCAGTTTAGTGGTGACCTTTGAGCTGTGTCAGTGGCACTGGGGCAGAGGTTATGTGTAGTGGACTGCAGCCGTAGGTACAGAATGCAAAGCAGACAGGAAGTGGAAGTAGAGGCAGGCAGTGTACACAGCTTTTTCAAGTCTGGCTGTGTGAAGTGAAGGAGAGAAAGAACAGGATTTAGGATTCTTAAACATTTACTTGTTTTTTTCTTTCTCTCCACTAAAAAGTAAGTTGCATGAGGGCAGGAACTATGTTTAATTCACTATTTTATCTCCAGGTTTGGAATGGGCTTTTGGCACAAAGTAGGTACTTAATAAATATTTGATGGCCAAATTAATTATGTTAAGTAGTGAGCGACTTGGCCCCATGTAGTAGAACACATCTGCAATCTCAGTAGTTCTATAGCTGAGACAGGAGGATTGCAGGATTGAGGCGCACTTTCGATAATTTAGCGAGACCCTGTTTAAAAAGACATCAGGCTTGAAGCCAGAGACGGTGGCTCACGCTTGTAATCCCAGCATTCCGGAGGAGGAGACTGGAGGATCACGGTTTGCAGACAGCCTCAGCTACTCAGGCCCTTCACAACTCAGTGAGACCCTGTTTCAAAAATAAAAAAGAAGACTAAAAAAAAAAAAGTAAAATAAGGCTTGTACTGTAATGTGTGTGCTCTAATACTAGTAGTTATGAGGCTGAGACAGGAGGATTACAGGTCTGAGGATGGCCTCAGCAATGTAATGAGATTCTTAGCAACTTAGTGAGACCCTGTTACAAAAATAAAAATGCCCCTGGGTTCCACCTCAGTTTCAAAAAAAAAGAAAACAAAAAAATAAAGTAGAGCTGGGTGTAGCTCAGAAGCAGAACACCCTTGGATTCAATCTCCAGTACCACAGAAGGGGGTTGGCTGGGAGACTTGAGCATGTTCGTTTGTGGAGGGATACGAGGCCGTGGAGAGCAGGGACTGAAGGTCTGGAGTAGAAGGTCCCATAGATTGTGTGTCCTTCCTTGTGTTTGCGAGCCCATGCTGTTGGAGTGATCATCCAGGCTACTAGAGTGATTTTTTTTTTTTTTTTTTTTTGCTGAAACAGAGGAAAGGAAGAGAGCAGAGGCAGATATTTATAGGTGGTAGAGAAGGAAGTTGAGGGATTTCTTTTTTGATGGTCTTATGAGTATTCTCTCAGTTAAAAATAAAACAGAAGTGAGGAGAGGGAAGTAAGGAGGGAAAAAGGAGGATTGAGGAAGGAAACAGTTCAAATAATGCTATGTCAATGTATGCAGGCATCATTACCAATTTCACTACCATGTTGGGAGGGAGCAGGGAGCAGGGTGGGCTGCAGAGGGAAACACACCAAGTGAGGTATACATGTATGTGTCTATCACTTTGAATCTTACTCTGGTGTGTGTGTGTGTGTGTGTGTGTGTGTGTGTGTGTGTGTGTGTCTGGGGATGGAACCCAGGGGCATTCAACCTCTGAGCTACACCCCCTGCCCTATTTTTTATTTTTATTTTGAAACAGGGTCTCAATACGTTGCAGAGGGTCTCACTAAGTAGTAGCTGAGGCTGTCCACTAACTGCGATCCTCTGGTCTCAGCCTCCTGAATGCTGGGATTACAAGCCTGCGCCACCATGCCATATATATATATATATATATATATATATATATATATATATATATATATATAGTGTTTATTTGCAGTACTGGGAATGGAACCCAGGAGCATTCTACCTCTGAGCTACACCCCTAGCCCTATTTTTTATTCTTTATTTTTTTATTTTTTATTTTTTGGTTGTACTGGGGGTTCCTGGAAGCCCTTCTACCTCCGGGCTTCACTCCCAGACCTATTTTATACTTTTTTATTTTTGGAAACAGGGTCTCTTAAGCCACTGTCTCTGCCTCCCAAGCGCGGGGATTAAAAGTGTGCGCCACCACGCCCAGCTTATTCTTTAATTTGAAACAGTCTCACTGAGTTGCAAAGGGCCTCACTAAGTAGCTGAGGCTGTCTGCCAACCACAATCCTCCTGTCTCAGCCTCCCAAATGCTGGGGTTACAAGTGTGCACCACCACACCTGGCTCTCTGATGTATAACTACAATGCACCAATAAAAATATTTGAAATAGAAAAAAAATCTTAAACAAAATAGAGTGAGTGTGCTGGGCGGTGGCGCATGTGGACGCTGAGGCTGGAGGATTGCAGGTTTGAGGACAGCCTCAGCAAGTAGTTTGGATCTCATCAACCTAGTGAGACTGTTTCATAATAAAAAATAAAATAGGGCTGAGGATTTAGCTCAAAGGTAGAATGCCCTTGAGTTCCATCCCAGTAACACACACACACACACACACACACACACACAGTGAGTGTATATATCTATCTTTGGAAAATGTTTTGTGGAGATGTACAGAAGAACCCACCCCGTTTAAACAGCTGTGCTTACAGGGAAAGTCATAGTCGTAATTGTTACTATACACAGGGTTGTGGTCAGTGATATAAAGGGCAGGTGAGGTAACGACGTGCCAGAGAGGATGAGTAAGAGTGGGTGAGACGAGAGGGCTCTGGTCTCAAACCGGAACGTGGGTGTGGCTGTGAGCTGCCAGGGAATATGCACACCTGTACGCACGCCATCTTATCCTGCTGTTTTGCCTGTGAGTGGCAGGAGGTTATCCTTGGGCTCCTAGTGAAGTGGGGGCCAAAGGCAGTGCATGAGGCTTACTCTTTCTCCTGTGAGAGAACCGACAGACACCTGAGCCTTGAGAGAAGCAGTCACTCTGTTAGTGGCCCTTGGGTCCTCACCAGGTTGGCTTTTCTGTGATCTGTTTCTGATTCATTCACCAGGAAACTGCTTTCCCAACACTGGGCAACCTGTTCCTCACAAGGGCTGTCTGTTCAGAAGGTAGAAGTGAGAAAGGATGTGATAGTGTCATGGTTAGTCATGAGGAAGACATGACTGCATTTTGTATTTGTCTATCACATCAAGTTTTATCTAGGACTAAAGAATATTAAAGTGCCCACTTATTTAGAATGATCTATTTTCAGTGTAATCAAATTCAAGACATAGATGAGTGCCCTACCATTAGCCTTATATATTAGGAACTAATTTTCTCAAAGAGAAAGAGCATAGTAAGGATAGGTTTACGATCTTTTAGACTTTAGTTGAAATTAACACGACCAAGCTGGTTGTTTCTTCTTTTGCTATCAGCCATTCCAGCCAGCATTGCAGATGGACCCCTGACAGTTAAAGCTATACAAGGTAGAGGAGAGTCAGGCTGCTTTTATTTTTTTATTTATCATGTCAGGACATGTTCCCTGTAAAGTGATCCTTTGGAACAGGAACAGGTTCTAAGGGTACAGAGGGATTTTGCTGAGCACAGTCTATAGATTCTAATTGTGTTTTTAAATCCTCTATCAAGGAAGACAGCTTCATAATGTGAAAAACACTTGTTACTTTTTAGAGATGGAGAGAAATAAGTTTTCCTTCCTCTGACAGAAGGTGAAGTCAGACATTGTGTCAAGCGGGGTTTGATGGTGCATGGTTTTAATCCCAGTACTTGGGAGGCTGAGAGAGGAGAATTGAAGGTTTGAGGACAGCTTCAGCAAGTACTGAGAGTCTCATCAACCTATCAAGATCCTGTTTAAAAGAAAAAAAAAGAGAGAGAGAGAGGGGTGTAGCTTGGTGGTAGAATGCCCTTGAATTAAATCCCTAGTACCACCACCAAAAAAAAAAAAAAAGACATTGAGTCAGATATGATAACTGGAACATGTTATCATCATAATTGGCCCAGTACTTAGAATCAATATTTTCTAAGTTATCCCACTTCTGTTTGGGGGTGGGGGGATAACCACAGTATCCCTACCTCAATTCTCAGATTCTGTTTTTAGCCATTAGTTGAATAGAAAAAAATGACAATCAGCATTTTGGGGAAAACACAGAAAATAAGAGTTATCTGGTTAATTTGGTATTGACAAATGAGGATTTTCACAGAGAACTAAGTTGTATGTCCAAATCCTTATTTCCCTGGAATTTATGTTATATGTATGTGTCTGAAAGATTACTTTCTTTTGGCCGGGCGTGGTGGCGCACGCTTGTAATCCCCGTGCTTGAGAGGCGGAGACAGGAGGATCGCGCAGGTTCGAAACCAGCCGTGCTGGCTTCAGAGACCCTGTTTCCAAGTAAAAAAGTATAAAAATAGGTCTGGGAGTGTAGCCCGGAAGTAGAAGGGGTTTCAGGAACCCCAGTACCACCAAAAAAAAGATTACTTTCTTTTTTTATTTTTATGTGGATCAAATTGAAAATATCATACATTCATAGAAGGAGAAGCCCCCTTCCTCTTCTCACCCTCCCAACACTGTGTGTCCAGGTTGACCATGCTACATTCATACTTACATATTCAATTGTAGCTCCTCCATAAATCAACCTCAGTCTTCGTCTGTCCCCTCCTACCCTTCCTTTCGAGCTCTGCTGAGGTTCCCCTCCATTATCTGGAGTCCCTCTGGTATCTCTAATACTCCCTAGTTTGGGTATATTAGAGAAAAAATATGTCCCTTCTCTTTCTGTGCTTGGCTAATCTCACTTAACATAATGAAAATACTACTTTCAAGATTTTTTCCCCCCAGTACTGGGGATGGAACCCAGGGGCATTCTACCTCTGAGCTACACCCCCGGCCCTATCATTATTATTATTATTATTATTATTATTATTATTATTATTATTAATTTTTTTGCAGTACTAGGGATGGAACCCAGGGACATTCTACTTCTGAGCTATACCACTAGCCCTATTTTATAGTCTTTATTTTGAAACAGGGTCTCACTGAGTTTTAAAGGGCCTTACTAAGTAACTCCCGCTGTCTGTGAACCACGATCCTCCTGTCTCAGCCTCTCAAATTCTGAGATTACAAGTATGCACCACCACGCCTGGCTTCCAGCCCTATTTTTAATTCTTTTTTTTGAAACAGGGTCTCACTTAGTTGTGGAGGACCTCACTAAGCAGCTGTGGCTGGCCGCAAACCAGTCATCCTCCTATCTCAGCCTCCCAACCTATTTTTAATTCTTTAGTTTGAAACAGGTTCGCACTAAGTAGCTGAGGCTGGCTGGGAACTAGCGATCCTCTTATCTCAGTCTCCCAAGTACTGGGTTTACAAGCATGTACCACTGCACCTGGCTCTACTTTAAAAAAAATTTAAGCCGGGCACAATGACATAGAACTGTGGTCCAAGCTACTTGTGAGACTGAGGTGAGAGGATCAGTTGAGCCCAAGAGTTTCAGGCCAGCCTGGGTGACATAGTGATATACCCTACTTTTTTTTTTTTTTTTTTTTTTTTTCAGTAATGAGGATGAAATCCCAGGGGCATTTTACCTCCAGCCCTACTTTTTATTTTTTATTTTGAAACAGGGTCTCACTGAGTTGCAAATGGCCTCAATAAGTAGTAACTGAGGCTGTCCTTGAACTGTGATCTTCCCTCCTGTCTCAGCCTCCCAAATCCTGGGATTACAAGCATACGTCACCAGGTCCGACTTATTCTTTATTTTTGAAACAAGATCTCACTAAGTTGCAGAGGATGGCCAAGAAACTGAGATTCTCCTGTCTCCCTCTTGAATATTCTGAGATTGTACAAGTGTGTACCATCATGTCTGGCTGGGGCATTCTATCTCTGAGCTACACCCCTAGCCTTTTTTATTTTTATTTTGAAACAGGGTCTTGCTAAATTACTGAGGCTGATGTTGAAACTGTGATCCTCCAATCTCAGCCTCCCAAGTACTATGATTA